>NW_028270149.1:34113819-34773088 GCF_037043375.1 Chiloscyllium plagiosum
CTAAGACATAAATTCATTTGGTCTGGGAGAACAATATTCACAAGGGAGCAGGCCCATTGTAATTTAACCTTCTGACAAATAACTCAGAGGTCAGCTGAGTAAACAAACAGAGGAAGTTCCTCACCCCTCCTGCCTAGGAGCTTCACATTATGGGGTGCCCCACCTGGAACTGTAATAATTTGGAGAAATATTGACCAGGATCTGATCATAATAACTTGCAGAGAGTTAAGTGATGGAGGTCACAGGGATAGGTGGATGCAAGGGAAAGAGGTAGCTGTCAGTGGTCCCATTCTTTCTAATGCCAGGTGCCTCAACTGGTAACTGGGCATCCTTTTACTCTTTCACCTAATTTCTTATCAATTAACACCTTCAGGCTATTGGATGAAAATAGGTGTGGACATCAAACTAAGTTGCCATTGCTTATTAGGTTGTGCTGCTATCTTTTTTTCATAAACATTGCCAAAGAGTTTTTGGAAATTAAAATACAATTCATCATAAGGTATTATGATTACTTTTGATAATGCATTTCCCAGACATCATTCTTTGCATTTAAAGATCCATTGACTATTATTTAATATTATTTCCTCACAATTATTCCTTATGTTTATAATGTTATCTAATTTCATTATTTCACCAATTGACTGGAATATATTGTTGGTTCTGTAGTTGCATAGATAAGACAGGTTGAAGGCAAAATTTTTGAATGAAAACAATGTATGTTATAAATAATAGAAAGTTATCTAGTAATAGGTAAGACCACTGTGCCTAATAAACCTATTCTCTTTTATGGAACAATCTCACCTTCCTTTGAACTCATTTATACTTCCACTTCCTTGATATTTTGCAATTTATCTTGTGCTATCATTACCGGCCTGGAATCCATTTAAACTGTTTTGTGGTTAGTTGCAAACCGTTTGATCTACTCTGTGGCTAGTTGCAGGGGTGGGGTTAGACTTTGTTCATTTTTAAAAGCAAAAAGCAATGATATGAGAAAGATGTGGCAAAAAAATGAACAAGTAAATAGGTTTGTGCTGCTTTAGTGATTGATGTTAATACTTGCTGGCCTTTACTATTGCCTATATATAAGTAAGCCATTAGTCATTACTTACTACTGAAAACATCATCTACTTTTTAATTTGCAAATTGTGTATTTTTTTGCATGAGCCATTTAGATTAATTATATTTGCTTTTAAAAATGTTTAGACAGTAAATTATGTCACAGAGTAAGTATAATAATTTATGACCTGTCACTGAATCACTTGCTGTAGATTTGGTTCTTTGGCAGTGATTTGTTACAGGGACAGCTTCTGATCCCAAATCCTTGGAGTAGTTACTCAAAGGATACCAGGCATTTTCTCACATGAAGAGGTGAAAGAAACTGCAGATCTATTGGAACAACTAATTGTCCTATTGTTTAAATTGAATTCTTTCACTTTCTCTTTTGCATGTGCTAATTTGTACTGGCCCTCTCTGGGGAGAAAGTCAAGGCTGAATATTAGTTTTTATGACATCCCAAGTTTGTCAGATAAAAATGGAAGCTAAAGGATAAGTTAAGAAGCTGCAGAAAGTTAAAAATCACACAACATCAGGTTATAGTCCAACAGGTTTAATTGGAAGCACACTAGCTTTCGGAGCACCACTCCTTCATCAGGTGATAGTGGAGGGCTCAATCTTAACACAGAATTTATAGCAAAAATTTACAGTGTGATGTAACCGAAATTATACATTGAAAAAATGACAGAGAGCAGAGAAACGTGGCCGAGCAGAGGCTGATAGCTAGGTTTGGTACCCATAGGGAGGGCCTCAACCAGGAACTTGGGTTCATGTCACATTACAGGTGACCACCATTGCACTATACACACACACAGATACTCCTACACACACACATACACACACACAGACACGGACACACACACACACATACACATACACACAGACACCCACACACACCCTTACAGACACACAAACTTCCACACTCTCACATGCACCCCCTCACAGACATAAGACACTCTGCACTCACTACACACACACATACACTTTCTCACACTCGCAACCCCCAACCCAGACAGACACACACACAGACAGACAAAGACCCACATGTATTTTGTGGGGTGAATTTGTACTTGCAGGGTTACATTGTACTTTGCTGGAAAACTGCATGCATTCATGTAGAACTCTGAGCTCAAAAATTGCATGAATTTATGTAAAACTCCGTTATCTCACTTTTTAGATTAGAATCAATCTAAACGTCATGGCATAGACAGAGAACGCATGGGGCCAATACCTTCAACATATTGTCTAGCTAACACCATTGTTAACAGTTAACCTGAGAATGCAACTTTTTCAAAAAAAGGTTTTGTGATTTACACATGAAAGAAGTGAAACTATCACTGTATTGTAACAGATGAAAGGCTTAACAGACAATCAATTTTTCAATGTATAATTTCAGTTACATCACACTGTAAATTTTTGCTATAAATTCTGTGTTAGGATTGAGCCCTCCATTATCATCTGATGAAGGAGTGTCACTCCAAAAGCTAGTGTGCTTCCAATTAAACCTGTTGGACTATAACCTGGTGTTGTGTGATTTTTAACTTTGTACACCCCAGTCCAACACCGGCATCTCCAAATCATGGCTGTGCAGAAAGACACAGATCTGAATATGGAATGGCCCCCAGATCAATTCATGATCTGAAAGAATAGTTTGTCATCTTTTGCCCAGTGAAGTAATTAACATAATAACTGGTTCCAGCAGCTAACAATGCAACTGATTTCCAGCTGTAATTGTTATTCATATCAGTAATGTCCAGTTGAAATAAATTAAAATTGAATGTTTGCTGTCCATATTTCAATTAGGAAGATTTCTAAGTGGCCACCCTACAAAAAATAGCCCATCCAGTTCAAAGCGTCATCCAAGCACCACCAACCTCTATATACATCGTATCATCTGTCGTCATTTCCGCCACCTCCAAACGGACCCCACCACCAGGGATAGATTTCCCTCCCCTCTCCTATCAGCATTCCGAAAAGACCACTCCCTCCATGACTCCCTCGTCAGGTCCACACCCCCCACCAACCCAACCTCCACTCCCGGCACCTTCCCCTGCAACCGCAAGAAATGCAAAACTTGCGCCCACACCTCCCCCCTTACTTCCCTCCAAGGACCCAAGGGATCCTTCCATATCCGCCACAAATTCACCTGCACCTCCACCCACATCATTTACTGCATCCGCTGCATCCGATGTGGCCTCCTCTATATTGGGGAGAGAGGCCGCCTACTTGCGGAAAGGTTCAGAGAACACCTCTGGGACACCCAGACCAACCAACCCGTGGCTCAACACTTCAACTCCCCCTCCCACCCCACCAAGGACATGCAGGTCCTTGGACTCCTCCATCGCCAGACCATAGCAACACGACGGCTGGAGGAAGAGCACCTCATCTTCCGCCTAGGAACCCTCCAACCACAAGGAATGATCTCAGATTTCTCCAGTTTCCTCATTTCCCCTCCACTTTGTCTCAATCCCAACCCTCGAACTCAGAACCACCTTCCTAACCTGCAATCTTCTTCCTGACCTCTCCGCCCCACCCCCACTCTGGCCTATCACCCTCAGCTTATCACCCTCACCTTAACCTCCTTCCACCTATTGCATTTCCAATGCCCCTCTCCCAAGTCCCTCCTCTTTACCTTTTATCTTAGCCTGCTTGGCTCACTTTCTTCATTCCTGAAGAAGGGCTCATGCCCGAAATGTCGATTCTCCTGCTCCTTGGATGCTGCCTGAACTGCTGCGCTTTTCCAGCAACACATTTTCAGCTCTGATCTCCAGCATCTGCAGGCCTCACTTTCTCCTACAGTTAGACCCAGTTAACTGATCAAAGAATACATATGCGAAGCAACGATGTTTTGTTGCTAAATCTCTGTAATATAACTTTAAAATTGGCCTCCTTACATTTTTCAACAAAATAACGTGGAGTACATTTTAAAAGTGTGTTCTGAGTGCCTGAACAGGTAGAGTCGTATTGATTCAGTGAAACAGAATCACAATGATATTTAAATGAAGACTCTGTCTCCTGGCAGCTGGTTGACTACGCCTCCCTCTCCACTCCCATCACAACCCCCTCACCCCTTCACCCCTGCTGTCACCAACACGCACTTACTAATCCTCCCTTCCACCCATTCAACCCAGAAATACCAATGCCAAAATCTCAAACCCATACTGGATTCAGGTTTGGGTTGGGTTTAAGATTTTCAAAATTTTATCAAGAAATCCAATTCAAACTTAACCATTTTATGGGGCTAGTTTACTCCCCACACTCCATTAATGTTTCACAACATACAGTTGCTTTTAAAAACGTTTCTTTCAGGAAGTAGTCCAATTAACAAAAGGCCACACACAATAGAATGATACTTAGTCTTTGGATCGTTCTACTTAGTCAACTCTAGAGAGCAATTAGAATGGTAAAATCAATCTGTGCTGTTCACAAGCTGAATTAAAAAACAGTCTATCGATGCAGTTAACAGTGTTTCGTACTTACAGAATAGTATGTAGTATTGAATATGTCAAAGCAAGGTTTTACACACTTAAGTAAAAGGGAATTGTTAAGAATTGGCCTGATCTGCAGAAACCTATTAATTTTCTTGACATACCATAAAGTATGGAGTTTGTGTTTTCAATCCTGGTGTAAGCTAGACAAGGGTCTGATTTAGCTGAGTTTGCTGGATAGCTACTTTGTGATGTCAACAGCATTGATTTGATTCCCTCACCAGCTGACGTTATAATGAATGGTTCTCCTTTTCAACTTCTCTCCTCACCTGAAGTGTGGTGACTTTCAGGTTAAACCATTGCCAGTCATCTCTCTGTAATCAGACAACAGACCTATGGTCTGACAAAACTTTGGCCACTTTACTGATATTCAGTGAAGAATAGATTATTTGGCTGATCCCACTTGCTTTTGTTCCTGGCCATTCTTGTATTTGAATAAAAAGACAAAAGGCATTGAATTCTGAATAGACAGTTCATTTTATGAAAATATAGTAAACTCCATGTGTTTTTCTCCTAAGCATGAATAACATTATTACACACATGGGGTACAGAATCAAAAATTAGCGAGATTTTATGACATTGTGCTGTACATCAAAAGCAGGCAACTTCTGGTTGGATATAAAGGAAGTGAACATGGTTGATGAAGTTTCCTGGATTGAAATGAGTTAAGGTGGTGGCCCTGAAAATATTTTGGAGAAATTGAGCCCATATTTTTCTTATTGTAAAAATATACTTTATTCATAAAAAAGTTTTTATGTACATATTGTGATGATACTGTGGTTTCAAGAGATGTATTTTGTCCTGATTTTTTTTTTGAAGAGATGTTTTAAGGCAGGGTACCAAGCTGTCTGTTATATGGCTGTAAAGTAAACAGCTTGTGAGGCTTTGGTGTTTTTTTTAAAGTAGGAACAATAGAAGCAGCCTGAATGGGTGTTCACGCTCCACAGAATCAGGAGATTTAGTTTTAGTTTTTCAGTAGCAATTGCTGGAGTCTTGAAGCTGGATGTGGAAGCTGCTTCTCCTCTTTTGGTTATGAATAAAAGCTGGGATTTTTTTCTCGCTGTTAGAATTGTGAGACAATCTGTTATTGAATTTGCCTTTGTCAAGGGTGTGTTTATGGGATGTTACTGTATCAGAACAGTTACTGTTTAGTAGTTAAATATTATTCTATTAAGTTTTCCAATATAGTTAAGCTTTTCCAATTTCTTCTTTCTTTTGTTGTATTTTAATTATGATGTATGAACAAGGTGTGTTTTCCTTCAAATCTGGTAGTTTGACCAATTTAATTGCATCTGGAATGCAGTAGCTGGCACTTGCCCTGAAAATAAGAAAAGTTAGGGTCTAGACTATCTTAATATGATTTGAGGGAGTTTGGCCTGGTCCATAACAATACACAGTTAGTAAAGCAGATGAGATCTGTACAGTCTTTGCAATCATTGGAGTTTGACTTGCTCGATAGTTACTATAAATTCAGAGTCATTTCTTAATTATGCAAGGGACGATTTTCTTATATTGGAGGCATTGGGAGGGTCTGATAATTGAACGGATCCCCTTTATACTTGGGCAGAAAGACCTTAGATGGTGGCCTTTCCCACTGTGCCTTGGCGGAAGCTGCCTCAAGCTTCAGCACATTTCTCAGCATATAGACCTGGACCTTGGAATGTGCCAGTCTGTGACACTTGACTGAGGATGGAAAGAAAAGCAGAGTTAGGATTTTGAGTCCAGTGACCCTTCGTCAGCATATTAACTCAATCTCTCTCTCTGTGCAGATGCTGCCAGATCTGCCGAGTTTCTCCAATACTTGCTGTGTTTGTTTGTTTCAGATTTCCATTGACAATTCTGTGTCTTATTTTGATTTATGTTATGGTTGGATTTGTAGCTGAATGCTAAAGCTTGTTGCATCATAAGATATTTCAAAATCCATTTCAGATGTAATTTTCGAATAAAATGTCACGAGGATCGTAAGGCTGGATCCCTTCCCATGAGAAAATTACACAGAGAGGAAATCCACATTTTTCATTAATGATTAATTTCATTATTATGGAAGGTGTTAATTCAGATTAATGGGCCTGTAGTTAGCTGGATTTATTTTGAGAAAAGATACATATTGGCTTATTTCCAATCCACCAGGAACTCCTCTCAATGTACTCCCTTGAGATGATTAACAGTTCTTCACAGATGTTATCCACAATCACATTCATGCCATCTGATATATGCCTGTGTCCCTGGGGTTTATTGTCTTTGAGGTTGCCATCTCATTGTAAGTGATTAAAGCTGCATTTACTTTGTAGTCCGTTTCTTGTGAGACTTAGTTAACTGAGTTAATATACTGCATTTAATTTTGAAATGTACAGTTGATCTTGTAATAAATTTATGTATAATCAGGATCAAACATCTCCCATGTACTGGACTAGTCCTGAATTTTGGTCACTTGCATGGAGTGATCTGTCATGACATATGAAATTGATTAATACATGCAAGATAACTTCTACCAATGTGATTTCTGGTGGCAGTCAGGAATCCCAGTGACCAGTGGGGTTCTTTGACTAATCTTAAGACCATTTGATACCTTTGTGTTAGAATAAAGACCTGGATTTCAGTAACCAAAAGATGAATAGCAATATTAAAGTGGCTTTGTGCCTAACTTCTTATGCTGTGTGCTATGCTAATAATGTTGGCTATAGGGAATACCTGGAGGAAAACAAAATCATTCAGTTAGTTGACTATATTTAGTTTATCCTCTATTTCAACTTTATTTCCGTCCTTGGGAGTTCTCAATTCTATTTTGACAGCCCTCCTGCTGTTCTAATACTGGAGGAATTTTATGCTTTGCACCTGGCTTCTACAGCTGTTCCCATCTCCCTTATCCCCTATCCCACGCAATCCAGCAACTTGAATGTGGGCAGAGCACTAATTATACATACTAATTTACAGGCTTATTTTACATAGTATGTTCTAAATTTCAAATTTCTGTTTGCTTTGCAAACAAAGTTTTTTTTTGTGTTATTACTTTTGTTTTCTCTCTTTGCTGTTCTCCACCATTTACCCAACAATTTAGTCCTTTAGACATATTAAGGTCTTTAACAGGCTGTTTTTAAACCGTTTAAAAATAATTATAAAAGCTTTCTTTATTAGTAGTGACCAGGAAAAGCAGCAACACGTGGGTAAGAAAGGAAAAGGGTGAGTAAGAGAATAGCAGCAAAAGGGAAGAATGTAATGAGAGGGAGTGAAGTATTCAGCCGCAGGAAGATTGGAAGAAGAGCCAGTGATTGGCTTGAAGGTGACTGTTGCACATGAAGTACATGTACTTTTAAACTTCCAGTTTTAAACTGGTTACTCACTGCGGGATAGATGTTATTTTGTAGTAAAAACATAATTGCTGGAAAAGCTCAGCAGGTCTGGCAGCATCTGTGGAAAGAAATCAGTGTTAACATTTCAGGACAAGTGACCCTTCCTCAGAACTGCTGGTAGCTCAGAAAGTGTTGGTTTATATACAGAAGATAAGGTCGAGTAAGGGGATAAGGAGTAAATGATAGGTGGGGATAGACCCCAAACAGAGAGAAGAACAATTGGACAGACAATGAAGTGGATAAGAATCAGGCTAGGAGGGTGAGTAGCTATTAATGGGGATTGTTAGTTGCTAATAATAGGAATTTGTTTCTGATTTACAGCATCTGCAGTTCTTTCAGTTTTTATGTTATGTAGTAGTCCTATGACTCTGTACGCAGAATACCGCAACATCCCTCCAAAGCATATGTGCCTATTCAGCTTCCCAGTTTGAACTGTACATTAAACAGTTTATCTTCTTTTAGGAACATTGACAACAGATAGAAGAATATAACAGGGTGGCAGCATGGTTCTTGAAGATTTTACTGAGAAGTATATAAGGCTCAACCCATTTACACAGAGCCAAAGAATTGGTGTGGAAGAAAAATAACTGTCATGTAGCCACCAATTGTATATGATTCTATAACAGTATAAGGGTCCTGCACACAGTCCATTAATTTTGGGACATTATGTCTCACTCTAGTCTGCAGAGATTAGGTCCTGATAAGATTATTCAAATTTAGAGTCATAGAGATATACAGCATGGCAACAGACTGTTCGGTCCAACTTGTCCATGTTGAACAGTCATAACATTATCTAGTCCCATTTGCCAGCACTTGGCTCATATCCGTCTAAACCCTTCCTATTCATATACCCATCCAGATGCCTTTCAAATGCTGTAATTGTACTAGCCTCCACCACTTCCTCTGGCAGCTCATTCCATACACACACCACCCACTGAGTGAAAAGGTTGCCCCTTAGGTCCCCTTTATATCTTTCCCCTCTCACCCTAAAGCTCTGCCCTCTAGTTCTGGGCTCCCCTACCCCAGGGAAAACACCTTGTCTATTTACCCAATCCATGCTCCTCATGATTTTATAAAGCTGTGTAAGGTCACCCCTCAGCTTCCAACACTCCAGAGAAAACAGCCCAGCCTCTTCAGCCTCTCCCAATAGCTCAAATCCTCCAACTCTGGCAACATCCTTGGAAATCTTTTCTGAACACTTTCAAGTTTCACAACATCCTTCTGATAGGAAGGACACTAGACTTGTAGGCAATATTCCAAAAGCGGCTGAACCAATGTCCTGTACAGCAGCAACATGACCTTCCAATTCTTTTACTCAATGCTCTTACCAATAAAGGAAAGCATACCAAACACCTTCATCATTATCTTATCTACCTGAGACTCTAATCTCAAGAAACTATGAACCTGCACTCCAGGGTCTGTGAGTGCTTAAATAATTTAAACCTTTCAGTTTCAGCATTTTGTATAGGAGCAGATATTAAATTGTGGGCTCCAGCTAAAAGCAGAATTCTACAGACAGGAAAATTAATTACAACCTCAGACAATCTCCTCGAGGTCAGGGGGAAATTAAAAACTACAATTTAGGCTTGGGAAGAATAGCCTATCCCATAACATCTTCCAACGGCTCCTAATGCCTTGAAGAATATTGTAAATTCTTTTTTGTGTTGTTTTGAGACTGTAGCACATTTTTGTACCAAAATTACCACTTCACAAATGGAGTTTAAGGTAAGGTTGGGAAGGCAGAAACAAACCAACAGTGCACTCAAACAACAATCGATGACAATCTAAGTTCTGGAAAATGTCGGGGGTGATGGATTCTCAGGGGAATGTAGCACGAACAGCCAAGTTTCTGGTATTGAGACTGGCTCCAATACAATGAGGGGTATGTTGGGGTCCAAGAAATCAATTGTGTTAGCGGACTCTCTAGTCCAAGGCCAGCAGCAAAAAATCAGAATGGTGTGTTGATTCCCTGCTACCAGGATCAAGGATGTCTCAGAGAGGTTGCAGAATGTTCTCAAGGAGGAGAGGGGCCAGCAGGAGGCCATTGTACACATTGGAACCAATGACATCGGAAGGGAAATGATGAGATTGTGAAGGGAGAATATAAAGGAGTTGGCAGGAATTTAAAAATGAGGTCCACAAGAATAGTAATATCTGGATTACTCTCGGTGCTACGAGCTAGTGAGGGCAGGAATAGAAGGATAGAGCAGATGAATGCATGGCTGAGGAGCTGGTTATGGGAGAAGGATTCACATTTTTGGACCATTAGAATCTCTTCTGGGGTAGGAGTGACCTTGAATTGGAAGGGGACTAATATATTGACAGGGAAATTTGCAATAGCTGCTTGGGAGGATTTAAACCAATAAGGTGGAGGGGGGGGGGGGAGTGTTGGGGGTGGGGAGAGGGGGGAGGTGGTGGTGTTGGTGGGACCCAGGGAGATAGTGAGGAAAGAGGTCAATCTGAGACTGGTACAGTTGAGAAAAGAAGCGAGTCAAACAGTCAGGGACAAAGTTAAAAATCACACAACACCAGGTTATAGTCCAACAGGTTTAAACGCTCCTTCATCAGGCGATTGTGGAGGGCTCGATCGTAACACAGAATTTATAGCAAAAATTTGCAGTGTGATGTAATTGAAATTATACATTGAAAAATTGATTGTCTGTTAAGCCTTTCATCTGTTAGAATACAGTGATAGTTTCACTTCTTTCATGTGTAAATCACAAAACCCTTTTTTTTAAAGTTGCATTCTCGGGTTAGCTGTTAACAATGGTGATAGCCCTTTATGTTCCGCACTCTACACCAGCATCCCCCACAAGGATGGCATCAAGGAAACAGCCTCAGTACTCAACACCAACAACTGCCAGTCTACAAACACCATCCTACAACTCATCCGCTTTATCCTCGATCACAATGTCTTCACCTTTGACAACCAGTTCTTCATCCAGACACATGGAACAGCCATGGGGACCAAATTTGCACCCCAATATGCCAACATTTTTATGCACAGGTTCGAACAAGATTTCTTCTCTATGCAGGATCTCCAACCAACATTGTACACTAGGTACATTAATTACATTTTCTTCCTCTGGACCCATGGCGAGGAGTCACAGATAAAACTACACAGTGTCATCAAAAAGTTTCATCCCACCATCAAACTCACCATGGACTACTCTCGACTGTCTGTCTCATTCTTGGACACGTGCGTCTCCATCAAGGACAGACACCTCAGCACCACACTCTACCACAAACCCACAGACAACCTCACAATGCCTCGCTTCTCCAGCTTCCACCCAAAACATATTAAAACAGCCATTCCTGTATAGTGATCCCAAAGCAGTTGTGGTTACCAATGGATTAGGCTCGGATAGCTTCAGTGTGGGTAGGGGCTGCCGTCAGGGATGTCCCCTCTCGCCATTGTTATTCACGCTAATAATTGAACCACTAGCAGAAGCTATACGAGCTGATCCTAATATAGTGGCCCCAAGGATTGGTACAGGTAAACATAAAATTACCCTTTATGCAGATGATGTTCTTCTATTCCTCAGTAACCCTTTGATGTCCATACCTCGCTTAATCCAAGTTATTAATACATTTAGTGCATTCTCAGGCTATAAAATTAATTTTTCAAAATCGGAAGCTATGCCAATGGGTGGCCTTGCTGTGATACCCCGCTTAGCGGACGGTTCCCTTTTTCCCTTTCGCTGGTCCCTGGAGGGTTTCTTATATTTAGGCATCTTCATTACTCCAGTATTTAGTCAGTTGTATAAGGCTAATTTTGTGTATTTATTGGAAAGGATAAGGCAGGACCTCCAGCGATGGGGAGACCTGCCAATTTCCTGGCTGGGTAGAATAGCATTAATCAAAATGAATATCCTGCCCCGTCTCCTATATCCTATGAGAATGCTTCTGGTGATGCTGCCGAGGACAGCTTTATGTAAATTATACGGCTGGCTGAGTTCCTTTATCTGGAACCATAGGCGGCCCCTCATTAAGCTGAAGAAGCTACAGCTTCCACAGGCAAGGGGTGGATTGGACTTCCCAGATTTTAGGAAATATCAATTAAGTTCCCTATTAAGTTATATAGCTGATTGGGTCTTGTCTGATCCACAATCAATCTGGTTGGACATCGAGGCTTCTCAAGTAAAATACCCACTTATTTTATTCCTTTTATTCTCAGACAAGAGGAAAATCATTACAGATCACTGTAAAAACCCTATAATACTGAATACAATCAAGGCTTGGAATATAATGCGGCAAAATGAGGGTAATTCACATAAAACATCCCCCTATGCACCGATAGTGGGAGCATGGGGATTCCAACCGGGGTTAACAGATGCCACTTTTAAACTCTGGAGAGCCAGGGGTATCTCATGTCTCGGGGATTTATTTAAAGATGGGGTCCTGATGTCTTTCGGACAGCTGCGTCAGAAATTCGGATTACCCAATGGAGACCTCTTTCGATACTTCCAAATTCGAGATTTTATACAGAAGAAGACTACGTTATTAGATAGTCTTTATAAATCCGATAGAGAATGTAGTGTCTTACGACCAGTGGGGGTATCTTCCGTCAGTAATATTTATCATTTGCTACATGATGAAGTATCGGGAGATATGGATAATCTGCTTAAAACATGGGATCAGGATCTGGGACTAGAAATCTCCACAGAAACGTGGAATGATATCTGGGAAAATGCTAGAAGAATTACTATTTGTAACAGAACCCAGGCTATCCAGCTGAAGATACTTCATAGGGCCCATATAACACCGGTTCGATTGGCAAAATTTAAGGCAGGAGCATCTCCAATGTGTCCTAAATGCAAAATAGAGGTGGGCACTCTTGTACATTGCTTATGGACCTGTCATAAGATCCGTAGATATTGGACTAAAGTAGCAAGTACCCTGACAGAAATTTTAGGAACGGAAATAAAAGTGGACCCCGTATCTCTCCTCTTGGGCTTTTCGAACTTTCCCTCCCTGGACACGTACGGGAAGAGACTATTTTCTATTCTTTCTTTCTGTGCAAGGAAAAATATTTTGATGAACTGGGTGGCGGAGGGCCCCCCTGGACTTTCAAATTGGCACAGACTAATTATGGAATGTATTCCCCTTGACTTCCTTACAAATATGGTGCACCGAAAGACCGACTTATTTTATAAAATATGGCAGCCCTTTTTGAATTACATAAATACAGATATTTCGGCTATCCTAATAAGGGCTTTTATTTAATTGAGGCTACAGACCTGGCTGGTCCGCGGCCCCTCGGGGGAGGAATCCCGCACGAATACGGGTTTTATCATATCTGATGTTAACACATCCCGAGCATGTAAGAGACTTAAATATACACCCTGGTTAGTTGTAGGTTAGATTAGTAGATAGTTGAGTTTTGTCTGTTTGTTTTTTTTTATTTTTTCGGTTTTTTTTTGTTGTTTTGTTTTTTTTTGTCAAATTTTGGCTATTGTATATTTGAGCTAATTGTATATCAATGTTTATATCTGAGAGTTTTGTTTATTTTTGTAAACTTGTAAAAATGTTAAATTTCTAATAAAAATATCTATATAAAAAAAAACAGCCATTCCTTATGGACAAGCCCTACGCATACACCGGATCTGCTCAGATGAGGAGGAACGTGAAGGACACCTGGAAGTACTCCAGGATGCCCTCACAAGAACGGGCTACGATGCTCAAGTCATCGACCGCCAGTTCCGACGTGCCACAGCAAGGAACCGTAATGACCTCCTCAGGAGACAGACACGTGCTGCAACTGACAGGGTACCCTTCGTTGTTCAGTACTTCCCAGGGGCTGAAAAATTACGCCATGTTCTTCGTGACCTGCAACACATTATCAATGAGGATGAGCACCTCACCAAGACCTTCCCCACACCTCCACTACTTGCCTTTAAACAACCGCCAAACCTCAAACAGATCATTGTTCGTAGCAAACTGCCCGGCTCTCAGGACAACTCCATACAACCCTGTCACGGTGGATGCTGCAAGACGTGTCAGATTGTGGACATAGATACCATTATTATGCGTGGGAACACCTCCCACCTTATACATGGCAGGTACTCATGTGACTCAGCCAACGTTGTCTATCTTATACGTTGCAGACAAGGATGTCCGGAGGCATGGTACATTGGGGAAACCGAGCAAAGGCTATGACAACGGATGAATGGGCACTGCACAACAATCAACAGACAGGAGGGTTCCTTCCCAGTTGGGGAACACTTCAGTGGTCCAGGACATTCAGTCTCGGTCCTTCAGGTGACCATCCTCCAAGGTGGACTTCGGGACAGGCAGCAGAGGAAAGTGGCCGAGCAGAAGCTGATAGCTAAGTTCGGTATCCATAGGGAGGGCCTCAACCAGGACCTTGGGTTCATGTCACATTACAGGTGATCACTATTGCACTACACACACACACACAGATATTCCTACACACATACACACACACTCTCACATACACACGGACACAGGTACACACAGACACCCACACACACCCTTCTAAACACACACACTCCCAAACTCACACATGCACCCCCTCACAGACTTAAGACACTCTGCACCTACTCTACACACACACACACACATTCTCACACTCACAACCCCCACCCCAGACAGACACACACACACAGACAGACAAAGACCCACATGCACACATATATTTTGTGTGGTGAATTTGTACTTGCAGAGTTACATTGCACTTTGCTCAAAAACTGCATACATTCATGTAGAACTCTGAGCTCAAAAACTGCATGAATTTATGTAAAACTCTGTTATCTCACTTTTTAGATTAGAATCAATCTAAACATCAGGTCATAGACAGAGAACACAGGGGGCTAATGCCTTCAACATATCGTCTCGCTATCACCATTGTTAACAGCTAACCTGAGAATGCAACTTTAAAAAAACGGTTTTGTGATTTACACATGAAAGAAGTGAAACTATCACTGTATTCTAACAAATGAAAGGCTTAATAGACAATCAATTTTTCAATGTATAATTTCAGTTACATCACACTGCAAATTTTTGCTATAAATTCTGTGTTACGATCGAGCCCTCCACAATCACCTGATGAAGGACCGGCGCTCCGAAAGCTAGTGCTTCCAATTAAACCTGTTGGACTATAACCTGGTGTTGTCTGATTTTTAACATTGATTGTATTAGGCAAGAACTTTCAAAAGCTGGTTGGGGGTAGATGTTTGCAAGTAAAGGGATGGCTAGAACATGGGAAGCCTTCAGAAATGAGATAACGAGAGTCCAGCAACAGTATATTCCTGTTGGAGTGAAAGGAAAGGCTGGTAGGTGCAGGGAATGCTGGATGACAAGAGAAATTGATGGTTTGGTTAAGAAAAAGAAGGAAGCATATGTCAGTTATAGACAGGATAGATCGAGTGATTCCTTTGAAAAGTATAAAGGCAGTAGGAATACACTTAAGAGGGAAATCAGGAGGGTAAAAAGGGGACATGAGATAGCTTTGGCAAATAGAGTTATGGAGAATCCAAAGAGTTTTTACAAATAGTTTAAGGACAAAAAGGTAACTAGGGAGAGAATAGGACCCTCAAAGATCTGCAAGATGGCCTTTATGTGTATCCATAGGAGATGGGCGAGGTACTAAATGAGTATTTTGCATCAGTATTTACTGTGGAAAAGGATATGGAAGATATAGACTGTAGGGAAATAGATGGTGGCATCTTGAAAAATGTCCATATTACAGAGGAGGAAATACTGGATGTTTTGAAATGCATAAAAGTGGATAAATCTCCAGTACCTGATCAGGTGTACCCTAGAACTCTATGGGAGGCTAGGGAAGTGATTGCTGGGCCTCTTGTTGAGATATTTGTATCATCGATAGAAACAGGTGACGTGCTGGAAGACTGGAGGTTGGCTAATGTGGTGCCACTATTTAAGAAAGGTAGTAAGGACAAGCCAGGGAACTATAGACCAGTGAGTCTGACGTCAGTGCTTGGAGGGAATCCTAAGGGACAGGATGTACATGTATTTGGAAAGCAAGGACTGATTAGGGACAGTCAACATGGCTTTGTGCGTGGGAAATAATGTCTCATGAACTTGAGTTTTTTGAAGAAGTAACAAAGAGGATTGACAAGAGCAGAGCATGATCTATATGGGCTCCAGTAAGGCGTTTGACAAGGTTCCCCATGGGAGACTGGTTAGCAAGGTTGGATCTCATGGACTACAGGGAGAACTAGCCATTTGGATACATAACTGGCTAGAAGACAGAGGGTGGCGGTGGAGGGTTGTTTCTCAGACTGGAGGCCTGTGACCAGTGGAGTGCCACAAAGATCAGTGCTGGGTCCAATACTAGTCATTTATATAAATGATTTGGATGTGAGCATAAGAGATATAGTTAGTAAGTTTAAAGATGACATCAAAATTAAAGATGTCATGTACAGCAAAGAAAATTACCTCAGATTACAATGGGATCTTGATCAGATGGGCCAAATGGGTTAAGGCATGGCAGATTGAGTTTAATTTAGACGCTGTATTTTGGGAAAGCAAATCTTCGCAGGATTTATACATTTAATGGTAAGGTCCTGGGGAGTGTTGCTGAACAAAGAGATTTTGGAGTGCAGGTTCATAGCTCCTTGAAAATAGAGTCACAGGCAGAAAGGATAGCGAAGAAGACATTTGGTATGCTTTCCTTTATTAGTCAGAGTGTTGAGTACTGGAGTTCAGAAGTCATGTTGTAGCTGTACAGGACAACGGTTAGGCCACTGTTGGAATGTTACATGCAATTCTAGTCTCCTTCCTATTGGAAGGATGTTGTGAAACTTGGCAGGGTTCAGAAAAGATTTACAAGGATGTTGCCAGGGTTGGAGGATCTGAGCAACAGGGAGAGGCTGAACAGGCTGGGGCTGTTTTCCCTGGAGTGTCAGAGGCTGAGGGGTGAACTTATAGAGGTTTACAAAATTATGAGGGGCGTGGATAGGGTAAATAGACAAAGTCTTTTCTCTGGGGTCGGGGAGTCCAGAACTAGAGCTGATATTGTCTTTGTTCTTTCATTTAAAGGTACCTGCCAACATCTGCTGAGTCAGTCCAAGTTAAAAATATAAGTTACTTGTCCCACCTTCTCCATACAGTTTTCCAAATGTGGAATGGGATATGAATCAGACTTTGTAACTGCATTGATTTTGCGATAATCTACCATAATCATTGGGAACCATCTGTGGGTGAGCTCCAGTTGTTTTTTTTAGATTACATTACAGTATGGAAACAGGCCCTTCGGCCCAACAAGTCCACACCGACCCGCCGAAGCGCAACCCACCCATACCCCTACATTTACCCCTATATCTAACACTACGGGCAATTTAGCATGGCCAATTCACCTGACCTGCACATCTTTGGACTGTGGGAGGAAACCGGAGCACCCGGAGGAAACCCACGCAGACACGGGGAGAACGTGCAAACTCCACACAGTCAGTCGCCTGAGTCGGGAATTGTTGTGAATCACTTCAATGATATTGTCTTTAAGCATGTGTTCAATCTCTATTTGAACCTGTGCCAACTTTAGAGGGTTAAGTTTTTCAGGATGTTGTTTAATTGGAACAGCATTTCTTATATTTACGTCATGCAAAGTTAGATTAGTACTTCCCAGCTCATTCCCACATATCTGCCCATGTGATTGTAATAACTCTTTCATGTCATTTTGATTTTCCTCTGAAAGGTAACTCAGTATTTTATCCCAATTTTTGAGAACTTCCTCATTGTTCAATTTAATATGACGAATGTCCAATTCAGAATCACCTGAACTCGGTACTTCATGCTTTGTTGCAACAAGTAATATATTCTCCATTTGCATTCCTTCCTTATCAAAATACCTCAACAGCATATTCGCATGACACACACTGCGAGATTTCTTCCTATCTGACATTCTTATCAAAAAAATCACCTCACTCAATTTCCTTTCGATTTGATAAGGCCCACTAAACCTTGCTTTTGAAGGTATATCTATCACTGGAAGTGACAGTAATACTTATCTCTACTATCAAAATTGCAAAGTTTTGATTTCTTGTCTGCTTCTGTTTCATCACATGCTGTGCTGCATTTAAATGTTGCTTAGCCAACTCACCTGTTCTATTCAACCTTTTCCTAAAATTTTACACCTAGTCAAAATATGTGGTCTCTGAGTTCTGACTCACCAATTTGTCTTTAATTGACTTCAGTGGTCTTCTCACCTCATGCCCAAAAACCAATTCAAATGGACTGAATTTAGTTGGTTCACTTGGTACATCCCTAATTGCAAACAGTACAAATGGAATTCCTTTGTAGCAATCCTCTGGATAGTCTTGACTAAAAGCCCTCAACATGGTCTTTCAAGTTTAATGCTACCATTCTAATGCTCCTTGCGATTCTGAATGGTACATAGTGGATTTGAATTGTTTTATTCCAAAGCTATCCATAACTTCCTTGAAAACGTTTGATGTAAAATTTGACCCTTGATCTGATTGTATCTCTGTGGGTAGTCCATATCTCATGAAAAGTTTGAGTAATTCTTCTACAAACCTTTTAGCCTTGATACTGCATAATGGAATGGCCTCTGGAAATCTAGTTGACACATTTTGGTCAGCAAATACTGATTCCCACTTTTTGTTTTAGGTAGGATTCCTATGCACTTGATTAAGACCTTTGTAAAAGATTCCTCAAATGAGGCAATGGGTATAAAAGATGTTGGTTTAATCACTGCCTGAGGTTTTCTAATTACCTCACACATGTGATATGTCTGGCGAAATTGAACTGGACCTTAATAAGTCCAAGCCAATAAAAATGTTTTTGCATTTTGCCTTGAGTGTTTCTTAATCCAAAATGACCTCCTACTGGTAATCCATCTGACACCCACAACTCGCCCTTTCTATAGCCCACCGGTAATCTAACTGGATAAACTTCTGTCCATTTCTCATTAGTCTGAATACATTATGGTCTCCATTCCCTCATCAAGGTGTCATTTGTATGATTGTAACATTCTGCAATACACTCATATTCTTCTGCTGTATATGATATTTGATACCACTGCTTCAGTTTTTCATCTTTTTGGTGTAATTCAGCTAATTTCTCTGAACTAAAAATATCCATGTTTTTGTTCACCTGTTCTTGTTTTTTTCTTAATAATTTGATCAAACATAGTCTTTGATCATTGTACTTCAACTTCCTTATCTTTGTTCTTTGATTTCTCCTCCTGCTTCAGCTTGTGACTTTGTGAACTTCTTATCACAGTCAGGAAAAATCCCAGGATATACTTCCTGTATCATCTGATGTTCAATTGGCTTTTTAACCATGGTAGGCATTTGTCCAGCTATAATGATCCAGCTATATCATTACCAAGAACAAATTGTATTCCTCGAGGTGAGAATTTCTCTATCACTCCTACCATGACTTCACCACTTTTCACTGGACACTCCAATCTCACTTCACACAATGGAACACTTCTCATCTCAACATGAATTCCACATATGTTACCACTTTTTCTGGCAGTAAGCCTTCAGAATCTCTCACCATCAAAGATTGACATGCTCCAGTATCTCTAAAAATTTTAATGTCTTTACTTGCTCCTCATGGCATATACAAGTAAGCCTTAGCCTGGCAAGTGAATTCCTGAAAGAGATCTGGCACTTTCTTCTCAACCAATCCCTGATCAGGTTGTACATTCTATTGTAGCTTCTTAGCTTCCATTGTGCTTTTCTTGACAAAACATTCTGGCTTATCCTGTTTTCCCACATTCATCTTCTTAAGACCTTTTCTAAACCACCAAACACTGCAACTTCATGTGACCTACTTTACTGCAGTGAAAACACCCGGGCAATTTATTTCTCTTCCTCCTCATGTGTTTTCTTTTTACCCTGCAGTAGAATTGAGAGAGGGAAAATCAGCTTCCACTTCTTCAAGCCCACAGCTGCTTCAAACTAAACCTAAAAACTAAAAAAAACTGGAAATCCTGGTCTGTGAGAGCTACCCACACTCATCTAGGTTGCTTCTATTGTCACAACTTACAAAAAACCCCAAGACCTCACAAGCTGTTTACTTCAGTGGTTTTGGCCAACTGTTATCACCTCTGCCTTCCAACCTCTTTTCAAAAAATGACAAAATAACTTCTTAAAACCACAGCATAATCACATCATGACAGCCACACTTAATGTGGGGTGGTGCCTCAAGCTATAATCTCTGGCTTCAGGCTAGTGGCCTGTACCAGGGAAAACAATCCACATAAGTGTGTGTGTGTGTGTGTGTGAAGTTAGAAGAATTGAAACTTGCTATAACCCTTGAGTTACTGTTAAACTGAATCCTTGACTCATCACTAACCCTTGCAAATAGAAATCCCCAATACCCAACACCACCAGACATGACATCACACGAACCTCTGATCTCCTTCACTTAATTTCATACACTGCCAGAAACAACACCACAACCCCCTTCCCCAACTTAACTGATCAAATCCCAAGGAAACCGACATATACCCCACTGACCTGGAATAACCCATCCAGATCCCTGACCCCCCACACAATACCTGACCTGACCTGCCTATCCTTCACTGCTCACTTCCCTACTCCTGTGTGCCAAACCTCATCCTCAGTATGACCTGACATGACAGCCACATCCACAGTCTCAAATTGACTCCACTGGATCTGAAATCCATTGCTCAACCCAACCTCTTGCCCAACTTGAAGCATTCACCCTCACCAAAATGGCACTCGATGTTCTCTCCCAACTGGTACCCTACACTTTCTCCCAACTGACACCTTTTGTCCTACATTTTCATACAAACCACATTATCCCCGTACTTACCAGGCATACTTACTTTCTCTCAGTTGCTTTCTAAAGTAGCTACAGACCTTTAAATCACATAATACAGCACTTTAAGAAAAAATGAATTTGATTTCCATGCTGATCTTCTCCACTTCTCATGGATTTCCAGATTGCTTGCACTGCTTCAAAGGAAATGGCTCCTGCCAGGAAATTCCAGGAGAAAATTATGTTATACCTAAGCAATGCATTTGTAGATGTTGGAAGTTGCCTTACTCTATGGGAATACAGAACAAGAGAAGGTCCGTTGGTCCTTTGAAACAAAGGGTATGGGGGGTAGACATGGGAGTGAAGTTTAGACTCCAATCAGTTCAGCCATAATCTTACCAAATGGTGGAACAGACTCAATAGACCAAATAAACATATTCAAAATGAGATTGGCTCAGATTTTAATCGATCTTCACAGACAGTTGATTAGGATAGCAGAACATCGATACAAAAATTAAACAGGCCCTCTTGTGGCACACACATAGTGTCCCTACCTTTGGTTTCAAGTTGTGGAATAACAACTCTGAACAGATTGATTAGAAAAAAAAGACATTTCACTCAGTGAACATCAAAGAATATGCTAACACAGTGGTACAAACAGAAACCTTGGTCACCATTCAGCTTATATGCTGACAAATGCAGGGGCAGCATTGTATGTAAAACTGGGTATATATGCAAACATCTTTCCACTTCATGCACTGTAATACATATTCCCTCAGACGAAACAAGTAGTGATTCAGCCAATGTGGCCAAACTCACTCAAAGAATCTTTCCCTGGGATTCATTAATCTCAACGATCACTACAACAACTGACCATGGCCACCTCAGATCTTTCACAATACCGGTGGGAATCGTACACTTGAAATCAAGTCCCATCATTTTACAAGTTTTCACAAATGTGAAGTATGACTAATTTAATCACTAGGAGTGGTTAATGTCACTGACTCTTTCCACTATCTCAGATAAAATTAACGCATATCAGAATTCATCAATGAACAAGAAAACTGAAAACTTATTTATTATAAGTTCATTAGAAAATTATGAACTTTTATAAGTGTGAGTTTCTTTTATTTTAGATAGTGGAGACAGTCATTATAATTAAATTATCCTCTAATATGTGGCAAATCACTAATATACAGACGTAAACTATACTATGTTTTAATCTAAATGCACACACATTCATTTGCAGATAGGATGGACAGAACAGATGAGACAAACTATTTCTTTCTAGTGTTTCATGTGTGAAAAATATAGAAAAAAAAAAGACATGAAGTTTCTGATTCAGAGTTCACCCCAAAAGCAAACATGGGGTGACTTTTCCACAGTTCTCTTTTGGTTTTTGGCAATGATATCACATTGCTGTCAATCATGGTGGTCCTCAATTTGGAAGCCAGACAATTAGACCTAGGTCTTGGCTTGAGTTAGCAATTCTCTCTTCTTGCAAATATATTGTGTGTTATTTCTTTTCTACTCAGAGAGAGAAGTTAATAACTTGGCGTCACTTCTCAATGGCCAAACAAGGACAGACCTGCCCAGTCATTAATCATCAATACCCTCATGAGTTCATGATGCATTAATCAAAAAACAGTAGAAGATGCCCATATCCATTAATTGGTTAACAATTTGCACATCTCAATGTTGGATAGAATATTTAAGTACAATACCCAATTGATGACACATAGAATCAATGGAAATTGTCAACATATCCCCAGGGCTGAAAATGTGTTGCTTGAAAAGTGCAGCAGGTCAGACAGCATCAAAGGAGCAGGAGAATCGATGTTTCAGGCATGAGCCCTTCTTCAGGAATGAGGGAAGTGTGCCAACCAGGCTAAGATAAAAGGTAGGGAGGAGGGACTTCGGGGAGAGGTGTTGGAAATGCGATAGGTGGAAGGAGGTTAAGGTGAGGGTGATAGACTGGAGTGGGGGTGGGGGCGGAAAGGTCAGGAAGAAGATTGCAGATTAGGAAGGTGGTGCTGAGTTCGAGGGTTGGAACTGAGACAAGGTGGGAGGAGGGGAAATGAGGAAACTGGAGAAATCTGAGTTCATCCCTTGTGGTTGGAGAGTTCTTAGGCAGAAGATGAGGCGCTCTTCCTCCAGCCGTCGTGTTGCTATGGTCTGGCGATGGAGGAGTCCAAGGACATCCCCAGTGCCAAATATGAACATCAGATGGTATGACAGTGTGACAAAACAAATTCCATATTGTAATACTACCATAACCAGAGGCAATTAATAATCTTACCTCAAACAATGATGATATGCAGGAGGTAGATGGTGAGGCTGGGAGGGAGGCAGCAAGAGGGAGGAGGAATTAGGGAGACAACAAGCAGGTAGGTTGGGGTGAAGTAGCAAGTCAAGGGAGGTGGTGATCTGGATGCAGAAAGAGTAGGGGTAATATGAAAATGTTAGTTAATGAGGGTTAAATTACTAAGTGTTAGTAATGTTAGACTAATTAACATTGTTGCTTTACTCAATGTTCTACTTATGCTTTTGTAGAATTATTAAAAGAAGACTGATTGCAAAAATGTTTGACACATTTAAATCACAAGGGCGTTTTAGGTAATTTGTGAAAAGGGTTGGATTCTTGACCTGATGTCTTCTGTGGTCATCTCATGGGACATTTTAAACTATGGCGTGTTCTTCAATGTTACCTCTCCTTAATGTACTTTTGTATGCATTGTGAAAGATATCAAGAATTATGAACCATTTCACAATTCATAGATTGTTAATTGAAACAAACAGTGGATAGAGTAAATTACCCCACTTTCCATTCTCCCTCCTGGGATTCCATTCTGTTTTCACCACAATGCTCCCTTCATTTGTTCCAGATGTATTTTCTCCTTGCAATATTCATTGAATTTACAGGGGCTCTGTCTTTCTAACCCTCACCCTTCAGTTCAGAAGAACTAATATCTCTTTAATTTCGCTAAGCCACTTTAACTCTTCCTCAGTCTGGTTGTTGATGAGAAGAAATGGCTGAGATATTTTCTTCTCCATTTGTAATTGTTTTAAGTAAACACTCAAAAAGATAAACAATGCTCTTTTTCCATATTTTCTCTCAATTCAAAATACAAACCTGCTCAGCACTTTCTAATTTCAAGCTATTACATTAAAATAATGGATCCTTGTTCTTTCTTGAATTATTGTTGCCAATTTCAAGTTTCCTTCTGTCAAGTGGCTGGTATACAAGCTGCAGTACAAAACCTAACCAATGTCTATTTGGTAGCTTAGTGGTTATGGTACTGAACTCAAAACCAAGAAGTCTAGAGTTCAAATGTGGTAAATTTAAAATTGAATCAGTGAATCTAGTAATTTTTGGAGTGACAATTAGTCATGTTAATGGAAGAGATCTATATTATTACCTCTTCTTTCATACAGAAAGTGGTTGAGGCCAAACTGTTGAGTGTTTTCAAGAAGGAATTAGAGAGAGTGGCACAGCTAAAGGGATCAAAAGGTATAGGGAGAAAGTGGGAACAGGGTACTAGGTTGAATGATCAATCATATTGAGTGGCAGAGCAGGCTTGAATGGCCTACTCTTGCTCCTATTTTCTATGTTTTTATATCTGTGGTAATGTTTTAAAAGTATATGTTATACAGATTTTGGCTTCTTTTGGTGGTGCATTTTCACAGTTCACCTTGATATTGGTGCAAAATGTATTCTGTAGTGGGATGTAAAATAGTAGAGGGAACACCCATGGCATCTCTTCTCAGAAATATTTTGAAAGACTAAAGCCATTATGCTTGTTTATTTTTAATTAAAATAAATACCTATATTTCTGGTTCTACCTTCTACCCGCAAGTAGATTTTCTTGTCACAGTGCTGATGAATATTTATGTCATCTAAGTACATCTCAATATTACTTTAATTCATTCAATCCTCTAAAATTGGATATCAAATATAATTAACACCATAACTTTGGAAAGGAAATTTTTAATTTAAATTATTTTGATTTACCATGTCTCCAATTTTCTGAAGTTGTCAATGTGTATAAGCAAAAATTCAATTGTCAGTGTGCTGAATGTAAAAATGGATAAGCTTGTACATTACATTTTTCTGAAAATCTATTTTGAAGTGTGTGTCTCTGTTCATAAGGTGGCAGTATAAGTCCACATATTAAGCATCAATTATTTTCTTCTCTGCAATTTCCCTCTTTGACATGCTGCCAGCCTCACTGACTACTGGAACAATTTCTTTCATGACTGATCCTGCAATTGCTGGACAACAAATTTCTCTAATGTGAGATTCAGCTTTTTCTTGTAATTCTATTCCTCTATATAAAGTACAGTATAAGATAATGTGGTGACATGATAAATTGATTACTGTGTCCACCTTTACATAAAAGGTGATAAAATTTGCAAAACACTACTTATGTGCTGTTACATTGTCCAAAAAATTCCCTGCAATTAAAAGTAACCATGAATATAGGTTCATTATGACTAAAAAACAATTTAACATAGACGGTTTGTAAATTGTATCTTTCATGTTGACATATTTCAGTCTGGATTTTAAAAAGATTAATTGCAAAACTGATACTGCATTTGACAATATGAACAGAACATTTATAAATTTACAGCATATTGCAATTCATTTCTCCAGCTTTTTTTCTTTAATGCTTTTCTCCTGTAAGCTGTGACTTCTGTCGAATGATTCTACAATTACAGGTGACACTCAGTGCCTTGCTCACATAACTATTCTTTTCTGCATATGTGGAGAGAATTGTGTGTCAGCAGATTACTTTATTGTCAGCGATGTTGTGGATTAACAGGATAATGTGTTCCAGTGTGCCCATTGTCCAAACAGGCTGTTTCCAACATGCAACTCTCGATGTCACAACATTTCAATCCATGATACGATTGCTTTCCTGGCCAAGATTAACTCAGTTAACTCAGATGGGAATTAAAGAAAGGACCTTGCTCTTGAAAAGCAAAATTTAATTTAAAAGGTAAGGGGCTAGTGAATGTCATTATTAATAGGAATGGATATTCTTGTCTGTGACTCCCAGAAAGTTAGCATGCAGGCCTATGAAACAGTTAGAAAATAAAAGCGTCCTTTATATTAAAGGGATTGATTATATATAAGTAAGGAAGTCTTGCTGCAATTGGATAGGATTTTGTTGAGATCATGCCTGAGTACAATATTCTTTCCTTATCTAAGAAAGGATATATTTGTCTTAGAGTGGGGGCAACAAGGGTTCACCATACTGACAATTTGTATGAGAGAGTTTAGATTAGATTAGATTCCCTACAGTGCGGAAACAGGCCCTTCGGCCCAACAAGTCCACACTGACATTCCAAAGAGTAACCCACCCAGACCCATTCCCCTACTCCTTACTAATGCACCTATCACTATGGGCAATTTAGCATGGCCAATTCACCTGACCTGCACATCTTTGGACTGTGGGAGGAAGCCAGAGCACCTGGAGGAAACCCATGCAAACATGGAGAGAATGTGCAAGCTCCACACAGCCAGTCACCCGAGGCTGGAATCGAACCCGGGTCCCTGGCGCTGTGAGGCAGCAATACTAACCACTGCTGTGCCGCCCACAATAAGTAGAGTTTGAATAGATTGAGCCTTTCTGGAGATGATTTGGAGATGATCTCATTGACATGCATAAAATTCTTCAAGAGCCTGACATGATGGATGCTGAGAGGGTTCTTGCCCCTGGCTGGAGAATCTAGAACTAAAGTCATAGTTCCATTTTGAGCTCCCATTCCGATGGAGATGAGGAAATCTTTATCTATCCCTCTAATTCTTTGCTGTTCTCTATCTGAGAGGGCTTAGTCAATGAGTATACTCAAGACTACATTTTGGGGCAATAAAGGAATTAAAGGATATTATGATCAGATAAATATGAATTTCATCCATGAATATAATGAATGGTGAGGAGTCTGTAATGGCTATACAACCATTCCTGCTTCTGTTTCATTTGCTATTAAACTATCCCAAGAGTGTCAAATGCTATATTCCCAATTAACTCCAGTACCTAAATTAGAGGAGAAGTTATCAATATTAATTGACACAATATCCTTTATTTTCGTCATTCTTCAAAACAAAAATTGAACATCATGATCAAGCAGATGTTAAAAATGCTACAATGCATTGAAAAATTGTTTATTAATATCTATTTTGCTTCCTGTCAATATTATTACTTCAAGGTTGTTGAAGAGTTGACTAATTCACAGAAAAATTGATATTCATTCTCTTTTGACCTCTTCTGTATTTATCTTGCTGCTCTTCCTCTATCTCCTGAAGATACTGAGTGGGATACCATGGTAAACATTAGTCCTTTTGTGGTTATAATCCATGTAGGTTTTGTTGGACATCATGATGCAGCTGGATCTTGTCCTCACTTGTTAGCTGCTGACCTGCGTTTAGAACAGGCATCATTGAATAACAATCAGAATCAGGAACCCTAGCTGATATTAATTATACTTTCTCTCCCAGCACACTTTCAGACTAAAGCACTGCCTAATTATCATGACACAGCTGTTACTCTGGCTGAGATTTTAATATAATGTGAATAGGAAAAAAACATTCCAGCCGATCAAGTTCATTACTTGCAATGAACAATGTACAGTCTGTCTCCTGAATTCTTAGCTCATAAAGAAAATCACCTGAGAAAGTCATTAAACTTTGGTATGAAGTCTCTGATGTCTTTAAACTAACTCTGGAAAATATTGCCATGTCTAAATAACATTTCTTTATGGTCTCTCAACAATTGAATTATTAATATCTAAACTTAGAAACATAACTTTCAATCAGATACCTAGTCAAATAATCAACTTATTTTAAATTATCTTATTGATCTAATAATTTTTGAAGTTATAGTTTATTTCTTTCAAAACAATAATACATTACTATGATACTACATTGAAATTATGAAGTGACATTCTAACTGTTTAAATTCCTAATTGCAAAATGGTTTTGCTGAGGGAGACACTTTTGACTGCTCTTGTAATTTTGAGGAGCAAAAGTAGAAAACAGTAAAAACGTGTAGATACATGGTGGCTTCAGCATAGAAAAATGTCCCAGAAACATTGCTTCTGAACCAAAAGACAAATATTTGGGGTGAGTGACAAAGATTGGTCACAGATTTTTTTTAAGGTAGGTGTTTAAAAAATGGTCAAAAATACAAATAGGCAGAGTTTTCTAAAGGAATTCCAAAGAATGTGGCCTGGGGACCTGCCAATGGGAGAATCCAGACAGGAGGAATGCACAAGATGCCAGAGACAGAGGAACTAATGTCAAAGAGCTCTGAAGGTCTGGAGGAAGTTACAGATGTGAAGAGGGACAATAGCATTAGGTGACAAAAGCACAAGGATGAGAATTTTAAATTGGAGTTATTGGGAGACCAGTAGCAAATACAGGTCATCATAAATTGGGGGTGATATGTGTCTGAAATCTGGTGAAGGTTAGATTATGAGAACGAAAAATAAAAAAGGCGAAGTTTACAGAATGTGGAATATGAGAGGCCACATGCAGCATTGGAATAATGAAATCTATGGGTGATAAAGGCATAGCTCAGTGTTTTAGCAGAGGGATAGACGTATTGCTGCTTTACTGGAAGTAAATGAGCTCTGCAAAGATATGTAGTTGGAAACTCAGCATGGTATCAATAAGGTAACTGTAGCCTCTCACCCCTAATGGTTGAGTTACATTTCACATGTGTTCACCCCATGACTTCAAATGATATTCCTATTCTTTCTGCACGTTTACTTTTCTATATGTTGTTGCTTCACCTGAAATGTTTTTCTTCTCTAACTATATGAAGTTCGTAAACCTTCATTAAAAATAGTGATTGTTACTGAAAATAGAAAAGGGACTTGAGGAAGCATTCATTTTGTTTTGCTATCAGAATGAGCAGGCATGCAATTTTGTGCATGGACCTCCATGTCAGTCCATTGCTGTTATTTCAGTCCGAATTAGTTTATATGAAGTGATTCTACTTTGGATCAACAACCCAAAACTCTCTGACAGATGGTTAATTGAGGCTAATTTTTGATATTTACAATTAAAAATCTGTTCCTGGACTGATAAGAATTTTCAGTTGGAAATACAGACAGTTTATGTTCAGAAACCAAGTTGGACTAATCATATTAATGCTGTGGCTGCAAGAGCAGGTTTGGTCTAGGAATCCTGAAGAGAGTAACTCAACTCCTGACTCTCCAAAGCTTGCGGGCAGAGGAAATGACCTGGGAGTTGCAGTGGGACCTCTCCAAAGCTTGTCCATCACCTATAAGGCACAAGTCAGGAGTGTGATTGAATACTCCCCAGTAGCCTGGATAACTGCAGCTTGAACAACACTTGAAAGCTTGACACTATCCGGGACAAAGCCACCTGCTTGATTTGCACCATGACCACTTTGAATTAATAATAAACTGATGTCTTCTTCATTGGATGTTACCATGTTTTAAGTACTTGTTCTTCCTCCATCACAAACCTGCAGCTTCAATACTGGTCAATAGGTCTGCTGCCTGTCAGCGATGGATGGATGGCATTCAGCTTCAAGATCTTGCTCCAAAATGAACAATGAGCTGGCTCCCTTCCATTAACTGGCACAACTCTTTAAAATGTCTGGTACATGTTGTGTGGGATCGGGATGTGGAATTTAACCAGGATACCTGATACTCTAGATGCCAGTCGAGCTGGACAAAGAAAGAGTGCAGAGGAAAGAATCCTGCAATCTGAAACGGTAAGTCTGATTTCTGTCCACAGATGCTGCCAGACTTGCTGAGCTTTTCCAGCAATTTCTGTTTCTGTTTCGTATTTACAACATCTGCAGTTCTTTTGTTTTTTTAATATTAGAGAATATTATAGTGCTGAGACGAAGGATGTCAGGGAATCTATTTGGAAAGAGTTAAGAAACTAGAGAATTATATGCTATGTATTCTATAGGAAGCCAACTAATGGGAAGGAAAATCACAAGTTAATTTGCAGGGAAGTTACAGAAGTGTGCCAAAGATAAGTAGTCGTGTTAATGAGGATATTGTAATATAAACTTATTGCAACAGGAAGGAGGAATAAATTTTGAAATATGTTTAGGAAAATTTTCGAGGTCAATATTTTTCTGTCCCAATGAGGAAAGAGGCATTGTAGCATCTGTTTCTAGTTATGAGCTGGATAAAATGGATCTAGTGTCAGTAGAGGAACATTTAAGGAATAGTGATCATAACATCATTTAGATGTTATAGAATTTACATTAGCTGTGAATAATCTCAGGCAGAGAGCAATCAGAAGTGATTAACTTGAGAAGTGCTAATTTCAGCAGACTGGAAACAGATGTGGCCCAGGTAAATTGGAATTAAAGATCAGCAGGTGAATCCATAATGAAACAAAAGTCAGTCTCTATAGAAGAGGTGCAGATATAGTTAGGGCACATTCTCACCACGTGGCAAATTAGGGCAAGCAAAGTCTGAACTTCCTAGATAACTAAATAGGTAGCTAGTAAGAAACAGTGGAGAAAAGATACACGTGATAGATGCCAGGGTAATAACAGAAGTACAAAGCAAGCTGAAGATAGGAAGTTCAGAGTGGAAGCAAAAAGGGAATAAAAGAGATAAAGAGAGAGTATGAAAAGAGACTGGCAGCTAATATAAAAGGGTATCTAAAGTTCTGTAGACATATAAATAATAAAAGAGCAAAATACAAAGAGAGAGAGAGAGTCAATTCAACATTAAAAATGAGCAACACGTGAATGGAAGAAGGCATACTCATACAAAATGAGTACTTATCATCGGTAGGAACCAATGAAGGAGATGCCACCAAAATCATAGTGAAACAGCAAGTGTTTGACTGGATAGGCTAAAATAGATAAAGAGGGGTTACTAGAGATGCTGTTCCTAATTAAAGTCATTAGAAATTATTGGGATGCATCTATATTGAAAGAAGTATGGCCACATTGACAACAGAGGCAATGTGGTCCCTTCCCTGTTGTGAGCTTACAGTTCAGAATGCAGAGATTGGTAGGTTACAACAAAGGCATTTTTCGTGGTGAAAGCCTCTGATGTATTGGACTTGCTGACTGAAGTAAGGGCATTTTGAGCATAAAGTCACTTCCTATTGCCTTAATGATGGGTGTTCCTTGGCCAACCTTAGTCCCCGAGCTGCTGTATGACTTGCCTGATGATTCTTAATTGCTTCCTAATTATAGGCTTACTCTCGTGCTGTGGGCCCAAGCTTACTTGAACTGAAATTGAAAGTGCTCAAAAATATTTCATCCACTAGTCTTCTTTAGATAGAAAATGGTTTCAGTGGAGTGACTGCTTTCTCTTGACAGCAAGTGACAGATGAGCTGTACTCAGTCTCCTTTTTGTCCTTGACACACAGATAAATCAGTATCAAACTGACATAAGCTTTCAGAAGAAAACAGTTGCCAGAAGATCTTACGAAAGGTGTTAGAAACTCTGAAGTTGGTAAGTTTTTTTCCAAAGTAACACAGTCATAGTTTTTTTTAAATTTTAACCAGCACATCTGACAAATTTGCACTATTTAGAGATTGTGTTTTATTCACCTGGGTTTGTCATATTGTCGTACATATACAATTTAGATCTGAGCGTTGCAGAATGTTTATGTTTTAGGGTTATCTGATAACTAAGCATGTAAAGGTATAAACTATTGTAATACTGTACCATTGGTGTAGCTACGTTTCTGGCCTTTTTAAAGGCTTGTTTACAAATTGGAGGAAAGTCAATATTAATAATATTTGAATTAGCATTGTTTGTTTCCTTATTTGGGTAATCAGGAAAATGCAATGTTCTGGCTGAAGAAGGTACTATATGAAATAATTAAAGCTTAATCTGTAAATAAGAGTGGATTTGAATTCTTTCCATTTCAGCAAATAATACCTTCCTGGCTACTATTTTTAACACTTGCACTATATAAACTGTTTAATGGTTTCATTTCTCTTGTCATCAAGTCTTACTTTAGGTGTTATTACCATCTCCAGTGGTACCTTTGAGTACTTCGGTGTTTTCCATCTGCCTACCTCTCAAATGAAAAAGACTGCAATTTATCAAAGTGTCAATCTCTCCTTCACCTTTTTTTTATGGTCTGGGAAGAAGAGGGCCATGAGATTAATGACTTTTAGTTTTCAGGACAAGCTGAGAGAAGTAGAATTTCAAGGAGATGTGATTGAGGTATACACAAAAAAAGGAACAGACTCTATTCATGTGAATTGGACATTGAGCTAAGTAGGTGAAAGAGAACAAAGGAACATCAACATAAATTACAAAAGCATTGAGCTAAAATTCATTTTTTAATAGATATTTTTATTGAAAACTTAACATTTTTACAAGTTTACAAAAAATAAAAAAAATCCCAAGTATAAACATTGATATACAATTAAATCTTAAATAAATAATAATCAAAATTTAATAAAAGAAAAATACTGAGAGAAAAAAAATCAAAACTCAACTAACTACTAATCTAACCTACAACTAACCAGAGTGTATAATTAAGTCTCTTACATTATCAAATAAGAGAAAGAAAAAAAAACCAACGGATAACCCAGAAATTGGGTAGTGAGATACATGCTCGGAATGTATTAACATCAAATGTAACAAAACCCGTATTCGTGTGGGATTCCTCTCTTAAGGAGCCCCAGACCATCCAAGTTCGCCATCTCAATTAAATAAAAGCCCTTGTTAGGATGGCCGAAATACCTGTATTTATATAATTCAAGAAGGGCTGCCATATTTTATGGAATAATTCGGTCTTTCAGTGCACCATATTTGTAAGGAAGTCAAGGGGAATACATTCCATAATTAATCTGTGCCAATTTGAAAGTCCAGGGGGGCCCGAAGCCACCCAGCTTACCAAAATATTTTTCCTTGCACAGAACGAGAGAATAGAAAATGATCTCTTCCCGTGCATATCCAGGGAGGGTAAGTTCGAAAAGCCCAAAAGGAGAGATACAGGGTCCACTCTAATTTCCGTTCCTAAGATTTCTGTCAGAGCACTTGCTACTTTAGTCCAATATCTACAGATCTTATGACAGGTCCATAGGCAATGTACAAGAGTGCCCATCTCTATTTTACATTTGGGACACATTGGAGATGCTCCTGCCTTAAATTTTCCCAATCGATCCGGTGCTATATGGGCCCTATGAAGTATCTTCAGCTGAATAGCCTGGGTTCTGTTGCAGATGGTGATTCTTCTGGCGTTTTCCCAAATGTCATTCCACATTTCTATAGAGATTTCTAGTCCCAAATCCTGATCCCATGTTTTAAGTAGATTGTCCATATCTCCCGATACTTCATCATGTAGTAAATGATAAATAGTACTAACTGAAAATACCCCCATTGGCCGTAGCACTCTACATTCTTTATCTGATTTATAAAGACTATCTAGTAACGTAGTCTTCTTCTGTATGTAATCTCGAATTTGGAAGTATTGAAAGAGGTCTCCATTAGGTAATCCGAATTTCTGATGCAGCTGTTCAAAAGACATCAGGACCCCTTCTTTAAATAGATCCCCTAAACAAGAGATACCCCTGGATCTCCAGAGTTTGAAAGTGGCATCTGTAAACCCCGGTTGAAATTCCCATGCTCCCACTATCGAAGTATAGGGGGATGTTTTATGTGAGTTGCCCTCATTTTGCCGCATTATATTCCAAGCTTTAATTGTGTTTAGTATTATAGGGTTTTTAAAGTGATCCGTGAAGATTTTCCTCTTGTCTGAAAATAAAAGGTTAATAAGTGGGCATTTTACTTGAGAAGCCTCGATGTCCAGCCAGATTGATTGCGGGTCAGACAAGACCCAATCAGTTATGTAACTTAATAGGGAACTTAACCGATATTTCCTGAAATCTGGGAAATCCAATCCTCCCCTTGCCTGTGGAAGCTGTAGCTTCTTCAGCTTAATAAGGGACCATCTATGATTCCAGATAAAGGAACCCAACCAGCCATATAATTTACGTAGTGCCAGCCTTGGCAGCATCACTGGAAGCATTCTCATAGGGTATAGGAGACGGGAAAGGACATTCATTTTAATTAGTGCTATTCTACCTAGCCATGAAATTGGAAGGTCTCCTCATTGCTGGAGGTCCTGCCTTATCCTTTCCAGTAAATGCACAAAGTTAGCCTTGTATAACTGACCAAATACTGGGGTAATAAAAATGCCTAAATATAAGAAACCCTCCAGGGACCACCGAAAGGGAAAGTGGGATCTGTCCACAAAGTGGGGTATCATAGCAAAGCCATCCATTGGCATAGCCTCCGATTTTGAGAAATTAATTTTATAGCCTGAGAATGCACTAAATGTATTAATAACTTGGATTAAGCGAGGCATGGACATCAGAGGATTACTGAAGAATAGGAGAACATCATCTGCATAAAGGGTAATTTTATGTTTACCTGTACCAATCCTCGGGGCCATTATATTAGGGTCAGCCCATATAGCTTCTGCTAATGGCTCAATTATTAGCGTAAATAGCAATGGCGAGAGAGGACATCTCTGACGGCAGCCCCTATCCACACTGAAGCTATCCGAGCCTAATCCATTGGTAATCACAACTGCTTTGGGATCACTATACAGCGTTGAGACCCATTTGGTAAACATCTTTCGAACGCCAAACCTTTCCAATGTGTAAAACAAATATAACCATTCAACCCTATCGAATGCCTTTTCTGTGTCTAATGAGACTACTACTCCTGGTATCTTTCCCTGATGGCAGGCCTGAATCATGTTCAAAACCCTTCTAACATTATTGGATAATCTACGGCCTTTAATAAACCCCGTCTGAACCTCCTTTATGATATGTGGCAATACCCTTTCTAGCCTCAATGCTAACATTTTAGAGAGGATTTTAAAATCTACATTAGCAAGGATATTGGTCTGTATGGCACGCAATCTTCTGGATCCTTTCCTTTTTTAAGGATAAGAGAGATATTTGCCTCTTTCAGCGAAGACGGGAGACAGCCCTGACTGTATGAGTTGTTATACATGTCCATTAGTGGACCAGCCAATATTCCTGTAAATTCTTTCTAGAATTCAGCTTGAAAACCATCTGGGCCAGGTGCCTTACCGCTCTGAAGTTGCCTGATTGTGTCAGGTATTTCTTGGATTGTTTGGGGAACATTCAAGACCGATACCTGTTCCGGTGTTAGGTCCGGAAAGGTCAAATTTTTAAAAAATGATTGCATCCTCCTAGTCCTGTCTTCACAATCCTGCGATTTATATAAATCAGAATAAAATTTTCTAAAGATTGCGTTAATCCTTTTATGATCATGAGTCAAAATACCCATACTTTCCTTGATAGAAGTGATAGTTTGAGGGGCCTTCTTTTTCTTTGCAAGAAATGCTAAGTATCTACCCGGTTTATCGCCAAATTCATATAACCTTTGTTTTGCAAATAATATTTCCCTCTTAGCCATGTGGGTAAGCATGGTGTTTAGAGCTGTCCTAAGGGCCGTAATCCTTTGCAATTTGATAATAGAAGGTCTGTCAGCGTATGCTGTTTCAGCCGCTTTTAAGCGAGCTTCAAGCAGATGCTGTTGTTCTCTCTTTAGTTTTTTTTCTGGGTTGCTGAGTATGAGATGATCAAACCTCACGTGTAAGCTTTGATGGTCTCCCACCTCATTGATGGGTTGCTAGCCGTACCTAAATTAATTTCTAAAAATGTTTTAAATTCTTGAGAGAAGTACCTTACAAATTTACTCTCTTTCATCAGGAAGGGGTCCATACGCCAATGCCAGGGGGATGTCTCATTGTTCCGCACCTTGATTTTCATATATACAGCAGCGTGATCGGAAATTGCTTTACTGCCTATTTTACAGGATGATATGGAATTTTAAAAAATCGGGGCAAAAATCATATCGATTCTGGTATGGCATTTATATGGATTGGAGTAAAAAGAAAAATCTCTGCCCTGTGGATGAAGACATCTCCATACATCTACTCATCCTAATTCTTTGTTCAAATCCACCAATTGTCTCGATCTGGGAGATACTCCTGCAGTACTCTTGGGAATCCTATCTATTTCCGGATCCATAATACAATTAAAGTCTCCCCCTATAATTGTATAATAAGCACCGAGACCCATCAATTTTGAGAAGGCTTCCGTTATAAATTTAAAAGGATGTGCCGGGGGGGGGGGGGGGGGGGCAATACGAATTTACAATCCCATATTCCTCTCCATTTATAAGGGCTTTAATCAGAATATATTGTCCAGATTCGTCTTTTATCTGATTTAGGATTTTGAAAGGGAAATTCTTCCGAATAAGAATAATAACTCCCCTGCTTTTTGAGTTAAAAGAAGAAAAAAAGGCCTGATCAAATCCACCCTGTCGTAATTTCAAGTGTTCTTTATCCAATAAGTGTGTCCCCTGTAGGAGAGCGATGTCAACCCTTTCTTTCTTGAGGTTTGATAATATTTTCTTCCTTTTGACTGGTGAATTACTCCCCTTGACATTCCAGGTGCACCACTTAACCGACTGATCAACCATAATCGTCCGGGCAAGTCCGAGACCCCTCGGGAGGGGAAACCCTATCCAGAACATCCCGAGCATAGAGCATATAAAATTCACAAAAACAAAGGCTCTCTAATACACTCACAACAGTATAATTAAAAACTACTTCTAAATAAAAAAAATATAAAACGTATTTAAATGGAGATTTTCCCCTTGTTCCCAAGGGGTATCATTTCCTTTCCAAAAGTCTATTGTATCCTCTCCCAACCAGTGCCCCACCCTTGACCCAGGTGCTCCTCAATAGGATGAGGAAAATTCAAATATACTACAGAGCTAGAGTTAACAGTGAGCACCCTACCCCCACCCCCCCACCCACACCAACACCTGGATAAATTTGGTAATGTTAATACCATGTATAAACATATATAACTATAAAATTACAACCTCAACAAGTAATAATTAAATATAATAATACAAAATAACAAGGGAAAACAACCCCGCTCCTAGAGACAGAAGTAAAATAGAATAAGGCAACCACCTCCCCCCACCAACATTAACTAGACCCCCCCCAGCCTATATATAGACAATAGACAATAGGTGCAGGAGTAGGCCATTCAGCCCTTCGAGCCTGCACCGCCATTCAATATAATCATGGCTGATCATTCCTAATCAGTATCCTGTTCCTGCCTTATCTCCATAACCCTTGATTCCACTATCTTTGAGAGCTCTATCCAACTCCTTCTTAAATGAATCCAGAGAGTGGGCCTCCACTGCCCCCTGTGGCAGAGCATTCCACACAGCCACCACTCTCTGGGTGAAGAAGTTTCTTCTGAGCTCTGTCCTAAATGGTCTACCCCGTATTTTTAAGCTGTGTCCTCTGGTTCGGCACTCACCCATCAGTGGAAATATGTTGCCTACTGCCAGAGTGTCCATAGAATAATAAAAAAAAACAAGGGGGGGAGAAAATCGTTAAGTAGAGAACAAATAAATAAATCCCTCTCCCCACCCCCCAAGATAATATTAAACAGTAAGGTAAAAAAAAGGGATGAATATATAAAAAAAAGGGAGGGGGAATGTAAACCCGAGTGGGGGGAAAGCAAACCAACATCAATTATCTCTTACAATTTATATAAGAGTGTCCAAAGATTCCTTGGCCTTTTCCGGCAATGCGAAGTTATACACGGATCCTTCATGGTTAAAGCGTAGCGTCGCTGGGTAGCGCAAGGAGTACTGAATATTTAAGCCCCTTAAACACTTCTTCACCTCATCAAACGCCTTCCTCTTTTGGACCAGAGCTGGGGAAAAGTCCTATAGATCATGGCTTGGGGATCTTTTACAAGATTTCTGGAGGCTTCTAAGAGTATCTGCCTCTCCTTATAGCTCTGCAGCCGAAACACGCCCGGGCGGGGGCGCTGATTCGAGTCGGGCTCGCGTATTGCGAACCGGTAGGCCCATTCTACCTTTACCTGGCCTGATCCAGCCTCCAGATTTAAAAGCCGTGGAAGCCACTGTTCAAGGAACGTTATAAGCTGGCCTTCCTTTTCTCGTTCGGGAAGGCCCAGCAAACGAATATTTTTTCGACGACCTCGATTCTCAAGGTCGTCAATGTGGTTCTCTAAGGTCCGGACTCGCTGTTCGAGAGTCCGGACCCGATCCATAGCCGACTGTGCTGTAGTTTCGGAGGTCGCGGCCTTTAGCTCCGCCCCTCTGACTCGGTGCTCGATTTCTTTAATGTCTCGGTCGTGGTTTCGCAGCGCGGCCGAGAGAGAGTCCCATCAGCTTCGGGATTCTTCAATAAAAGCGTCGATCTTCACATCCAGTTTGGAGAAGATTTCCACGAGGTTTGCCACCGTAGATAAGTCCCCTGGGGCTGCTGCGGGCGCCTGTGCTGCAGCTGGAGAGGGTGGAGAGGGGTTCCTGCTTGCTGAGAGCTGAGGGCTCCCTTCCCTTTAGTCGTTTTTACTGGAGATTAAATTGTTTAAATTCAATACTAAACAACTAATTACATTAAGTAAAAGCTATTTTAAATGATTTGGTGAGTGTGGTGGGGTGGGTGATCCACTTTGCCCAAGTCTTGGGAGGAGCACTGTAGACTCAGACTTGCTGGGTCGCCACCATCTTGGATCCCCCTAAAATTCATTTTAATAGGTACTTTGTTTCCCAGACTGTTGTTTACTTTAGGTATAAGATGCTAGCACATGTAATTTCTTTGTTCACAGGATGTGAATATTGTTGGTTAGACCAGCATTTATTGCCCATCTCTAATTGCCTTTGTGAATGTGCTGGTGAACTGTCTTCTTGAACCCAAAATTTAGTCTAGTCTATTTGGTGCAGGTACTCACACAATGCCACTAAGAAGGGAATTCCAGGACTTTGACTCGCAACAATGAAGGAATGGTGATGTATTTCCAAGTCAAGATGGTGAGTGGCTTGTAGGGAAATTACAGGTAGAAGTGTTCCCATGTGTCTGCTGCTCTTATTCTTCTAAATGGTATGTATCATAGGTTTGGAAGGTGCTGTCAAAGAAGCCTTAGTGAATTTCTACAGTGCATCTTGTCCATGGTACACAGTGTTGCTACTAAATGTTGATGGTGGAGCAAGTCAATGTTTTGGGTTGGTACAAATCAAGCGGTTTGCTTTGTCCTGGATGGTTCAAACCTCATGACTGTTGTTGGAAGTGTACTTTTTCAGTCAACTGGGGAGTACTCCATCAGACTCTTTTCAATTGCTGGTCAATGGTAACCCCCAGGAAGTTGATAGTGTGGGATTCAGTGATGATAATGCCATTGAATGTAAATGGGTGATAATTAGATTTGTTTTTATTGGAGAGATGTTGCTTGGAACTTGTGTGATGTGAACACTCTTCTGACCTTACGATGAAGGGAAGGTAAACACATGAAGATGGTTGAGTCTAGGACACTACTTGAGAAGCATCTGCAGGGATGTCCTGGAGCTAAGATAACTGACCTTCAGCAAACACAACCATATTTGTGTGAGCTAGCTGTGACTCCACCCATACAGTAATAGAGTCATAGAGATGTACAGCACGGAACCAGACCCTTCAGTCCAAACTGTCCATGCCGACCAAGTATTCCAACCCAATCTAGTCCCACCTGCCAGCACCTGGCCCATATCCCTCCAAACCCTTCCTAATCATATACCCATCCAAATGCCTTTTAAATGTTGCAATTGTACTAGCCTCCACCACTTCCTCTGGCAGCTCATTCCACACACGTACCACCCTCTGAATGAAAAAGTTGCCCCTTAGGTCTCTTTTATATCTTTCCCCTCTTACCCTAAACCTATGTCCTCTACTTCTGGACTCCTCCACCCCTGTGAAAAGACTTTGCCTATTTATCCTATCCATGCCCCTCATGATTTTGTAAACCTCTATAAGGTCACCCCTCAGCCTCAATGCTCCAGGGAAAACAGCCCAGCTGTTCAGCCTCTCCCTATAGCTCAAATCCTCCAGCCCTGGCAACATCTTTGTAAATCTTTTCTGAACCCTTTGAAGTTTCGCAACATCTTTCTGATAGGAAGGAGACCAGAATTGCACACAATATTTCAACAGTGGCCTAACAATGTCCTGTACAGCTGCAACATGACCTCCCAACTCCTGTACTCAATACTCTGACCAATAAAGGAAAGCATACCAAATGCCTTCTTCACTATCCTATCTACCTGCGACTCCACTTTCAAGGAGCTATGAACCTGTATTATGTTACTCAGTTCTTTTGTCCATGTTGAAATAAAGATGTAATGAGATCAGGAGCTAGGAAGCCCTCACGGACCCAAACTGGGTGTCAGTGAGCAGTTTATTGTTGAGCAAATGCTGTTGGTAGCATTGTCAATGACTCCTCCCATCATTTTCCTTATAATTGAGAGTAGGCTGATGAGGTGATAATTGAATGTGTTCTGCTTTTTGTGTACATGACATACTTGAGTAATTTTCCACATTGCTGGGTAGATGCCAGTGTTGTTACTATACTGGAGTGGCATGGCCAGGGGTAAAGCAAGTTCTTCAACAGAAGTCTTCAAAACTATTGCTGGAATGTTGTCAGGCTGTACCCATTGCTGTATTACTGTAACCTGTGACTAATAAATCAGCAACCTTTTAAAAAAGTGAACCAGACACTCTGTACCTCCTGTAAGCCAATGAAAGCGGCATGGCACGGTGGCCATGTGGTGAATCTAATCTAACCAGGAAGCATCTTGAAATGGAAATCCAAGAAGCGGCATTTTTATTCGCACAAGGACCTGTTCACATGGCCTGTGAACAGAAACCTGCTTTCCCCAGTTTTATCACCATCCATAACACCCATTTTGTTTTCATGTCTGTGTCTGTCTAGATAAGTGCGTAAGGGGGAGTTTAAAAAAGGATTAGAATTATATGCTGATGGTTCATAGTTGTTTATCTGTAGCTAGAGTCTATCTAGTTGTAATAGTTAGTCATTTGTGTTCATTACAAAAACCTGGTCCATGCTTTCTGCCAACCTGGGTCAACCAGACAGGAAAATTGGGGCACTTTATGTACTTCTATAAAACCTTTAACCTTTGTGATGTCTGTGGAAATTAGTGGGGCTTGATTTCTACAGGATACCCCAATGAGGTGCCATAATCTCCACAAGAACCATGAGGTCGTCACTCCCATTAACACTTTAGATTACTTACAGTGTGGAAACAGGCCCTTCGGCCCAACAAGTCCACACTGACCCGCTGAAGCACAACCCACCCAGATCCATTCACCTACATTTACCCCTGCCCCTAATACTACAGGCAATTTACCTAAAACCTGCACAGTTTTGGACTGTGGGAGGAAACCGGAGCACCCGGAGGAAACCCACGCAGACACAGGGAGAATATGCAAACTCCACACAGTCAGTCACCTGAGGTGGGAATTGAACCCAGGTCTCTGGCGCTGTGAGGCAGCAGTGCTAACCACTGTGCCACCATGCCACCTATTTCTTAGATGACTATTTCTTGACTAATTTGTGAAACTGTTGTCACAATTTTGTGACTTTAGATCCTATAAATCCCTTCCAGAAAAGTGGATGATGGAAGCAACTGTGTCAAATCTTACACTATGGTGAATGTAGTGAGACTTAACTCATAAAATCTGTGACTGTTTCATGCAGTGAAGTTAGCCATCCATTGCTTCAAATGCAGCTGTTTCTTTCAAACTCTCATTTAATGTTAAGCCACAACTTCTTCACAGCAGCTTATGCCTCCTAATGTCATAAACTGAGTAACTGCTTTCCCCTTCTGCCTCATCTGACAGAAGTTATGCCTTTGGAACACAGCATTTGATGTCACCACATAGATGTCTTTTGAAGCTTTAATTGCATATTCATAATTGCCTTGACTCCCATATCAAGGTAACATCTTATGCAACTCCTTAAGAACCCACATTGAACAGCAGTAAGGCCCATCACTGTGCTTTCTGTAACACCATTTCCTCTCATCCAGAAACAAACCATGGTGGTCAGCATACACATCAAAGTCCTCCAGCGACAGATTCCACTCCCTCATTGTAATAATATTACGCATTGAATCAAATGGCAAAATTACCTGGATTGCAGACACATCATGGCACAATCTTATATATTTCTGTATTTACCTCTGTGTTTTTCTTTTGTATTTATTCCTCTCACTGCCAATGTCAGACAGAAAGAACACATTTAAACTTCAAATTTAACTATTTAACAAAGACTAACAATGATTTAACGAAAGCTGTTTCTAACTACTCTCAAGTATGTTATCTGAACCTTTTGTATAATACCCAGTTTGTTTTTAGGTTCTTATTTAAGTACCATATAGTATTCAATGCTCAAGCCATCCGAGAGCGGGGCCTGATAGATATGTGTAGGATTATGAGGGACATGGACAGGGTGAATAGAAAGTAGCTGTTGCCCTTAGTCAATAACAAGGTGGCATCATTTCAAAGCGAAAGTGGGGATTTGAGGAAAATGATTTCACTCAGAAGGTAGTGAGGGTCTGGAAGGTACTGCTTGGGATTGTGCTTCAGGCAAGTAACTGCAAAACCTTTAAAAAGCACTTGGATGAGCACTTGAAATGTCATAACATTCAAAGCTATGGATCTACTGTAGATTTAGCATAGCTTTGGCAGTATAGACTTGATGGGCCCAAGGGCTTCTTCTGTACTTTATAATTCTATGATTGACTCTAACTGTCCTAGTTTAAACACCCTATCAACATGGAGAGTATCAAATGCTTTTATTATTCTAAAAATCTCAATCATATCTTCTTGAAGACTCTATTTTATCGATATAAGAACCCTCCTGCCTCACTTTGATGAGCCTAAGCTATCCTGTATGTTTTTTTCAGTTCCTGCCCCATCTTTAATCTTTTTCAAGGCCAGATCATGTAATTATATGCCCCTCACTGCCATCTAATGTCCATCTGTTGCATAATTGTGTTTGATTCACTTTTGTTTGGCTTCTGCCTTGTTTAAAGCATTGAGAATTTGATTAAAGTTACCAGTACAAATGGCATCCTCGTGATTTTGACAGTAACATATCATCCTTCCTTATTCAGTGTAATCATCCATCAGAATGTGACATAATTAACAGCATTATATTTATCCACTGCAAATCATCTGTCTAGATTTGAGAGACTATCCTCAAATGTTCCACACCTGTTTGATGGGTACCTTGTCCTTTAAGCAAGGAAATTATCTCGAGATTTTGGGAATTTTGATGGTACAGCAAGTGTCCATGTTGAAAACTGGTGTGTGAATAAATATTTCAAGCAAACAGGTAGTACTGGGTGGCTGCTCCAAAGGTTCATCTTTCCAAATGGCAAAGCAATAGCAGTTAGAATTGGCAGTAACAAGTATGCCCTGCTGCAATATGGGCATGTAGGTGAAATTTAAAAAGAGCTGTTTTCTGACAGCTTAGCATGCATTGTGGTTTAAGAGTTTGAGGGGAAACTCATTGTGACATGCATAACTTGAAATCAATCTGTACGGTGGTTAGCGTTACTTTGGTACACTTGTTTAAGCTGTTAAAACTTCTTCCTCGCCTGTTGCCACTTCCTTTAGCTGTTAGATGCCAAGGAGATTGAAATTGCTTGTAGCGGTAACCTATCCACAAAAATAATGCTGTTATGTTGCATTCCTCATAGAATCGTCTCCAAAGCAAAACTGGATGCATTGCAGTCACATGAGTTCAGATCTCACCACAGCACCTGTGGAATTGTAAGTCAGCTATTTAAATCAAAATGCAGAATAAAAAGATGCTATTAATAACAGTGACCATAAAACTACCATATTAGCATAAACACACTAGGATTACTGAGGTCTTTGAGAGAAGGATATACTCCAGCCTTACCCAATCTGGCCTGTATGTGATACCCAACACACAACAATGCAGTTAACTCTCTTGTACTTGATAATATGGTCTATATATCCACTCAACTGTTATCAAAATGCTATTGCACACAATAGATCTAAAATAGAATGGACCACTGGCATTGACATAGCCATCAGGCACACCAACTACATACTCAGCCCAATCAAACCTGCAGAGTTTTCCTTACTAACATCTGGTTACTTCTACCAAAATTGGGAGAGCTTTGCCACAGATTAGGCAACTATAAACTACCATAATCATGCTTAAAGAATCATTCTATTTAACCGTGGTCCAGACATCTCTATCACAATCTCCTTTAAATGACAACAAAACAGAACCACAATAGGTAGAAAGTTAGTGGCATATAGTTAAGAGGGAATGACCTTGAGAGTTCTAAATGTTGAATTGATGCCATAATGTCTCATGGCTAATAGGTAAAACATGGGCAAGGAAACCTTCAAATAATTATTACCTAACACAATCGCTCAGCTGATAAATCAGAATTCTTTCACATTGAACACAACTTCTTCCCTGCTGTTACTCCATCTTTAATGTTAATATTGATTTCTCTCCCTCTGCACCTTCTTGACAGCTGTAACACTATATCCTGGACTCTGGTTTGTTACCCTGATGTACTTTTATAGTATGAGCTGCCTGTAAAGCACATAAGACAATACCTTTCATTGTACTTCAATACATAGGGCGGTAATAAATCAAATCAGATCAACTTGGAAGAAGCACTGAATGTAAAAAGGGCACAGAATGTACTCTGAGTAGGGGAGTTGATGCCCATCATGAAGAGTGGCTTGGTAGCACCACTACTCATAGAATTGGCTGAGTCCTATAGGACACATCTGCCAGAACTTAGCCTGAGGTAGGTAGTGAAAGAACCAATAAAGGGGTAAATTCTCAATCACCAGATTGATACATAATGGTTGTTGGAGGACAATTATCTTCATCCCCAAACATCACTTCAGGAGGTCAGTATCGAGGCAACAATATGTAACATCTGCAAGATGCAGCATAGCAACTTATCAAACCTTCCTTAAGAGCACTTCCATACCCATGAACTGTGTCACAGGAAAACAGGTACACAGGAAGACCACTTCCAGCAAGTTGTTCTCCAAGACACTCACTATTCTAACTCAGAATCTGTGCATGTAACTACCCCTCATGGACTGCAGCAGTTCAAGAAGTTAACCCACAACTCCTGCTAAGGGCAATTAGGAATGGACAATGAATGTTGGCTCAGCCAGTGGTGCCCACATATTGTGTAAGAATAAAAGAGATTTCTATGCTTTTACTATTTCTGATCCAAAATCCTGGAACTCATTCCCCAAGCACTGTGCAAATACCTCCATCACATAGACTGCAGTGGTTCATAAAGGTGAAGGGGAAGTAGAAATGGGCTATAACTTGTAACCTTACTTGTAACTCTGACATTTATATCCCATGAATGAATTAATAAATAAAAAAAAAGAAGGTACCTGAATCATTATATCTGAACTTATGCTTAGGCAGAATTAAATAATCTGTTTAAGCACTTCCAGCCTTTAATAATCGTACCTGCATGCTTAAATTGTGTGTTATTTCCTAACTGGCTGTAAGTCAATTTATCCTAACTGCCTTAATGTTGTTCAGGCATTTGTAATGTACAATTACTGAGGTCTGTGTCACGTAAGGCAACTGTGGGCTATGCACCAGCAAACTTCAACGACAGCATTAAACAATCAGTCCTTAGAAATAAGCCCAAGTCTCATTGACCCACATCCTAAGTGCCGATATGAGGAAGAATTAATCCCATGCATCAGCAAAATTGAGCTGAGATCAAGTGACACTTTCTAGAAAGTGTGTATGCATGAACATATGGTCTGAACAGAACTGATCTTGTTACAAAGAGTAGTGTTTCTTAGAGGGTAAATTTGGAGACTTCTTTCAACTGCTCTCACCCTGATGATATTAAATTGACTTGGGTGAGAAAAATGCAGAGTAGCTTAGGATTTTGTATATCCTAGATCTCTTCATAGTCTTAGCAACAATATTTTATTGTAAACAAAATCAGAATTTCTGGAAAAACTCAACAGGTCTGGCAGCATCTGTGGAGAGAAAACATCACTTCAGATCTAATGACCCTTCTACAAAGCATTCAGTTTTAAAAGAAAGGTCACTGGATCCAAATGCTAACTCTGCTTTCTCTCCACAGATGCTGCCAGATTTGCTGAGCTTTTCAAGCATTTTCTGTTTTTGTTTCTGATTTCCAGCATCCACAGTTCTTTGGTTCTTTGCCTATTTTGTTATACCTGATTGCTATCATGCAATCAACTCCATCTTGTTTAATACAAAAGCCTCTTATTATTAATATTTACTTGAGTGTAGCAAACCTCCCCAGCCACAAGCTCGTAATGGTTGACATTGCAAAACATACAACAGATGTCAGCGTAGTTGCCTCTTGGAGTTGCATGTAATACTCATTGTTTGACATCATATATTAATAGTGTTTGGAGAACACCAGATTTGTAACCAAGTACCCATGAAGTTATACAGCAGCACAAATCCATAAATTTTCAAGGTGCAAGGAGATAATGGGAAGAAATAATATGTAACTCTAAGCATAAGAATCGTAAAACAATAAAAGGGGTAACAGTAAATCTATTGGTGGCTAATTCACTCTGTTGAGATCTTATTGTCTTTCTGTTGAGATTACTTTTATAATCCTTTCAATCTAACTGTGAAAATAAAATGAAGCATTTTGAAGCCCACGTAAGAAGTGTAAAACACGTGATGTTTGTTACGAAACATACAGCCCCATCTGGTTTCACACACTCAATGAGCCCTGGATGTATGTGTGATCTTTTGTACCGGTAGATGTTCTATCTCGCATATAACTGTTAGTCATTTTCTTCTTGCATTTTTACCATTACGCTCTTTAGTTTAACACCTTTCTTACTGAACATGTCACATCTTGCAAGCTAATTTTCAAAGTGAAGAACTGTTAATGTATGTTAGTTTAGATTAAAATTTTTAAAAAACTGCACTGCTAGAAATGTGAAACAAAATCAGAAAATGCTAGAAATATCTATTGGGATTTGAAAAGAGAACAGATTCATGCTTCTAGTACAGAATTTTCTTCACAGCCTTACTTGTACATTAGAAATGGATGTTTTGTGGATAAACATGGACCTGCCACAAATGTTCTCCCAGGATGTGTGAAATAGCAGATTCCTATTGTTTGAAAAACTCTGTACAAATCAAGAAGGTACAGGTTTAAAACGAATAAGATGCAACAGATACCTGTACAACATGTCATTAGATAAAGCACCATTTTAAAAAAGGAGAGTATATGCCCAGACACCTTTAGCTTTTGAACATATTTTTGTATGAATTTCAGTTTCAAACCACAGATTCAATGTCACAGATTTCATCACAGGATGTAAGGTATGAAAAACTGTTGTATTGATGTGTTCCTTCATTAAATTTTGATGTCTGGTTCTAAATGTTAAAGATCATGACAGTTACTGAAAATGGCTTTCACTTTTCTGTAAAATCTTAAAACATGTAATCCACAGCTTGAAATGTTATTCACCCCTTTCTCTTGAACAAATGCTTAATTGAGTTTCAGTGCTCAGCACAGAAAAAAAGGTGAAAAGCTTGGAAAATACAGGCTTAATTTGAGATGTAGATAAATTGCTGAAGGGGATCATTAGGAAAGCAGTGCAAGACTCACCTTACGACAACTTGTTTGAGATGGTGACATAAGAGAGACTTAACATGGGTTTGAGAAAATACGTTTGTGTGCCTTTGCCAGTTTTTAAAGAATGTTGCTCAGCTGGTGTGATAACAGAAGCTCTTTGTACACCAGGCTTGTCGAAAAAGCTTTGATCAAGAGCTACTCAATAGACTACTTAATTGGATTAAATTTTATGGGATTAGCAGGGGAATTTGGGTTGGATGAGTAATTTGAATTCTCATTGATTGTTTTTAATGTAGAAATTCTGCTAAGGGGTGGTCTTCCTCACTAACCTGCTCTGCTTGCCGTATGTCATATCTTAAATTATTCATATCCTGTATCCCAATTGGATTGAATCAAAGTGGTGAAATTCTTATAGTTTTTGTCTCTCAGCACTTTTTAGAAATTTTTACTGAAAGAAAACGCATGCTTTCCTTCTTGCACCAATCAGGACAGATGCATGAAAACCAAGGTAAAAGCCACAGGTACAGAGGCCTGAAAAATGTGTAATTTATGTAGATGCCAGAAACTGTGCAACAAGCCCAAAGCTCTTCCACGTGCATGGTAAACTTTTTTCCTGTGTGGAACGTTACAAAAGCAGCATGTCTGCTTGATGTGGTAGTTGACAACACAACTTCTAATTATTATAACTGAAACAAGATATTGACTGCTAAAGTGTGCTGAAATGGCAACAAGATTATTTGAATGCTGTTGACTGAAAGGTGCACTAAATGTGCAATACTTTTGATTTTCTAGTGATGATCGTGTACACAAAGGTGGAAATATTATCTTTACTGCTTCTGCAAAATTAGTGAAATATGTTTGCAATTACTCTTGGCTGAATTAACTCTGATCCAAGCAGTTTGGGATCTTTACATTATGTTTATTCCATATGAGCATCAGCCGTTTTTACTCAGGCTCAGACTGCTGGATTCCCAATGAGTCCTTTAAAAATGAGCCTGTTTTTCTTGTTTATCTCATTGCTCACGTTTTGACTGAAATAAAATAACCTATTCACTGAAGGCCTTTCCTGCTGTCATATAAATAGAGCTAAAATATCCTTTAAAGTAGCCTTCTGAAAGCTGCTACCAGTAGTTGGACTTTGCAGTCCCTTTCAATTACACCAGTGGCCAGCCTTCCTGTGCCTGTTTTAATGTTGGCACCAAAATTAGGATAAGAGATTAGGGCCTCAAAATTGGACAAGATCCAAAAATAGGCACTGGGATTTTGATGTGCAATGTGATCTTTGAGACGGAGGTAACACTCAAACTTCCTGTTTTAGAACGAGTTCTTCCATTCTTAATATAAACTTATACCAGATTCCAAGGTCTCCTGAAATACTAGTTATTAACAACATGTACATGACATTAAGTGAGTGCAGAAAGAGGAGGACAAGACAGATGGATGTATGGCTGGAAAGATGTGCAAGAGAAATTTTTGGGACATTGGGATGAGCTCCGTGGAGGTGCCATCTGTATAAGCCAAATGTGCCAAACCTGAACAGAGCTGGGACTGAATTCCTCACTGGTGCAGTTGAATAGAACTTAAACTAATTTGGCAAGGATGTGGAACCCAGGAGAGAATATTTGAAAGTAATACCAGACAGTATGACGTAGTGAGGGAGAAAGATAGCACTAGGATAGAGAAAAAAACTAATCTAATAAGCAGAGTTGACGTAAGAGGGTAATTGAAATAGTTTAAGTTATGGTTACATTGCATGAATGTGAATGCAGAGAGTAGAGGAAATAAGATACCAAAAGAGAAAATGCTGGAAAATCTCAGCAGGTCTGGCAGCATCTGTAAGGAGAGAAAAGAGCTGAGGTTTTGAGTCTAACTGACCCTTTGTCAAAGCCTTTGACAAAGGGTCAGTTAGACTCGAAATGTCAGCTCTTTTCTCTTCTTACAGATGCTGCCAGACCTGCTGAGATTTTCCAGCATTTTCTCTTTTGGTTTCAGATTCCAGCATCTGCAGTAATTTACTTTTATAGAGGAAATAAAATTGTGGGCACAGATTATCATGTAAAATTATGACAATGTGGCAATTAGAGACCTGACTGAAGGAAGGGCAGAACTGGGCTTTATTCATAGATGTAGGATGTTCACAAAAAAGAAAGGATACTGGGAGAACATTGCAGTACAAGAGAAAGAAGATAACTCAGAAGGTTCAAGGACACAATCAATTTGGCCAGAGCTAAAGAATAAATAGTACTACAATTACATTGCTCAACGTAGTCTACAGATCACCAGTTAGTGAGAAAGATGTAGAGTAACAAATCTGTGAGGAAGTTACAAAAACATGCCATTGTTATGGAATAGTTATAATGGTGGACTTTAATTACCTTGGAGATAGATACTGGTAGTATTAAGGGAAAAGAGAAGTAAGTGTTCTTCAAGTGTGTGCACTAGAATTTTCCATATCACTGTATGTCTCATTCAATACGAAAGGAGACACTTTTACAGCTGGACTTAAAAAAAATGCAAAAGAACTGCGAATGCTGAAAATCAGAAACAAAAATAGAAATTGCTGGAAAAACGCAGCAGGTCTGGAAACATCTAAGTAGAATATAGAACATTTGTAGTGTCTGTACTGCGTTGTTATGTTCTATGTAGATGCTTCCAGATCTGCTGAGTTTTTCCTGTGGAGAGAAATCAGAGTTAATGTTTCAGATCCAGTGACCCATCTTCAGAACTGCATGACGGATGGAGAGAGCAGTAAATAAAACACATAATATTCTGGGCTTTATTAATAGTGACTTAGGGTTCAAAAGCAAGGAGGTTGCATAAGAGACTAATCAGACCTCAGCTAGAGTATTGTGTACAGTTCTTGGACCACTGTTTAGCAAGGGTGATGGAGCTGAGTGGTAACAGATGGAGCGTGTTCAGAATAGATTTACAACAATGGTTCTGGGAACGAGGAACTTCACTTATGAAGATAGATTTGAGAAGGAAGCCTTAGAGGAGAACTGTTTGAATTTATAAATCAAGAGAGGTTTGGACAGAGTGGATAGGGAGAATGTTCCCATTCATAAAAAGAAAAGAGGGCACAGATTTAAAGTGATTCGCAAAGTAAGTAAATGCAATGTAAGAAAATGCGTTTTTACACAACAGGTGGTTTGTGTCTGGAATGCACTGCCTGTAAATGTAGTGGGATAGGTTTAATTAGGGTATTCAAGAGCACATTAAATGATTATTTAAATAGAAATAGTGTGCAAGGTTATGAAAAAGGGTGAGTTGGTCATGTTGCCCATTTGGAGGAATGATACAAATGCCATCAGCTAAATGGCCTTCTTTTGCACTATAACAATTCTGTGATGCTGTGAAAAGCTGATGTTACAGCAGACTGGTACAGAATAAAGGCATCAGGATTGCTGCCAGGGTACATTGTTCTGCGTGATTGGTTGAACATCCCACTCAAGTTAGACAGAGAGGGATTGAAAACCTTTGCCATTGCTGTATATCTCTGAACTATCAGGAAGCACCTAAAAAGTACGGTGCCTGCAGTCAATATCGTCTGCACCATGGGGAAGCTACTATTCTACTGAAGCTGCATGCTCACTCTTGAGGTTTCCTTTACATATGGATCATCATTAACCTCTGATAAACAGCAATGAGTGGCCAACTGCTATATGTTGGACTGATGAGGCAGAGTGGTGGATGTGATCTGTATGGACTTCAGTAAGGCATAAGGTTCCTCATGATAGACTGGTTAGCAAAGTTCAATCACATGGAATACAAAGAGAATTAACTATTCAGATTCAGGACTGGCTCCAGGTTAGGAGACAGAGGCTGGTGGTGGAGGGTTGCTTTTCAGATGGGAGGCCTGTGACCAGCTGTGTGCCACAGGGATCGATGATGGGTCCACTGCTTTTTGTCATTTATATCAATGATTTGGATGTGAACATAGGAGGTAGGGTTAGTAAGTTTGCAAATGATACTAAAATTAGAAGTGTTGTGGACAGCGAAGAAGATTACCTCAGAGTACAACAGGATCTTGATCGGATGGGCCAATGGGCTGAAGAGTGGCAGATGGAGTTTAATTTAGATAAGTGTGAGGTGCTGCATTTTGGAAAGACAAATCAGGACTTGCACGCTTAATGGTAAAGTCCTGAGGAATATTGCTGAACAAAGAGATCTTGGAGTGCAGATTCATAGCTCCTTGAAAGTGGAGTCGCAGGTAGATAGGATAGCGAAGGTGTTTAGTATGCTTTCCTTTATTGGTAAGTGCACTGAGTATAGGAGTTGGGAGGTAATGTTGCAGCTGTACAGGACATTGGCTGGACTACTTTTGGAGCATTGTGTGCAGTTCTGTTCTCCTTGCTGTAGGAAGGATGTTGTGAAACTTGAAAGGGTTCAGAAAAGATTTACGAGCATGTTGCCAGGATTGGAGGATTTGAGCTATAGGGAGAGACTGAATAGGCTGGGGCTATTTCCCTTCAAGTGTCAGAGGCTGAGCAGTGGCTTTACAGACATTTATAAAATCATGAGGGGCATGGATAGAGTAAATAAGCAAGGTCTTTTCCCCATAATAGGTGAGTCCAAAACTACAGGGCTTAGGTTTAAGGTGAGAGGTGCAAGATACAAAAGGGACCTATAGGGCAACCTCTTTACACAGAGGGTGTTGCGTGGATGGAATGAGCTGTCAAAGGAAGTGGCAGAGGCTGGTACGATTTCAACATTAAAAAGGCATCTCGATAGGCAGGGTTTTGAGGGAAATGGGCCAAATGCTGGCGAATCGAGCTATATTTATATAGGATATCTGGTCAGCGTGGACAAGTTGGATCGAAGGATCTGTTTCTGTGCTGTGTATCTCTATGACTCTATGTTGCCTGCTCTAACCTGGAGACAGTCCGCAGAGCGAAGTTCATTCCCATAGTCATTCACTCTGCTCTTAATCTTTGTGTCTACCTGCAACAGCTAGCAGATTTCAGTGGGTCTGGATAAATTAAGACTGCTCCCTTCTTAGGGAGAATTTCCTTTGAAGACGCTGCGTGGCTATGGTCTCCAGCTGTAGCCCTTCTTTCGTTTCTCCTCCTCCTTCATCAAGAAGCTTGACATTCTTTGGGTTGTTTCTGTTTACTTTTCCAGTTATGCTTCAAGCCAAGGAGGATAGAAACTACAATAGCCATGATTGGGCACATATGACTTGAGCAGGACTTTGTTTTGAGAACTAGGGCCTTCATCATTTGCTGCAACTCTCCCTTTAGACTGCAAGAACAGTAATCAGCACCACAAACCACCAGCACTTCCACTAACTCGGGAGTAACTAGGAGAAATTAATTCGCAAATGGATCACTATTGATGATCCCTGTAAATATCACAGGGCTTGGATCATTGTCTTTTAAATGCATGTGAATGTTGAGACAGGACATTTGCTGAAGCATTGAAGTAATATATAGCATGGCTAAAGCAATGTTACACGTTGACTGATATCACAGTCTGTCTCCACTGAATTCTTTCACGGCATATTTCCTGCAATCACACTAACACCCTTCCCAAAATGGCATCAGCTGCAATCCACACCACAGCTTGAACAAATGGTTCGAATGCCATTCAGATTTGTGATAGCATCAGCAGCACTAGAAACACACATATTAAGGAAGCAACTTTTATGGTTAGAGTTGCAACATTTTGTAATATTAATCTATTCACCTATCTGCACTCATCTGATGTCAATGTAGATGTGGTTGTGTCATAGGCAGATGCTGCTCTGCTGATGTTATCCTTGCAACACTGAATTTTAAATATCTAATAGGAAAGTATTTGATTTGTAATTCAAACAAGAATTCCCGCCTCAGGCGACTGACTGTGTGGAGTTTGCACATTCTCCCCGTGTCTGCGTGGGTTTCCTCCGGGTGCTCCGGTTTCCTCCCACAGTCCAAAGATGTGCAGGTCAGGTGAATTGGCCTTGCTAAATTGCCCGTAGTGTTAGGTGCAGGAGCAAATGTAGGGAAATGGGTCTGGGTGGGTGCGCTTCGGCAGGTCAGTGTGGACTTGTTGGGCCGAAGGGCCTGTTTCCACACTGTAAGTAATCTAAAAAAATCTAAAAAATAAGAATTAGCTCTCCCCAAACACACTAATCGATATCTCGTAGAAATGATTTTTCAGGTCAAAGTTAGTAAACTATACATTTAAATTGTTCATGGTACTTTATAGCCAATGACAATGTATTAATATGAAAATTTAAGTGGCTAAATGGAGTACATCCTCCTTGCTATTGTGCAAAGCACTCAATGTTGCAAATGCATTTCTGGTGCAGTTGGATTGTTGACTGCAATATATGGTTTCCCAACTCGTGTGACATGAATGTATACATAGAGAGTATTATCAAATCTTTTGGGTTGCTTGCAAATGTAGCTGTAGAGGTATTCTGAAAGTGTTTTTTAAAAATGCACTGAACAAGTTGCCACATTTTTTTCAGTGAAGTGAAATAATTGGAAGCATAACTGAAAACTGGAGTCTCTCAAATTTGTAACAATCTCAGATCAAAATAGCATAATAAAAACAGCCTCCACAACATTGTTTTAATATCATTTGCCCTATTTTTTCTTGGATCTGTTAATGCATGACAACAGCATATTGGAAATAGATTGGATTACTTACAGTGTGGAAACAGGCCCTTCGGCCCAACAAGTCCACACCAACCCTCTGAAGAGCAACCCACCCAGACCCGTTCTCCTACACCTAACACTACGGACAATTAAGCATGGCCAATTCACCTAACCCGCACATTTTTGGATTGTGGGAGGAAACCAGAGCACCTGGAGGAAATCCACGCAGACACGGGGAGAATGTGCAAACTCCACACAGACAGTTGTCTGAGGCGGGAATTGAACCCAGGTCTCTGGCGCTGTGAGGCAGCAGTGCTAACCACTGTGCTACCCACAATTTGTAAGTTGCACCTACAGATGTTTTTATCATTCTTTCATGGGATGTAGACACTGCTGTAAAGCCAGCATTTGTTGCCCAACCCTAATTGTCCTTGAATCAAGTGACTTGGTGGATCATTTCAGTGGGCCATCAAGAGTCAATCAAATTATCATGCATCTGGAGTGATACATAGGACTGATGAGGTAAGGATAGCAGAGTTTGTCAGCTAAAGAGCAATAGTGAAACAGAAGCCTTTTTATAATAATGACAGTTTCATGGTCACAATTACTGAGACCAGATTTCAATTACAGTTACCAACTGCTGCAATGTAACTTGAACCTGTGTCCAGAATAGCTTGGACCTTTTGCTACTAGATTGCATTAACATTACTAGTACACTACACTCTCTCTCCTTTGTTGGACAGAGATATTTATAACTAGGTTGCTGCAATGAAGAGTAAGTACTGAAGAATTTCTTCAATGGAGTATTTGTTCTCCACTCAAGATGCAGCCTATAGTCAATTGCACATATATAGTTTCATGACCATGCATAAATAACCCCTGTGGCATCAATTGAATTCTGCTTTTTATCGTGGTTTGAGATTATAACATAGTTGATAAAGGAAACTGCTAGATGTAGTGTATTTAGATTTTCAGAAGGCATTCAACAAGGTGCCACATATAAGATTATTATACGGGATAGGAGCTCACAGATTTGGGGGTAATTTTTTTTAGATTAGATTAGATTAGATTACTTACAGTGTGGAAACAGGCCCTTTGACCCATCAAGTCCACACCGCCCCGCCGAAGCGCAACCCACCCATACCCCTACATTTACCCCTTACCTAACACTACGGGCAATTTAGCATGGCCAATTCACCTGACCTGCACATCTTTAGACTGTGGGAGGAAACCGGAGCACCCAGAGGAAACCCACGCAGACACAGGGAGAACGTGCAAACTCCACACAGTCAGTCGCCTGAGGCGGGAATTGAACCCAAGTCTCTGGCGCTGTGAGGCAGCAGTGCTAACCATGGATTGACATGGATTGAGAATTGGTTAACAAACAGAAATCAGAGAGTTAGGATTATTGGGTCTTCTTCAGTTTGAAAAGGCATAAATAATGGACAGGCACTAGGGTCAGAGTTCAAGCCTCAATGATTTACTGTCTATATTAATGACTTGGAGGAGGGAACAGGGTTTAATTTATCCAAATTTGCTAGTGATATAATAGTAGTGATATGGCATATTGTGATGAGGACATAAAGGATCTGGAAAGGGATATAAATAGTTTGAATGAGTGGGCAAAAACTTGGTGGAATTCAATGTAGGTGTGAGGTGTGCACTTTTGTCCGAAGAATCAAAAGGCAGACTATGATTTAAATGAAGAGAGACTGCAACAAAAGTCCAACATAGAGATTTCTGTGCTCTTATGCATGAAACACAAAAAGTTAGTGTGCAGGTGCCTTAAGTAATTAAGAAGACAAATGGAATTTTGAACTTTATTGCTAAGAGTTTAAAAACAGGGTAGCCTTGTTACAATTGTAGTCAGTGTTGCAATGTACACTGTCTAAAAAGGAATGGATTTTCTGGCACTGGAGGCTGTTCAAAGGAGATTCCCAAGGCTGATTCCTAGTGTCAGAGTGATGAGTTCATTAAGAAAACTCAACACGGATCTGTAAAAGGCTTGACTAAGATAATTGAATTTTTTGAAGCAACAGAGATGGTTGATGTAGGGAAAGTGATCGACATTGTCTATATCAATTTTAAGAAATGGGTTTGACAAATGACACACAAAGGATTAGCTTACGGGTTGTGGCTCATGAAATAGTAGAGTGTCAGCTTTAGTGAAAACTGGTTTAATAACAGAAAACAACAAGTCATGGTAAATGGTTTTGAGGGAGGACCACTTGACCTGAAACTTTAACTCTGATTTCTCTACACAGATGCTGCCAGACATGCTGAGCTTTTCCAGCAATTTCTGTTTTTGTTTCTGATTTACAGCATTCTCATTTTTTTTTTCAGTTTTAAGCCATGGTAACTGTTGGAGATAGTACATGACAGTGTTCCCCAAGGGTCAGTTCTAGAATGGCTGATTTGTACAATAGCTCTATAAAATATATCATAAAATGTCAGACAGGCCCCAGTGAGATGGACGCGGAGGGTGTAGTGGGAGTTGTTGGTGAGACAAAAGCCCATTATCTTTAAAGGCATAGCTCCATGATGTCTGTGGGCCTTAGGGTGCAACATCAGGAGGGCCCTTCTCGTGAGTCATAGAACATAGAACATAGAAGAATACAGCGTAGTACAGGCCCTTTGGCCCTTGATGTTGCACCGATCCAAGCCCACCTAACCTACACTAGCCCACTATCCTCCATATGCCTATCCAATGCCCGCTTAAATGCCCATAAAGAGGGAGAGTCCACCACTGCTACTGGCAGGGCATTCCATGAACTCACGACTCGCTGAGTAAAGAACCTACCCCGAACATCTGTCCTATACCTACCACCCCTTAATTTAAAGCTATGCCCCCTCGTAATAGCTGACTCCATACGTGCAAAAAGGTTCTCACGGTCAACCCTATCTAAACCCCTAATCATCTTGTACACCTCTATCAAGTCACCCCTAAACCTTCTTTTCTCCAATGAAAACAACCCCAGGTGCCTCAGCCTTTCCTCATATGATCTTCCTACCATACCAGGCAACATCCTGGTAAACCTCCTCTGCACCCGTTCCAGTGCCTCCACATCCTTCCTATAGTATGGCGACCAAAACTGCACACAATACTGCAGGTGCGGCCGCACCAGAATCTTATACAACTGCAACATGATCTCAGGACTCCGGAACTCAATTCCTCTACCAATAAAAGCCAGTACGCCATATGCCTTCTTCACCGCACTATTTACCTGGGTGGCAACTTTCAAAGATCTGTGTACATGGACACCAAGATCCCTCTGCTCATCCACACTACCAAGTATCCGACCATTAACCCAGAACCCCATCTTTTTGTTACTCTTACCAAAGTGAATCACCTCACACTTAGCTACATTGAACTCCATTTGCCACCTTTCTGCCCAGCTCTGCAGCTTATCTATATCCCGCTGTAACCTGCCACATCCTTCCTCACTGTCAACAACTCCTCCGACTTTCGTATCATCCGCAAACTTGCTCACCCAACCTTCTAGCCCCTCCTCCAGGTCATTTATAAAAATGACAAACAGCAATGGTCCCAAAACACCGCTAGTAACGGCACTCCAAGATGAACCTCTACCATCAACTACTACCCTCTGTCTTCTTCCAGCCAGCCAATTCCTAATCCAAACCTCCAACTCACCCTCAATGCCATACCTCCGTATTTTCTGAAGTAGCCTACCATGGGGAACCTTATCAAACGCCTTAATAAAATCCATATACACCACATCTACCGCTTTCCCCTCGTCCACCGCCTTAGTCACCTTCTCAAAGAATTCAATAAGGTTTGTGAAGCATGACCGGCCCTTCACAAAACCATGCTGACTATCCTTGATCACATTATTCCTATCCAGATGTTCATAAATCGTATCCCTTACAATTCTCTCTAAGACTTTGCCCACAACAGAAGTGATACTCACCGGCCTATAGTTACTAGGGTTATCCCTACTCCCCTTCTTGAACAAGGGAACCACATTTGCTAGCCTCCAGTCTTCTGGCACTACTCCTGTAGACAACGAGGACATAAAAATCAAGGCCAATGGCTCTGCAATCTCCTCCCTTGCTTCCCAGAGAATCCTAGGATAAATGCCATCAGGCTTAGGGGACTTATCTATTCACCCTTTTCAGAATTTCCAACACCGCTTCCCTACATACCTCAAAGTCAGTGGGGACTCTACCAGGATTTAACAGATGGTTTGCTGACATGGCAGAGAGTCAACCCTGGAGAGAAGGGAGGTGATGGCCTAGTAGTATTATCACTGGACTGTGAATCCAGAGACCCCAATAATATTCTGGGAATCTAGGTTCCAGTCCTGCCATAGCAGATGGTAGAATTTGAATTCAGTAAGGAAAATAAAAACTGGAATTAAAAGTCTAATGATGACCACGATTCCACTGTTGATTGTCAGGAAAACCTGCCTGGCTCATTAATATCCTTTAGAGGAGGAAACTGACAATCCTTAAACTGGTCTGGCCTATATGTGACTCCAGACTCACAACAATGTGGTTGACTCTTAAATAGAGATGGGCAATAAATGTTGCCCTAGCAGCAACACCATCATCCCATAACTACCATTGTAAAATACTGAGTGAATGTTCAGGGAGTATTCCTAAACTATTCACTTAAAGGGCTCAGTTAGCTGTTGGATGTATGGGATACCCACTATCTTCAGTAAAGTGCCATTGTGATGGGCACAACACCCTTTATTTTTCCCTCTCACATCCAATCCTGCTGTTTATAGCCTGGAAAATCGCAATCAAAACCTTGCACACACACACTGCCTTTTGCTGCCACAGAAAATTCCAAAATGCTTTATTGCCAATGAAATAATTTGAAGTGTTGTCACTGTAGTACAATAATTAGAGCAGACAATTTCTGCATCACAAGATGCGACAAAACAATTGTGACAATAATGAGATGATCTGTTTTTCTTATGTTGGTTGAGGGATAGATTTGAAAAGCACATGAAGAAATATTCCTCTTTCTATTCTTCAAAAAAAAACCATGTGATCTTTCACATCTACTTGATGGAGTAGATGGAACTGTGAGATTGAAAGAATTAGGTTTTTGAGTGGGTATATTTTTGTACTGTGTATTTTTTTTTACATGATCACCATTTCAAAGCAGACTGATTGGCAGCTTGGCTCCCAGTTAGGTGGGGGAGTGTTCTGAAGCTGCAGAGGCTTCAGAAAGAGACTGCAGCTACTGCTGGTGGTTGGGGGTCCCAGTGAGATCCCGGGTGAGGCTCCAATCGCTGACTTGGAGGACGAGTGCTCAAACCTGGGAGAGGTTACATTCTCTGACCCTGGATGAGGATTCAAATACCCATTTGGGTGGTGGGCCAGGGAGAGAAGTCTTTAATCCTGAAGCTCCACAGAAAGCACACAAGCCACGGACCACAAGCCATGCTGTAATGGCACCTACTTTTCCCAAATTCATTGCCTTCTTTGAATTGCCAAGTTTCTGAGGCCTGGGAACTCAGAGCAGCCAAGATTGGACCTGGAAGGCAATTTAACAGGAGACTCCCAACCTTTTTATAAAATGACCAATTCAGTCAAGGGAAATGTTTGGTTGCCGGTAAACATGGAAATGAAGGGATTGGAGGAGGATTGGGTTGGTTTGAGATTTTTAAACTTTTTACTTGATCCTGAACTAGCTGTGATTGAGAATCATAGAATATCTACAATGTGAAAGAGGCCAATCTTCCCAATGACTTCACTGACCTTACAAAGAGCATCCCACCCAGACCAAATCCTTCATCCTATCCTCATAAACCCATATGTACCATGGCCAATCCATCTAACCTGCACATCCTTGGACTGAGGTCACAATTCGCTGCATAAAGCATAGAATTTGAGTGAGAAATAAAACTCCATCCTACAGCTGTCTCTGAAATAATGGAACACAAGTTCCCAAGTGGCAAATAAAAAGTTAAAACATTGGTCAAAAAGTGAAACCACCATTCTTTAGGTTGCTGAATGAATCCTTTCTTATATACACCTGCAGGGGCAGGGTAAATCACGATGATTGTGCAAGGGCGTAATTCTACTCATGTTATGGCTGCGAGTTCCTGTAAATCCCCATAAGCAATGTTATACAGGTAAATCTAAACTAAATGAAGCTCTGGTTCCTTACTGCTATCTGTCTTTAATATCCTGAGAAGCATATTTCTCAGATATGCCATGTACTCCTCCTCCCTTTCGAACCTCAGTGGTTGCTGGAGAAGGGAATGGAGTTCTGTTCACTTATTGAAAGAACGTTATATGTAAGGATGTGTACAAATGTTTTCGAGCAGTCTTGATTATGTTGTTATACAGTAGATTGTATTGTTATACTAAAAACCAGTGAGATTCAGTGTTTTCCAATGATGTTGAGATGAAAAGTAAAGCTTTACAGATATTAACTCATTAGTAAAGAAATAAAGATGAACTATAGATAATTCTCTGAGAGATTTTTTTTAACATAGTTACAACCTCTATATGTAAGTCATTCTTCCTGTGCTATTAAGTGTTACAGTTAGATGAAATATACTAGAATGGCTGCCCTCTGTATAGCACTCAGTTGACTGCAACTAGTGTTTTTAGAAGAATTTGCTTTCTAATTCAGTGACTGTTCAACTATTTAAGTGCTGTGACTGCAAAGGACATGTGGTGGCAGGTTTTCTTGTAAGTTTTAAAAGAAGAGGAAATTGCATTTATTATACCTGCAAAATAATTTTTAAAATTCCAACTCACACATACATTCAAAAGATTTACTCACACAAATGTACAGAATTAAGTTACAAAGAATGAGGGGAGGTTAACTTTTTCAAAAATCCCAAATTAAAGTCAATCATATTTGGATCCTGTAGTTTGATGGTTTGGATGGTTTTTGGTTGGATTTGGTGATCGTTTTGCATTCTGCTTGGTGACAATTTTAAATGTTGAGGGATGATCTTGCTCCTTTCATCCAAAAGGTCAGCAGTGGTTTGCTGAAGAAGTTGAAGAACTGTGCCTGGAACTGAAAATCATAGCAATATTGAATTTCCTAGCCATTGGCACCTTTCAAACCTCAACCAAAGAAAATGTGCATCATTTCTCAATCAGGAGCTCATGAGTGCATTCATGAGTTCGCCATTGCCCTATAGAGGAGTGTAATTTACTTTTTCTTGTTCCCCATGAGCCCTTAAAGCACAAATGGCCAAGCAGCTGGATTTGCAACTATTTCTGGGGCCTCTCAGGTGCAAGGGACCATTGCACACCTGATGTTCGGAGCTCCAGAGCATCATCCTGTCAGATTCCTGAGCAGGAAGGGATTTCCCTCCCTCAACATCCAAAAACAACAGGCAACATCTCCTGCAGATGTGCACTGCCATTGGGGAGCTATCACAAGGATTACATTCAGCACTCTCTCAGGTTCTGAAAAAGTTTGCCTCATCTCCAGGACTTCTCATGAGTGACTAGGAGGGCATGGCTAAGGATTCAAGCACAATACCATTAGATTGATGCCAAGCGGTACCAGAATGTTGCCCATCTATCCACAAAGACCATCACTGAATGGGCAATTGGTCTTATTGAAGATGCAGTTCCACTCCCAACATCACTCAGGAGGAATACTGCAGTATTAGCTGGAGAGGGTCTTCAGATTAGTAATTACTTCCTGTGCCCTGCATATCCCAACTCAGCAATGTGGTGAGAAGGGGAATTGGGCCAGCCACTTGTATCTTCAGATGAGGAAGAAGGGAACTCTTGAGACAGATGTTGAGGAATCAAATGCTGATGTTAACAATGCTGAGGAAGCCAGGGCAGTAGTGGGATAGGGCAGACAGGCTCACAGGAACGTGATAGCCATTAGATTTTAGAGTGAATGACTTTGCATTAATATATTTTTAGCACTCAGAATTATCAACCAGTGCTGATGTAAAGGTTTTCCTGTCATCAAAGAAATGCTTGTTCTTTAAGTTTTAAACATTAAGCTTCTTCATTTGGCATAAGTTATAAACTCATTTTTTTTGGCACCCAGCACCTCTTATTTTTTTTTGGCCAGAGCAAGGTTACATGCTGGCTGCGTTTGTATGACTCAAATGTACATTGGCGAGAGAAATTCATCCATCACTGAGAAAGAGAGTTGCTACAGAATGCTGATTGACTCTGACTCCTGAAAGCCAATTATCTAAATTAAGTTTCCGTTTTCCAGAGGGTATGTTCCTTTCTTTGTGCTACTGCACATAGTGCATGTCTCAGCGTTCAGAATGATCATCAGCATTTAAGGTAGTCTACAAGCAAAGTATAAACAGACAGAGGCTTTAACAGATTGAAAGAGACCACAGACTGTTGTGTAAACAACTGCATTTATGTCAAATGGATAATTAACCCAGCTGATGGTAATACTGAATAAACCAGAATCCCAAGTAAAACTTGACAGATCATAAGATTTACTTTTCCAGTTTGGTTACCATGTTGGTCAGTCAATGACATTTCCCATTGGGCTGCTCATACTTTTTTTTTAATCAAACAGACCTGAGCTGAACTTATTACACAAATGAGGAAAGCCAAAGTGATATATTGCATATATGGACAGTTTTGAAAGATCTTGTCACAAATAGCAAAAAGAAAGATTCAACACTTTTTCTGAATTATCTCTCCTATCTTCACTTTAAAAATTCTTACACACCCTGATGAGGTCACAAGAGTTTCGTGTTGGTGATTTTCTATACATCCTTCGGATGAGATTCTCTCAGTCTCATCTTCTGACATACAACCAAGTGATCTCACTGACCTTTCCCCACTGAACAGTAAGAAAAGCTAAGGGCTTTTTACAAACCTGTCGGTTTGGATGGCCAAAATAGCTTAAGACTTCTTTCTAGTCCTGTGGGTATTAAGTCTATGAAAAAAACTAACTATCCTCTTTTTAAGGGTATTTTCATTTCAATTCAACCTGCTTGTGACCCCTCCCTCCCCTCCACTAGTTCTTAAAATGAAAGTCAATAATAAGCAGCAATTTTCTAACCAGGTAGCATGTTGAGTCATTTAGCTTAACTTAAACGATTTCTTGGAATAACTCTCTTTAGTTTACTGTTCACTTGATTTTTTTAGCCTATGTTAAAGTAAACCGATCAGACTTTGAAATAACACTGAAAACCAAAGCCTCATTTACCCTTACTTTAGTTCCTAAATAATATTAAACTTTCATCACAAGAGTAACGTTGTGCAGAGGATTGACACCCATGTGTTCTTGAATGTTTGGTGTTCTTAAATTTAACTTTTCCTACCATAGTACCTTGGTGCCATCTCAGCATCTACAACTGAACTTGAGGAAGTTTGAATTGCCTCAGCTGACTTGGCATTGTCAGGTGGTCTGGAGACTAAAGTGCTCTTAGCTGCTGAGTGTCACCTGCATGGGTGCAACCTCCTCTATTTGACCTGAAGCAGGCACTTAGGCCTCTGGCAGAGAGGAGCTGTTGAGGCAGGTACGTCGGCAGTAGACTAAGATGATAATCCCTGGCTGTCCGGCTATTGTTGCTCCCCTCCCTGGAGGGTGCAATGGCACCTCCCTTGCCCTTTGGGTCATTAAGACCACAGACTGTTGTGTAAACAACTGCATTTATGTCAAATAGATAATTAACCCAGCTGATGGTAATACTGAATAAACCATCTTAACCTGGAGGCTGGTTAAGATCAGTCAGTCCTCTCTTGTGTGGTCAATGATTGCATTAATGAGTTGAGCAATGAGTGAAGGTTCCCATTGTATATATGGTAGTTATGGATTTTTCTTCAGGACCTGGATCCTCATGGCTGTCATCTGTTAAATGGAGGTAGCCTTGTGCTCACATGCCAGAGCCATGACATCAAGCAGATCTTGAACAGTTTTCTCTACCCTTCACTTTGGTCTGTGTATGATCTTTGGCACATCTGCCAGATGTTCCCATGATTGTATATGTTCATCAACACAGTAATGTAGATATTCATCATCTGAGATGATGCCATCAATAGCCTGTTCTCCATGTGCCTCAGTGTCAGAAAATTTGACCATTTCTTCCTCCTCTTGCTACAGGTCTGTGCTAGTGCTGTACTAATGGAAATTTGACCTGAGACTATGCTAGATAGAATTAAAAATCACACAACACCAGGTTATAGTCCAACAGGTTTATTTGGAAGTTCTGGCTTTTGGAGCACTGCTCCTTCATCAGGTGGTTGTGGTGTATAAGATCGTAAGACACAGAATTTATAGCAAAACATTACAGTGTCAAACAGTACACCAAAAGATAGTGCTTCCAAATAAACCTGTTGGACTATAACCTGTTGGTGTTGTGTGATTTTTAACTTTGTCCACCTCAGTTCAACACCGGTTCCTCCACAACATATGCTAGATAGATAATCCACTGAGGTGAATGTTTCTGTACTCATGGAAGGTAGGGAGGAAGGCCTTGATTATACTACTTCTGAGGCTTGTGACAGCTTCTCATTAGAGGTGTACTGTGAGTGCTGGTAGAGCTGAGCTTGCTGGCTGGTGCTGTTCTTCTTTCAGTACTGGCTTGGGAGTGGTATCTAGATTCTGCATAGGAAAACATAAATATTCCTTAATGTCATGAGCAATGGAAGATTTACATCTGAAATTTCTGACAGGCATCAGGATTCAGACATTAGGCCCATAATGAGGATTTCAAGCCTGCTCAAGTCATCAATATATCTGCAGTGCAACCTTCTGCAAGATGACTTCGATAATTGGCAAGAGTCTGCTTTGCTGTAGAGTGGGCCTCTAATGCTGCAGGCTTAATCAGAAGCCCACTTGAATATGGAAGCTGTAAGCTGTAGGGGTAATAGATTGGAGAAAATGCCTCCAATTTATCAAACAGCTGCAAATTTTCATCCATATCGTCACATCGCTGGGGCATCAATCCTCTGGCTCTGATTGGGAGGTTCTTCAGTTGTATAGGTGGCCACCAAATCATAACAGTGGGGCATTTCAATGTTAACAAAATACTGAAGCTGGAGCAAAATGACACCCAAGTGGGGTTTTAATTGCACTAATTGATTGATTTTTCTTTATTCTCTTATGGGATGTGGCAGTCGCTGGCAAGACCAGCATTTGTTGAATATCCCTACTTGCTCTCAAACATTTACTTGGCTGTCTAGGCCACTCAAAGACAGTTAATGGCAATCACATGGTGGTGGATCTGGATGTAAGATGCATGTAAGCCAGACCAGGTAAGGATGGCAGGTTTCCTTCTCTAAAGCACATTAGTGAACCAGATAGGATTCGCAACGGTAGATTATAATAGTAGTGGATGTAATCCCTAGCGTCTTTGGATTTATTAATTACACATAAACTCACCAGCAGCTTTTTAAACTCATGCCCCCAGATTTTGCCTGGCCTCTAGATTCCTAATCCAATGACAATATTACCGTTGTACTTCTTACCTCCCTGGTTTGGGCAGACAGCTTGGTTTCCATTCTGCACTGGAAAAGTGCCCCTGGATAGAAATACACTGGGAGCTGTCCTTCATGTTTATTCCCCCAGCCCTGTCACTTTCAGGCTTGTTTCCATGGGACTCAATTAGAAAAAAAATTGGTATGAGCTATATTTTTTTGTGGGTGAGAAATGGCAACTGTTAACCAAGTCTAGATAATTTCTGTAATAGAATGCAGGCAAAGGAAGATGACCTGCACATCTCATGTCAACAATGTTGATTAAAGCACTTAACAGTAAAAGCATTCTCAATTTGCACTCCTCCAGAACTCTGAATTGATGGCTGTTCTTATTGACTGGCTTTCTTCAGGTCAATGTAGAGTTCAGAAAATTATATTAATACTATATGACCTTTCAGTCATGCATAGTTGCTATATGTTGTTGTTAATGTATTGAGAATGTCTGCAGGTGAATAAGCTAATGCTACACATTTCTGCAGTGTTATTATCAGTTATGTTTTCATTGATCTGCCAACTCTCAGGCACATGCAGAAAGACCAATGTTATTAACACTTGCAAACCAGTTACCGAAACACTCACTAAGGAGAAAATTATGTTAGCTTAATACGACAGGTGTCACTTTCATAAGGGCAGACAGCTTAATTGTATGTTGGCAAGAGTGGCTTCTACCTATTGGACAGGGCCTATCTGCACAGAGCACTGATATAATTCCTAATACTTGTCTAGCCAGTACTTAATAGAATATTGGTTTTCCAGATCCAAATGGCCCTCTGACTCCATTAGAGTCATGCCAGTTAGTCAATCTCAATTGTAGAGTTTGAAATAAAATCACATCTCTGCTGCAAATTTCTATTGCATTGCTTTTTGTTCTTGGATCAGCTCAATCCCAAAGAGATTTCTTTTCCTTTTGCATTTAATGAGGAGAGGCTTTAGTTTGTGTTATGATTTATACTCTAGTTTATTTTGCCTGCAGGAATTCCTGAATTAAATTAAGTTATTCTGCTGTGTAGTTGAAACTAAAATTTAAGAAATACAGGTTATTTTGAAGATTCTCCAGTGAGACAAAAGTAATTTGTACTTATGCGGTATCATTCACAACTTCATGAAAGCTCAACGTGCCTTACAACCAATGAAATACTTTGCAAATGTGTTAACTTTTGGAATATTGGTAATCATTGTCTTTTCAAAGAAAGCTCAGCTTAATGTGGGAATCTTTCTCCCCTCCTCCCTGCCCCACTATCAATCAGAATCAGAAAATTAAACAGGAAAAAAAACCTAAATTAACTCATTTATGTGGTTGAATTATAATTTTTCTTAATTTTTGAGTATGGTATTGAAAGCTGTTTTGAATATGACCGCCATTTTGCACAAGCAGTTAGTAAAGATAGATAGCTTAACAATCTGACGTAATGCAAATAATTTTTTTTCCCAATTTGAGAACTGGAAGGTTGGAGAAGGTCGCATGAGTAAAAGGTAGTATATTCAGTTCACATCACAATGGCTTCTATTGCTACATCCTTGGATTATGATGTACTTGTTATCAAGAATCATCAAACACCCAGATTGCTGATATGGCAATCTCAAACATTATAACAGTAAGTAGGAAGACAAAAGTGTAGGTTTGCCCCATTCTAAAGTGAGCAGCAAGTACCAGAAACTTCTCATGGGTGACCTGGTAACTTCTGGAACTCAAGCAATGTTTTTGACCTGATGATCTCAATATCATATATGGTCTTCAGACAACTCAATTCATTGCACATGATATCAAAATATTAATAGCTGATGGCATTACACATTCTTCAGGCTGGGGGTCTTGATACACTACAACAATATTACCTATATATTCCTGCAATAATACAGAAGACTTGTTCTCCTGAAGTAGCATGCCTCCAGCCAAACTGCTCAAGCACAGTTACTACCGTGGAATCAGTTTAGCAATGTGGGACATTGCTCATTTATATCCTGTCCACAAAAGACAGGGCAAATTTAACCCAACCAATTATCACCACATTAGTTTAAACTTGAACATTACAAAGTGATGGAAGGAATTGTCAACAGTACTATCAAATGATATTTACTCAGCAGTAAGAAGCTTACTAATCCTGAATTTAGATTTTATTAGGGCCAATCAACTCCAGGTCTCATTACAAACTTGGTCCAATAGTGGTGAAGAGTAGAGAATGGAGAAAATGCCTTTGTTCTTAAGGTAACATTTGACCAGGTATGGCAACTAGGAGCTCTAGCAAAACTGGAGTCAAAGGGGATCAGACTGATGGAGGGAGTTCTTTACATCGGTCATTCATTGCAGAAAGGAAGATGATTGTGGTGTTTGGACATCTATTACTTAGATCCTGGATCATCACTGCAGGAATTCCTCAGAGAACTGTCATGGGCCCAATGATCTTCAGCTGCTTCATCAATGATCTTAGAACATAGGACATTACAGTGCAGTACGATATTGCACCAACCTGTGGAACCAATCTGAAGCCCATCAAACCTTCACTATTCCATTCTTGTCTATATGCCTATCCAACTACTATTTAAATGCCCTTGATGTTGGCGAGTCTACTACTCTCTGAGTAAAGGAACTATCTCTGACATCTGTCCTATATCTATCACCCCTCAATTTAAAGCTATGACCCCTTGTGCTAGCCATGACCATCCGAGGAAAAAAGGCTCTCGCTGTCCAACCTGTCTAACCCTCTGATTATCTTATATGTCTCAATTAAGCCACATCTCAACCTTCTTCTCTCCAAAAACATCCTCAAGTCCCTCAGCCTTTCCTCATAAAACCTTCCCTTCATACTAGGCCACATCCTAGTAAATCTCCTCTTAACCTTATTGGAAGCTTCCACATCTTTCCTATAATGTGATGACCAGCAATGTGTGCAATACTCCAAGTGCAGTCTCACCAGAATTTTGTACAGCTGCAGCATGACTTTATGGTTTTGAAATTCAATCCCTCTACCAATAAAAGCTAACACACTGTTTGCCTTCTTAACAACCCTATCAACCTGAATAGCAACTTTCAAGGATCTATGTACCTGGACACCGAGATCTCTCTGCCCATCTTCTACACTACTAAGAATCTTACCATTAGATCAGTACTCTGCATTCCTGTTACTTCTTCCAAAGTGAATTACCTCACACATTTCCACATGAAACTCCATTTTCCACCTCTCAGCCCAACTCTGTAGCTTATCTATGTCCCTCTGTGACCTACAACATCCTTCATCACTATCCATAACTCTACTGACCTTAGTGTCATCCGTAAATTTACTAACCCATCCTTCTATGTCCTCATCCAGGTAATTTTGTAAAAATGACAAACAGCAGTCAACTCAAAACAGATCCTTGTGGTACACCACTAGTAACTGAACTCCAGGATGAATATTTCCCATTTACCATCACTCTCTGTCTTCTTTCAGTTAGCCAATTTCTGATTCAAACCACTAAATCACCCTCAATCCCATGCCTCCGTATTTTGTGCAATAACCTACCATGGGGAATCTTATCAAATGCCTTACTCAAATCCAAATAGACCACATCAACCGCTTTGCCCCCATCCACCTGTTTGGTCACCTTCTCAAAAAACTCAATAAGGTCTGTGAGGCATGATCTACTCTTCACAAAACTGTCTCTCCATCCTAAGGCTGGATGTCCAAATCATCTCTGATATTAGTATGAAGTTTAGTATCATTTGCAGCACTTCTAATCCAGAAGCAGTTTATGATCAAGTTTAGTTGAAAGTGATAACTGCACCAGGCAAAGAGTTTCTCAACCAAGTGAAAATTCATCTGTCTCTTCAAGTATTGATTGGGTCTACTGTTATTGCATTATCTGGATTAGTGGTGCTGGAAGAGCACAGCAGTTCAGGCAGCATCCAAGGAGCCTCAAAATCGACGTTTCGGGCAAAAGCCCTTCAACAGGATTAAAGACAGTGAGCCTGAAGCTTGGAGAGATAAGCTAGAGGAGGGTGGGGGTGGGGAGAAAGTAGCATAGAGTACAATGGGTGAGTGGGGGAGGGGATGAAGGTGATAGGTCAGGGAGGAGAGGGTGGAGTGGATAGGTGGAAAAGGAGATAGGCAGGTCAGACAAGTCCGGACAAGTCATGGGGACAGTGCTGAGCTGGAAGTTTGGAACTAGGGTGAGGTGGGGGAAGGGGAAATGAGGAAACTGTTGAAGTCCACATTGATGCCCTGGGGTTGAAGTGTTCCAAGGCGGAAGATGAGGCGTTCTTCCTCCAGGCGTCTGGTGGTGAGGGAGCGGCGGTGAAGGAGGCCCAGGACCTCCATGTCCTCGGCAGAGTGGGAGGGGGAGTTGAAATGTTGGGCCACGGGGTGGTGTGGTTGATTGGTGCGGGTGTCCCGGAGATGTTCCCTAAAGCGCTCTGCTAGGAGGTGCCCAGTCTCCCCAATGTAGAGGAGACCGCATCGGGAGCAACGGATACAATAAATGATATTTGTGGATGTGCAAGTAAAACTTTGATGGATGTGGAAGGCTCCTTTAGGGCCTTGGATAGAGGTGAGAGAGGAGGTGTGGGCACAGGTTTTACAGTTCCTGCGGTGGCAGGGGAAAGTGCCAGGATGGGAGGGTGGGTTGTAGGGGGGTGTGGACCTGACCAGGTAGTCACGGAGGGAACGGTCTTTGCGGAAGGCGGAAAGGAGTGGGGAGGGAAATATATCCCTGGTGGTGGGGTCTGTTTGGAGGTGGTGGAAATGTCGGCGGATGATTTGGTTTATGCGAATATTGGTAGGGTGGAAGGTGAGCACCGGGGTGTTCTGTCCTTATTACGGTTGGAGGGGTGGTGTCTGAGGGCGGAGGTGCGGGATGTGGATGAGATGTGTTAGAGGGCATCTTTAACCACGTGGGGAGGGAAATTGCGATCTCTAAAGGAGGAGGCCATCTGGTGTGTTCTATGGTGGAACTGGTCCTCCTGGGAGCAGATACGGCGGAGGCGGAGGAATTGGGAATATGGGATGGCAGACCGTTCCCTCCGTGACTACGTGGCCAGGTCCACGCCCCCCTACAACCCACCCTCCCATCCTGGCACTTTCCCCTGCTACCGCAGGAACTGTAAAACATGCGCCCACAACTCCTCCCTCACCTCTATCCAAGGCCCTAAAGGAGCCTTCCACATCCATCAAAGTTTTACTTGCACATCCACTAATATCATTTATTGTATCCGTTGTTCCCGATGAGGTCTCCTCTACATTGGGGAGACTGGGCACCTCCTAGCAGAGCGCTTTAGGGAACATCTCTGTGACACCCGCACCAATCAACCACACCACCCCGTGGCCCAACATTTCAACTCCCCCTCCCACTCTGCTGAGGACATGGAGGACCTGGGCCTCCTTCACCACCGCTCCCTCACCACCAGACGCCTGGAGGAAGAACGCCTCATCTTCCGCCTCGGAACACTTCAACCCCAGGGCATCAATGTGGACTTCAACAGTTTCCTCATTTCCCCTTCCCCCACCTCACCCTAATTCCAAACTTCCAGCTCAGCACTGTCCCCATGACTTGTCCGGACTTGTCCGACCTGCCTATCTCCTTTTCCACCTATCCATTCCACCCTCTCCTCCCTGACCTATCACCTTCATCCCCTCCTCCACTCACCCATTGTACTCAATGCTACTTTCTCCCCACCCCCACCCTCCTCTAGCTTATCTCTCCACGCTTCAGGCTCACTGCCTTTATTCCTGATGAAGGGCTTTTGCCCGAAATGTCGATTTTGAAGCTCTTTGGATGCTGCCTGAACTGCTGTGCTCTTCCAGCACCACTAATCCAGAATCTGGTTTCCAGCATCTGCAGTCATCATTTTTACCTTATTGCATTATCCTCTACCATCATCTTGGGGGTGGGGGCAAGCATCACAAGTTCCAGTTCAGGTTCTTGTCTGGGCCCAGAGCTCCCAACCTGAGTCAGTTGCCCCATTCCCAATCCAAGCACAGCAGCCTCCTCATAACCTGAACATAGTGGCCCCACTCCCCAGTCCCAACCACTGATGCACAGATCCTGATCTAAATACAATGGCCCCACCTCTGGCCTGACACAGTTAGTCCCCAGAGACCTGTGCCCTAATTATTGGGCACTGATGAACCTTCAATTCTTGCCCTGTTTGGTGATTACCATTGACCAAACTCTGACTAAACTCTGACTCCAAGAGCAGGTCAAAAGTTGAAATTCTGCAGTGAATAACTTGCTTCTCGATTTCCCAAAGCTTCTCCACCATCCACAAGGTTCAAGCCAGTAGTGTGGTGGAATATTCCCTGCTTTCCTGAATGAGTGCAGCTCCAATAGCATTCAAGAAGTTGACACCATCAAGTCAAAAGAAGTATAGTCCATAGCACCTTACTCACCGCCTTTAACATTGACTTCCTTTACTGCCAACACACAGAGTATACATTTACAATATACACTGCAGCAACTTATCATGGTTTCTTTGACAGCACTTTCCAGGCCCACAATCTCTAGAAGGACAAGAGCAGCAGAAAAATGGAAGCATTACTTCAATTTTCCCTCTATATCATGTACCATCCTTACTTTGAAATGTATTGGTGTTCCTTCAGTGTTTCTGGATTAAAATCCCAGAATTCCCTTCCTAACACCATTGTGAATGTAACCAAGGTGGCGGCTCACCACCATTTTCTCAAGGGATGAGCAATCAATGCTAGCCTAAACAGCCATGCTCACATCTCAGGAAAGATTATTTTTTATAAAAATGCCACCTTCCTCTTGAACATGGAATAGACAGATGTCACACTGCCTCCATCAGATGGAGCTGCAGAACACCAGCCATGTCTGCTTCTCTCCAGCAACACCAATTGTGATAATGGGTTATTGACTTTTAAAGCCTAGAATTTTGCTGTGCAGTTGTTTGAAAGAGCTTTTGATTTAGTCTACTTCCCTTTTTTCCATACTTATTTTTATTTTTCAAATCTTGTACTCAACACTATTATAAGTTATTTAGTCTTCTGTTTCTATATTCCTTTCTTATGTTGTGCTCCACACCCTAGACTCTTGATGAGAAGCGAAATGGCTAGTCTCTCCTTTCATTCTTTTGCAGGTCAACAAAACTATCCTGCTCTGGTTATTGAAATACCCAATGAAATGTTAACTTTTCCCTCTTTGCCTTATTGAAACACTTCATGATTTTAATCTTTTATACTCTAGTAAAGGAATCTCATTTTCTTTAATCACTCCTCACAACTAAAATCTTTGATCTGATTTCATCTAATCTCTTTTTATGACACTTTGTGACCTAACATTCTTTGTAGGGCTACAAAAACTGAACACAAACTGTAAGCTAACAAATATTTTGTTTAGGTTTATCATTGTCTCTAGCATTTATACTTCATGTCTCAATTTATAACACTTAGTATACCATATACCTTGCTTATCAAGTCCTTCTACTTGCTGTCATCTTCAGTGTCAATTCAGCCTCCATTTTGTTCCTTGGATGAGTTTTTTTGTGTTTTCTGACAGTTTTTGTATTGTGTCCTCCTATATTTTGAATTCAGATCATTTTTGCAGCAGCTATATGTTTTTGTTTCCTACATGCAGGTGATCTAACTTGTCGGATTAGAAAACGCATTGCACTCCTTTAACAAGAGCTATTTTGTTTTTTACCTGTGCAATGTATATGAGACGTAATTCTCAAGGTGGTGCGTGTGAAATAAACTCTTGTGGGTGTGAAACTGACAAGGCAGACTTTAGTGATGGTACTTATCTAGATTTCTACCAGGTTAAACTGACACCTGTTTTTGTTCACAAGTATATTCAAAACCATGGGAATGTGGTTTTTTGATGTCAACTATTAACTAAACACCAAGAGTGTGGTTAATATGATTTGCATGTGATCATTCCCCTCCTTTACAGTCTACTCAAAATTAGATTTTTGGCCTATTGAAGGCCATACCAACATCCGGCCCTTCAGCACATCCATTTTCCAATTACTATTTTTCTCTTCCTGTGTCTACCATCTTGTTTTCAGTAAAAATAAACAGAAAAAGCATGAAAACCTTTGGACTGATATTCTCCAATAAATTCATGGATGTATCAAAAGAATTAAGTTAATGCATGCTAATACCACTGGGTGTAATTTCAAGGCCTTTGTTTAAAAAGGAATGTTGGAAATACTGGACAAATCATGAAGTATTTCCATCTAAAATGTTGATTCAACCTTTCTAATGCAGACCTACTGTGCAATTCCAGATGTTTCTAGTTTTATTTGACATTCCTAGTATTTAATTTTTGTTTATCTCCGAAACTTTGGACATGAATTCAAACAGATGTCTAATAATTCAAATGTATCTTTTTGGATTTGAAGATGTAACATTCAAAATATACCACACAACTCAGTTATAGATTAACCAAAACAATTTTTAAAAATTTAAATAACAAATAAACTGTTCTACTATCACAATGCATAATCTATGAACAAGTTCAAAGTACACAATTTGACACTACGATGACATGCTATAAATAACAAGAATTCTATAGTTTATGTGCCTTGCTAAATGCCATAGTTGGACATTGTGCACTTATCATTGCACAAATTTATTTATACTGTCTTCCAACAATGAGGAAGCAGGATAATCTTGAATGTTTTCTTTTAAACTTACAAAAACTTTTGTATTCTATGTTTCTGTTTCCACTATCGTGAAGGTGCTGAGTTATTATGGATTAAAGTTCCACACTTGCAGAAGTTAGTCTTCATGCCTGACAGCTCACTGTGTAGGAACTCTATAGTGGAACCTGGCCTTATCTAATTTACTTTTTTCCCTAAAGTTCCCACTCTGAATGTTGACAGAGAGGTCAGAGGATACTGATCAGACTGGAAACCCAGTAAATTAAGAGAGAACAAAGAACTGTGGATGCTGAAACAAAAACAGAAATTGATGGAAAACTGTTCTGAAGAAGCATCACTGGACCAGAAATGTTAACTTTGCTTTCTTTCTACAGTTGCTGCCAGACCTGTTGAGTTTCTCCAGCAATTTCTGTTTTGAGTCCGATTTGTTTCCCTTCTCCATTGGTCTACCTTTTTAAACTGGAAATACTGCAGCAAAAATCAGCTCAAGCAAATTCAACTAACAAATCAGAATTAGGTGTTTTGATCAAATTATGGGTATTTTGAGAGCCAAAACAATTATTAGCACAATGAAGGTTTTCAATATATTATTATTTTATTTTGGCAATTTGGATTCTAAAGTAGAGGTAAATGGGACATAGGTAGTTAGTGTTGTGAAAATCTGATCTGCTTTTATAAAAAAGGATTAGTACGTCATTTGCAACAGTGATCTAAAGGCAGCATGTCCAAGGTATCATGTGACTTAAGCTAAATGACTAGAGAAACTATTGGTAAGGTAATTGCTTATATATTCAATATACACAACTCTTACAACTTAAAAAGACTGATTACAAGGGGCTACAGGCAGTTTGAGTTCAGAAAAAGTCCAGGAGAAGGGCAGATTTTAAATTGTGCAAGCCTTTAGGCTAACAGAGTTGGAAAGTTGGAACTTCAATTAGACTGTGCTGAAAACTGTCTATGTTTCTTTCTTGGGGTTCAGTGAGGACAGGTTAGCTTAGCCGAACGTGTCAAGGAAAGACAGTAATGGAGGGAGTTGCATGTGCTCAGTGTACAGAAAATTGCTGAAAGGATATGATTTGATTTGTTTTTTTTATTATTATGAGTATTTTGTTATAAAATATAGTGAAAAGTGTTGTACTCGCCAGCACCACCTTAAAACAGAAAAATAAACCAAAATGGAGAATATAAAGGCAGAAAAATGAAGAAATAAAGAAAATGTGTTCAACTTTACAGTCCTTCTTGATAAGTGCTCCACCATGAGCCATGGGCCGAGTTGCCCGACACAAATCCCCTTCCCCATTGCCACTACTGGAATGAAAATCACCACTCTGTGGTGCCATCTCCCCTCCTCCAATATCCTCATCAGTATGACTCCTTGCTAGATCTTGCCAATGCAGTTGTCACCCATGCTGCTGGGTACGCTACCAACCCAAACTCAACTCCATTTCCAACATGAGTCTGCTTTGTGCCCACCTCATCGATGCAGATGCTGTCGATGCCGCTGAGTCTCATACTGGGTCTAATCCTGCCTCCATTGCTGCTTCCATGAAGCTGTGCTGGATGCAGACATTGCTGGGAACCCAAACTTATCTCTGCCGTGAGTCGACAATGGGCCCACTTGCCACCAATGCCATCATTGTGACCGTGCTCTTCAACAAGACGTAAGTAAAAAAGAAGAGAATAAAGGAAAAAATCAGAAGAGAGAGAAAAAGAAAAGGAATGAAATAAAGTGGACAGAGCAGATGAGCTTTAGGCTCTGAAGCCCTATTCCACTGCCACCTTACCTGAAAATGGTTGTGACTTCATCAATTGGAGTAAGAAATTTTAAAGTGATGACAAGGACGATAGCTCACTTGGATTAAGTGTCTGCTGAGAGTATTGCTGGGAAATAGGATTGAACCTCTCTTTTTATGGTTTATGATAAAATCTCTCTAAATTTTCATATATAGCTTTGGTTTTCTTTCTTTTTATGTAAAAAACTATATTCATGTTCTTTTGATGAAATACAGTAAAAGTTTTGCATGAGTAGCTTTCGTGACTTGACCAATAAAATAACCAAATCAGAAAATAAAATTTCTGGTCTATCATGTCAGGTTTCACTCTGGAATCAGACTTGTTCAGTATTAACATCAGCTCTCATCATAACACTATTTGGAAGCAACAATTGTGACTTTAAAGTGTAGCTATGGTCCTTTTCTTGATGTTTGAAGTTTTGGTTGGTATAAATAGGTTAAGAGCTTTCCACCCAGATGCTGTCCTGAATGCACGCTTCAACTCTAAAGCTTGTTATGAGCACATCTAAAAGGATTTCCAATTTTTATTGAGTATAAATTAAGATTAATAAATAAAACAATACAGAAATGTTTATAATGTACAGATTGAACACATTAATAAGCTTGAGAATGTACTAGAATTAGATTGAGGTGAAAATTGTTTATCATTTACTCAATTTTGACATGACAGTGATGCCTTTTATTTAATGTTTTCAAATTCCTAATTTCTCCACATTATTGTTGTGTTATGTCTCACAAACATAATATCAGCTTACCTTTAAGAAATATGTTTAAGATACCATTACTGTATCATACAGTGACTGTGACTGAGTATGCGAAGGTCTCATCTGCTGTGGATCTTTTGAAACATGACAAACTGTTCTGTTCTATAACTAATAGTAGCCCAGACAGTTTTGTGCCTGTGATTGTAATATTTATATCTAATAATTAGCTGTAATAATGGTCTGTTGAATTCTTCAAAACCATGATATTCACACTGAGTTTCTTCAGATCAAATAACCTGTTGGAGGAAAACCCACTCCAATAGTAACATCCTACTCATCAATTAGGAAATAGAGCAACCTGATGAGCATAAAGTTGAAGCAATAGGAGATTTCAGGTTCTATTTCTAGTCTGTGTAAAGAAAGCTTCTATTTAAGTGACTGTTCTTGGGCTCACAGCCTATGCCTTTATTCTTAGCACTGGTTCAATCACCATAGAAACTTATTTCATTGTTGCTATTCTTATTTGATGCCAACAGAATATTCTTTAAATAATATTCTCAATCTATTTGCATTTTCAGTGTGTGGTATTGTTCAAGCACAAACTTAATTGCAATGAAAACAGAAAATAATGAGAATTCACAACGCAGCATCTGAACAATAAAGATAGGTCAACATTTTGATGAGGTTCTACAGAAGAGATTCAATTGGAATCTTCAAACATTCTTCTTTGAATTAGAGACTGATATGTTGTATACTCACACCATGATTATTTCTTAATTCCAAATTTTCAGCCTTTGAGGGTCTGTTCTTTTAAATCTTTAGAGATTTACCCATATCTGAAAAGGAAGATATTTTGTTCTTTGTAGGCAGACATTAATTCTCTCCAATGCTCCAACACAGGGGTCTGTCTAATAATATGAAGAACTCATACCCATCCAAAATATTTTCATTCAATGTCATGATTATCACCTGCTTGGAACTACTTCAATCACATCTACACAAGGGCAGTAGAATCAATCAAGCTTAAGAAATTAAAACAAAGAACTGTGGATGCTGAAAATCTGAAAAGGAAAGAGAGGTTCCTGGAGAAACTCAGCGGGTCTGACATCATCTGTGGAGAGAAAGCAAAGTTAACATGTCAAGTCTAGTGACCCTTCTTTTGAGCTGATTAGATTAGATTAGATTAGATTATTTTACAGTGTGGAAACAGGCCCTTCGGCCCAACAAGTCCACACCGACCCGCCGAAGCGCAAACCACCCATACCCCTACATTTACCCCTTACCTAACACTACGGACAATTTAGCATGGCCAATTCACCTGACCTGCACATCTTTGTGACTCTGGGAGGAAACCGGAGCACCCGGAGGAAACCCACGCAGACACAGATGTTAGCTAGGAAAAGATGTTATGTATGCTGAGAACGGGGGATTAGGGTAGGTTGGTGGATGTGGGAAGAAATGAGCTGATAGGCAGAGATAGAGTCCACAACAGTTAGGCACCCAAGGGTTGGTAATAGTCCCCATTAGCAGCTGTTCATTCCCCTAGGTTGACACTTAACCACCCTTTGTCTGTCCAACTGTTTCTCTCTCTTTCTGGATTCTATCTCCACCTATTGTTTACTATACCTCATCCACCCACCCCATGTTCTGTATAAAAAACATCTTTTTCCTAGCTACCATCAATGGACCAGTAATATTAACTCTGATTTCTCTCCACAGATACTGCCAGACCTACTGAAATTTTCCAGCACTTCCTGTTTTCAGTTCAGCTTTCCAGCATCTGCAGTTCTATCAAATGTTCATGCAGAGTATTATTTATTTTTGAACAGTTTATAGTATGTTTCTATAAACTAATTCAGTACCTCATTTCCCTTGTTATTTTTAAATGAAAAGTCGGTCTGCATTCTCTGAGTCTAGTGTGGGTGCAGAGTGTTGTGCTTAATGAAGTACTGGATGGAGAACTGTATTTTGTGGTATATTTTAGTGTCACCTTTTCCCCTTTCAACTCACAGATACACATCAACAAAGGGAAAATCTGAGCATTATGCTATTGGGTAAACTGTCTTGACATCTGTGGTTGAGATAAGATCACGTTGGAAAGTATTTATTTGCATTAAATAAAGTGCAGCAAATTGGGAAAATACATGTTAATCATTTACTTTGATCCATTTCACAGGTGTAATAGAGGAAAACTGAAACAAGGAGGAAGATGGAAAAAGTGACCTTGTAAGTCAATGCGAGAAGCATTAGATGATGTGCATCAAAGAAGGAGTGAGCTGTTCTTGACAATAGCAAATTCAAAAGGTTTGGGTCTACATTTCCTTTTAAGTTCCAACTATCTATGATGAATATCTGGATAGTATCTATTAAAGGGAATTACAATTTTAATCAGCTGATTCCACTCGATTGATTGAGTCATCCTGTGATAATGGTAGAAAACATCTTGGGTGCCCCAAGAGCTGAAATTATCTGAAACTTTTCTGCTGTGAGAGCTGTTTCTCCACTTGAGCTGGAGAGTGGCTGGTCAATGTTGCAGGATCAGAGAAGCTTGTACTGTGTGGATTGGGGACAGAGAAGAGAAAGGGACGCATTTGAGGGTGGGGGAAAGGAGTGGGGGTCTATGAGGGGTACAACAGAGTTGGGACAGAGAAAATTGTGCATGTGAATAGGCTGCTGATTCTATGTGATTGTTCTGTTTATTTTGGATGGCAGTATTTTGGAAGTCACTTGAGATGGGTGGCATGGTGGCTCAGTGGTTAGTACTGCTGCTTCACAGTGCTAGAGACCCAGGTTCAATTCCAGCCTTGGGCGACTGTCTGTGGGGAGTTTGCACGTTCTCTCCGTGTCTGCGTGGGTTTCGTCCGAGTGCTCAGGTTTCCTCCCACAGTCCAAAGATGTGCAGGTCAGGTGAATTGGCCATTCTAAATTGCCCATAGTGATAGGTGCATTAGTCAGAGGAAAATGGGTCTGGGTGGATTACTCTTCGGAGGGTTGGTGTGGACTGGTCGAGCTGAAGGGCCTATTTTCACACTGTAAGGAATCTAATCTAAAAAAAAGGGAAAATATAGGGACCTTATTGGGCAAAGACGGTGGGGGTGGATCAAACACTTTGTATTGGCTGGTGGAGTGGTTTGATTGAGGGCTGAGAGAGGAGGAACTGGGGTAATAAAGAGTAGGAGTTGAAAGTTGGGAGGATGGGCTTAGACGCCTAATGGAGGACTGGGAATTGCTTGGGGGGGTGAAGAAAACAAAGATGTTGGCGAATGTGGCATCAGGATTGGGATCTGGATTCAAGAGATAAATATAAAAACACATTGCTGAATCTGACTAGTACACACCTTGAAAACAGTGCTGGATACATGGCTGACCAGAGTCAATGATGAAGATTGAATGACAACGAAGCTTGCTGTTTTATTATTGTATTAAAAGTTCCTTCTTGGATTGTATTGGCACCTGACCTGCACAACAGTGGTTGTATATGGGTACAGAAGGATCTGAAAGACATGAAGGGCTGATGGGAATAAAGTAGGATCTCATGGAAGAAGGATGTTAGGTAAGAGTCCTCCCAAGTGCTTGTAGTAATATAGAAGCTATTCTTATATCTCTGCAACTATATGTAGGTTATAATAAACTGCATCTCGTTTGACCAGATGGTGTCTATTCCAGCACACACATGATCATAGAGACCCCAAAAGAAACAAAGCACTTAGAAGGGATAGGTGGCAGATCACAAAATGTGATGACACAATGTGGCATCGAAAGATTTGATTTTGCTGTACTGGCTCCAAAGAGACAACTGTGCTCACAACTCACAAGGTCTTAAGGAAAACAAATATTGCTGATTACTCAGGACAGTGAACTCCCCCAAACACCTCCTCCTCCGAAAAAAATTGTGGCAACACTCAACCTTGAAGAATGCTTCAAAGAATAACTGAAACACTTCAAATCCAATAAGAGACATGCTTTACAGATGAAACATGCAGTAGCAGGGTAAAGCTACAGGATGTCTCATACAGTGATGATCTATGGGAGCAGTACCTAGTCTGAGTTCAGCTGCTGAACCAAAACTAAAAATTTTTAGTAATTCACTCACCTGTCAAATTAAGGGCAAGTATTTTTCAAATTACAGCACAGATCCAGCACAATTGCCATAACTTGTGGATACCACAAAATTTGGCAAGGAAATGCAATGAACTAATGATACTCATACTATCCTGGAACAAAGACCAGGGAAAGTGACAAATCCTGTCATTGAAACTAGATAAGCTTTAGGCAATTTAAAGAAGTGGACAATTATAGTCTAACATGTAATTATTAGGGAATTCTTCTGTTACATCTATAAAAGGAATATTTAGTAGATGATTTTACAATATAGTGCATGCTCATGGTGCAACCTAATATATATAAATATATGTATTAGGTGAAAATTTAAACAACATAGCATAATCCTCTGAGGTTAATTAAGTTGGAACAATAAACTGGTTTCATACCATCAATGAAGTATAAATCTGAGATGGTACTGATTTGTGTAATTGCTTTTCATTATTATCAAAACTGAAGAGAGTTTAGATTCCAAATGCTCACAAATTTCAGGAAGAAAGGCAAACACAGAGATAACAACTGAACAATATATGTCACTTGAATCAATTGAAACATCTGCACCCTTTTTGAGTCAGATTGCAGCACAGAACAGTGAAGAATTAGTTATGATGATTCAATTTGCTGATTATAAACAGAAGTGATTAGGAAGGTTCACATTCAATAACAGAATTTGACAACCTATCTTCCAAAGAAGAACCCTCAACAGCCTTATAATAAAGAACTGTGGATGCAGGAAATCTGAAACAAAAAGATAAATTATTGGAAAACTAGGCAGGGAGGGTCTGGTGGCATCTGTGGAGTGAAAGCAGAGTTAGTGTTTTCAGTCCAGTGACTTGTCTTAATAACTATTCTGAAGAAGGGTCATTGGATTCGAAATGGTAACACATCTTTGTTTCTACAGATGCTGCTGTCAGATCAGCTGAGTTTCTCCTGCGATTTCTCTTTTTGTTCCTCAACAGCTTTAATGGATGTCACATAACGTAAGAATCTTGAAGTAACTGAAATAAGGAAATGTGCAAGTTTATTTCACCAATAATTCAATCACTTATGGCAAATGAGCAAGTCCAAAGTAACAAGTTGAAGTGGAAGGTCAACCTATTTCAGCACAGAGACCTGCTGTGCTTTTCCAGCACCACTCTAATCTAGACTCTGGCTTCCAGCATCTGCAGTCCTTGTTTTTACCTATTTGAGCACAGATCTAAGGCATTTTGAGAACACAAATTCATTAACACAAATTGAAAATGTGGTACACAAATTAAAGTGGGAAAACACCACTAAGAAACTTTGTCTAAAGGTTCAAGAAACTGCAAATAAAAATACTTGTTCTAGCAGCGATAATGTCGTCCAAGAAAGAAATACAAGAGATTAAAGGTCCTCCAGTTCTTAAGAGATACTCAGACCATCATGAAGGTAGAACAAGACAAATATTCTCCACCTAACAAATTGCAATTCTGCTGAGTCAGAAGACAAAACATCCAGGAAGAAGTGAAACTTTCAAACCATCTAAATTTGTAAAATCAAAGTCTTGAAAGGAGAGAGGATAGCGTTAAATGCAACACTTAAACAAAGGTATGTCAGTAAAAGCAAAATACTGCAGATGCTAGAAATTTGAAACAAACCAGAACAATGGTGAAACATAATGGGTCTGGCATCATCTAAGGACAGAGAAACAGAGCTAATATTTCAAGTCTGTTATAAGCTTTCTTCAGAGCAATAATAATTGATAGAGTGAAGCTTTGAAGGGAGATTTTGTATATGGATCGGAACGATCTGGAGCCACAACCCTCACCATTGAGTCTAACAGCCCACATCTGGAGTTAGCAGACTGGAATTCCCTTGTGGAACTGATTGGTTGGCTAGCCAGGGGTTAAGGAGTTGTAAGCAGTTTCTTGTCTTTAAAATTCTCTTTAAAGGTCTTCTGAGGAATTTATTTTCAAATATAACTTCTGCTTTAATATTAAACAATATAGCATAATCCTCTGAGGTTAATTGAATTGGAATAATAAACTGGTTTAATACCATCAATGAGGCATAAATCTGAGATTGTACTAGTTTGGTGTAATTTCTTTTCATTATTATCAAAACTAAAGAGAATTCAGATTCCAAGTACGAACAAATTTTAGGATGAAAGAGTAAACAAAGAGGTAATAACTGAATAATATATGTCACTTGAACTTTTGGCTTATTTTGGTTTCTTCGAAGCTTCTGTAAGGTTACTGCTAAGTTCAGTCAAATGATTATGGCAGCCATCTTTTTAATGTGCGTTTAAACAGTCACCAAACGTGTATCCACATTTGTTTACTAATCCTCAAGGCTCAACTCATTACACCAGAAAGTGGTTACCCAGCACATAGCAAACCATAAAAGACTCTAAGAGCCCATACATTTGAAAGATTGAGATGGTAGCATATGTAACACTGATGACCAGTCTAAAAATGATTCAGATTATTTTTGGAAAATTCTCCAACCACACCAACTATTTGCATTTATATGACACATTTAATGTAGTGGACTTCTCTAGTTGCATCACAACTGCATCATAAAAGAGGAAAGAGAGATGCAGAAAAGCTGAGGGAGGAAAGGTCAGAGCCTACAGCCTAAGCAATTGATGGCATAGGAGTCAATTTTGAAGCAATTAAAATTGGCAATGCTTCAGAGGCCAAAGTTGCAGGGACATGGAGTTCTCAGAAGGATCTAAAACCAGAGGTGGTTACAGAGATAAACAGCAAGAAAATTCCTCCCAGCTGAAACATAAAATGAAACCTGCTCCTCTTGTGTGTGTGGGCTCTCAGGGACTGGATCCTTCATCTCACAGCTCGTCTGCCAGTTGGCTCAGCTTTATAAATTGTTGCCTTCTGGCTCTCCCACAAATGCAAGCTGCAGTGAGGTGCCTGATTGATGCCTGCAGTTTGCTGACAATATTCTAACGAGTCCTGCACCAGATAATGGTTTGGGCTTCCTGACATGGTTTCAAGTGGGTGGTATAGCAATTTCACTAACTGCATATTTACTTCGTGAGGGAAGAGAAAATCTCCCTGTTTTGCCTTATGATTCTTTCAGTATGGCTCTTTGTACAGACAAGTATTCTGCTTCTTGTTGTGGTTCACCTTCTGGATCTGACAGCTTCTTTCTGTCCTCCTTCAAGTGAAGCCTCATTTGTAGATGTGTAAAGTGAAACAGATCACAGGTATTGTGGATGACTTGATCAGTTAGTATTGCTGCATTAGCTCAGTTAGCTGGACAGCTGGTTTGCAATGCAAAGTGGATGCTAACATGTGCTTACCATGAAGATGTCTCCTTCTCAACCTTTCCCTGTACCTGAGGCACAGTGACCCTCAGGTTAAACTTCCGGTTGCCTCACTCAGTGGGAGAGCACCCTATGATCTAGTAAGACGATGGCAACTTTACTTTTAGTCCTCTGATTGGTACAAGCTTTAAGAAATTGATTATCTGCTCCAACAGGAGCTTGGGGGAAGCACGCAACTGATTGCATTGTTCTTCACATCTTTTCCTTGATCCACGTACTTAGACTGCCTGACCTTTGGAAGGTGTAAACAGTTTTGTGACTCCTGGACTGCTTTATTTCAGTTCAACCATAGAATGCAGAAACATGCAGTGAGCTCCAGTATGAAAGCTGATTCTTGCCTTTTGTCATTTGTAAAATTTAAGAACAGATGATCGATTTGAACTGCCGTCAGATTACTAACAATCTCTACATCAGCTTTCTCCTCAGCTAGGTATTTGGACATGATGCAGCAATGCTCACGTTGTTTCCCATAACATATGAAGTAGATATGGATAATGTGATATCGAAAGATTTATTTATTATGGCTTCATTTGCAGTCGCAGGCACTTTAGATTCTGGGCAAATGTAAATATTTGGTTAAACATTGGTGACTTGTCATGCTTCAAGTGGTCCCATAATACAGTGACAATATCATGAGCTTATTTCTTAAAGCTACGCTTTCATACTTGGCCTTTGGAATCTGATTCTCTGCTCATGTGAACCCAATATCCTTTGGAGCCACATGTTTTGCCGATGTGAAGAAAAGCTGAACAACTTCAATGTAGGTGTCATAAACTGCATCTGCCCCAAATCTTAGTGGTTTGGTACAGTTTGGCACTAGCACTAGCTGCATGTAAAACATGTAATTGCTGTTGGCTTCTCACTATGTCTTCATGCTTTTGTCCATCTTTCATAAAGGTCTGAACTGTACATCCCTATTACTTGCCCAGCAGATCCTTCCTGGAGGCTTTAATTGATGTAGAGATTGTTACTAATTTGATGGACCTGTCTGAGAGATCTCCTCTAGAAATGTCACATGTACCCTTTGTTCTCTCAACTTCCAACAGACATGCCAATAGTCATCTGGGATTGCTGACTGTATGACATACATTGGAGCCTGTTAATCCTAAAGTTAATTCTTACCTCATTCTGGTCTTCAAATTAACTTTTGATCATTCACAGAAACACCAGATATTTTAATTCTACAAAGGCCTTCCTATTTAGCATCCTAACTGATAGGAAGGAAAATATTCAATCAATCAATCAGGAAGCAAAATATTCAGAACTCTTTTTTATAACGATCATATATTGCTTGATTTGGAAAATGAAATGATGTACAGTCTTTGAATATATGTAATTCAATAAATGTATCATTAGCTGTGCAATCCATAATTAATTGTTTGCCTTCCTTTTTGTTGAATGACAAAAGTAATATGCAATGTTAATCTGTTTCTTTTACTGGTTTCCGTTCTTTCCTTTCAGCTGCACCTTTCTGCTGCTGTTTCTCTTTTTTTGTTACTGATTCTTAACAGGCATTAATCACTTTAGAAACTGTCCCTTTAAGAAATGTAGACTCTTAATAGCAGTTTTCTGGCTCTAGATGATATTTGTGCTAAATAAGGAAAGATAACATCACAAGGACTTTTATCTGCTTTAGTGCTGAATTAAAGAGACAAAATGGCAGAATCAGGAGATCCCTGCAGGCAAGTAAGCCTTGTTAGTGTAAAAATTGCTTTTTAGTGTTTTAAAAGTTGTATTTTGTTCAGAATAGCTTTGTTTCTGTGTTGTGAATGGTCTTTGACATTTTAGAAATACTTGAATTTGAAAAGTATGTGTTAAAAGAGAGACAGGTCTTCTACCATGAAATAATTTAGATTGTACTTAGAAAGAAAGTAGTTCTGCTATTTGGTTGTTCAATTTAAGATCTCTATTCATTCAAATTGGTCTGTTAATTGTCCAAATATTTTTGAGGTTGTTGCCCGCTTGAACTTCAATGTGGTTTTCAAATATCTACCACTGAAATCTTGGCTCCTTTTTAAAATTGCCATTGTTGTTAATCGTAAACGGCACGGTAGCACAGTGGTTAGCACTGCTGCCTCACAGCGCCTGAGACCCGGGTTCATTTCCCGCCTCAGGCGACTGACTGTGTGGAGTTTGCACGTTCTCCCCGTGTCTGCGTGGGTTTCCTCCGGGTGCTCCGGTTTCCTCCCACAATCCAAAGATGTGCAGGTCAGGTGAATTGGCTATGCTAAATTGCCCATAGTGTTAGGTAAGGGGTAAATGTAGGGGTATGGATGGGTTGCGCTTCGGCGGGTCGGTGTGGACTTGTTGGGCCGAAGGGCTGTTTCCACACTGTAATGTAATCTAAAATAATGGTTCAACTTGCATTTCTGCAGAATATTTGTATCTGATGTGATCATGCTTATGTTAACACCTGTGTCAAATGAAGTAGATGTGATTAATGAGGGATTGAAAGATTCAAAAGATGTTTATTACAGCTCCTGACCCATTCTTGCATTACAGTCACAGGTATCTATGTCAAGGCTATTATTTATTACAGTGAGTAGCACATTTTCATCATTATTTTCCTCATTCTGTTTCTCAAAATTCCTTTCAGCGTGTATTTTTTAAAAAACCTTGTGTTGTTTTTTTGATCTAGAAAATTTACCAGGTAATTAAACTTTGGAGTAATATTTTTCTTAGCCATTCTGGAGATCACTGTCCCAATATTCCTCCTCCTATTTCATCTTTAGCTGATGTAACCAAATTTACTACATGTGGTTTCATGATCATTCAATCAATCTTTAATCCTGTGATGCATTGATATCTGCACCTGATATTTGGACTCTGTCACTGGGTAACCACAAAAGTCTTCTTTCTTTGTGTCACTTTAAAATGTCTCATTTACCCCATTATACTAAAGGAAATAATGGCTTCACCATGAACTTTGCCTTTTATTCTATGGAACAATTCTTCTTTGTCCAAAAGTATGTTGTTGTGTCACTTTATCAAATACTTTCTCTGTTACCTCATCAAAAAGCTCAATTTAGTTAAGCATGATTTGCTCTTCATAAATCGATTTATTTGGTCGTAATAAATCTGATTTTGTTTTGTCTTGAATTATTGTTTCCAAAATCTTTCCATCAATTTAGATGATGCAAACCAGAAACTTAACATTGTGGTGCTTCTTCATTATCACTGAGAAATTGGCCCAAACAAAGAAACAAGTTACCTCCCTTCTTTGTGGACAGAAACCTGGAGGTATAACTGGATAAGCTGGTGGAGAGGAGCGCAATACTTAATCCTAGTGTTGATCACCATACGCATCATGCCTGGACAGAGGTCTAGCCCAGGTCAGTGCTGTATCACTAGTCAAAAAGAAAACACAGGAGCACAGACAAAGACTTTTTGCATTTCACATGGTAAGTGCCACCATTTCTTTCTTCTACCTCACATTTCTTTCAGCTACAGGGTCACATATCGTTCTAATTCTGCCATTAGACATACATCTTACCAAGACCCGAGGATGCAACTTTCACTATTGCATGTTCTGCTAAACCTCTCACCCACTTCACCCTCTCAAACTACTAACTCTTCCTGTTCTCTGCACTTCCCACACATTGACTGAGGAGACCTTGATGGAACAAAATAAACTTTACTAATAGCAACAGTGTAACAATTGCTGATTATTGTGAAAATCTATCTGGTTCATTATTATCATTTCGAGAAGGAAATCTGCTGTCTTTTCCTGGTCTGGCCTGTGTGTGATTCTGGACCTATATCAATGTGATTAACTCTTAACTGCTGGATGGGCAATAATGGTTGGTCTAGCCAGTGACCAACCAGTGACACAATCATCCAGTGAACAAATTTTTGAAATATGAGTGTGACCCAATCCCCAGACTGGAAAGATATAGATCCCTGGACAAAAGGTTCAAAACAATAATTTAGTACCTCAGCCATTCTCCCTCACCTTCATGCTCATATCCCCTATTGGATCATTGTTCAGCTACATTCTTCTTTTTGTCAGCATTTTACTGCTTAGTTACCTGTGGAAGACTTTTGGTTTCCCCTTTATTTTAGGTGCTGGTTTCTTTACTTATTCTCTCTTTTCATCTCGTATTTGTTATTTTAATCCTTGACTGAACTTTTCGCTCTGTTAACCCTATAACTTTAAGAACCTTCTGTATTGAATCTGATTCTCAATTGCATTATACATTTGACACATACACCCTTTTCCTAATTACCTGCAAAACGTTTGTTTAAAACTTCATCAGAGTTTTACGTTAGACTGTCATTTCAGGTCATGCTATAGGAGCAAAAACAAGTCTTTTACAAAAGTAAAATCTTCCAAATGTGTATTTGTATTTTCCATATTGCATACAAAATTGATGATACCTCCAAAACTGCTGACATACTTAAACCATTTACCATAATAATAAAGGTAGAACTCATATTTCAGCAGAATCTGAAACCCTGATGATAGATTAACAAAAGTGGTAACCACTGCTGCTGAATTTGCTGTCATTGTGTTGTCCTGCTCATTCTTGCACAGTGAAGCAACAGCTAATATTCCTACATTGCTAATTAACTTCATGTCTGCAATATATTTAGCAAATCTTGAATTCCTTTAGTTCTTTGTAAGTTACTTTTTTTTTTATATACACAAGCACACAATTTTGCTGACAGTTCATGATTTGTAGATGTGCACCTGACTGCAAAGTGCATCCGCTTCCTAGTTCAAAAGATTAACTGTTTACCATAAGATTGAAACATACTGCGAATCATCATAAATTGCGGTGCTGTGTGCTTAGTTGTGATATGTTTAAAAAGATTCTAGTTGGTGAGCTTCCATGGCTTTGTCGTTTATTTATCTGAATAGCAAAGAGAAGTTTATGTGTCACAAGGCAATATGGGGTGAAAACTATGTATGTAAATACATTGAATGGTCCATTTTTTCTGACAAATAATTGTAAGGAGATCAGCTTGCATAACGATTGTGGAGTTAATATCTAATATATCTTCCATGTTATTGCCTATTGAATCATTAATAATTACTGTTCTAATTGTCATAATCCTTCATAAACCTCGGCGTCAGTATCTTACCAGCAGATTTGACATGCTGGGCTGTCAAATTGCTGTATGTACCCTCTAGTTATTGATTAAGAGAAAAAGTGAGAACCACAGACATTGAACCATAGACGATAGGAGCAGGAGTAGGCCATTCAACCCCCCTGAGCCTGCTCTGCTATCCATTATGATCATGGCTGATCATCAAGTTCAATATCCTAATCCCACCCTCCCCCATCTCCTTTGATCCCTGTAGCTACCAGAATTATATTTACTTTCTACTTGAAAGCACAATGTTTTGGCCTCAATCACTTTCTATGGTGGTGAATTCCACAGGCCCACCATTCTCTGGGTGAAAAGATTTCTCCTTGTCACAGTCCTAAAAGGTTTACCAATTATTCTTAAACTATGACCCCTGGATCTGGACTCCACCACCATCAGGAATATCTGTCTTGCATCTAAGGTCTAGTCCTGTTAAAATGTTATATGTTATGCATCCTTATCAATTGTCTCAGTATGAAGGTCAACACACATGCTGCACCAATGGGTTTACTTTCAGTGACTGGTGCATTAGGACACCAAGTCTCATTGAACATTCTCTTTTCTCAATTTACATCCGCGCAAATAATAATCTGTCTTTCTATTTTTACCATCAATGTGGATAACCCCATACTTATTCAGATCATTCTGCATCTGCCACTCACTCAACCTGTCTAAATCACTCTGCAACATCTCTGCATCTTCCTTCTGCCTCAATCTTCCACTCGGTTTGTGTCATCTGGAAATTTTGCGATATTACATTTAGTTCCTTCATTTAAATTCTTAACAGACATTGTGAATAGCTGGGGTCCTCATAACAATCCCTGCAATACCCCATCTGCCACTGCCTGTCATTCAGAAAAGGACCCATGTATGCCTACTCTTGTTCCCTGACAGGGACAAAAAAATCTGCAGATGCTGGAATCAAAAGTAGACAAACAGGAAGCTGGAAGAACACAGCAAGCCAGACAGCATCGGGGGTGGAGAAGTCAACGTTTTGGGTATAACTCATTCTCAATTTCAAATAATCTTCCCACCCACCCCCAGCTCCCTTTCCAGCTGCATCGCCTCCCTTCCATTCTACAAAGCACCCCTTCCTTCCAGGTACCAACCGGATTCATCCCTCCCATCGACCAACTAGGTCGTACCCATTACTGTTCACCTCTCACTACCTCGCCATTCTGCTACTCTCCTCACCCCAACAACACCCCCCACACTTTTATCTGTAGTTCCCCCAACCCCCACATCTGATCCTGAAGAATGGTTATACCCAAAACATTGACTTCTCCACTTCCTGATGCTGCCTGACTTGCTGTATTCTTCCAGCCCCTTTTGTCTACTCTTGTTTCCTGTCAGCTAATCAACTTTTGAACCATCTCAAAACACTAACCTTAATCCCATGCACTTTCATTTTATACATTAATCACAAAAGTGGGACTTTGTCAAAACCACAACCACTGGCTCTCCTTGATTGACTTTATTAGTTACATCCTTGAACAATTCCACTAGATTTGTTAAAGCATGATTTCCCTTTGTAAATCCATGTTGACTGTGTCTGACTCAACCAATCTTTTTAAGTGCTTTGCTCAAAATCCTTAATAATAGACTCTTGCATCATCCTTACTACTGAGGTCAGACTTACTTCTCTAAAATTCTGTTTTCTGTCTTTCTTCCTTTTGTTTTAAATAGCGGAGTAATATTAGCTACCCTTCATTCTGTAGGGAGTGTTCCAGAGTCTAAGGAGCCTTGTAAGATGACTGTCAATGCATCCACTATTTTGAGAACCATTTCCTTAAGTACTTTGGGTTTTATTAGGCCCTGGTCATTTAGTAGATTTCTATCCAATCAATTTCTCTAACATCATTTCTTTGCTAATACAGATTTGCTTTTGTTCCTTCCTCTTACTCAATCCCATGCTCGTCATCATTTCTGGTTTGTTATTTATATTCTTCTTAGTGAAGACAGAAGTTAAATATAAAGTAGTTTCTCAAGTGTTTCTTATAAATATCCTAATTTCTGACTATAAAGAACCTACACTAGTTTTCATCAATCTTTTTCTCTTCACATCCCAATAGAAACTTCTAGTCAATTTTTATGTTCCCCACTAGCTTATTTTCATTCTCCATTTTCCCCTTCTTAATCAATCTCTTTGTCCCCCTTTACTGATTTCGACTCTGCTTCTGATGCTCAGGTTTATTTCATTTTTCTTGTCAATTTGTATGTCTCTTTTTTGTCATTTAATACTATCTCTAACTTTTAGACTTAGATTTTATTGTCATGTGTATCTCAAGTACAGAAATACAGAAGTACAGGAATACAATGAAAAGTGTATAATGTTGCCACACAAAGCACCATCTTAATACCAAGGTATCGAGGTACAAAAAACATTGGCACAAAGTACGAAGAGAAACAGAGTTAAAAAGTTAAGCATTACTTTGTAGAAAAATTAGAAAAATAAAGAAATAAGGTAAAAGTTAACATTAAAGTCTTTCTTAATTTAAACAAGGAAAATAAAGGAATCAGTTAAATGTTTAACAATCTTTGATGAGACCTCCTTTTATCTAATTCTCTAGGAGACCTCAGCTGTCTTTCCTGATGCCATTGCTGCAGATAGCATTGCTGCTGCTGAAAGCCGCCATCTCTCCAATCTTTCCCTATGTCTTGGGAACATGGGCAGGATCCATATTGCAGGCCAAGCCAAGACACCGCCACAAACCGCTAAGAGATTGGGCCAACATACCATCAAGAGTCCAGACCAGGCCTGTTGAGAGACCAGCTGAGACTCGTCATAAGCCTCCAAGAGATCAGGCTCACATATCACTGAGAGGCCTTCCTTTGGGAGGCACAGTGGCTCAGTGGTTAGCCCTGCTGCCTCACAGTGCCAGGGACCTGGGTTCGATTCCAGCCTCAGATACCTGTCTGTGTGGAGTTTGCACATTCTGCATGAGTTTCCTCCCATAGCCCAAAGATGTGCAAGTTAGGTGAATTGGCCATGTGTTCATGAATGTGTAGGTTAGGTGCACATTAGTCAGGGAAAATGTAGCATTCTAAGGTCAGGGAATGGGTCTGGGTAGGATACTCTTCAGAGGGTTGGTGGGGACTTGTTAGGCCAAATGGCCTGTTTCCACACTGTAGGGATTCTATGATTTGTAAGCCATGGTTTGGCCTCTGTTCTCTTTGCACTCTTGAACCAAACAGGAAAAGCAATTTTTGTAGTTTATTATTTGCTGTTTGAACGTTTGCCATTGCCTATCCACGGTCATTCCTCTTAGCAACATTTTCCAATCCATCAGAGTCAACTGGTGCCGTGTACCATTGTAATTTCCTTTATTAAGATTCAAGACCTGAGCCTCAGAATCAAAGGCCTATATATTCAGGTTCAGGAAAATGTCTAACTGTATGCTAAGTTAGATTAACTATCAAAACTCTGTGACCTTGAAAATGTATTTAAATGAGTTTGGATCTTGATTCCGTCATTAAGTGACTGAAGATTTAAAATATATAATTTTTCTTCTTTCTGTCCTTTTTGATCTCTTTCAATCCCATCTTCCTTTCTCTCTTTATTTTCTATACTGAATATGATTTCAATTAAATTAAATCATCAATGTTATACCTCTGGCTTACATAGACACCTGAGTGACAGTTTTTCAGTTTGATTGCTTGAAATGAGCCACACTTGCTTGATATTTATATTTGCCACAGTTGGCTTTAGATGCAGCCATTTGAAAAGTTCTGTGGGAACAAGGAATTGCTGCTTAAAATCCTGCAAAACTTCTGTGGCAGCTGTATACACAGTGAATGCTGATGATGTTTCACTGCTGGTTGCAATGTCCAGCAACTGAGTAGACCTCCAATTAAATTTGACTTGACACATTGATACATTATAGCTGTGATCTTCTCACTTGAAACGAAAACACCTACAAAGAGAACATTTCATCTGATCACTTGCATAGTAATATGGTAAACAGAGTATATTAAATAAAAGAAGATGAATTTTCCAATACAGTAAAGTCCGGGATTATGTTCTTGGATAATCTTGCAAATGGCAAATTCATAGCAGTATTGATGTTTTATACTGCAAGTCAATTGGGTAGGTTTCAATCATCCAAACATTTAATAAACAAGAGACTTTTTGCTCCCTAGGATGGTGAAAATAATAGTGAATAAATGAGTACTTAATCACTTATTTGAGCAGGAGTCCAAAAATCATATCCTTGCTGTTAGCATAAACTTTAGCAGTTAAGTCTTTACTCCTCTGAAGATGAGTTAACTTTCTCCATTAAGTGGCAAGAAGTCTATCTGCATGCATTAATTACACAGCTCAGTTCACAGTTTCCTAACTGAGGTGGTCAATGCTTCAAAGCCAAGGGTGTACCTGCTGACTTGGTCTTTGGCCCAAGTACAGGTGAGTTCTTTGTTTCAGTAGTATCTAGTGAAACACTGTCATTGTTTATTTTCTTCACTTTCTCTGTGAACTCTACAACTGCCATAGGTGTAAACGAGGGAACCAAGGGAGAATGTGTCCCTGAAGCATCGCAGAACCCAACTGCAGTACAGCAATACACCAGCCTTTGTTTCTGATGGTAATTGCAGAAGGCAAGGAAGCAGCTAGTGCCTCAGAGTGGCTACTTACTGCAGAAGGCAGGGCAGCTTCTGAATGGCATGGTGAAGTGTCAGCAGGAAAGGAAGGGTACAAAGGACATGGTGGCACTTTGCTGTAAGAGGTGGTGTATTAGCGTGCAGATTATATTGCAAATATACTCCATGTGCTTGAAGGCGTGATGGTGTGTAAAAGGGAAATTAAAGATATGTTTAGTGAGGCGAGGGCTGATTCCAGTCATTCAGAAAATACAGGCACAGTCATTCCTGAGGTCTGAACAATTTTTGGTCCAAGACAAGGGGTGGTTAGCCACAGTCAGTTATGTTTGAAAGTGTGGTGCTGGAAAAGCACAGCAAGTCAGACAGCATCCGAGGAGCAGGAGAATCAACATTTCTGGCAAGAGCCCTTCATCAGGAATTTCAGCACCCCACTTTTGACTCTGATCTCCAGCATCTGCAGTCCTCACCTTCTCCACAGCCGATTAGGTGTTTTGTTCAATTCAGTTTCAGGGATTGGCACCATTTCAGTCTAAACCTTGGGCCATGGTCAGCCTTAGAAGTCAAGCACAAGTATGGACAGTCAGATGGTGATATTATGTAAAGATTATGTGGAAAGCAAGCCACCAATCAGGGATGGGTTTTCTAAGGTTTGTCCATGTCTTCATCAAGAATGTGGGCAGCTCGAGTCTGGGAATTGAGATGATTAGAATGACTAGCTGAGGGACTGTTTGTAGGTGGCTATTGAATTATGGGGTGGGTAAGATAGGAGAGAGGACTTTATGATCAAGGAAAGCCAAGTACACTCTGGCCTTGCACTAAGTTTCAAATCTATAAATCTTATCCTTACATTTAAATCCTTTAAACCTTTTTAAAATTTTGACCAGCTCTACAATGTTCCAAACTTTCCATTCCTTTGAGTGTCATCCATTATTACGTACAATAATTGGTGGCTACCTTTTGGCTTGGTGTCTCTGGAATTCCTTGCTTAAATATTTTTGCCTCATCACCTGCCTCTGTTCTAGGATGACCCCACACACCTAAAACTTACAATACTTCCTTCTTTGTCTCTGGTGTCCATTTATATGGGATTCGGGTTCTGGGAAGTGTCTAAGAAAATTAAACACATGAAGGCAACACAAATTATTGTTGTAAATGCATTATCTGGTATTGTGCAGTTTGCAGATTTGAAGGGCTTAGGATTGATCTTAATACCCAAAGTTTTGGAGGCAGCACATCTTCCCACGAGGAAATCTATTTTCAGGAAACGAAATTCTGAAAGTAATGATGTCAATTTTTAAAAAAATGTTGGTGATTTCATGATGGTTATTTTCAAAATTATATTTCAGACTTTCACTTCTCAAAGTCATCCTTCTTATTGCCCCAGCTTTCAAAAAAGAGATTCTCAAAAATTGCTAGAGATTATACCAATAAGTCAAGACAGACCAAGTCCAATGACTGCATTGTCTGATATAATGCAACCTCAAAAATAGCATGCATCAGGATTGGTTATAAAGCATATTGAAAACTGTCTCACTTTAACCACCATCTGTGCTGCACCACCTCTTTGTGTAGCTTACTGAAGCTAGTTCTTTAATAGCACACCTGTTGTTCTGGGCCTGTCCAAATCACGGATGTTGGCTTTTTAGGTAAATGCCTAAAAGCATGAGCTAATTCTTGGAGTTACCAATATTCATTAACTGCAGTTGCTTAATGAGAGTTCTGCCACTCTCACAATGAAAAACTTAAATCATGACTCAGTAATATCAACAAGTCATAGGCACAGTTGATGTATTGACTACTTTTAGCTGAGTCAAAATGCAATTGGACGTCTCTCGGCATAGGTTGATAAACAGCAACAATGTGATTCAAATTGATCAGAATTGATAGTAACTTTCTGGTTTCTTAAATCTTTGCTAGTCAAATGTTTTTTTTAAACCATCTTCAAAACTAGGTCTGGAATTTACATATTGATGAGATGTGTTTTCCAACATGGCCATCAGATAAACAGAAAAGGACCCACACCTCAGCTTTTCAAATAATGCTTTCATGAAATGAATGTTTTTGCTAGAGCTGATTTCTATTTATAGTAAAATCTACCAGTCATAAATGATCTTCAAACCATCTGTGATAAGATATTTTCAAGATACATGTTTTTAAGTGGAAAAACGTGCACAGGTTCTATTGCAAAGCAGCAGACATTGCCCTGAAACAACCTTTTGGTACCAAGAAACATTGTAATATTGGATAATAGGCATGGAACAGTTGATTTACTCTCTGAGCCAGGTACATAATTCTATAAGATTATGTATCTTATCTCCGTATATCCACTTTTGCCCCATCCCCTTTGGATGCTGTTTCTTCATAAGTTTCACCTCTAATCATGGAGTCATATAGCATGGAAACAGATCCTTCAGACCAACCAGTCCATGCAGACCAAACTAACCCCATCTGTTTGTGCTTAGTCCATATCTTCCCAAGCAGTTCTTATTCATGTACTTATTCAAATATCTTTTAAACATTGTAACCGTACCCACATTCATCACTTCCTCTGGAAGTTCATTCCACACATGAACCACTCTCTGTAGAAAAGTTGCCTCCATGTCTTTCTTAAATCTGTCTTCCCTCACTTTAAAAATATACCTTCTAGTTTTGAAATTGCCCACCCTATGCAAAGGGACTTGCCATTTATCTTATCTGTGGTCCTCATGATTTTATAAATCTCTATAAGGTCACCCCTCAACCTCCTACGCTCCAGTGAAAGAAGTCCCATGTCTATCCAGCCTCTCCTTATAATCCAAGCCGTCCATTCCAAACAATATCCTGGTAAATTTTTTATGAAGGGAAAGTGAGGTCTGCAGATGCTGGAGATCAAAGTTGAAACTTTATTGCTGGAACAGCACAGCAGGTCAGGCAGCATCCAGGGAACAGGAGATTCGACGTTTCGGGCACAGGCCCTTCTTCAGGAATGACTTCGACGTTTCGGGCACAGGCCCTTCTTCAGGAATAGGGCCTGTGCCCGAAACGTCGAATCTCCTGTTCCCTGGATGCTGCCTGACCTGCTGTGCTGTTCCAGCAATAAAGTTTCAAATTTTTTATGAACCCTTTTTTGAGAAGATTTGTAGCTCAGGTTGAAGATAAGTATGTAAGTAAACTCAGTGAGCTTCAAGGTTTGTTTTCAAATGTTTCGTCTCCATAATAAGTAACATCATCAGTGAGAGTCTCCGGTGAAGCTCTGGTGGTATGTCCCCCCTCTCTATTTATAGGTCTTGGTTTCTTAAGATGGGTGATGTCATTTCTGGGTTTTTATTCAAGGGAGGGTAGATAGGATCTAAATCAATGTGTTAATTGATGGAGTTCTGGTTAGATTGCCACGCTTCTAAGAATTCTTGTGTGTCTTTGTTTCACCTGTTCTAGGATGTGTGTGTTGTCCCAGTCAAAGTGGTGTCCTTGTTTGTCTGTGAACCCTCTCTAGCTTAACAATATTCTTCCTATAACAGGGAAACATAACTGGACACAATACTCCAGAAGAGGCCTCATCAATGTCAAAAACAATCTCAACGTGACATCCCAACCCCTGTACTCAAAACATCTGAGCAATGAGGACAAGCATGCTAAACGCCTTCCTAACCACCCTGTTTACATGTGACACAATCTGTGAAAAATTATGATTCTGAACCCCTAGGTCTCTCTGTTCTACAGCACTACCTAAAGCCTTACTTCCAACTGTATAAATCCTGCCCTTGTTTGTTTTACCAAAATGCAATACCTCGCATTTATCCAAATTTAACTCCATGTGCCACTCCTCAACCCATTTACCTAATTGATTAAGATCTCTTTGTAATTAAGAACTGCTTCAGTTGAATTCAAGGCATTTTCTGTCAGAAACTATCATTTACAGCATTGTAGATACATACATTCACTCAAAACCTGAATACAGCTTCTGGCCCTTTCCGGTTCTCGCTACATAATTTTGTAACACTGATTACATTATTATATATCACCATTATTATATATTTTGCTGATATCTGATTACTCTACAGATGGCAGAAATATTTCAGCCCGCTGGCCATATTTCATGTGTAATCCTACACATTACAATTTTGCAGGAGAGTTACCAGGAATTATAGCATACGCATAGACACAATGGTGCATAGATTGCTCAGAGTTCCGTGTCAATTGCAAATCTTTAGATATTGAAAAATTGCATGACTGATTGCAGCAAATTATAGATAGTATTCATGTCAGGGCTGACAAGTGACAGGAAAAATGTGTGCTGCCAAAATGCTAGCAAATGGCCATCTTCAACAGAGAATCTAGCCATTGCTATTAGACATTCAACAGCATTTACCAAATTCAAATCCCCAGTGGTCAATAATCTTGTGGGGCGAGGAGAAGCCATAGAATATCATGGCTTGGAATTTTGTGGTGAGTAGCTCACCTCCTGACTCACCAGAGTCTATCCACTATCAACATGGCACAATTCAAGAGTCCAATAATACACCCCCACTTTCTTGAATGGGTACAATTCCAACAATATTCATGACACTTTGCACATCTCGGACAAAACAGCAGGCTTGATTGGCACACTTTCCACCACCTTAATTCTTCAGCCCTTCCACTGTCAGCTCACAACGATAGCAGTGTGCACCATCCAGAAGATGCACAGCAGCACCTTGCCAAGGATCCTTCAACAGTACCTTCCAATCCCTGGATGTCTCCAAACTTAGAAGGACAAGAAATATGGGAACACCACCATTAGCAATTCCCCCTTCAAACCATATGCCAGCCTGACCTGGAACTGTATTACTATCACTGAGACAAAATCTTGGAACTCATGATGCAATAAATTTTATGTTGGAAAAGAGGTTATTGATAAAGTAGCAGTAAATGTTTGAATGTAAGACACTGCCTTGAGGGAATTCTGCAGCAATATTTGGAGCTAGGATGATTAGCGAGCAACACCACAACCATTTTCTTTTGTGCTAGGAATGAACAACACTAAGAAAGAGATTTCCCTTGGATTCCCATTTTGCAATCTCTTTGATGCTACACTGATGCAATGAGGTCAAGCACAGTCATGCTCAACTTTGTCATAATGTTACATGTCCCCATTGGCATTTGGGGGTGAGGAGATGGGGAAGAGTGTAAATATTGAATGTCATGGCTCCATGTTTCCCACCAACTAGACCTGTTGCAGTTTCATCAACAGTGAAGGAGGCTTTGGTTAACCTGTGGCAAAGCTAGGGGGAGGGTTATCTCCTTTACAGACATCCCATACACATTGGAAGCCTCACAGGGTCAGTGCAGGCTTCACTGCAGTGGCCATGCTTGCATTGGCACTGCTAGCACAAGAAAGTGCATGACCCTCTGGTTAGCAATTTTTATAGGTGAGTCCTTCACTCTCATACGGGTGTAAGAACAACCTGAGTCAATTAAAGGTCAACATTTGTTAAATAGTCATTAGGTGACCTGGCTAATTGGTACTGGGAAAATCATCGACTTTTGTTTTGGAGAACGAATACCAGTCATAATTATAAAATGCAGCTCCTTCTTTCTGGAATTCAAGTCTTTTGATCATGTTTGTACTAAGGCAAACTTGGAACAGAGCTGAATGGCCTTTCCAACCCAAAGTTAGCAATGGTGACCAGGTGATTGCGAAATAAACATTAGTTTATAATACTCTTAAATTCCATTGATTACGAGTAGGCTGATTAGGTGTTAAAAACAATGACTGCAGGTGCTGGAAACCAGATTCTGGATTTGTGGTGTTGGAAGAGGACAGAAGTTCAGGCAGCATCCTAGGAGCTTCAAAATCGACGTTTCGGGCAAAAGCCCTTCATTAGGTGTTAATTGGCAACATTGGATTTGTCCTATCTTTTCTGGTCTACATAGCTGGAAAATTTTCCATTTTGGTGAATACGTGTCTGTGTTGTACTTATACTAGAACAGCATATTTAGGTCCATAGTTAAACTGGAGAGCAAATTTTCTGTATTATTGGTGGAATGTTGTCAAGTCTGATGGGTTTTACAGTTTCCACTGCATTAAGTCATTTCTTGATATCATTATGAAAGAGTTGTAAATTCAAAATACCATTAAATATAAGAGCAGAATTAGGCCATTTCGCTTCTTGAATCTGCTCTGTTATTCAATGAAATCATGATTAATCTGATAGTGGTAGAAAGTGAGGACTGCAGATGTTAATCTGATTGTACTCAACTCCGCGTCACAACTTAATGCCATAACTGTTGATTCCCTTAGCAAAAGTTGTCTATCTCAGCTTTGAATATGCTTAATGACTTAACCTCCATAGCCCCCTGTGGTAAAACATTCCACAGATTTTCTATCCTCTGACAGAAGAAATTGCTCTTCATGTCTGTCTAATTTGGGCGATCTTTCATGCCCTCTGGTACTAGACTATCTCACGAGGGAACCAACCTCTCAGTATTTACCCTGTCCAGTCCCCTCTGAATCTTATATGTTTCAGAAAGTAGTCTGTCATTCTTCTGAATTCCGTTCAGTACAGGCCCAACTTATTATAAGTCTCTTCAGAAGAACATCCTTTCATGCCTGTGATCAATATAGTGAACCCTCCCTGAATTGGTCCGATGCCAAAATACCTTTCCTTAGATAACGGGACAAAAACTGTTCATAGTGGTCAGTGTATTGTCTAACTAATGCCTTGCATAATATTAGCGAAACTTTCCTATTTTAATATATCTTTCCTATTGCAATTAAGGGCAACATTCTGTTTGCCTTCCCTATTAACTGCTGAACTTGTATGTTGCTTTTTTGTGATTTATGTGCAAGAACCACAAATCCCTGAGATGCAGACCTTCTGCAACCTTTCTCCATTTAAGTTATATTCAGCTTCTCTATTCTTCTTGCCAAACTGCATAACCTCATTTTACCACATTTTCATTTTACCTGCCAGGTTTTTGCCCACTCCCTTAATCTGTCCATTTCTCTCAGTAGACACTTTGCAACTTCCTTGCCACTGCCTTCCCACCTATTTTTATGTCATCTGCAAACCTAGTTATAGTACATTCACTTCCCTCATCTAAGTTATAAATGTATATTGTAAACAATTTTGGCCCCATTACTGTTCCTTGTCACACTCTACTAGTTACAGGTTGTCACACTGAATGTGCTTCCTTAACCCAACTCTATGCTTTCTTGAACTGACCTACCTGTCCATTTTTTTTCCCCCACCTGTCCACTCCACCCTCCCCTCCAACTTATCACCATCACTCCTCCACCGATATTACTCATATATTAGTTGCTTTACTACACTGATGTCACATTATAGTTCATGGCATCATTCTACCTCTGGTCTTTCTGTAGACAGGCCTTTCAATCCATGAACCAAGTTAGCTGTAGACTGGCATTTGTAATTCTGGGAATCTCAAGAGGAGGCCAAGATCAATCATCCACTGGGTGACTCTTATTGAAAATGATTATAAATATTTCAGCTTTGTCTTTTGTATTGATATGATAGGCTCCTCCATCATTGAGGATGAGGATATTTTTGGCACAGCCTCTTCCAGTTAATTGTTTAATTACCCACCACTAATTACAACTGGATGTGGCAGGACTGCAGAGCTTATATCATTTTGTTGTAGAGTCACATAACTTTTGGTTTTCCCCTTATGGTGTAGCGTTTCCATTGGATGGTCCTCCTCTTCTTGGCCCACCCACCAGGACTTACAGGTCTTAGTCATAAAACTAGTCTGTCAATTTATCTCTGTTAGCCATTTCTGGGGCAATTCTTCTCACACTACAACTATGAAGAGTTGTTTCTAGTGTGCAGTGTTTGCGCTAGTACAGAGGTGAAGTTTAAATATGGTGCTGGCTTCACCAATCCCTGAAGACCCCAGCAGTGACAAGTACTTCCACTGCCGGTGAGATATGGTAATGTGTTTGTGTGTGACACCATAGAGTTGAGGTACATACAGAAAGAGGTGAGTAGTAGAGAATTATATGAGACAATTTGCTGGAGATCACGAAAAGAAAAGATTCATGAACTCTCTGAAATTAAACTTAAGGATGAATTTTACTAAAAATTGGTTGTGTCTTAATGGAATCATGGAATGAAGAGCTTACTGGTGAGATGGTTCAAATCAATGAACAATGTAGTTGTAGTTTTCCCTTTCTTATAGGAGATCTGTTCTTATTGTGAAAGGTGTTTTAGATCCTGGAGCAATCTTCTAATGATGTCATGGTATTAATGGCACAATGTTGATAGAGTTAGTTAGCTAGATCAACAACGTACGATCGATATATTTCAGGAAATAGACTTATGGTGATGTAACAATAAGATTATAGTCTGGTACGTTTCAATTTACCATGCATAATTTTATATATAAATGCATAGTGTTGCGATGCAATAAATAACATTCTACACAAGACTGAGCCTGAAGATACTTCATGAAGTTGCGTTCTTCTTGATGAGTCTGTCTTGAACCCAAACTCTTCATGTGGGCATAAAACCTAAATCATAAAAGATTGCTGAACTTTGACAGAAGAACAATGTATTCATATGCAACCTTTCATAAAATATCCCAAGGTAATTCACGGCAGCAACATGAAACAAATTATAACACTGAACTATAATAAGATATAAGGTCACATGACCCAAAATATGGTCAATGAAGTAGGTTTTAAGGAGTGTTTAAACTTAAAGTAAGGGAACATTTAGGAGGCAGCGATCATAATATGGTAGAGTTCAGTCTACAGTTTGAAAGAAGGCAAAATTGGATGTACTGGTGTTACAGTTAAATTACAGGGGCATGAGAGAGGACCTGATGAAAATTGACTGTATCATAGAAAAAGAGAGAGCCCATAAAGTAGCCATGAGCACTGGGAGATCAGAAGATTGGGAAGACTACAAAAACAAACAGAGGATAACAAAGAGAGAAATAAGGAAGGAGAGGATCAAATATGAAGGTAAGCTCGCCAGTAATATTAGAAATGATAGTAAAAGTTTGTTTCAATACATAAGAAACAAACAAGAGGCAAAAGTAGAAATTGGATTACTCCAAATTGATACAGGAAGGCTATTGCTGGGAGATAAGGAAATAGCTGAAGGACTTAATAAATACTTTGTGTCAGTCTTCACAGTGGAAGACATGTGTAATATCCCATAAATTAAGGAGAGTCAAGGGGCACAGTTGAGTATGGTAGCCATTACAAAAGAGAAAGTGTTGGGAAAGTGCCTGGATGGGCTACATCCTAGAGTTTTGAGAGGTGTGACTGAATAAATAGCTGAGGCATTGGTTGCAATCTTTCAAAAATCACTGGAGTCAGGGAAAGTCCCAGATGATTGGAAAATCGGTGTTGTAACCGTCGTGTTCAGGAAAGGATCAAGACAAAAGATGGAAAATTATGGGCCAATTAACCTAACCTCGGTTGTAGGTAAAGTTCTTGAATCTATTGTTAAGGATGAGATTTCTAAATTCTTGGAAGTGCAGGGTGTGATTAGAACAAGTCAGCATGGGTTTAGTAAGGGGAGGTTGTGCCTGACAAACCTGTTAGAATTCTTTAAAGAGGTAACAAGTAGGTTAGACCAGGGAAACCCAGTGAATGTTATCTACCTAGACTTCCAAAAGGCCTTCGATAAGGTGTCTCATGGGAGGCTGCTGAGTAAGATGAAGGCCCATGGTGTTCAAGGTGAGCTACTGGCATGGATTGAAGATTGGCTATCTGACAGAAGGCAGAGAGTTGGGATAAAAGGTTCTTTTTTGGAATGGCAGCAGGTGACAAGTGGTGTCCTGCAGGATTCAGTGTTGGAGCTGCAGCTGTTGACTTTACATATTAATGATCTGGATGAAGAGACTGGAGGCATTCTGGTGAAGTTCAGTGACAATATCAAGTTAGGTGGACAGGCAGGTAGTTCTGAGGAGGTGAGGAGGCTGCAGAAAGATTTAGACAGTTTAGGAGAATGGTCCAAGAAATGGCTGATGAACTTTAATTCGGGCAAATGTGAGGTCTTGCACTTTGGAAAAAAGAACACAGGCAAGGACTATTTTCTAAATGGTGAGAAAATTCATAAAACTGAAGTACAAAGGGACCTGGGAGTGCTAGTCCTGGATTCTCTAAAGGTTGACTTGCAGGTTGATTCTGTAATGTTGTCATTTATCTCAAGAGGGTTGGAATGTAAAAGCAGCGATGTAGCGATTGAGATTTTATAAAGCTCTAGTTAGGTTCCATTTAGAATACTGTGTCCAAGTTTGGCCCCCACACCTCAGGAAGGACATACTGACCGTGGAGCGTGTCCAGCAGAGATTCACATGGAAGATCCCTGGAATGGTAGGCCTAACATATGATGAACGACTGAGTATCCTTGGATTGTATTCATTAGCGTTTAGAAGACTGAGGGGAGATTTAATAGAAATGTACAAGATAATGCATGGCCTAGAAAGGGTGGACACTGAGAATTTGTTTCCATTAGGTGGGGATACTAGGACCTGTGGGCACAGCCTTAGAATTAGAGGAGGTCAATTTAGAATGGAAATGAGACATTTCTTCAGCCAGAGAGTGGTGGGCCTGTGGAATTCATTGCCACAGAACGCAGTTGAGACCAGGACCTTAAATGTCTTCAAGGCAGAGATTGATAAATTCTTGATCTCACAAGGAATTAAGGACTATGGGGATAGCCATGATTGAATGAGGGGTGGACTTGATGGGCCGAATGGCCTTACTTTCACTCCTATGTCTTCTGGTCTTAACTGTGGAAAGTGAGGTGTAGCAACAATGAAGTATCAGGAAGGTAATCCAGAAATGGTGGTACTAATCAAGCACTGGGTTACAAATAAGCAGTCTATCAATCCAGCAACAATGGGGGGACTGAGAGATGAAGAAGAAGTAAAGTTGGGTGTCATTAATGTACTTGTGAAAATCAATTCTAAAGTTTCAGATGATTTCATTGAGTGGCAGAACTAGAGTGAATTTGAGGTAGTAGACAAGATCATGACACCCTTCCAGAGAGTGGAAAATCATTAACTATCTACTCTTGGGCTTTCCTTTGGACACTGCACAATGGTTGGTCAGCATTTAAATGAGAAATAGAACAGAGATAAGAATAGATCATTGGAGATCATCAGAGGTAACAATGCAGGAGCAGGGAGAGATTCCATTCCAAATGGTGCACTGGCTATGATTAGTTAGAAAGGAAGAAATAGGGATTGCATCCCATCTTGCTGGATGGAGTATGATCATGTACTCAACCTTGTCAGAGGTAGCAGACAGATTGAGAAGGTTGACAAGGAAACTGAGCCGATTATCTTAAGTTATGCCATCGGAAAAAATTAATAGTTATTATGAAAAGTGTTATACCAGGCCACTTAAATAAATTCAAGATAATCAACATGGTTTTATAAAGGGGAAATAATGTTTAACCACCCACTACAGTTCTTTGAGAAAGTTAAATTTACTGTAGATAAATGGGAACTGATAGATATACTTACATTTATACTATCAGTAAGTATTTTAAAAAACTGACAATGCAAGGGCAACATCAAAAGTCACTACACAAAATAAAAGCTCTTATTTTGGTATATTAGTCAGTATTTCAGCATGGATCGAGGATTTTTCAGTGGCTGTGGAGCAACAATGGGCTGGAGGCAGAGTGTCAGCAGAACACGTGGGCCAAGCCCCAAAGTGGAGGCAGAACGAGCATGGACCAGGTCCAGGAGCAGCAGCACAGTGAGTCCTGGATAGAGGCCAGCATGTGGAGGTAGGGTTACCTCGTGATCTGAAGCCAGCGAGCATGGACTCACGCTGGAAAAGGATGAGAACTTCAGTACTTTATATTCACTTCTTCTTATCATTCTAGATTTTTAAAACTCTATTTCCATGCTTACCTTCTTTTTTACTCTCTAACAATACTTAAAGTATCTGTACCTAAGATGATGCCAAGAGGCTACATTACAAATTTTTCACAGCACTCATTGAGCGCAGGTGAAAATGAAGGCTATTTCTAACTGCAAACAGAGTCAGCGTAAATGGGTCAGTTTTGGATTGATAGGACATTCACAAGTGGAGTGCCAAAGGAATCAGTGCTGGGACCTCAAGTTTCTACAATCTGTCTCAATTATTTGGATAAAAGGAGCCAAATTTGCTGATGACTCAAAGTTAGGCAAGGAAGTAAATTGTGAGGGAACATAAGGATTTTGAAAATAGATATAGTTTCAGTGAACGAGTATATTTTTGGCAAGTAGAGTATAATTTGGTAAAGTGTGAACCTGTCAACTTTGGCAGTAAGAATAGAAAAGCAGCATATTACTTAAATGGGAGAGATTGCAGAACCTGGAAGTGCAGATGGATCTAGGTGACCTGGTACATCCATCATGAAAGGTTAGCATGTAAGTACAGCAAATATTTAGGAAGGGATATGGTAAATTATTATTTATTTCAAAGAGAGTGAATATAAAGTCAAGATACTTTGTTACAGTTGTACAGGATATTGCGAAGACCACATCAAGAGTACAATGTACGTTTTTGGTCTCCTTATTTAAGAAAGTAAATAATTGCATTAGATACAGTTCAGTGAAGATTCACTTGACCAGCACATGCCCTGAGGAGGTTATCATTTAAGGAGAGGTTGGACAGACTGTATCTGTATCCATTGGAGTTTAGAAGTATAAGAGGTGATCTTATTAAAGACATATATGATTCTGAGGAAAATTAACCAGATTACTGCCCAGAGAGCATAAGACCATAAGATATAAGAGGCAGAATTAGGTAGGTTAGCCCATCGAGTCAGTTTTAGCATTTGATCATGGCTGATTTGCTTTGCAACCCAATTCTTCTCCCTGTAACCCTTGATCCTCTTAATAATCAACAAACTATCAATCTCCATCTTGAATACACTCAATGACATGGCTTCCTTAGCTTTCTGTGGCAATGAATTATATAGATTCATTACCTATATTTCCTCTTGTGAGAGAGACAAGAACTAAGGCTAAACCTTTTAAACAAGGGTCTTCCATTTAAAATGGGGTTGAGGAGAAACAGTTTCTTTCAGATGCTCATGAGTCTGTGGAACTCCCTTCCCCTTTGGAATAATGGAGGTAAAGTCACTGAATATATTCAATGCTGAGATAAATAGATTCTTAATGAACAAGGGAACATGCTTGGGGATGTAAACTCATTTTTATCACTATTAAATAATTTTTTGAACAAGCTGTTCTTGTGTCATTTTATCCAATAACATATTTGAACAATTTAATGTGGATAGTCTTGTCTTATCCTATTGAAGCCAGAATGACAGACATATAGAAGGGTCCCTGCCATCACTAAGACCACTTACTTTCATCCCTACACCAGCTGATCCATCTCTGCATCAATTCTTCTCCTCCTAAAACCCTCAGCCATGGCATTGCTATCTCCCACTGGTGGCCTCTCGCATTCTAACACCATAGGCTGGAGGTCATTCAAAACTTGACCTAAGTCCTTTTCACCCATTACTCTTGTGCTTCTGAATTATATTAACTGCTGCCTAATTGATGCCTCAATTTTGAAAACCTCATACTGATTTTCAGATCTTTCCAAAGCTTTGTTTCTTCCCATTTCTGATGTAATTCTTTGAAATTTGCGTCACAGTTGGATGTGGTGATTAAGAAGGTGTTTGACACATTTGCCTTCATTCTTTCATTGTTCAGACCTTTAAGTATAGGCTTTGGGATGTCATGTTGAGGTTATTCAGGACATTGGTGAGGCCTGTTCTGGAGTACTGTGTGCAGTGTTAGTCGCCCTGTTGTAGGAAAGAAGCTATTAAACTGGAGAAGGTTCAGAAAAGATTTACCAGGATATTGTCAGGAATGGAGGGTTGAGTTATAAAGAGAGGCTGGATAGTCTGGGACTTTTTTCACTGGAATGTCAGAGGTTGAGGGATGACTATAGTGGTTTATAGATCATGTGTGGAAGTAGCTGCAATGTAATGTTCTCTTTGAAATTTCTTTTTAACAGACTGTAATGTCAATCCTTTGACTATGTCTTATGTCTAACTTATTGTTTAAATACTGGAAGCTGCTTTTCTTTATAGTCTTATTTTGTATCTAAGATTAGTACATAGGTACTTTTACCTAAGATGGCATCACAACAGGCGACATTGTAAAACTTTTCACTGTACTCCCATGCTTCTGTATTTGAGTGCACATGAAAATAAATACTATTTTATTCTATTCAAAATCACTAGAAGCAGAGATAAGGTGAATAGTGAAGGTCTTTTCCCTAAGGTGGGGAGTTCAAAACTAAGGTGAGAGAAGAAAGATTTAAAAAGGACATGACGAGCAACTTCTTTTTACACAGAAGAAGTAAGGAATGAACTCTTGTGAGGAATGAACTGCCAGAGAAAATGGGTGCAGGTACGGTTACAATGTTTAAAAGACATTTGGATAAGTTCATGAATAGGACAGATTTGGAGGGATATGGGCCAAATGCAAGCAGGCAGGACCACTTTAGTTTGGGAACATGGACCAAAGGATGTATTTCCAAGCTGTATGACTCTGACTCTATTACTCTTCCTCCAATTCTGGCCTCTTGAATTTCCTGATTTCTTACAACACGACTGGTCATCATGCTTTTAGCCGCCTGTACCCTAATTCTTGGAATTCTTTTCTTAAACGTTTTCATATTTGTTTCTTTCCTCTTTTATGTTACTCCAGCTCGTGGACCATGACTTTGGCCACCTGCCACAATATCATCTTGCATGGCTTTGTGCCAATTTACATTTTGAGGTGCTTCTGAGAAATGTCTTGGGATTTGTTTTTTACATAGAAAGTGCTATATAAATGCAAGTTACCATTATTATGCCACCTCCTACCTGGCACAAACTCAGTCCATTATAACTATGGAGCAAGCTGTTGAGAAACCAATTCCTTGCTTAGCACAATGTCAGTAAAACCAGCAAATCACCTTGATTTTTGGTGGCTCTCTGCACTTCATCATTGTCTGGTGGTTTTGATTTTTATTTGAACAATAAAATTATGACTCAAACTAGGTTTTTAACTAATCTGTGTCATAACTGACTAACTTCAGAGCTCAGATGAATAACAAGACGTGTATGATTAATAGACAGTTAGAAATGTAGCTCTACATCATCTTTACATATCTGCCAATTTTCTATTTGATTTGGAATGTTCCATCAGTCATTAGACTTCGAATTTAACTCTCGAAAAAAAGTTTGTTTCCTGGCACTTTTAGTTTATGAGTCAATTTATATTTGGAACTAGATGGAAAACATGAAGGTCATTTCATATTATATGATTGAAACACAACAAAGGGTTATTCACCTAGTTTGGATTTAAATGCAAACCCCAGAAATGAAAGTTTTGTGTTCAAACCCACTACACCACCCAACCCACAATAATGTGTTATGAAAGTTACTCCTCACTTAATCTATTCTATAGTTTTCACAATACCACTCAAAGCAGCTAAAGCTTTAAGTTAAAGTCTTAATGTTCTGTGAGTTGGGAGGAATAGTGGTATTCCCCCTGTGCTCGCTCAGCATGTCTCTCTGAAATTCATGCCGCAATCAGAATTTCAATCTTGATCCCAAGCCAATGATTACTCCCTCAGCCTTCTCTCAAAGTCACATTTATCCTTCTGTCTGCCTTTTGTGCTAATCAGATATCGTTTTCCTTCAGAATGAAGATTTACCTGATACAATCGTGCCTGGCATTCAGAGGATGCAGGAAGATACTGGAGCAATTAAGAGAGTCTTTGACATTGGCAACGCTGTACTCATTCCATGCCCAGCTTCTTCCAGAGCTATTGTTAGTCCTTTTATGCAGCAGCAGAAGTATCAAGCAGACAGCTGCTCCTCCATCCCATTATATTTTTCTCCTTTGTTGATATCATCCATGGGTACCATGTATACTTGAATAATAATCAAATGTTTTTGACTATTTGTAAGGTTAAATTTATGGGGTTGACTATTACATGGCTACTGCTTTTGAGGGGCTGAAATTCATGCCTGTCAAAATTCATACCATGTCATTAGCAGAAGCCCAATTGATCTCTAAATGAATAAAAAAAAACAACAAATTATGGTAGTTCTGAAAACCCAAGTTGGAACTCAGCAGCTAGCGGATTAGAAGACTGGGAGCAGAGCAGAACAACCGGCAGACTGGAAACTGGAGCGGGATGTTGATGGCTGGTACCTGACTCATAAACGTTGATCTGTTATCTGTGAAGAACTAGGGTTGACTCTTATACAAGGTATACGGAAAATTCCAAATGATTTGGCCAAAAATAGGGGGTCGACTTTTACATGAAATTGATTATTACTTGAGTATATATGATATTTACTTTTGCACGTTCACAATTTCTATCCAGACTCTTTCAACTGCTCCTTATCTCACCTGAGTTGATTTGAGGCATTGCAGACTGGAGTCACATAACCTGCACATTTCTCAGCATTTCAGTTAGTCAACTCTATTATTAAGACTGGGTCACCACTTGGAAACAATAGTGGGAGAATGTTTCACCTAATGGGCAGCACGGTAGCACAGTGGTTAGCACTGCTGCTTCACAGCGCCAGAGACCCGGGTTCAATTCCCGCCTCAGGCGACTCTCTATGTGGAGTTTGCACATTCTCCCTGTGTCTGCGTGGGTTTCCTCCGGGTGCTCCGGTTTCCTCCCACAATCCAAAAATGTGCAGGGGTTAGGTGAATTGGCCATGCTAAATTGCCCGTAGTGTTAGGTGAAGGGGTAAATGTAGGAGAATGGGTCTGGGTGGGTTACGCTTCGGCGGGTCGGTGTGGACTTGTTGGGCCGAAGGGCCTGTTTCCACACTGTAAGTAATCTAATCTAATCTAATCTCAGTTGCAGTGATAAAACATTGTTCAGGAGCATAATGCCCAAAATACGTAATCATATAGAATGCACATTTGTGAACCAGTGGTATAAAATAGTCAATAATTATCATTGCGTCCCATAGACATTTATGAAATTAATAAGGAGGGTTGATTTTCTTTGTCTTATTGAAAATCTCCCACAGGTTATTGGCTTTGGCATTTCTTCACCTCACTATTTCACTCTCTATTCAGACACTACTTAAAACTCTTAGGTGGACATTAAAGATCTTATGATTTTATTCTGAAAATGAATAATTTTCCCTGCTGTACTGTGAGGATCTAACAAGGTAGGTTTCATTCTGGGATCTGACTTGTTGAGTATTAACATCAGCCGAGGTCATATTGCATTCGGATCTTCTCTCTCACTAAACTAAAAAAAAATTGGGATGGAATCTTATAGGGGTCTGAGCAATGTGGCTATGGTGAGATGTGCAACAGACTTGAGAGGTGGGTGCAATGGCAACAGTGGAGTGGGTGTGAGATAATTGGGAGCAGAGCATGGCACTTGCCCTAATGGAGTGGAGAATTGATGGATGCCCGCTTGATGGCGAGTTCCTCTGAGAACAGCATGTGGTAAGATGTGCTGATCACTGATGTGATACCTGCTATAGGGATTGGAATGGCAAATAGTATGGCGAGATTGGTAAGATTTGATGAGAAAACTCACTCAGCCTCATGAAGAGACTCTCCACCAAACTCAACTTGACTTACACTTAGCCAAAACACCAGTAGACTCAACACCATCATTTATGTTTATTATGAAGAAAAATGGTTAAAATTTATGCATATGTTTGATGTTAAATTTTTCATTTATTTCAGAGCTAACAAGCTTGGTCAAATCATAAAGACATTGATACATTCCTAATGTGTATATAACGCACAATTTAAATCCGTATAATTGTTTATTTAAATATAACCTTAAACATATCTTTAATGTTTAAGCAGTGGCCTCAATTTTCCATTTTTCACTGGGTTGGGACTAACTCATCATCCCCACTGTTGAGAAAACTTACCAATTTGAGTTCCAATCAGCATCGGTACGGTGGCTCAGTGGTTAGCACTGCTGCCTCACAGCACCAGGGTCCCAGGTTTGATTCCAGCTTTGGGCGACTGTCTGTGTGGAGTTTGCATATTCTCCCTGTGTCTGCGTGGGTTTCCTCTGGGTGCTCTGGTTTCCTCCCACAATCCAAAGATGTGCAGCTCAGGTGAATTGCTCATGGTAAATTGCCTGTAGTGTTAGGTGCATTAGTTAGAGGGAAATGGCTCTGGGTGGTTGCTCTTCAGAGGATCGTGTGGACTAGTTGGGCTGAAGGGCCTGTTTCCACACTGTAGGGAATCTAATCTAATCAAATCACGTTAAGAGTTGATTGACAAGTTTCTTAGTAAATTGTAGAACTTGATTAATTCTGGTGATCAATGGTAGCCCGTGAACCTTTCCAACCCCATCATCACCCAATCATGCATCCACAACCCTCACTCTCCCATACCCACTCATCTCGTATTTACAAAGTGCAGAAATCATACACCTTATAACAACATTATAATGTCTTTGGAATAAACAGTCATGCAAAAACTATTTGACAAAGAGATAGTTCTATTAAGAGATCATAGCATTATTAAAGTAATAAAACTAAAGTCACAGTCCTCTTGACTATTGTATCAAAAACCTGGACTGAGCCAAATTTATTAATCGGTTTGGAATTCAGCCAAGCCTTCATAATAAGATTCTAAGACATCGAGTATAAGCTCTGAAGTCATTTAAAGAGCTCAACTATCTGTCAAGATTTGAAATAGTCTAACAGATTTCAGAGTTGCAATTCAATTAAAAGATTCAAACAAAGGAGGAGATTAACATGAATTTCAGTTATATTCAATGCAAAATTACACTTGATTCATTGGATAATGTAGTCTCACGCATCTGAAAACTCTTCCACCTTCAAAACTCTGGACATTTTAAAGGTTATTTATTTTTGAGAACAAAGTCCTTTGATCAATCCCTATATTTAAACCATTTGAAGCTTATCACATAGCATTTTATTATGACATGTGAGGTTAGTGACATGTCATAGAGTCATAGAGATGTACAGCATGGAAATAGACCCTTCGGTCCAACCCGTCCATGCCGACCAGATATCCCATCCCAATCTCGTCCCACCAGCTAGCACCCGGCCCATATCCCTCCAAACCCTTCCTATTCATATACCCATCCAAATACCTCTTAAATATTGCAATTGTACCAGCCTCCACCACATCCTCTGGCAGCTCATTCCATACACGTACCACCCTCTGCGTGAAAATGTTGCCCCTTAGGTCTTTTTTATATCTTTCCCCCTCACCCTAAACCTATGCTCTCTAGTTCTGGACTCCCGACCCCAGGGAAAAGACTTTGCCTATTTACCCTATCCATGCCCCTCATAATTTTGTAAACCTCTATATGGTCACCCCTCAGCCTCCGACGCTCCAGGGAAAACAGCCCCAGCCTGTTCAGCCACTCCCTGTGGCTCAAATCTTCCAACCCTGGCAACATCTTTGTAAATCTTTACTGAACCCTTTGAAGTTTCGCAACATCTTTCCGATAGGAAGGAGACCAGAATTGCATGCAATATTCCAACAGTGGCCTAACCAATGTCCTGTACAGCTGCAACATGACCTCTCAACTCCTGTACTCAATACTCTGACCAATAAAGGAAAGCATACCAAACACCTTCTTCACTATCCTATCCACCTGTGACTCCACTTTCAAGGAGCTATGAACCTGCACTCCAAGGTCTCTTTGTTCAGCAACACTCCCTAGGACCTTACCATAAAGTGTATAAGTCCTGCTAAGATTTGCTTTCCCAAAATGCAGCACCTCGCATTTCTCTGAATTAAACTCCATCTGCCATTTCTCAGTCCACTGGCCCATCTGGTCCAGATCCTGTTGTAATCTGAAGTAACCCTCTTCGCTGTCCACTACACCTCCAATTTTGGTGTCATCTGCAAACTTACTAACTACCTCTTATGCTCGCATCCAAATCATTTATGTAAATGACAAAAAGTAGAGGGCCCAGCACCGATCCTTGTGGCACTCCACTGGTCACAGGCCTCCAGTCTGAAAAACAACCCTCCACCACCACCCTCTGTCTTCTACCTTTGAGCCAGTTCTGTATCCAAATGGCTAGTTCTCCCTGTATTCCATGAGATCCTCTAACCTTGCTAATCAGTCTTCCATGTGGAACCTTGTCAAACGCTTTACTGAAGTCCATATAGACCATATCTACTGCTCTGCCCTCATCAAACTTGCACTTGTTTACATTGAACTCCATCTGTTACTCTTTTGTCCATTTACTTAGTCTATCAAGGTTGATATTGTATTGTGTAAATCCATTTCCTATCTGCTATTTAATCATGACTTTTATATGATTATTTTCAACATTTTGAGCCAAATTTTCTTCAAGCTAAACATTTAGTGGCTTATGCTGTTAGACTTGCCCTTGCAAGATTAATTACAACTTTCCATATGCAAGGTATAGACAACAAGACATTAGAATCATAGAGTCATAGAGAAGTACAGCACAGAAACAGACCCTTTGGTTCAACGCATCCATGCCGACCAGATATCCCAATCTAATCTAGTCCCACCTACCAGCATCCGGCCCATATCCCTCCAAACCCTTTCTATTCATAGCCCCATCCAAATGCCTTTTTAATGTTGCAATTGTACCAGCCTCCACCACTTCCTCTGGCAGCTCATTCCATACACGTATCACCCTCTGCGTGAAAAAGTTGCCCCTTAGGTCTCCTTTATATCTTTCCCCTCTCACCCTAAACCTATGCCCTCTAGTTCTGGACTCCCCCACCCCAGGGAAAACAACTTTGTCTATTTATCCTATCCATAGAAGAAAGTCTGAAGATAATTCTGTATTAATCTGGCCATGAGGCACACTGAATGTACCAAAGACACTCCCATCAATTCTGTTAGGGATAGGTGTACAATGAAAATTGTCTTGAAGTGACCTAAAGCTATCCATAAGTTGTTATTTTATTTGGAAAATAAAAACTTTTTATAACATATTGTTGATGCCCACTTCAGTATAATGAACAATTCTTTTTAAATAAAATGCTGTTGACAATTCATATTCATTCTCAAGAGAAAGATGGCTGCACAAAATGTCTCACAGCTTTTTTACCTTCCCCTCTGTAGTTTCACAGGCTTGTTTAAATATTTGCAAAACTGATAACATACATGTGAAAAATCATATGATATCCCAGGTGTGGATTGTTCTTCAGTGTCGTAGAGCTGAAAGGTTTCTTGCCTGAACCAGTCCAAATTAAATATTTGTGGATCCATAAATGGTGTCAAGCCAATGTGTTTGTGTCACTTCAGAATAGCCCCAGTTTTGGCTGGTCAGTACCATTTATATCTACAACACAAATAAAGAACCTTCTCAACATTCACTGCACATTCAACAGTGAGGAAGACAACAAATTGTCATTTTCACAATGGGAAATGTGGAGCAGTACAACTTGGATCGGAACTTGGACATCGGTAGTTATCTCATATGTGCCCCTTCCATTAAACTGCTATACATTTTATGCATTTGTAAGGTGAACTTTAGCATTATTCTGATAGTAAATCTGGCCAAATAAAGTTATGTCAAAGTAGTCTACCGCATAATTTCACAGACAATCACTAAAGTGTCACCACTAACATTACACAGTGTGATGTGATACCATAAATTTTTGGTTTCAGTCTTTACTTTATATTCTCTTCCTGAGAGCAGTGGGCCAGGTTGGTTAGTGATTGGCTGCAATGTGACCTGAAGAGGTCAGCCGAAGGAGCTCCATCTTCAGGCCTCACCTTCATAAATGTGGTGAACTGCTGACAACCATTGAGCATTGTTGTTTGGGAAGAGGAGAGAAAAGGGTAGAAAATTGGCTGGAGTGGACTTGCAGGAGCCCTAAGTAATCCGTGGAGCAGGGAACAATGTTTGACCTCTAGCTTCACATAAAAATAGGTTAATCAAGAATGGCTTGTTTTATTGGAGGTGATCTCTGGCTCTTCAAGAATTGCTGGTTAGGCTGCTTTATAATCCAAAGATGCTGACTAATTTAATAGAAGCACACCAGATGACCCACCACATGATTCAGGGAGTTGCCAAGGTTTTCTGAATATCCACCAATTCAAAAATAGAGCTGCTGAGCATTTTGCCTCAATTTTCCTACAGATGCTTTATTGCTTTTTCGTCTAATTATGGTGCCTAACTGTTGAACACATAGGCTGGAAACTGAGATGAATTTTAGTTGAAATCTTGTAATGTTTTCATACATACAAAAAATAATTGCAGTGCATTTTATTCTCAAAACCCCTTGGTGCCAGCTTGCCAATTTTCAGCAGAGCAGAACAGCATAAGGATCAGACCAGCTAATTAAAACATGCTCTAACAGGGGAATCTAACCCACCTGTCAATCAATTTAGCACCTGACTGAGCTTAAATACCCCACTGAGGAAACAAAGCTTGTCCACATGTTGGAGACACCAGCTGATTACAAAGAGTAGTACATTTTCTGAGAGTATTTTAAAATCTGCACACGACCAATTACTTTGAACATGTTGTGTGCTGGCACAGCTAGTTTTCGACAACTGTGTTCTTTTAAAAAGTACTTTCTAATTGACTGACTTCATACCGGCTTTCTGCCACAGAGTGCTTAAAATGTTCTATGCACGCAGGTCACATAAGCATAGGCAATTTAGAATGCCTGGGAGGCATCATAGTGGGTGATGGGCACATGCAGTTTTGAATCTGTTACAAAACTCACTTTTTGATGTTGGCATTGTTTACTGCTGTGAGAAAATAGTTTCATAAAATTGCCGCTTCTGTCTCTGACTTTGTAAAATGATGAATAGAACTTCATTTGAAACATTTTTGAATTAGTTCCTATTTATGACAGTAGTGTATCATTAGAATCCCCAAATTATTGGGTGAATTGGTTTTAAAAGGTTGTTCAAGTGCTCCAAATTTTTTATGAGCGTTAAAGTTGTGCTTATACATTCAAATGAAAACCAACAAAATTAACAACTGTAGAGTTCAGAAAATTCTGATGACTTACTTAAAGCTGTGCATCTGATCATGGACTCTTCGGTACCTCAATGTCAAAAGGGGGTCAGAACTTTGCCTCTGTGGGACATCATTGTCAGGATGTGATTTTTCTCTTCAAAAATGATAAATTACTGTCGAGAAAGTGAACCTACTTTTCAATGATGACTGATGAACTAACAAAACTGGAGGACCAATGTTAGCCACTCAGTATTTAGAAAACAATTATTTGCCTTTTCAAGTCAGCAATAAACAGTAAACTGCTCTTTCTACATTTATTAAAAGCTAGAAATAAAATGGAACCAGCAGCATTGGTGGTGCTATCCTACAATCTGAAGCCAAGGGCCTCAAAGCCTTTTTAAAGCTCTGGCTTCATGATCTGCTTCTGGGAGGCAGACATGCAGGCAGCTGCACTGTTCTCTTGTCTTTCTAGGCATCTAGAGAACTGTACCTCCTTCCCTACCGAATCCTTGGAAAATTTTAGTCGCCCTCTGGCAATAGGCTTTTCAAAAGTTTGAATTGGCTGCCTGACTCTTGTGAACAAATGGAACCGTCTTTCCATCTTACCTCTATGAAGTGGAATGGTATCAGGAAACTGGGAGAACTGCAGCCGATGCGAAGAAGGCAACGATTTGTCTTATTGTTCATCCTCATCCCGGCCTAAAAACTCAGTCCTTTGTACCACTGAAGACAGGTAACATTTAAGAGTATTTTAACAGTGATAAATGGACAAAGGAGATTGCTGAAATACAATGGCTGTGAAACCTTCATGACTACTGTTCAGTAGCTGCCAGATTAAGAAAGCTAAATTAACTAGTGTAACTGTTTTAAAGCAGGCTAAGTTTCAGATCAAGTACTTACCAAGGGAATAAAAATGCAAGATTTTATGATGTTGAACAAGGAAAAATAGTCATTACTGTACAAAGCTACAGCAATATTACAATCTATTACATGTGAACATATTTGTATACATCCAGAATTAATATGAGGTAAGTATAGATAACAGATAAACTTCGCTTAAACACTGCACAAAGTGCAGATCATATCAATTTGCAAAAGCAGTCAAGACAGACCCTATGGATTTTCAGCAGTTCCACAACCCATTGTTGCCTCCTCTCCATGCATTAGTGACACTGTGGGTCATAAATCTCAATTAAACGTTAGAAGAAATTTCAATTCTTTACTTTTGATGACATAGCTATAGTACTCCCCCTAAATGTTATTTCATACAGACTGACTCAGTGACTGCTTACATATTTCTAATTCATGCCCCCTTCCTGGAACTGTGTTCCCTTGGATTCTGGATTCAATGTCTGGTTATGAGCACAATTTCAGTTTACCTGCAGCAATATGTTCACTGTGTTGATTCTGCTGCTGGGTTTCTCCAAGCTCCAAAGTTACTTAACTGCACCAAGCAAATATTGCTTGTGGGCTCTCTTCACCCTCAGCTATCAGCTACACTGACTATTAAATGGCTCACAGGCCTCTTACAAGCCTCAAGGCTCACAGCACTTTTCAAAGACCTAACCCTAACACTATGCTGCATTTACTGGCTATCAGGACCCCTCTGGACCCTAACTGCTTGGACCTATCAATGGTTCATTGGACTTCTTTCTGAACTCCCAACTACACAGTACCAGTGGACTGTCAGTTACCCTCTTCACAGCACAGCTAAGACCTTTCCTGCATGGAACATTTTTCTGCACTTCTGTTGAAAAACGTTGTAATAAGATGTACCGTTATTTCTAATTTTCATAGATTGTTGGCTTACACAGTACAAATGGATACAGAAAATGGATTCAGTCAAAAAATGAAACAGCAAGCAATCATAGATGCTGTTTTTTAGGAATTCAATTAAATTAGTAGCATTGGGAAACAGCTTAACTTCAGACCATTTTAACTTTTATGTTGAAATTCTCAATTTAATTCAAGGTGGGTTCTGCATTCTGCTGTTTTGAGTATAACAAGTTTAATGAGGTCAGACAGCTGGACCTCGTAGAATATGAGTTCCCTGATTGGGGCTGTTAATCTGGTTCAATAAGGGAGCCCTGGCTGACAGATATAAACTTGAGTGTCAGATGTTCTGTTTATTCTGACAGCTGAATCTGAGGGAGCCAGATCAGTGTCACTTTCCACATGTAAATAATGGATGATTTGGTGAAGGTATGCCAGTCTCTGTGGAGTTATTTCATTGAGCATTGTGTCTATTTTATAAGAATATAAGAAATAGAATCAGAGTAGACCATTCGACCCACAAACTTGCAACTCGATGAAGAGTTATCTAGACACTGAATGTTAGCTTGCTGTCTCTCCATCGTTGCTGTGTGACCTGCTGTAATCACCAGTATTTGTTGTTTTCAGTACAGATTCCAGCATCTGTGGTAATTTGCTCCTATCAATTTAACCATAGCTGATCCAATCGTAGCTGATAAATGAGTTGCATGTTAGGTGGGAACTAAATCATGTAAAATTGAAGCATTTCAATTAGAAACACTCATACATTACTTTAGTTCCCAGTTCTATAAATAAGAATATATATACAAAAATAAGCGCAGTCTTATTTCCATTTTCCTGCCTGACCCCATAAACATTTATTCCCTTGTTATTCAAAAATTTCTAACTCATCCTTAAAAATATTCAAAGACTCAGCCTCCAGTGTTTGTTAGGAAAGAGAATTCCAAACACTAATGACCCTCTGACGTTCATTTCTTGCCAAATTAAACAGTCACTATTAACAATCATTTACTTGAGTTCTGAATCAGTAACTTTATCCTTTGCTGAATACTCAGAATCATTGATGGATTTGGAAATTTCCTCTGATGCACATTCCAAATGTCCATTCCAAGAAATTGCAGCCAATTTCACTGCTAATTACTCTATCATTTGTGTTTAGTACTCACTCATTATCACCTTATTAATGTGCTTATGTTCTGCATTGTGCAGTTTGAGCACTGTCTCTGAGCATCATGTGTTGCACACCACTCTTGTACCACTGCACATCATGAAAGAATTTAGCCCCTGAGCTTCAATGCGCTTCATTGTTGTTGATTTTGATAGGAGAGCACTTCACTTTTAACTGATCTAACTGCCACTGCCAGGAAGACTGTCTTTCCCTTTGATCTAATCTAGAATCCTGTTTTCAAATAAACCAATCAACATTTTAAGAACAGAATAAAACATATTAAGCAGCGAATAACTCACTTCCTCATAATATAGAATGTTTGCCTTTTCACTGAGCACCTTCAATCTTCCCAAAAGTTAAGACAAACTATGGATGCTGGAAACAGAAATAACAGCAAGTGTTGAAGAAACACAATGGACCTAACAGACTCTGTGGAGAGAGAAATAGGGAATGATTAGATTCCCTACAGTGTGGAAACAGGTCATTTGGCCCAACAAGTGCACACCGACCCTCCGAAGAGTAACTCACCCAGACCCATTTCCCTCTGACTAATGCATTTAACACTATGAGTCTGAAGAATCATTGTATTCTAAACATTAGCTCTGTTTCTCTCTGTATTACTTATATCAAAATTTATTACCTTGTTCTGAACTCTTCACCACAGTATACACATTTTCTGTATTAATTTACATCTTGAAGTCTAATAAATCAATCTAGCTACCAACAGTCCAACTTCCTTATATTTTTCAGAAAGACTGTCACCGGCCTCACCATGTTAATTTTGCTATCTCTTCACAGATTTGAGCAGTACTGCTGAGTTTTGCAAGCAATTTCTGCTTTTTTTCCAGATCTCAAACATTTGCAGTTCCTTATTTTATCCTGACTTTTTTCTTTAGTTTGCATTCTGAAATTGTCATCTTTGCTGGCTACTCTACTTTCAAGTGTAACATTATTTGCAAAAAAACAATTCTGAGATTTTGAACTCTGCTATAGTAAATGCACAGAACAGGTGAGTATAAAGGAAGGAACTGGTAAGTGGATATTCAAATTCATTCATCTGTTTGTATTTGTTGCCAATCAAGTGTTTATTTGATGTTTCATCGCTATTTTAGTCTAAACACTGTCAATTATGTACAAAGTTCAAGAAACAGTAAATTGATCAATGACAAGTTAATCGGTTTTCAATCTAATTGGCTGAAGGATAAATGTCAATTGCGGTAGATGAAACTCTTCATGTCATTGAATATTAACATGGAATCAAAGAGTTCTTGTGGTGTAGTAATAGTGTACCTTTGAACTGGGAGACCAGGGTTCAAGTCCCACCTACTCCAGTGATGTGTAACAACATTGCTAACAGGTTGATTAGAAAATGGATTTTTAAAAAAATGGAATTATTACACTCAATGGCTCTGTTTAACTTTTTATTTGGATGTGTAGCATTCTCTGGGTAAAGTGTAGAAGTGTCAACTTTCATCATGTTCTATCTAAAGTGGGATACTCATTCCAATGCATGCTGATTCAAACAAGAGTGTTAGTGCTTAGAGGCAAGACCATCAAGGTCTTGTATGTTGGCTCAGTCTTCACTTGAGCTGCAGTATGACCAATATATTGGTAAGCCAAATAATTAAGTCAGCAAAGATATATTTGAATTTAATAGTGTAGATGAGGAAACTAATAAATTAAATAAAGAAGACAAGGTAAGAGAGCAATATAGCAATAACGGAAATGATAAACAGGTGATGGAAGAGACAGAATGTATCAACTTAAGAGTACTTTAGCAAATAAGCCTATAAGTGGTGATAACAGAAAAAAAGGCAGAACAAAAGGTTTGCTATCCAAATCATTCATAATAAAGTATGTGAACTGATATTTCAAATGTATATAATCTGATCAAGCTTATAGAGTCATGATACTGTGATGAAAGGTGTATGATTTATACATATTTTAAAATCTTATATTTTACAATTTGGATTTGGGCTAGTGGCACGTGGGCTTTGGTCTATGTGTCTGAAAGGGTTAAATGATTAACTTGTACATATTTCTATTGCTATGGTAATATCTTTTTAAAAAGCGAAGAGAGGGAGAGTTCCTCCTGTGCATTGGAATTTTGTTTCCATTGGCAGAGTTTCTACAAGCAAACAGTTGTGCATCAGACTTTCAGTTTGGAAAATGAGAGACTGTTTCTTTTTCTTTTGTTTACAGGAAACATTCATAACTTTGAAAAAAGCATTTTGGATTTCACAGTTTCACAGAACCTTGGCTGAAGTTGGATGTGTGAAACAGTTCCCTTCAATGAAAAGAGATGGCTTACAACTGCAAAGAAATAGGTTACCACAGTGTAAGGAGGTCAGTTCTAGATGAAGCATTTGCGTAAAGACCAGAAGGAGCTATTGAAGCTGTACAAGTCCATGCTCAGTTATATGAAGGCTCAAAGATAAGGTGATCTGATTCTCCAAACCAGGAATTGAAACCACTTCAGTGGAGGAGAAGCTTCTGGAAACCATTATTTGGGATAGAATTAATTGCCACATGGAAAAAGATGTGTTGATTAGAAATGGTTGTTATGGATTTTTAAAGGGGAAATGTTTTTGAATTTTTGAAGAGTTAACAGAGGGGCTTTATTATGGTAATGTTGTTGATGTGGTGAATGTAGACTTTGGAAAAGGTTTGATACCGTGCCATGTAACAGACCTGTGAGGTAAGTTATAAGTTATGGGATGAAAGGGTCAGTAAAAGTATGGATATAAGCTGAGTGATGGTCGATGGATATTTTTTGAGTCAGACGAAGGTTTGCAGTGGTATTTGTAAGGATCATTTTAACTGGGAATGTTAGATTGAAGACATCATGAATGAGCCACAGCTGTCAGAAGGTGTGTATACAACTAAGAATTTGTGTACAGAGATAGGTGTGATTGGACCAAAAAGAACAGATTTTGAATACAGCAGATGAGGTTTACAGTTTGATGATTATGTAGCAAGTGAATATGTTATGTTACATCGAGAAGACCAAGAGTCTTGTTTGTTGAGAAGTAAAGGCATATATAAACAAAATGTTCAGTGTGAAGCAAGACTTCCAGTTCAAGGGATAGATTTGTAATGCAAATAATGTCAGCAACACTATATGAAAATATATAACCAAGTGTGGGGGTGAACTCTGTACCTTTGATCCTGAAGGACAGTGGTTCAACTGAAAACATCATGGTGCCTGTATGATTATCAACTGTCTCAAAATGCTGCTGACATCCAGTTCTACAAAAGCTGTTTGCTAGAACAATGTGTATGGTACAGTTCCTATTGGAAAATGACAGATTAATGTGCAAGATACAGGATCAAACAATGCTTGCTAGATCATACATGTTCAGCATTTAAGCACAGTTTGTACTGTTCAAAGCAATTGTTCAAATACACTTGTCTGAGAAATCCTCAGTACCAAGTGGAAGACTGAATAATGAGCTTTTGACAATATCATCCAATACATTCATTACTCTGAATTCAATTTCTCTATTGAAGTATCAGATGAAACACTAAAGACTGACCTGCCCTTACTTGAAGATTTTGGATGAAAAGGAACAAGATGTTTGTCTCTCTAAATTCTTCGATTAGATTGTTGACTTTGACAGAACACAAACCACATTGGCTTGTCTCACTCTGCATGGGCTAGATGCCAGATGATGATGAACAAATAGTCTGGTGAGGAGATAGCAATGAAGTCTTGACTGGGATGCCAAGATTCACACGTTTAGAAGCATATTGTCAGTGACTCTGCAGCAACTGGTCCCCGAAGCAACTTGATGCTTGAAGAATGGTGTCAACGTAAGGTGACCAATCAATACTGAGCCAGAGTGCAGCTGATTTTAATGAGATGTCAGCAGGTTACCAATCCATTTAGAGGAGTGGCTGTGATCTTATCATTATTATCACCATTCAAGATAGCAGTTTTCTTAAAGGATGTAGACATGTATTAGTGGTCATGGTCTCCCAGGCATTTATACTTACTGTGAAATGCTTATCTGCCTAACCTGTTTGTTTACATAATGTGTCTGATTTATTCCTTTTCATCCAAAATCTTCAAATATGGGAAAGTCTGTCTTTGGTGTTTCATGCTGTGTGATGAAGGAACAGAACTATGGAATCTGGTCTTGTTACGTCAAAGTGAAATGGTCTGCTGCTCCTAGAAGAAGGAATTAGCAGCATGGAGATTCAGGGCATTGACAGTTCTGCAAATTTTACTTACTGTCAAGTCCAAGGCTGGTAGATTACTGGCCTGATGGATGCCAGGGTGCATGACCTAAACACAGTGCCATGCATCTGCTTCAATTGAAGTGGTAGGTAGGGTGACTGAGACTTATTCAAAGTAGAACCCAATATATTTTTGAGTGAGGTTTGCATCTCTTCCTCCTTGTCCGGTGGTTGACCATAATAATTGAGCCCACCTTTTTGCAAGAGATTATCTTTAAAGAAATCCATTCAATATTGATACAGGCACTATACCCCTCTCATCAGACTGCAATGTGAAATCAACCAGTCCTGAAATGATGTGAGCACCTCATTGTAAAAGCCATAATGTAGGCAGATGGTCTGATTGAACCTAGTGATGCTGATGTTTTGCCAATGGAGTTGCGTGAAATAACAAAGTAATTCAGCTCTTGGATCTGGTTGAATAAGTTTACTATTTTTTATGCAGTAAGCCTAGGAAATGTTCCAATGTCTCCTGGGTCTCTGAAGCCACATAAAGTGTGGTCCTTGGTTCTCTTATCCCATGTGAAACTATCAGAGGAAAGGGGAAACATTGGGATCAAGTATCAAAGTATAAATTAGATTTTGATGCCAATTCTCAAATTAGTTGACCATTTCAATCATTCCTAAGCACCATTATTTTGGTGCCCATGCATGGTTGCCATAGTTTCCAATGTTATGATAAAACAATATTGTGGACTAACTGGAGGTTGAAATTCGAGCATAAGTGACAAATGAACTCACCAATTTATTTTTAGGAGGAGGAGAAAGGCCATTCTGACACTGCAGTATGCTGTGTTTACACCCAGACTGGTACAGACAACGGACACCCAAGTAGTTTTGAGGTGAAAAAGTCAAACTTTAATACAGCCAGCAGAACAGCAGTAAAAGTAATGAGACGGGATGGCTGTATCTATGAGGGAAATCTGGGCTCCCAGCCACTAGAGAGTGATAACCTATAATGGTGATGGGAATACGTGGGAATGAGAGAAAATAAAACTTGTGGAAACAACTGCATTCCAATACAATTTAAACCCAGATTGATATTTAATTCCGTTGTCAGTCTGTATATTAAACTATATTTAGTTCTGTTGTCAGTTGCCTATGGAGCACTGACCTAATGATCAGTGAACATGATAAAACTATAGAGGGAGGAATGCAGACTGCAACTCCTTATTTTACTGGTCGTGAATGACAGGAGTGGAGATGTGGTAAAATGACTGGAAACTGGGAGAGGGTGGTTTCTCATGTAGTCCTGTTGCCAGATTAGTTTCCTAACAATGGCAATGGTAGCAGCCATGCTCAAACATAACAGCACAATCTATTGTCAAGTTTATGAGCAAATTAAGGATGGTTTCCCTATTCTCCATTAACAATGCACGCTCACTCATTCCTTTACCACAATAGTAGACACCACCTTGGTGAAAGCAACCTCCTTAGGGAGGAGCTATCAGAGTAAGAGACTTCATATCATAGTAAAGAAGCTGCCCAGCAAACTATATGTCCATGCAGCCCCACCATTGCGAATGGAGGAATTGCATGCATTCTCTTGACTCTGCCTGAGATGACACTGAGAATAAGTACGGACCGCTGGCCTTTTAGATTGATTGATTGATTTATTGTCACATGTAGTCAAGTACAGTGAAAAGTTTTGTTTACGAGCAGTACAAAGGGCATACAGAACAAAAGATTTAGACAGAAGCATACAGGTAACATTGCACAGGGCATACAAGAGCGATCAAACATTAGCAAACATTATTTGAGAGTCCATTCAATAATCTAATAACAGCTGGGAAGAAGTTGTCCCTGAACCTACTGGTGCATGCATTCAGGCTTCTGTATCTTCTGCCTGATAGAAGAGGTTGTAGGAGATCATTTCTAGGATGTGAATGGCTTTTGTTGGCAGCCTTTCCATGGCAGTGAGCTGTGTAACTGGAATCCATGGGTGGAAGGTTGGCTCTAGTTATGGCCTGGGCTGTGCACACTGGAGGCAGCCTTGTGTTTCCCTTGTTGCCTTCATGGTGCTGCCAATGTTTTGCAATGGCTAGCCCATTGATTTTGTTGTTAGTGTGGAAAGTCTGTTTTAGCTGTGCTCCCTAACCTATCAGCTCTTTACTACCTTCCCCAGCAATATTGCAGGCAAGTCCAGATTCCCAGCTACCTAAATGTGCTGGCTACCCCATTGGTGGGATGTATTCTGCTTCAGCAACATATCATCTTTTGTTTTCTTTAAGGCTTTTTAACTAATCAATAATAAATTATTTTTTGGGGGGCTACATATGGGATAGAAATTTGTCCTTGTTTTCTCAATTTTTATATGAGAAAAGGGTCCAAAATGACTCTGCTCTATACCCCAATGACAGCTGAATAATGTTCAGTGTTTTACTGACTTTGGAAGTTTCGTCACCCTTCATGCTGGTAAAGAATGCATAAACATTGAATAGACTTATTCAGTCGCCATTTGTTTTGGTCTTGTATAATCATGGTTCAATGTGTTGCGCCTTTTGATGCAAGCTCTATACCCCACTTCAATAGCATATTGAAATACGAAAGTGACTACTTTAGCAGATTAACACCTGCACACACACAACATGGGTGCTGGGGAAAATAAAAAATAAAATAAAATAAAAAAAACAGAAGTGTCAGACACCCTGCTCACTTTGAGAGAAAAAAATAAACAGAAGTGTCAGACATCCTGAAAAAAAATAAACAGGGCTGTCAGAGATTCTGCACACTCAGAGCTAGCTGTAATGAAGCTGGGCCAGTGTCAAGTATTATTGACATGTAAATAAAGGTGACTTGGTGACCAGCCTCAGTGGAATTATTTCACTACAGTGTAATTGTAAGGCTGTCAGCTAATCAAGAGGTTTGAGTAAAGTTTAATTTCCTCTGGCACGTTCTCCTGGCTCAGCTATTAACTCATTTACTTGAAATTAAGCTCTCGAACTTGAAACTTAAGCAACATGCTGCATTAGCTGAATCCTGAGAACAAACAACAATCATGAAACCACTTTCTCCCAAGCTTCGTATTCCAGTTTTACATTAATTTAGATTTTTAGCTATGTGTTGTCTGTGTTTTGGTAGAGCAGCAAAGGAAGGTGTAGTTGTTTATTTATATGCTCATTGTGTTTTGATATGTCGTTCAGTCATTTAGTGCTGTACAACTTTTACGTAAGCATTCAGATTTTAGATGGTTGTGTCTGAATTGATAGATTGACCTCCCAACTCCTATATTCAATACACTGACCAACAAAGGTAAGCATACCAAATGCCTCCTTCATTATCCTATCTATCTATAACTCCACTTTCAAGGAACTATGAACCTTCACTCCAAGGTCCCTTTGTTCAACAACATTCCCCAGGAACTTACCGCTAAGTGTATAAGTTCTGCCCTGATTTGCCTTTCCAGAATGCAACACCTCACCTTTGTCAAAATTAAATTCCATCTGCCACTTCTTGGCTCATAGGCCCATCTGATCAAGATCCCGTTGTATTCTGAGGTAACTTTCTTCACTGTCCACTATAGCTCCAATTTTGGTATCGTCTGTAAACTTGCTAACCATATCTCCTATGTTCACATCCAAATCATTTATATAAAAGCAATGAACCCAATACTGATCCTTATGGCACACCACTGGTCACAGGCCTCCAGTCTGGAAAGCAACCCTCCACCATTAGCCCTGTCTTCCACCTTTGAACCAGTTCTGTATCCAAATGGCTAGTTCTCCCTGTATTCCATGTGATTCAACCTTGCTAACATGTCTACCATGAGGAATCACCTTACTGAAGTCCATATAGATTACGTGCACTGCTCTGCCCTCATCAATCCTCTTTGTTACTTATTCAAAATACTCAATCATTGATTATGGGAGTTGGGTGGTCATGTTGTGGATGTACAGGACATTAGATTAGATTCCCTACAGTGCAAAAACAGGCCCTTCCGCCCAACCAGTCCACATCGGCCCTCCGAAGAGTAACCCACCCAGTCCCATTTCCCTCTGACTAATGCACCTAGCACTGTGAACCATTTAGCATGGCCAATGTACCTGACCTGCACATCTTTGGACTGTGGGAGGAAACCGGAGCACCCGGAGGAAACCCATGCAGACACAGGGAGATTGTGCAAACTCCACACAGACAGTTGCCCGAGGCTAGAATCGAACCTGGGACCCTGGTGCTGTGAGGCAGCAGTGCTAACCACTGAGCCACCATGCTGCCCCAAGTAGTTTGACTACTTTTGAAATACTGAGTGCGATTCTGGTCTCCTTGCTGTAGGAAGGATGTTGTGAAACTTGAAAGTGTTCAGAAAAATTTACAAGGATGGTGCCAGAGTTGGAGAGTTTGAGTTATAGGGAGAGGCTATTTTCCCTGGAGTGTCAGAGGTTGAGGGGTGACTTTATAGAAGTTTCATAAATCATGAGGGTACATGGTTAGGGTAAATAGATAAGCTCTTAACCCCTGAGTGGGTGAGTCCAAAATGTGAGGGCATAGGATTAAGGTGAGAAGGGAAAGATTTAAAAGGGACCTAATAGGCAACTTGTTTTGCATGAAAGGTGGTGCATATATGGAATAAGCTCCCAGAGGAAATGGTAGTGACAGACACTTCTTTGAGGAGCTTTGCCATGTATCATCAGTAAAAAGAACCATTGTGTTTACAAGCTTGACAGAAGGTATTATATAAAATTCGACAGATTTTGAAGTAAATCATGCTGTTACATCCTTACTTTACACGTGGAACATTTTAATTGATTTCCATTTCTTATACTGAATCCAGTTCACTCAGAGTTGGCTGATTTCCTTTTCCTGATATCTCATTAATAATCAGTACAAGTTTACACCCCCTCAAATTTCTCCTTAGTTCTCAATACATAGTGATTATAATAAATCCTCTTTACTAATCTCTATGTTCAAAATGCATTTGGGAAACCAGGCCTTATGTGTGCACTAAAGCCATTAAGATATGTTATTTAGGCAGTGCATTGGATGAAATTGATGCAAAACAGTAGATTTATAATTGTTACTCATTACACTGCGCAAGATCATGAGATACATACAAACATTAAGGAATTATCTGTTTAGTCTTCCTATCATATTATCCAACTGGTTCTTGAGTAATTCTAAACTTTATACTGTCAAAAGTGTAGGTTAACCTCCCTTGTACTTACATAAAAAAAACTTCCCTGATCCTGAACACAGAATTATATCCAGAATTACCATCACTTTCTCGAACTGGATTTCTTTGCATATATGGAGTGTAATTGACAGAGGCAATTCAGGTGATTATACTTAGATGTCTTCCCACACAGTGTAAAAATGCATAAAGTGTAGGCGGACCACAGTACTATACATTTTCAGAAGAAAGGCCTCTGACTTATTCCCTGTTAATTTAAAATATAATTCAGTGTTCTGACCATTTAGTTGAATAAAGTTGAAAAGTGACTTAACATGCTAAATGCCACTCATAATAACACTGAGTGCTTTGGCTAAGTTTGCACAATTGTGTAGGCCTGCCAAATAGTACTTTAATATGGAGTACCTTTCGTTTTATACTGCATTATATTTAATTTGCTGTTGTTTTACAGATTTTATTTTGTTACCTTTAAAAGTCCCAGGCTACTTCTTCCAGATCAGTCTAATGCATTTAGTATCAGTTGTGAAGCTGACCACTTTTCATGAACATTCTGAAACCAAATTATTAATGTAAATTATAAAAGGTGCCACCGTAGATACATGGGATATTTCATAATTTTAAGTTATGACGAATTACAAAATAGTGATGTCAGATTGACCTACAATTGTGTGCTCTCCCTTCTATTGACTTTAATGAAAGGAAAAGAAGCTGTTACAGATAACTTCACCAATTTTACACTTTAGCCTGAAGTTAAAATTCTACAAAAAGCCACCCCTACCCTGCCCTATCATCAACTGTTTACATTACTACCGATTTCCTTCATTTTTATCAACTCGACCAGTGAGCTGAGGGATGGCAGATAGAGTTTAATTTAGATGAAAGGTGATGCATTTTGGTAAGCCAAACCAGGGCAGGACTTATACAGTTAATAGTGGCGCCCTGTGAAGTGTTGTTGAGCAGAGACCTAAGGGTGTAGATACATAGTTCCTTGAAAGTGGTGTCACATGTAGAGAGGATGGTGAAGGTGGTGTTTGGTACACTTGCCTTCTTCATCAGTCAGTGCATTGAGTATTGGAGTTGGGATGTCATGTTATGACTGTACATGACATTGGTGAAGCCACATTTGGAGTACTGCATAAATTTCTGGTTGCCCTGCTATGGATAGATGTTATTAAACTGGAAAGGATCCAAAAAATATTTACAAGGATGTCACAAAGGCTGGAGGATTTGAGTTATATGGATAGGCTGGGACGTTTTTCCCCTGGAGAGTAGAAGGATGAGAGGCGACCTTATAGTATGAAATCAAGGGGAGGACAGGGTGGGGAATACAGATAAGATGAATAGTCAAGTTCTTTTCCCTCGGGCAGGGAAATCCAAACTAGAGGGCACAGGTTTATGGTGCAAGGAAAAAGATATAAAAGGGACCGGAGGGGCAAATCTTTCACACAGAGGGTGGTGCGTATATGAAATGAGCTGCCAGAGGAAGCATTGTGGTGAGTGCAATTACAACATTTAAAAGACATTTTGACAAGTACATGGATAGTAAGGGTTTAGAGGGATATCTGCCAAATGCAAACAAATAGGACTAGTCCAGTTTAGGAATCCTGGTCGGCATGGGTGAGGTGGGCCAAAGGCTCTGCTTCCGTGCTTTATGACTATGGCTTTTTCTTGAATTTAAGCTTTAGTGTCAACATGGCAGTTCCCTTTGATTTGAGTTAGATAACCACAAGTTCTAATCCCATCATGATAAGAGTGGCATGATCTGGGCTGGTGTTTCAGTGCAGTACTAGGAGAGAATGGAAAGTATCAACCATATGACACCAGGTCCTTAAAATCTGCTAGGAGCTGAACTTTGAGAATCTCTTTAGTTTGCTGCTTTGTCCTCAGACCAAAAAATGACAGGTAGCCTCACCACCAGCTTCTTGCGGAGTGGCCCTCTCGATAACTGCAGGAAATTGGAATGAGATATGAGAAAATCAGTACATTACCTGACCATATACAGGTCAACAATATAAAGAAAGGAAAAATACTGGTTTTTTTGTCAAATAAATTGACTGTTATTTATGTGTTTGTATTTAGTGGTTGTTTTCTAAATGCTAATTCACACCCTGTTGTAACAGATACATTTGGCACCACTGTCAAGTTGTGTTCTTTTTCTTATAATTTAGCACTTGCTGCTGTGACAATAGTATTCAGCTGAGATGGACTTGGGTTGGAGACAGAGTGGTGAATAACATCTCCTTCCTGTAAAGGATGTGGCTGACATGCAGGCAGTATCTTCTAGGTTTTGGCCTTTTATTTGTTAGCACAAAATCTTAGTTGTATCTCCTGTGGCCACAGATTGTGTGATTATTTGCTATGAATTTGTGCATGCTGCTGAGCGCGTAAACGCGTGAATGCAAGAGCACATTACCTATACAGACTGTGTGATAAATTACATCAACTTGCATTTACAGCTTAAAGCACATTTAATGTAGCAAAATGTTCCAAGACGCTTTGCAGGAATGTGACATGTGGATGAGAATAAGCTGGCAAAATAACCATTAGGCTAATGGCCCTCATCTTTATTTATGAATAAGTGGTACTGTAATTTTAGGTGATAGCAATATGTAGTTAAATGCTCCTGTTGTAACAAAGTCGACTTTATAAAAATGTAATCTTGACCTTAGTCTACATTTCACTTTAAAAATTTAGTATTTGCCAACTAATTATCAGTTAAATTATCCATAACAAATGTAGAAAATTCTGAAAACACTCAGAAGCTCTGGTAGCACCTGTAAAGATAGAAACACATATCAAGTTGCTAGCTTTTTTAATAGAAAATTAAGTTATGTCACTAGAAGTGTAAATATATTTTTAACGACATATTAAGTGCTTATTATTGTCAATTAAATTCTCTTGCACTGAAGATTACCATTGTAAGTGTGAGGCTGCATTTTTACAGATTTTGACTTTATTTTGGATTATTTTATAATTGTCAAATTTATAACTATTTATTTATTTGTCCTTTCAGTCTTGCTATTGTCAAAATTTTCTTTTATCATTTTATTTCTCTTTCTGTATGTGATGTGACATTGAATTCACACACTGTAATTGTCCTTCCATCTCAGTTCTTCCTTTGTTTATATCTTAATCTTTAAATTGGTTTGTGTTGCAAGGTTTATGGCTCAGAGTTCTAATTTGCACATTGGCGAACAGTAGTAATCTGTAATGGTTGGGAGGTCATGTTGCAGCTGTACAACTGGTTAGGCCACTTTTGAAATACTGTGTTCAGTTCTGGTCTCCCTGCTATAGTATGGATGTTGCAAAACATGAAATGGTTCAGAAAAAGTTTGAAAGGATGTTGCCAGGTCTGGATGGTTATAGCTATAGGGGGAGGCTGAATATACTGGGGATATTTTGCTTGGGCATCGGAGGCTGAAGGGTGACTTTGTAGAGATGTATAAAATCATGAGGGGCATGGATAAGGTAAATAGACAAGGTCTTTTCCCCAGGTTGCGGAGTCCAAAACTAGAGGGCACTGGTTTAAGGTGAGAGGGGAAAGATTTAAAAGCGACCTAAGGGGAAACTTTTTCACATAGATGGAGGTGCATATATGGAATGAACTGCCAGAGGAAGTAGTGGAGGTGGGTACAATTACAATGTTTAAATGGCATCTGGATGAGTATATGAATAGGAAGGATTTAGAGGGATATGGGCCAAATGCTGGCAAATGTGAATAGATTTATCTATGATATCTTGTCAGCATAGATGAGCTGGTACGAAGGGTCTGTTTCCATATTGTATAGCTCTGTGACTCTATGATTCCATGCATTGAATTTGCCTCCTCCAGCAAGTTCTGGGTCATAATTTGCTATTGAATCCTAAATGGAGAAGTTAGGACAGTTGTCCAATTGTTTATTGAATAGTAAAAATAGCAAAGGAGGAATGAGAGGTTGAGAATTGCGAACTTTAGAGGGTATGTCCAGACTATAATTTAAAAGATGCCAAGTTTTTGGAAGATTGTAAGGCTGTATGAGTTTAGAGAAATAGGGAGATGTGGAGACAAGGAGGGATTTGAATAGAAGGATGAAAATTCAACCTTGATGTTGCAGTGCTAAACGTTTTGATGTCCACTTAGTGAAGCAAGAGACCAGAAGCCAATCTTTTGGCAGGTTTAAATTTATTCACAAAGTATAAATGTATAGCTCCTAACTCTACACCAACAATGTCAATAACTGTTTCTGTACACTTTTGAGTGCCAATGAAGTTTATTTAAAATTCCATTATGGGGAGTGATAATGCACTCTGCACCCTGCTGTTCCCAACAACTGCAGAAGACCTCACGTGTAGGATACCTGGGCACAGATGTAACCAGGAGGGTGAGGGCCTCTTGACTGCCCTTTACCTCAGAGTCAAACAGCATGGAAACAGACTCTTCAGTCCAACTTGACCATACTGACCAGGTTTGCCAAACTTAACACTTGCCTCTATTTGATCCATATCACTGTAAACCTTTCTTATTTACCTGCCCTAATGTCTTTTAAATGTTGTAATTGTACCCACCCCTCCCACTTCCTCTGGCAGTTCATTTCACACAAGCACCACCACCGGAGTCAAAATGTTGCCCCTCAGGTCTCTTTTAAATCTTTCACCTCTCACCTTAAACATATGCTTTCTAGTTTTGGACTCCCCTTCCCTTGGAAAAAGACCTTGGTTAGTCACCCTATCTATGTTCCTCATGATTTTATAAGCCTCCAAAAGGTCTCTCTGAGCTTCCGATACACCAGGGAAATAAGTCCCAGCCTCTCCCTGTGACTCACTGTCCAGTCTTGACAATATATTGTAATTTATTTCTGCACCTTTTCCAGTTTAACAACATCCTTCTGATAGCAGAGTGACTAGAATTGTTCATAGTATTCCAAAAAGAGCCTCACCAATGTCTTGTACAGCTGCAATTAGTCATCTTAACGCCTGTACTCAATGCTCTGACCAATGAAGGCAAGCATGCTAAATGCCTTCACCACCCTATCTACATGTGACAACGCTTTCAAAGAACTATCAACCTGCACCCTTAAGTCCCTTTGTTCAGCAACACTTCACCTGTGGCTGTTGATGATAGAAATATCTTTGCTAGCAACCCTGTAATCTCTTCCCTAGCTTCCCACAATGTTCTGGGATACACCTGATCAGGTCCTAGGCTTTTATCTATCATTATGCCTTTTAAGGTCTCCAGCATCTCCTATTCTCTAATGTGCAGGCTTTTCAACTCAAATATCTTTTTATCCGGTAGAATTTTCCTTAATGGAGTTTATGTTTAGCACTGGTTGTTTGAGATCATCACCTCCACTTAAGGCCAGAATGTATGTTCTTGCATGATCACATGATTTTCAGCTTGTTATTTATGTATAAAAGTTGTTTCATGAGTTGAACAGTGAATCTTAAGGAACACATGAAGTTTTTAATCTGCCTGAATCTTCTAGCATTCAGGGTCTAGACCATATTTAAAGACAGGAGTACATCCCCAGTGGCAGTGGTGGGACGTTTTCTCATCAGACCTTATCAAGGTAGCAGTGCAGCTCAGTACCTGTGTCTCCAAACAACAGACACCAATGCAGGAAAAAGATCACTATAAACAGATGAGAAAGGGGTGAATCTCACTCCCCTTCTTTTCAAACTCCTCAGTTGCCTGCAATAAGTGTTTATCATTTTTAGCTTGAGGGCAATGCCTCTTACTAATAAAAACATAATTATTCAATCTCTACTGTATCAGTAAAGAGCCAATTGCATAGTTTTCTTGAGTGAAAGCAAGAGAAATATTATCTGTTAACCCTGACAAAAATAATCAAGGCACAATACCATGCATACATACTCCCATCTGCACAAAATTAATAAGGATAGTGCCCAGTACAGAAGAAAGATGAAAGGAATAAACAATGACAGTCTTTAGGTTGTCCTTGAGAATTAAGATCTTAGTCTGACACTACAGTTGTTTATTGTGTTTCCTCAGCAGTAACAAATATTCAGTTGACCTTTGAGTTTCTAATTGTTTTTAATGTTTCTTTTTAATCAGTTCTGTCACCAGGCACCTTTCCTTCTGAAGAGACTGAGAAAGCCCTGTCTCCAGCTTGATCCAGCTTCAGGCAAAAATCTATCTTTCTGCTCTGCACAAAGCAAATCCCTGATGTAAAATCTGGTTTATTTTCTCAATTTGTTTCCAAACTTGATAATCCAGGTGATGGCGTTCATGTCGAATATCAGAAACTAATCATATGGTGTAAATCAGAATAGCAGATGAGGCGTTCAGAACTGTTTGTGTGGGCTAGGCTCAATGCCTTCTGATAACATGTTAATTTCAGTTCAAATGATGTTTACTATCCCACATTTTTATTTCTTCTTCATTCACCAAATGTGGGTATTGCTAGCTAGGCCTGCATTTATTATCCATCCCCAATTGCCCAGAGAGCCATAAACAGTCAATCACATTGCTGTGGGCTTGGAGTCCATATCGACTAGACAGGGACAGATTTTATTTTCTACAGGGCATTAATGAACCAGATGCATTTTTAATGACAATTGACAGTGGTTATGATCACTGTTAGGCCAGCCAGCTATTATATATGTTTTCAAATGATGTAATCTGCCTTTGTAGGATTCAAACATACATCCCCAGAATGTTGACCTGTGCTTGCGGATTGCTAGTCCAATGACATTACCACTACACCATCACTTTCCCTTGATACCCTTCACTTCCCTTCATTTGTTTCATGAAGCTTGGTTAACTTGTGTAGTCAGCTGATTGTTCTGGCTGCTGTGTTTTTCTGCAACTATTTCAGTTCATGTAAGATTTAGATTACTCTCATGATTTTAGATTTAAATTACTTACAGTATGGAAACAGGCCCTTCGACCCAACATGTCTACACTGACCTTCCAAAGAGCAACCCACCCAGACCCATTCCTCTACCTTTACCCCTTCACCTAACACTACAGGCAATTTAGCATGGCCAATTCACCTAACCTGCACATCTTAGGACCTGGAGTAAACCCACGCAGACATGGGGAGAATGTGCAAACCCCACACAGACAGTTGCCTGAGGTGGGAATTGTAAGTCCTAGTATTAAAATATGATGATGGCATTTGAAAATAAATAGTCCATATTCTATCACTATTGTAGCAGTTAAATGATCTCCTGTGTTTCACAGGATAAGTGACACCATCAATTAATTGTAAACTGGCACTCAGGTGTGGAGAGACCATTGCAGTGCCTGCATCAAGGAAAAGGAAAGAATGTTATAGGAAGCCAATGAAGAATTTGACTGCTGGGGGCTATTCTCAGCTGTGTAGTGCAAGACATTTGTTATATTAGAGGTTGATTCTAATTATTCTTATTCATTTTCTTGTACATTCCAGGCACCATTGGCCTTCAGCAGAGGATGAAAAAAAAGAGACCTTCCCACCACCATCTATATCTTAGAAATTTCAGAGGATGCACTGGCAAGGTGTTCATGTACATGCTTTACCAGTAGAAGGCCATTGACCTTTGTGGCTCCAATATCTGGAGTAAGCACAGAGTCAAAGTCTACTAGGTAAAAACAATGACTGCAGATGCTGGAAATCAGATTCTGGATTAGTGGGAGAGCACAGCAGTTCAGGCAGCAGCCGAGGAGCAATAAAATTGAAGTTGTTTCGGGCAAAAACCCTTCATCAGGAATATAGGCAGAGAGCCTGAAGGGTGGAGAGATAAGTGATAGGAGGGTGTGGGTGGGAAAGAGGGTAGAGTGGATAGGTGGAAAAAGATAGGCAGGTAGGACAAGTCAAGGGGACAGTGCTGAGCTGGAAGTTTGGAACTGGGGTGAGGTGGGCAAAGGAGAAATGAGGAAACTGTTGAAGTCCACATTGATGCCCTGGGTTTGAAATGTTCCTTCTTCCTCTTGAAGAGAAGTTCTCTTTAAACTGTAGTCTCATTAAACTGCTAGGTTAAAGGATTAGAGCATCTCCTCCCAAGAGAAGGCAATGCTGGTCTTCCATTGGCACACTGTTCATTGCCTCAATGTCTGTTCCTAAAATTGTTGTGATCCAGTAAAAGAGAACTACCTCTTGGGTTTTGCAAAAAAAAAGTTCATGCAAGTGGTTTCAGACACTAATCTTGTCTGATGAGGTTAAAATAAAGACATTGGGCCTGGGACTTCGACATCACAGGAACCTGCACATCATGGAAAGTTTCATCTTGTGTGCGTGCTAGAGGGCAGCTCCTTGTGTCAAAATGTTAAGGTGGATTGACCTGGCACTTAAGTCTATCAGAGCTCCTTACCTACACAATCATGGAAGTCAAATTGTTCTAACCTTGATAGATCTGCCAATGAATCCTAGCTCCCACCTTCTCACACTCCACCTAGAAGGAGTTTCTAGTTAAGACAGTTGCCTTGCACCAATAGGTCACGGATCAGATAGATGCAATATTAGATTCATTCTCCTTCCTCTGTGGCAGTGTCCATACCTTAAAAAGATCATGAGATGGCAGTGATGGATTTTGGCTGAAGACTTCATGGGCTGCCACTGTGATACCATAAGTTTTGAAGCTATATGGAAATAGAACTCAGTTAGCACAATTTTCTATCCACTGGGGGCTCCTTCTCTACAGTCAGAAAAAGTCTGAACTATCACTCTGCTCCACTCCAATTTCCTCCTCTTGCTTTAGGTGTTACCTTTTGAAATTGAAAGATATTTTTGCTTGCTATATCAAGATTGCGCAATTTACTTTCATTATCAGAACACATGCTCAGCTCTCCCCATATCATTCATTAAGCTCCACCCATTCTTTACCTCAGTACCTTGTAACCCTTATCCCTGGTTTTTGCTGATCCCATCCATGTTCACATTGATTTCTCAACATTCTCCTGAGCCCTCAATCACCCAGGTCTTAATGCTACTCCTAAACTTCCAAGTTCCCATCCTTGAAGCTGCTTGGTTATCTTCCATATATCATCTTCGAAACCAAACCAGACTTTCCAGCTCCTACACTACTAGGTTCAACATATCCTGAGACCCAATATCACATGACATCTCCAGACATTAACTTCCCATAGCACTGGACACCTACAACCTTGTGGCTATTGCTTGTCAAACATTGGGGAGAAAGTGAGGTCTGCAGATGCTGGAGATCAAAGTTGAAACTTTATTGCTGGAACAGCACAGCAGGTCAGGCAGCATCCAGGGAACAGGAGATTCGACGTTTCGGGCACAGGCCCTTCTTCAGGAATGACTGAAGAAGGGCCTGTGCCCGAAACGTCGAATGTCAAACATTGGCCCAGGCCAAAAAAAAACCAACCTGGACAATATACCGGCCACTGCAGCAGACAGCTGGAACTGACAACTGGAAGCAGCAAATACAAATCACTAAATGCTGGAGGAAACATCACAGAAGCGCTTCACAGGAGGCTCCCAAACACTGAGGATGTCACCTAGACAGGGGACAAAACGTCTGCAACACAAATTCCCAGCTCGGTGAGCACCCGAGCTACAAGTCTTCTCCCAAACTCCGAACCCAAACTTTGAGCATTTACTGCTGTATACAACAGCAATTTTACAAGGGAGAGGAGTAGCAAAGCCAAGCCCCAACGCCTACTGTTCAACCAGTTTACAGGGAATTGAGGACAAACCACAAATCCCAGTTTCAAATATGAAAAGACATCAACAATGACATTTGTACATGAGACAATCCTGTTACATAGGAAAGTGCAGATAATACCGACCCAGCAAGCCCCCGTCCCTCCCACCTTTCGACCACTCCAAGGCAGCCCGCCCCTATGTACCTTCCGGCTCTGTTACTCCATGCCCCTTCCAGTTCAGTCCACCCTGACATCTTTCGACCACCTCTGGGACAGCCTGCCCCAGTACCTGCCCAGGTGACAGCACGGAGGACGGCTACCCGCCTTCTGGTGAAGAATCAGTCCCTACATACCATTGGGCTCTCACCCACCCAGATGCGCCGTCCGGCCAGTGGCCTATCCTGAATACCTTCCAGCCACTTCTAGGACAGCCTGTCCTCTTCCCTGGGATGACTGTGCAGGGTAGCCCACAAGCTTTCCGGATCTCAACCTGCCCCTATGCGCCTTCTTGCTCTTGGCTGCTCTGACACCTAACCACCTCTAGGACAGCATGTCCTGATTACCTCTTCTCAGGACGACAGCACTCAATGGCCTACCCCCCACCATCTAGCTCTTTGGATGACTGGCATCAGGTTGGCCTACCTACCCTCTGGCTCTTGGGGTGACAGTTTTCAGGATGACCCATGAGTCTCCCAGCTCACAGTAAGACCTGCCAGACCCAGGGACACGCAAGACAGTGCGGGTGATAACTCCAACAAACCATATGACAGTTAGTTACCAACAAACAGTCCTTTCTAGTCCAGACTCCATTAGCACTACATTTTGAAGAAAAAAAATGTCTGAGTCCATTTCCAGGAACGGAGTCCACTCCAGTATACAATGTGCATTGTTAGAAATAGAGACCGCTCCAAATTGCAGAGTCTGTTGCTAAAAACAGAGTCCACAACCAAGGGCTGAGTCCACTCCTGAAGGCAGCAAATGCACACCCCGCAGGTGTTCAGTTTCCATGGAGTCTTGGCCCAGCCTTGGAAAACCAGGGCCACTCACCAGAACACAGTACATTGTAAAAGGTGCAGTTAACTCACAGGGGTTTTTGGTCCACTCCTGAAGGCAAGATCTTCTCCAAAACACAGCAAGTGCTCACCTCCTAGCGCACACACAGGTGATCAATCTTCAGAGGCCTAGTCCCAGGGCTAGGCCTTCCCACAGGAACAGCTCCTCTGGTAAAATGTATGTCTTCCACAAGGGTTCAGCCCAAACACCAAAAACAGTGAGAACACACATTAAAAACAAAAGGAAACTAGAGTCCAAGGGCTAAGCCCTTACACAAAATTAACATTTTTACTTTTGAGAAAAGGACAAAGGAGAGAAAAAAGTAACAGGCTGTAACTAGCCAGTGAAACAATTGTCTAATGAGAACTGAGTTACACCTGAAACAGATTATGTGTTCAACTCCTGATGCAAATCAGCCCTCACGAAAAGGAATACCAGTTAACAAACTGGCTAAATAATTCAGCCAGTTCAGGAATCAGGTTTCCCCTCCAAAAAAAAAGCAGAAAGAAACAGTAACATACTGACTGTAACACCAGCCAGCACAGTCAGTCCCCTAAACTGAGGTGACATGGAATCTCCTGTATTTTTATTTTATTAAACAATTACAAAAGAGTTTACAGAAAAACAGTTAACATTTACAGCTGTATACAACAGCAATTTTACAAGGAAGAGAAACAGCAAAGCTAGGCCCCAAATCCTACTGTTCAACCATTTTACAGGGAGATGAGGACAAACCTCAAATCCCAGTTTCACATATGACAAGACAGCGACAGTGACAGTGACATTTGTACATATAAAGCCAATCCAGTTACATAAAACAGTGCATACAATACAGACCCAGCAAGCCCACGTCCCTCCCACCTTCCGACCTCTAAGGCAGCCCGCCCCTACATACCTTCTGGCTCTCAGTCTACCCCATGCCCCTTCCAGTTCTCGGTCCGCCCTGACACCTTTCGACCACCTCTACGACAGCCCACCCCAGTACCCGCCCGGGGTGACAGCAGTCAGGACGGCCTACCCACCTTCCGGCTTCACTAACCACCCTCAGCACCTTCGACCACCTCTGGGGCAGCCCGCATTCTGGTGAAGAGTCTGCTCCTACGTACCTCTGGGTTCTCACCCACCCCGATGTGCCGTCTAGCCAGTGGGCTAACCTGACACCTTCCAGCCACGTCTAGGAGCACCTGTCCCCTTCCCTGGGATGACAGCATGCATGGTAGCCCACAAGCTTTCCAGATCTTAGCCTGCCCCTACGCGCCTTCTGGCTCTCAGCTGCTCTGACACCTTCGACCACCTCTAGGACAGTCCATCCCGATCACCCCTTCTCGGGACGACAGCGCTCAGAACAGCCTACCCACCATCTGGCTCTTGGGGTGACTGGCATCAAGGTGGCCTACCCACACTTCGGCTCTCAGGGTGACAGCTTTCAGGATGACCCATGAGCCTCTGAGCTCACAGTAAGACCTGCAAGACCCATGGACACAAGACAGTGCAGGTGATAGACCCAACAAACAACACAATACAGTTAATTACCAAAAAGTCCTTTCTGGTACATAGTCCAAATAGAGTCTTCAAAATATAGAATCCATTCCCAGGAATGGAGTCCACTCCAGTTTTTAAGGTGCATTATCCAAAATGGAGTCCACTCCTGAAGGCAGCAAATGCACACCCCACAGCACAGGTGTTCAGTCTCCATGGAGTCCTGACCCAGCCTTGGAAAACCAGGCCCACTCACAGGAACATAGTACATGTGCAGTTAACTCAGGGGTTTGATCCACTCCTGAAGGCAAGGTCTTCACCCAAACTCCAGGATACAGCAAGTGCTCACCTCCCAGTACACACTGGTGTTCAATCTTCAGAGGCCCAGTCCCAGGGGTAGGCCTCCCCACAAGAACACAGTTCCTCTGGTAAAATGTAAGTCTTCCACAAGGACTCAGTCCAAACACCAAAAACATAAGAACACATACAAAAAAAGGGAAACTAGAGTTCAAGGGCTAAGCCCTACCACAAAATTAACATTTTTTCACTATGAGAAAAAGACAAAGAGTAACACATAGGCTATAACCAACCAGTGAAACAACAACCCCCTAATGAGAACTGAGTTACACCTGAAACATTATGTGCATCAGGAGTTTAACAAAATCAGTCCACACTAAAAGGAATGCCAGTTAACAGCTAAATAATTCAGCCAGTTCAGGAATCAGGTTTCCCCCTCCCAAAAGAAAGGGAAACAGAAACTAACAGTAACATACTGACTAAGACCAGGCAGCACTGAGTCAGTCCCCTAAACTGAGGTGACGCCGAATCTCCTGTTTTTTTTTTCCTATTTATAACATTTTATTAAACAAATTACAAAACAACTTACAAAAAAAGTTAACATTTACAGCTGTATTCAACAGCAGTTTTACAAGAGAGAGGAGCAGCAAAGCTAGGCCCCAAACCCTACCTTTCAACCAGTTTACAGGGAATTGAGGACAAACCACGAATCCCAGTTTCAAATATAAAAAGACTGCAACAAATGACCTTTATACGCAAGACAATCCAGTTACATAAAAAGAATGCAGACAATACAGACCCAGCAAGCCCCTGTCCCTCCCACCTTCCAGCCACTCTAAGGCAGCCCACCCCGACGCACCTTCCAGCTCCCGATCCAACCCATGCCCCTTCCAGTTCTTGGCCCACCCTGACACACCTTTTGACCACCTCTGGGACAGCCTGCCCCGGTACCTGCCCGGGGTGACAGCGCTGAGGACGGCTACCCACCTTCTGGCTCTCGGTCTGCCCCTATATACCGTTGGTCTCACCCAGCCCGATGCAGATCCGGCCAGTGGGCTATCCTGGCACACCTTCTGGCTACCTCTAGGACAGCCTGTCCCCTTCCCTGGGACGACACGTGCAGGGTAGCCCGCAAGCCTTCCGGAACTCAGCCCGCCACTACGTGCCTTCTGGCTCTTGGCTGCTCTGAGCCACCTTTCGACCACCTCTATGACAGCCCGTCCAGATTACCCCTTCTCGGGACGACAGTGCTCAGAACAGCCTACCAACCATCTGGCTCACAGGGTGACTGGCATCAGGGTGGCCTACCCACCCTCCAGCTTTTGGGACAGCCTACCAACCTTCAGGTTCACGAAATGGCCTACCCACCCTCCAGCTCTCAGGCTGACAGCTTTCAGGACAACCCAGGAGCCTCCCAGCTCACAGCAAGGCCTGCCGGACCCAGATACATGCAAGACAGTGCAGGTGATAGACCCAGGAAACACCACAATACAGTTAATTACTAAAAAAAGTTCTTTCTGGTACACAGTCCAAATCTATACACAGTCTTCAAAATATAGAATCCATTTCCAGGAAAAGTCCACTCCAGTATATAATGTGCAACATTAGAAATAGAGTCCACTCCAAACTGCAGAGTCCGTTGCTAAAAAACAAAGCCCGCAACCAAGGGCAGAGACAACTCCTGAAGGCAGCAAATGCATAGCACAGATTCAGTCTCCATGGAGTCCTGGCCCAGCCTTGGATAACCAGGCCCACTCACAGGAACAGTACATTGTACAGGTGCATTTAACTCACAGGGGTTTGGTCCACTCCCAAAGGAAAGGTGTTCTCCCAAACTCCAGGATACAGCAAGTGCTCTCCTTCCAACACACACACATAGGTGTTCAATCTTTAGAGGCCGAATCCCAGGGCTAGGCCTCCCCATAGGAGCAGCTCCTCTGGTAAAATGTATGTCTTCCACCAAGGGCTCAGTCCAAACACCAATAAAAAGTGAAGACACAAAGGAAACTAGAGTCCAAAGGCTAAACCCTACCACAAAATTATTATCCTTTTCTCAAAAAAGAGAAGAGTAACACACAGGCTATAACCAGCCAGTGAAACAACAATCCCCTAATGAGAAGTGAGCTACACCTGAAACACATTATGTGTATCAGGAGTTTAACAATCAATCAGTCCTCACTAAAAGGAATGCCAGTTAACAAACTGGCTAAGAAATTAAAGAGAAAAAAAAAGAAAAAAAGAGAAGCGGTTTGATGTGAAGGGCAGTGTTTGTCACTGGCCATTTGAGTGTTTGCCTATTGTGAGTGTATGTGCAAGGACTCTCCTTGAAGGCGACTATCCCTAGACCAGCTGCCCTACAGAGAGAGGAAGGAGAAGGAGAAGGAGAGACCAGCACTCCCACTGCTGGTCTCTGGGACCCCGCCCAGACTTGCCTCAGCTGTTGCTGCTTGGGGCCTACCTCACTGCTGCTGCCTGGGACTTGCCTTGGGGCCCTCCCAGGACCTCCAACACTGCTGCTGTTACTAGAGGCCCACCTCCACTGCTGCTGCCTGGGACTCAATTTTGGGGCTGCCTGGGACTTGCCTCGGGGACTCTCCCCAACAGGTCTGCACCCACCACTGCGACCAAGGGCCTGCCCAGGACTTGCCAGAGGCCTGCCTCCACTGCTGCTGTTGTCTGAGGCCCGCCTCCACCACCGCTGCCTGGGACTCGCCTTGGACCCCTCCCCAGGACCTCCACTGCTGCTGCCTGGGACTCAATTTTGGGGCTGCCTGGGCCTTGCCTTGGGGACCCTCCCCAAACAGGTCTGCCTCACTACTGCTGCGACCAAGGGCCTACCTGGGACTTGCCTGAGGCTCGCCTCCACTGCTGCTGCTGCCTGAGACTCTCCTTGGGCTCCTCCACCACTACTGCCTGGGACTCAATTTTGGGGCTGCCTGGGACTTGCCTTGGGGACTCTCCCCAACAGGTCTGCCCCCACACTGCGACCGAAGGCCGACCGCAGACTCGCCTGAGGCCTGCCTCCACCGCTGCTGTTGTCCGAGGCCGGTCTCCACAGTCGTTGCTGCTGCCTGGGGCGTAACATTCGGCAGCAGAGTATGGCGAGCCCGAAGGTCGCGGGGCCCAGCCGCACCTACGCCGGGGTAGCCGCTGCCTTGGGCTCGGCTGTCCCAACTCCGGCTGCGACGTCAACCCCCTTCAGGCACCTCACCAAACGCCTGGGGGTCAAGGCCTATCCCCACCCCAACATGACCATCGAGGCCTGCAGCAAGGCCATGGCTAGTGTGGTCGGCCCACTGGCCATCGTCGCTGCGGCCCGCATGTACAGGAAGGCCGTATTTTTCCTGAGGACCGAGCAGGCGGTCCACCTGGCCGTGGAGAGGGGGCTCACTGTGGGCGGGACACATCTGCCCGTCGACCCTCTGGAGGTTATGGCCCAGAGGGTCGTGATCTCCAACGTCCCGCCCTTCATTGCCAGCGAGCTCCTTCTCCCCCACCTCATCACCCTGGGGGAAATCCGGTCGGGTGTCCAGTCGCTCCTGTTCAGTCTGAAGGACCCTGCCCTCCGACACGTATACTCTTTCCGGCGCCAGGTGTTCATTTGCCTGGCCCGGGAGGAGGTCACCGAGGGCTCATTTACTGTCCTCCATGAGGGCGCGGCCTATCGCGCCTTCTGGACGGCAGACGGCGTGCGGTGCCACCTGTGCCACGAGGTGGGGCACATAAGAAAGCCGCCCAGCCCACACCAACGGCTGACGGTGGTGCCGCCGCACCCACTCCCCCTCCCCTGAAGTCAACACCACAGGCCCCGGCACCGGAGGCTAAGCCAGGGGCTTCCAATGCTCCAGCCTCTGGCAGGGAGGGGGGTGAGCGTCCGGCCGGCCAGAAGGCGCAGAAAAAGACGCGGCGCGTCAAGCCTGCCCACGGGGAGACCACCCTATCCCCTTCCCCGGAACCTAGCCCACGACCTACCCCGCCCCGGCATGACAATGCCCCTGCGGCCGTGCCAGCGTCGCCCCGGTGTGGGAACCCTGACCCTCAAACCTGTACCTGACCCTGACCCCACTGACACCACACCCACTCCCCACCCCGATGGAGAAACCCCTCGGGCTTTAACACCTGGCCCGGGGGCCCCCAAGCCCTGCCCAACCCAGCCACGCCCTGGCACTAACCTGGGGGGAACCACCTCCTGCAGCGACCGTGTCTCTAGGCCCCAGAGAGGGAACCGGACCCCTGCTCCGCCCTCCCCCCCTCCCCTGATAAACCTGGGATGGGGCAGGAAGTGACACGGCTGGCCCTCCCCACCTTGGCCACACCCCCTGTCTTCCCCCAGCCATTCGTATTCCTGGAAAGGCTGGGGGGAGGGACCCCGGACCCCATGACCACCGAGGCGGGCGGGGAGGGGAAGGCCCATAAATCCCATAAATCCCCCCCGCTCTCTCGGGGATCTGGGGTGGAGGGTGCTGCACGCAGCAGTCCCCTGCAACCGCAGATTGCGGTGGTTCACGGACTCCCAGCCCAACTGCTTGTTCTGTGGCGCTGTGGAGTCCGTGGACCACGTGTATATTGGGTGTGGGCGTTTGCACCCCCTTTTTGATTTTCTGAAAAACCTTCTCCTCTGTTTTTGGCTGCACTTCAGTCCCACGCTCCTGATCTTTGGGCACCCGGTACGGAGGAAGGAGGGCAGGTCTGAAGACCTCCTCGTGGGTCTGCTCCTGGGCCTGGCCAAACTGGCCATCAACAGGTCCAGGCAGCGGGCCGTGGAGGGGGTCGTTAGGGCCGACTGCCTGCCCCTCTTCCGCGGTTACGTTAGAGCCCGGGTGTCCTTGGAGAAGGAGCACGCGGCGTCGACCAACACCCTGGAGTTGTTCAGGGAGAGGTGGGCGCCGCAGGGAGTGGAGTGCATCATTTCTCCCTCCAATTCTATTTTGATTTAGTCCCTACCCTCCCCTTCACTGTTTTGATCACACAGCACTGCCCTTTGATGCGAAGGGCAGTGTTTGTCACTGGCCACCCGGGTGTTTTTCTATCTTCCTGGTGGTGGAAATTGAATAAAGATTGGTGCACTTTGTGTCTTTCACTGTGTCTCACACCTGCACACACACACACCATGGGTGAAAAAAAAAAGAAAAAAAAAAATCCCCCCCGGTCTCTCTGGGGAAAAAAAAAAAAAAAAAAAAAATAAATCCCCCCCGGTCTCTAAAAAAAAAAAAAAAAAAAAAAAAAAAAAAAAAATAAATCCCATAAATCCCCCCCGCTCTCTCGGGGATCTGGGGTGGAGGGTGCTGCACGCAGCAGTCCCCTGCAACCGCAGATTGCGGTGGTTCACGGACTCCCAGCCCAACTGCTTGTTCTGTGGCGCTGTGGAGTCCGTGGACCACGTGTATATTGGGTGTGGGCGTTTGCACCCCCTTTTTGATTTTCTGAAAAACCTTCTCCTCTGTTTTTGGCTGCACTTCAGTCCCACGCTCCTGATCTTTGGGCACCCGGTACGGAGGAAGGAGGGCAGGTCTGAAGACCTCCTCGTGGGTCTGCTCCTGGGCCTGGCCAAACTGGCCATCAACAGGTCCAGGCAGCGGGCCGTGGAGGGGGTCGTTAGGGCCGACTGCCTGCCCCTCTTCCGCGGTTATGTTAGAGCCCGGGTGTCCTTGGAGAAGGAGCACGCGGTGTCCACCAACACCCTGGAGTTGTTCAGGGAGAGGTGGGCGCCGCAGGGAGTGGAGTGCATCATTTCTCCCTCCAATTCTATTTTGATTTAGTCCCTACCCTCCCCTTCACTGTTTTGATCACACAGCACTGCCCTTTGATGTGAAGGGCAGTGTTTGTCACTGGCCACCCGGGTGTTTTCCTATATTCCTGGTGGTGGAAATTGAATAAAGATTGGTGCACTTTGTGTCTTTCACTGTGTCTCACACCTGCACACACACACCATGGGTGCTGGGGAAAAAATAAGCACTACCGCACTTAGGTGGTAGTGTGGGGGTTAAAGGGGAAAAAAAAAAAAGGAAAAAAAAAAAAAAGGAAAAAAAAAAAAAAAAAAAAAAAAAAAGAAAAAAAAAAAAAAAGAAAAAAAAAAAAAAAAAAAAAATAAATCCCATAAATCCCCCCCGCTCTCTCGGGGATCTGGGGTGGAGGGTGCTGCACGCAGCAGTCCCCTGCAACCGCAGATTGCGGTGGTTCACGGACTCCCAGCCCAACTGCTTGTTCTGTGGCGCTGTGGAGTCCGTGGACCACGTGTATATTGGGTGTGGGCGTTTGCACCCCCTTTTTGATTTTCTGAAAAACCTTCTCCTCTGTTTTTGGCTGCACTTCAGTCCCACGCTCCTGATCTTTGGGCACCCGGTACGGAGGAAGGAGGGCAGGTCTGAAGACCTCCTCGTGGGTCTGCTCCTGGGCCTGGCCAAACTGGCCATCAACAGGTCCAGGCAGCGGGCCGTGGAGGGGGTCGTTAGGGCCGACTGCCTGCCCCTCTTCCGCGGTTACGTTAGAGCCCGGGTGTCCTTGGAGAAGGAGCACGCGGCGTCGACCAACACCCTGGAGTTGTTCAGGGAGAGGTGGGCGCCGCAGGGAGTGGAGTGCATCATTTCTCCCTCCAATTCTATTTTGATTTAGTCCCTACCCTCCCCTTCACTGTTTTGATCACACAGCACTGTCCTTTGATGTGAAGGGCAGTGTTTGTCACTGGCCACCCGGGTGTTTTCCTGTCTTCCTGGTGGTGGAAACTGAATAAAGATTCGTGCACTTTGTGTCTTTCACAGTGTCTTACACCTGCACACACACACCATGGGTGCTGGGGATAAAATAAGCACTACCGCAGTTAGGTGGTAGTGTAGGGTAAAGAAAAAAATAAAATAAAAAAAAAAGAAAAAAAAAAAAAAAAAAATAAATCCCCCCCGGTCTCTCTGGGGAGGAGGCACCGGCCCTCGGAGGGGAGGGACTCTCCTGCAGCACGCCGGCGGCGCTGCCCCTCTCCGGGGGACGAGCCAACTGTGCCCCTCGACTGTCCCGCACCGCGGCCCGAACAAAAAAAGAAAAAAAAAAAAAAAAAAAAAAAAAATCCCCCCCGCTCTCTCGGGGATCTGGGGTGGAGGGTGCTGCACGCAGCAGTCCCCTGCAACCGCAGATTGCGGTGGTTCACGGACTCCCAGCCCAACTGCTTGTTCTGTGGCGCTGTGGAGTCCGTGGACCACGTGTATATTGGGTGTGGGCGTTTGCACTCCCTTTTTGATTTTCTGAAAAACCTTCTCCTCTGTTTTTGGCTGCACTTCAGTCCCACGCTCCTGATCTTTGGGCACCCGGTACGGAGGAAGGAGGGCAGGTCTGAAGACCTCCTCGTGGGTCTGCTCCTGGGCCTGGCCAAACTGGCCATCAACAGGTCCAGGCAGCGGGCCGTGGAGGGGGTCGTTAGGGCCGACTGCCTGCCCCTCTTCCGCGGTTACGTTAGAGCCCGGGTGTCCTTGGAGAAGGAGCACGCGGCGTCGACCAACACCCTGGAGTTGTTCAGGGAGAGGTGGGCGCCGCAGGGAGTGGAGTGCATCATTTCTCCCTCCAATTCTATTTTGATTTAGTCCCTACCCTCCCCTTCACTGTTTTGATCACACAGCACTGTCCTTTGATGTGAAGGGCAGTGTTTGTCACCGGCCACCCGGGTGTTTTCCTGTCTTCCTGGTGGTGGAAACTGAATAAAGATTCGTGCACTTTGTGTCTTTCACAGTGTCTTACACCTGCACACACACACCATGGGTGCTGGGGATAAAATAAGCACTACTGCACTTAGGTGGTAGTGTGGGGGTTAAATAAAAAACAAAACAAACAAAAAAAAAAAAAAAGAAAAAAAAGAAAAAAGAAAAAAAAAAAAAAAAAAAAAAAAATAAATCCCCCCCGCTCTCTCGGGGATCTGGGGTGGAGGGTGCTGCACGCAGCAGTCCCCTGCAACCGCAGATTGCGGTGGTTCACGGACTCCCAGCCCAACTGCTTGTTCTGTGGCGCTGTGGAGTCCGTGGACCACGTGTATATTGGGTGTGGGCGTTTGCACTCCCTTTTTGATTTTCTGAAAAACCTTCTCCTCTGTTTTTGGCTGCACTTCAGTCCCACGCTCCTGATCTTTGGGCACCCGGTACGGAGGAAGGAGGGCAGGTCTGAAGACCTCCTCGTGGGTCTGCTCCTGGGCCTGGCCAAACTGGCCATCAACAGGTCCAGGCAGCGGGCCGTGGAGGGGGTCGTTAGGGCCGACTGCCTGCCCCTCTTCCGCGGTTACGTTAGAGCCCGGGTGTCCTTGGAGAAGGAGCACGCGGCGTCGACCAACACCCTGGAGTTGTTCAGGGAGAGGTGGGCGCCGCAGGGAGTGGAGTGCATCATTTCTCCCTCCAACTCTATTTTGATTTAGTCCCTACCCTCCCCTTCACTGTTTTTGATCACACAGCACTGCCCTTTGATGAGAAGGGCAGTGCTTGTCACTGGCCACCCGGGTGTTTTCCTATCTTCCTGGTGGTGGAAATTGAATAAAGATTCGTGCACCTTGTGTCTTTCACTGTGTCTCCCACCTGCACACACACACCATGGGTGCTGGGGAAAAAATAAGCACTACCGCACTTAGGTGGTAGTGTGGGGGTTAAAGGGGAAAAAAAAAAGAAAAAAAAGAAAAAAAAAAAAGAAAAAAGAAAAAAAAATAAATCCTCCCCGGTCTCTCTGGGGAAGAGGCACTGGCCCTTGGAGGGGAGGGACTCTCCTGCAGCGCGCCGGCGGGAGTGAGTAACTGTCTGTGTGCTGGGACTCTCCTCCGCTATCGCCGAAGGAAGGAAGAAAAAAAAAAAAAAAAAAAAAAAAAATAAATCCCCCCCGCTCTCTCGGGGATCTGGGGTGGAGGGTGCTGCACGCAGCAGTCCCCTGCAACCGCAGATTGCGGTGGTTCACGGACTCCCAGCCCAACTGCTTGTTCTGTGGCGCTGTGGAGTCCGTGGACCACGTGTATATTGGGTGTGGGCGTTTGCACTCCCTTTTTGATTTTCTGAAAAACCTTCTCCTCTGTTTTTGGCTGCACTTCAGTCCCACGCTCCTGATCTTTGGGCACCCGGTACGGAGGAAGGAGGGCAGGTCTGAAGACCTCCTCGTGGGTCTGCTCCTGGGCCTGGCCAAACTGGCCATCAACAGGTCCAGGCAGCGGGCCGTGGAGGGGGTCGTTAGGGCCGACTGCCTGCCCCTCTTCCGCGGTTACGTTAGAGCCCGGGTGTCCTTGGAGAAGGAGCACGCGGCGTCGACCAACACCCTGGAGTTGTTCAGGGAGAGGTGGGCGCCGCAGGGAGTGGAGTGCATCATTTCTCCCTCCAATTCTATTTTGATTTAGTCCCTACCCTCCCCTTCACTGTTTTGATCACACAGCACTGTCCTTTGATGTGAAGGGCAGTGTTTGTCACCGGCCACCCGGGTGTTTTCCTGTCTTCCTGGTGGTGGAAACTGAATAAAGATTCGTGCACTTTGTGTCTTTCACAGTGTCTTACACCTGCACACACACACCATGGGTGCTGGGGATAAAATAAGCACTACCGCAGTTAGGTGGTAAAAAAGAAGAAAAAGAAAGAAAAAAAAAAATAAAAGAAAAAAAAAAAAAAAAAAAAAAAAGAAAAAATAAATCCCCCCCGCTCTCTCTGGGGAAGAGGCACTGGCCCTTGGAGGGGAGGGACTCTCATGCAGCGCGCTGGCGGTGCTGCCCCTCTCCGGGGGATGAACCTACGGTGCCCCTTGACTGTCCCGCACCGCGGCCCGACTTGCCCAAACCCCCAGGGGCTACAGCAGGGCCTCCTGCTGCCTCGACTCCTCCGGCCCCTGGGGAGGACCTCCATAACCACGAGGGCCGTGGTGCGGGCGACGACGGAGGACCCTCTGCTGGGTCGTCGAGCGGTGGAGGGGAGGAGGGTGTTATCCTCGCTCCTCCCTCCCAGACTGTTTTTCCAGGGGCCTTGGCCCTGGGGGATGACCTTTTCCTGGGGGATGACCTTTTCCCTGAGGAGCCAGGCGTCCCGGTGTCGGGAGAGGAGCGGGGCCCTGAGCCTCTGCCGCCCGACGACCCGAACTCGGGGTGTTCCGGGAAGGGGTGCGCCGAGGAAGGTACCGCAGGTGACCCTGGGGGTGGGGTCGCCGGGGGTTTGAGGCCGGTTGGCGGCGCCGGACCAGCCCCCATCCTCTCGGTGGGGGAGGGGTCGGTGACCGAGGGCGACCACCCGGAGGAGGGTTCGGGATCGGTGGCAGACACCGGGGACGACGCGGACTCCGTCTGCAGCGACTTTTTTGAGTCCCAGGTGCCCCCCACCGATCTCCCCCTCATCCCCCTCGAGGAACTCCGGGAATTTGTTGAGGAAACTCTGAGTCGCCGGGATAGAGCCCAACTGGCGCTCGATCACTGGAGCTCTTTTGAGAAAGTTTACTGGTCGGCCCATGCTGCCCGCCAGGCGCCTGGGCTCGACGTCAATGAGCGAAAGCGAGTCAGGAACTTCCTGGGGGCACTCCTGGTGAGGGCGAGGGACTTCAGTGCCCCTCCCTCGTCCTCCCTGTAAATATATACACGGGCTTGTTAATTGTACCGGTGGTGGTTGCACAAAGCTTCCGACATGGAGACGACTATAGCCAGCCTCAACATCAACGGCAGCAGGGAGTCGCAGCGCAGATTCCAGACCCCCTCGGTCCTTCGGGACGGGAGGTATGCGGTGTGCTTCCTGCAAGAAACCCACACTACCCCGGGAGACGAAGCCACCTGGCTCCTGGAGTGGCGAGGGGGGGTCTACATGAGTCACCTCACCCGCAGATCTGGCGGGGTGGCTATCCTGTTGGCCCCGCATTTTCAGCCGGAGATCTTGGGGGTCAGGGAGCCAGTGCCAGGCCGTTTGCTTCACCTGACGGTTCGGCTGGGGGGCGCGGTGCTTCACTTGGTGAACGTCTACGCTCCCCTGGCCGGGCCGAGGCAAGCGAGCTTCTTCGAAGAAGTGTCCGCTCATCTCGCTTCCATCGACGAGAACCAGTGCGTCGTCCTCGGGGGAGATTTTAACTGCGTCCTCGAGGGCAGGGACCACAGCGGTGCCCGCACTGGCTGCGCGTCGGGGAAGAGGTTGGGGGACTTGGTCAAGTCCTTCGACCTGGTGGACGTCTGGCGGAATCTCCATCCCGACTCCATCGCCTTCACCTTCGTGAGGCCTGGGGTCGGAGTGTCCAGAATCGACCGCCTGTACGTTTCGCGGGCGTACGCCTCCTGTTTCCCGAAGGCCTCCATGCGGCAGGTGTCGTGCACGGACCACCACCTGGTGTGGGCGGAACTCCTTCCGTTCGGCGCCAGGCTCGGCTCCGCGTACTGGCACTTTAACAACCTGCTGCTGGAGGACGAGCGGTTCCGGGACTCGTTTCGTCGCTTCTGGGCCGGCTGGAGAAGGAAGCGGGGAAGCTTCCCCTCCCTGAGGCTATGGTGGGACGTGGGCAAGGCTCACGTCCGCGTCTTCTGTCAGGAGTACGCGAGGGGGTCGACGAAGAGGCGGAAATCCAGGATCGGGGAGTTGGAGAGGGAGTTGCTCGACCTGGAGTCACGCCTCGGTCAGCCCGACGCGGACCCGGCCCTGCGCGGGGTGTACGAAGAGAAGAAGGCCGCGCTCCGGGACCTGCAGCTCGTCGGGGCTCGGGGCGCGTACGTGAGGTCGCGGATCCAGCTCCTCCAGGACCTGGACCGCGGCTCCCCCTTCTTCTACTCGCTGGAAAAAAGGCGTGGCACCCGTCAGCAGCTCCTTGTGCTGCTGGCCGACGACGGGTCCCTCGTCTCGGATCCGGAGGGCGTCAGGGCCCACGTCCGAAACTATTACACAGCCCTGTTCTCTCCGGATCCGTCCAGCGAGGATGCTCGCAGAGTTCTGTGGGAGGACCTGCCGCAGCTCGGCCCGGAGGACGCCGGAAGGCTCGACGCTCCCGTCACTTTGGAGGAGCTGACCGGCGCCCTCGACCGGCTCTCGAGGGGCAAAACCCCGGGGCTGGACGGGCTGACTGTGGAGTTCTTCAGGGCGTTCTGGGACGTCCTGGGGAGCGACTACGCACAGGTCCTGGGGGAGTGTTTAAATGCCGGACAGCTGCCCCTTTCTTGGCGCAGGGCGGTCATCGTCCTGCTGCCAAAGAAGGGGGACCTTCGTTCCTTAAAGAACTGGCGTCCGGTCTCCCTCCTCGGCACGGATTACAAAATCTTCGCCAGGGTGTTGTCTTCTCGCCTGGCCTCCGTGCTGGCCCACATGATCCACCCGGACCAGTCCTACACGGTCCCGGGCCGGAGGATACACGATAACGTCCACCTGGTCCGGGACCTGATCCATTTCTGTCGACGGGCTGGTCTGCCGAGCGCCTTCCTGTCTCTCGACCAGGAGAAGGCGTTCGACAGGGTCGATCACGAGTACCTGCTCGGGACTCTGCGGGCATTCGGGTTCGGGGCGCAGTTCGTCGCCCGGATCCGACTTTTGTACGCCGCCGCAGAGTGTCTGGTTAAAGTTAACGGGTCCCTGACGGCGCCCCTTCGCTTCGGGAGAGGAGTGCGTCAAGGCTGCCCCCTGTCCGGCCAGCTGTATTCCCTGTGCGTGGAGCCTTTCCTGCGCCTCTTGCGGAGGAGGTTGTCGGGGCTGGTTCTGCGCGGCGCGGGCACGGGGGTGGTCCTCTCGGCCTACGCCGACGACGTGCTCCTCACTTTCACCGACCCGGCTGACCTGGGGAGGATGCGCGAGTGCCAGGCCGTGTACTCGGCGGCGTCTTCCGCCAGGATCAACTGGGCCAAATGTTCCGGACTACTGGTCGGCCCGTGGCGGGTGGACTCTCTGCCGGAGGAGTTACGGGGGTTCAGCTGGAGTACCACCCATCTCCTCTACCTGGGGGTCTACCTCAGCCCGGCTGAGGAATCCTGGCCGGCCAACTGGCAGGAGCTGGAGGCCAAAGTCTCGGCTCGCCTAGGCCGCTGGACAGGACTGCTCCGAGTGCTATCTTACAGGAGTCGAGTGCTGGTCATAAACCAGCTGGTGGCCGCCATGCTGTGGTACCGGCTGGTCACTTTGGTCCCTCCTCTTGGCTTTGTCGCTGGCATCCAGAGAACGTTGGTCGATTTCTTCTGGGACAAAAAGATGCACTGGGTCGCCGCGCAGGCTCTGAGTCTCCCTATTGAGGAGGGCGGTCAGTCGCTGGTGTGCGCCCGCACCCAGGTCGCGACGTTCCGCCTTCAGACCTTGCGGCGATACCTTTACGTCGAGCCTCCTCCTAGATGGTGCGCCCTGGCGACGTATTTTTTCCGCCAGGTGCGTAACCTCAACTACGACACGCAGCTCCTGTTCGTCGACCGTGACGGTTTGCAGGTCGCCCTCAAGACGCTGCCTGTCTTTTACCAGGACCTGATCACTGTCTGGAACATGGTCGAATCGCGTCGCGCCTACCCTCCGGCTGGAGTAGCGGCTGTCGTCAGGGAGCCGTTGCTCAGGAATCCGCACCTCCGTACTCGCGGGTTCGAGTGGCTGTCGGAGGAGAGGGCCGCGGCGGCGAGGGTGACCAGGGTCGGGGACGTGCTAGGTGCCGGGGGCCTGGGCTGGACGCTGCCGCAGGACATAGCAGGCAGGGCGGCGGTAGACGTCCAGTACGTGGCCACCGCCATCCGACGCCTCAAAACGGCGGTGCTCGGACCCGACGTAGTACACCAGTTGGAGGACGCTCAGGTGTGCGGTGGGATCCCGTCCGAGCTCACCCCAGCCCGGACGGAATTTCACATTGGCCCCAAGGTCCCGTACTTCCCGCGGGAGCCTGTGCCCCACAACCTGAGCCGCCTCCGAAATTTTAACTTTGTTTCGTTTAGGGAGGTGAACAGGAGAGCCCTGTACAGACTGCTGCTGCACACCGTCCACCTCTTCTCCCTCATCCACCGTCCGGACACGCCTTGGCGTGCCCATTTGCCACCGGGCGGTGGGGATCCCCAGTGGAGGGCTCTCTACGCGGGAGTCCTCCCCCTTTCTCTCGGGGATCTGGGGTGGAGGGTGCTGCACGCAGCAGTCCCCTGCAACCGCAGATTGCGGTGGTTCACGGACTCCCAGCCCAACTGCTTGTTCTGTGGCGCTGTGGAGTCCGTGGACCACGTGTATATTGGGTGTGGGCGTTTGCACTCCCTTTTTGATTTTCTGAAAAACCTTCTCCTCTGTTTTTGGCTGCACTTCAGTCCCACGCTCCTGATCTTTGGGCACCCGGTACGGAGGAAGGAGGGCAGGTCTGAAGACCTCCTCGTGGGTCTGCTCCTGGGCCTGGCCAAACTGGCCATCAACAGGTCCAGGCAGCGGGCCGTGGAGGGGGTCGTTAGGGCCGACTGCCTGCCCCTCTTCCGCGGTTACGTTAGAGCCCGGGTGTCCTTGGAGAAGGAGCACGCGGCGTCGACCAACACCCTGGAGTTGTTCAGGGAGAGGTGGGCGCCGCAGGGAGTGGAGTGCATCATTTCTCCCTCCAATTCTATTTTGATTTAGTCCCTACCCTCCCCTTCACTGTTTTGATCACACAGCACTGTCCTTTGATGTGAAGGGCAGTGTTTGTCACTGGCCACCCGGGTGTTTTCCTGTCTTCCTGGTGGTGGAAACTGAATAAAGATTCGTGCACTTTGTGTCTTTCACAGTGTCTTACACCTGCACACACATACCATGGGTGCTGGGGATAAAAGAAAAAAAAGAAAAAAAAAAAAAAAAAAAAAAAATAAAGCCTCCCCGGTCTCTCTGGGGACGAGGCACCGGCCCTTGGAGGGGAGGGACTCTCCTGCAGCGCGCCGGCGGGAGTGAGTGACTGTCTGAAAAAAAAAAAAATAAATAAATAAATAAATCCCCCCCGCTCTCTCTGGGGAAGAGGCACTGGCCCTTGGAGGGGAGGGACTCTCATGCAGCGCGCTGGCGGTGCTGCCCCTCTCCGGGGGATGAACCTACGGTGCCCCTTGACTGTCCCGCACCGCGGCCCGACTTGCCCAAACCCCCAGGGGCTACAGCAGGGCCTCCTGCTGCCTCGACTCCTCCGGCCCCTGGGGAGGACCTCCATAACCACGAGGGCCGTGGTGCGGGCGACGACGGAGGACCCTCTGCTGGGTCGTCGAGCGGTGGAGGGGAGGAGGGTGTTATCCTCGCTCCTCCCTCCCAGACTGTTTTTCCAGGGGCCTTGGCCCTGGGGGATGACCTTTTCCTGGGGGATGACCTTTTCCCTGAGGAGCCAGGCGTCCCGGTGTCGGGAGAGGAGCGGGGCCCTGAGCCTCTGCCGCCCGACGACCCGAACTCGGGGTGTTCCGGGAAGGGGTGCGCCGAGGAAGGTACCGCAGGTGACCCTGGGGGTGGGGTCGCCGGGGGTTTGAGGCCGGTTGGCGGCGCCGGACCAGCCCCCATCCTCTCGGTGGGGGAGGGGTCGGTGACCGAGGGCGACCACCCGGAGGAGGGTTCGGGATCGGTGGCAGACACCGGGGACGACGCGGACTCCGTCTGCAGCGACTTTTTTGAGTCCCAGGTGCCCCCCACCGATCTCCCCCTCATCCCCCTCGAGGAACTCCGGGAATTTGTCGAGGAAACTCTGAGTCGCCGGGATAGAGCCCAACTGGCGCTCGATCACTGGAGCTCTTTTGAGAAAGTTTACTGGTCGGCCCATGCTGCCCGCCAGGCGCCTGGGCTCGACGTCAATGAGCGAAAGCGAGTCAGGAACTTCCTGGGGGCACTCCTGGTGAGGGCGAGGGACTTCAGTGCCCCTCCCTCGTCCTCCCTGTAAATATATACACGGGCTTGTTAATTGTACCGGTGGTGGTTGCACAAAGCTTCCGACATGGAGACGACTATAGCCAGCCTCAACATCAACGGCAGCAGGGAGTCGCAGCGCAGATTCCAGACCCCCTCGGTCCTTCGGGACGGGAGGTATGCGGTGTGCTTCCTGCAAGAAACCCACACTACCCCGGGAGACGAAGCCACCTGGCTCCTGGAGTGGCGAGGGGGGGTCTACATGAGTCACCTCACCCGCAGATCTGGCGGGGTGGCTATCCTGTTGGCCCCGCATTTTCAGCCGGAGATCTTGGGGGTCAGGGAGCCAGTGCCAGGCCGTTTGCTTCACCTGACGGTTCGGCTGGGGGGCGCGGTGCTTCACTTGGTGAACGTCTACGCTCCCCTGGCCGGGCCGAGGCAAGCGAGCTTCTTCGAAGAAGTGTCCGCTCATCTCGCTTCCATCGACGAGAACCAGTGCGTCGTCCTCGGGGGAGATTTTAACTGCGTCCTCGAGGGCAGGGACCACAGCGGTGCCCGCACTGGCTGCGCGTCGGGGAAGAGGTTGGGGGACTTGGTCAAGTCCTTCGACCTGGTGGACGTCTGGCGGAATCTCCATCCCGACTCCATCGCCTTCACCTTCGTGAGGCCTGGGGTCGGAGCGTCCAGAATCGACCGCCTGTACGTTTCGCGGGCGTACGCCTCCTGTTTTCCGAAGGCCTCCACGCGGCAGGTGTCGTGCACGGACCACCACCTGGTGTGGGCGGAACTCCTTCCGTTCGGCGTCAGGCTGGGCTCCGCGTACTGGCACTTTAACAACCTGCTGCTGGAGGACGAGCGGTTCCGGGACTCGTTTCGTCGTTTCTGGGCCGGCTGGAGAAGGAAGGGGGGAAGCTTCCCCTCCCTGAGGCTATGGTGGGACGTGGTCAAGGCTCACGTCCGCGTCTTCTGTCAGGAGTACGCGAGGGGGTCGACGAAGAGGCGGAAATCCAGGATCGGGGAGTTGGAGAGGGAGTTGCTCGACCTGGAGTCACGCCTCGGTCAGCCCGACGCGGACCCGGCACTGCGCGGGGCGTACGAAGAGAAGAATGCCGCGCTCCGGGACCTGCAGCTCGTCGGGGCTCGGGGCGCGTACGTAAGGTCGCGGATCCAGCTCCTCCAGGACCTGGACCGCGGCTCCCCCTTCTACTCGCTGGAAAAAAGGCGTGGCACCCGTCAGCAGCTCCTTGTGCTGCTGGCCGACAACGGGTCCCTCGTCTCGGATCCGGAGGGCGTCAGGGTCCACGTCCAGAACTATTACACGGCTCTGTTCTCTCCGGATCCGTCCAGCGAGGATGCTCGCAGAGTTCTGTGGGAGGACCTGCCGCAGCTCAGCCCGGAGGACGCCGGAAGGCTCGACGCTCCCGTCACTTTAGAGGAGCTGACTGGCGCCCTCGACCGGCTCTCGGGGGGCAAAACCCCGGGGCTGGACGGGCTGACTGTGGAGTTCTTCAGGGCGTTCTGGGACGTCCTGGGGAGCGACTACGCACAGGTCCTGGGGGAGTGTCTAAATGCCGGACAGCTGCCCCTTTCTTGGCGCAGGGCAGTCATCGTCCTGCTGCCAAAGAAGGGGGACCTACATTCGCTAAAGAACTGGCGTCCAGTCTCCCTCCTCAGCACGGATTACAAAATCTTCGCCAGGGTGTTGTCTTCTCGCCTGGCCTCCGTGCTGGCCCACATGATTCACCCGGACCAGTCCTACACGGTCCCGGGCCGGCGGATACACGATAACGTCCACCTGGTCCGGGACCTGATCCATTTCTGTCGACGGGCTGGTCTGCCGAGCGCCTTCCTGTCTCTCGACCAGGAGAAGGCGTTCGACAGGGTCGATCACGAGTACCTGCTCGGGACTCTGCGGGCATTCGGGTTCGGGACGCAGTTCGTCGCCCGGATCCGACTTTTGTACGCCGCCGCAGAGTGTCTGGTTAAAGTTAACGGGTCCCTGACGGCGCCCCTTCGCTTCGGGAGAGGTGTGCGTCAAGGCTGCCCCCTGTCCGGCCAGCTGTATTCCCTGTGCATGGAGCCTTTCCTGCGCCTCTTGCGGAGGAGGTTGTCGGGGCTGGTTTTGCGCGGCGCGGGCACGGGGGTGGTCCTCTCGGCCTACGCCGACGACGTGCTCCTCACTTTCACCGACCCGGCTGACCTGGGGAGGATGCGCGAGTGCCAGGCCGTGTACTCGGCGGCGTCTTCCGCCAGGATCAACTGGGCCAAATGTTCCGGACTACTGGTCGGCCCGTGGCGGGTGGACTCTCTGCCGGAGGAGTTACGGGGGTTCAGCTGGAGTACCACCCATCTCCTCTACCTGGGGGTCTACCTCAGCCCGGCTGAGGAATCCTGGCCGGCCAACTGGCAGGAGCTGGAGGCCAAAGTCTCGGCTCGCCTAGGCCGCTGGACAGGACTGCTCCGAGTGCTATCTTACAGGAGTCGAGTGCTGGTCATAAACCAGCTGGTGGCCGCCATGCTGTGGTACCGGCTGGTCACTTTGGTCCCTCCTCTTGGCTTTGTCGCTGGCATCCAGAGAACGTTGGTCGATTTCTTCTGGGACAAAAAGATGCACTGGGTCGCCGCGCAGGCTCTGAGTCTCCCTATTGAGGAGGGCGGTCAGTCGCTGGTGTGCGCCCGCACCCAGGTCGCGACGTTCCGCCTTCAGACCTTGCGGCGATACCTTTACGTCGAGCCTCCTCCTAGATGGTGCGCCCTGGCGACGTATTTTTTCCGCCAGGTGCGTAACCTCAACTACGACACGCAGCTCCTGTTCGTCGACCGTGACGGTTTGCAGGTCGCCCTCAAGACGCTGCCTGTCTTTTACCAGGACCTGATCACTGTCTGGAACATGGTCGAATCGCGTCGCGCCTACCCTCCGGCTGGAGTAGCGGCTGTCGTCAGGGAGCCGTTGCTCAGGAATCCGCACCTCCGTACTCGCGGGTTCGAGTGGCTGTCGGAGGAGAGGGCCGCGGCGGCGAGGGTGACCAGGGTCGGGGACGTGCTGGGTGCCGGGGGCCTGGGCTGGACGCTGCCGCAGGACATAGCAGGCAGGGCGGCGGTAGACGTCCAGTACGTGGCCACCGCCATCCGACGCCTCAAAACGGCGGTGCTCGGACCCGACGTAGTACACCAGTTGGAGGACGCTCAGGTGTGCGGTGGGATCCCGTCCGAGCTCACCCCAGCCCGGACGGAATTTCACATTGGCCCCAAGGTCCCGTACTTCCCGCGGGAGCCTGTGCCCCACAACCTGAGCCGCCTCCGAAATTTTAACTTTGTTTTGTTTCGGGAGGTGAAAAGGAGAGCCCTGTACCGACTGCTGCTGCACACCATCCACCTCTTCTCCCTCATCCACCGTCCGGACACGCCTTGGCGTGCCCATTTGCCACCGGGCGGTGGGGATCCCCAGTGGAGGGCTCTCTACGCGGGAGTCCTCCCCCTTTCTCTCGGGGATCTGGGGTGGAGGGTGCTGCACGCAGCAGTCCCCTGCAACCGCAGATTGCGGTGGTTCACGGACTCCCAGCCCAACTGCTTGTTCTGTGGCGCTGTGGAGTCCGTGGACCATGTATATATTGGGTGTGGGCGTTTGCACTCCCTTTTTGATTTCCTTAAAAACCTTCTCCTCTGTTTTTGGCTGCACTTCAGTCCCACGCTCCTGATCTTTGGGCACCCGGTACGGAGGAAGGAGGGCAGGTCTGAAGACCTCCTCGTGGGTCTGCTCCTGGGCCTGGCCAAGCTGGCCATCAACAGGTCCAGGCAGCGGGCCGTGGAGGGGGTCGTTAGGGCCGACTGCCTGCCCCTCTTCCGCGGTTATGTTAGAGCCCGGGTGTCCTTGGAGAAGGAGCACGCGGTGTCCACCAACACCCTGGAGTTGTTCAGGGAGAGGTGGGCGCCGCAGGGAGTGGAGTGCATCATTTCTCCCTCCAACTCTATTTTGATTTAGTCCCTACCCTCCCCTTCACTGTTTTGATCACACAGCACTGCCCTTTGATGTGAAGGGCAGTGTTTGTCACTGGCCACCCGGGTGTTTTCCTATATTCCCGGTGGTGGAAATTGAATAAAGATTGGTGCACTTTGTGTCTTTCACTGTGTCTCACACCTGCACACACACACCATGGGTGCTGGGGAAAAAATAAGCACTACCGCACTTAGGTGGTAGTGTGGGGGTTAAAGGGGAAAAAAAAAAAAAAAAAAAAAAAAAAAAAAAAAAAAAAAGCCTCCCCGGTCTCTCTGGGGACGAGGCACCGGCCCTTGGAGGGGAGGGACTCTCCTGCAGCGCGCCGGCGGGAGTGAGTGACTGTCTGAAAAAAAAAAAAAAAAAAAAAAAAAAAAAAAAAATAAATCCCCCCCGCTCTCTCTGGGGAAGAGGCACTGGCCCTTGGAGGGGAGGGACTCTCATGCAGCGCGCTGGCGGTGCTGCCCCTCTCCGGGGGATGAACCTACGGTGCCCCTTGACTGTCCCGCACCGCGGCCCGACTTGCCCAAACCCCCAGGGGCTACAGCAGGGCCTCCTGCTGCCTCGACTCCTCCGGCCCCTGGGGAGGACCTCCATAACCACGAGGGCCGTGGTGCGGGCGACGACGGAGGACCCTCTGCTGGGTCGTCGAGCGGTGGAGGGGAGGAGGGTGTTATCCTCGCTCCTCCCTCCCAGACTGTTTTTCCAGGGGCCTTGGCCCTGGGGGATGACCTTTTCCTGGGGGATGACCTTTTCCCTGAGGAGCCAGGCGTCCCGGTGTCGGGAGAGGAGCGGGGCCCTGAGCCTCTGCCGCCCGACGACCCGAACTCGGGGTGTTCCGGGAAGGGGTGCGCCGAGGAAGGTACCGCAGGTGACCCTGGGGGTGGGGTCGCCGGGGGTTTGAGGCCGGTTGGCGGCGCCGGACCAGCCCCCATCCTCTCGGTGGGGGAGGGGTCGGTGACCGAGGGCGACCACCCGGAGGAGGGTTCGGGATCGGTGGCAGACACCGGGGACGACGCGGACTCCGTCTGCAGCGACTTTTTTGAGTCCCAGGTGCCCCCCACCGATCTCCCCCTCATCCCCCTCGAGGAACTCCGGGAATTTGTCGAGGAAACTCTGAGTCGCCGGGATAGAGCCCAACTGGCGCTCGATCACTGGAGCTCTTTTGAGAAAGTTTACTGGTCGGCCCATGCTGCCCGCCAGGCGCCTGGGCTCGACGTCAATGAGCGAAAGCGAGTCAGGAACTTCCTGGGGGCACTCCTGGTGAGGGCGAGGGACTTCAGTGCCCCTCCCTCGTCCTCCCTGTAAATATATACACGGGCTTGTTAATTGTACCGGTGGTGGTTGCACAAAGCTTCCGACATGGAGACGACTATAGCCAGCCTCAACATCAACGGCAGCAGGGAGTCGCAGCGCAGATTCCAGACCCCCTCGGTCCTTCGGGACGGGAGGTATGCGGTGTGCTTCCTGCAAGAAACCCACACTACCCCGGGAGACGAAGCCACCTGGCTCCTGGAGTGGCGAGGGGGGGTCTACATGAGTCACCTCACCCGCAGATCTGGCGGGGTGGCTATCCTGTTGGCCCCGCATTTTCAGCCGGAGATCTTGGGGGTCAGGGAGCCAGTGCCAGGCCGTTTGCTTCACCTGACGGTTCGGCTGGGGGGCGCGGTGCTTCACTTGGTGAACGTCTACGCTCCCCTGGCCGGGCCGAGGCAAGCGAGCTTCTTCGAAGAAGTGTCCGCTCATCTCGCTTCCATCGACGAGAACCAGTGCGTCGTCCTCGGGGGAGATTTTAACTGCGTCCTCGAGGGCAGGGACCACAGCGGTGCCCGCACTGGCTGCGCGTCGGGGAAGAGGTTGGGGGACTTGGTCAAGTCCTTCGACCTGGTGGACGTCTGGCGGAATCTCCATCCCGACTCCATCGCCTTCACCTTCGTGAGGCCTGGGGTCGGAGCGTCCAGAATCGACCGCCTGTACGTTTCGCGGGCGTACGCCTCCTGTTTTCCGAAGGCCTCCACGCGGCAGGTGTCGTGCACGGACCACCACCTGGTGTGGGCGGAACTCCTTCCGTTCGGCGTCAGGCTGGGCTCCGCGTACTGGCACTTTAACAACCTGCTGCTGGAGGACGAGCGGTTCCGGGACTCGTTTCGTCGTTTCTGGGCCGGCTGGAGAAGGAAGGGGGGAAGCTTCCCCTCCCTGAGGCTATGGTGGGACGTGGTCAAGGCTCACGTCCGCGTCTTCTGTCAGGAGTACGCGAGGGGGTCGACGAAGAGGCGGAAATCCAGGATCGGGGAGTTGGAGAGGGAGTTGCTCGACCTGGAGTCACGCCTCGGTCAGCCCGACGCGGACCCGGCACTGCGCGGGGCGTACGAAGAGAAGAATGCCGCGCTCCGGGACCTGCAGCTCGTCGGGGCTCGGGGCGCGTACGTAAGGTCGCGGATCCAGCTCCTCCAGGACCTGGACCGCGGCTCCCCCTTCTACTCGCTGGAAAAAAGGCGTGGCACCCGTCAGCAGCTCCTTGTGCTGCTGGCCGACAACGGGTCCCTCGTCTCGGATCCGGAGGGCGTCAGGGTCCACGTCCAGAACTATTACACGGCTCTGTTCTCTCCGGATCCGTCCAGCGAGGATGCTCGCAGAGTTCTGTGGGAGGACCTGCCGCAGCTCAGCCCGGAGGACGCCGGAAGGCTCGACGCTCCCGTCACTTTAGAGGAGCTGACTGGCGCCCTCGACCGGCTCTCGGGGGGCAAAACCCCGGGGCTGGACGGGCTGACTGTGGAGTTCTTCAGGGCGTTCTGGGACGTCCTGGGGAGCGACTACGCACAGGTCCTGGGGGAGTGTCTAAATGCCGGACAGCTGCCCCTTTCTTGGCGCAGGGCAGTCATCGTCCTGCTGCCAAAGAAGGGGGACCTACATTCGCTAAAGAACTGGCGTCCAGTCTCCCTCCTCAGCACGGATTACAAAATCTTCGCCAGGGTGTTGTCTTCTCGCCTGGCCTCCGTGCTGGCCCACATGATTCACCCGGACCAGTCCTACACGGTCCCGGGCCGGCGGATACACGATAACGTCCACCTGGTCCGGGACCTGATCCATTTCTGTCGACGGGCTGGTCTGCCGAGCGCCTTCCTGTCTCTCGACCAGGAGAAGGCGTTCGACAGGGTCGATCACGAGTACCTGCTCGGGACTCTGCGGGCATTCGGGTTCGGGACGCAGTTCGTCGCCCGGATCCGACTTTTGTACGCCGCCGCAGAGTGTCTGGTTAAAGTTAACGGGTCCCTGACGGCGCCCCTTCGCTTCGGGAGAGGTGTGCGTCAAGGCTGCCCCCTGTCCGGCCAGCTGTATTCCCTGTGCATGGAGCCTTTCCTGCGCCTCTTGCGGAGGAGGTTGTCGGGGCTGGTTTTGCGCGGCGCGGGCACGGGGGTGGTCCTCTCGGCCTACGCCGACGACGTGCTCCTCACTTTCACCGACCCGGCTGACCTGGGGAGGATGCGCGAGTGCCAGGCCGTGTACTCGGCGGCGTCTTCCGCCAGGATCAACTGGGCCAAATGTTCCGGACTACGGTCGGCCCGTGGCGGGTGGACTCTCTGCCGGAGGAGTTACGGGGGTTCAGCTGGAGTACCACCCATCTCCTCTACCTGGTGATCTACCTCAGCCCGGCTGAGGAATCCTGGCCGGCCAACTGGCAGGAGCTGGAGGCCCAAGTCTCGGCTCGCCTAGGCCGCTGGATAGGACCGCTCCGAGTGCTATCTTACAGGAGTCAAGTGCTGGTCATAAACCAGCTGGTGGCCGCCATGCTGTGGTACCGGCTGGTCACTTTGGTCCCTCCTCCTGGCTTTGTCGCTGACATCCAGAGAACGTTGGTCGATTTCTTCTGGGACAAAAAGATGCACTGGGTCGCCGCGCAGGTTGAGTCTCCCTATTGAGGAGGGCGGTCAGTCGCTGGTGTGCGTCCGCACCCAGGTCGCGACGTTCTGCCTTCAGACCTTGCGGCGATACCTTTATGTCGAGCCTCCTCCTAGGTGGTGCGCCCTGGCGACGTATTTTTTCCGCCAGGTGCGTAACCTCAACTACGACACGCAGCTCCTGTTCGTCGACCGTGACGGTTTGGAGGTCGCCCTCAAGACGCTGCCTGTCTTTTACCAGGACCTGATCACTGTCTGGAACATGGTCGAATCGCGTCACGCCTACCCTCCGGCTGGAGTAGCGGCTATCGTAAGGGAGCCGTTGCTCAGGAATCCGCACCTCCGTACTCGCGGGTTCGAGTGGCTGTCGGAGGGGAGGGCTGCGGCGGCGAGGGTGACCAGGGTCGGGGACGTGCTGGGTGCCGGGGGCCTGGGCTGGACGCTGCCGCAGGACATAGCAGGCAGGGCAGCGGTAGACGTCCGGTACGTGGCCACCGCCATCCGACGCCTTAAAACGGCAGTGCTCAGACCCGACGTAGTGCACCAGTTGGAGGACGCTCAGGTGTGCGGTGGGATCCCGTCCGCGCTCACCCCAGCCCGGATGGAATTTCACATTGGCCCCAAGGTCCCGTACTTCCCGCGGGAGCCTGTGCCCCACAACCTGAGCCGCCTCCGAAATTTTAATTTTGTTTTGTTTAAGGAAATAAAAAGAAGAGCCCTGTATAGACTGCTGCTGCACTCCGTCCACCTCTTCTCCCTCATCCACCGTCCGGACACGCCTTGGCGTGCCCATTTGCCACCGGGCGGTGGGGATCCCCAGTGGAGGGCTCTCTACGCGGGAGTCCTCCCCCTTTCTCTCGGGGATCTGGGGTGGAGGGTGTTGCACGCAGCAGTCCCCTGCAACCGCAGATTGCGGTAGTTCACAGACTCCCAGCCCAACTGCTTGTTCTGCGGTGCTGTGGAGTCCGTGGACCACGTGTATATTGGGTGTGGGCGTTTGCACTCCCTTTTTGATTTTCTTAAAAACCTTCTCCTCTGTTTTTGGCTGCACTTCAGTCCCACGCTCCTGATCTTTGGGCACCCGGTACGGAGGAAGGAGGGCAGGTCTGAAGGCCTCCTCGTGGGTCTGCTCCTGGGCCTGGCCAAACTGGCCATTAACAGGTCCAGGCAGCAGGCCGTGGAGGGGGTCGTTAGGGCCGACTGCCTGCCCCTCTTCCGCGGTTATGTTAGAGCCCGGGTGTCCTTGGAGAAGGAGCACGTGGTGTCGACCAACACCCTGGAGTTGTTCAGGGAGAGGTGGGCGCCGCAGGGAGTGGAGTGCATCATTTCTCCCTCCAATTCTATTTTGATTTATTTATATTTTATTAAACAAATTACAAACAAACAGTTTACAAAAAAACACTTACAGCTGTACATAAGAGACAGCAATGTTACAAGGGAGAGGAGCAGTAAAGCTAGGCCCCAAACCCTACCATTCAACCATTTTACAGGGAGATGAGGACAAACCTCAAATCCCAGTTCCACGTATGACAAGACAGTGACAATGACATTTGTACATTAGACAATACCATTACATACAAAAGTGCAGACAATACAGACCCAGCAAGCCCCCGCCCCTCCCACCTTCCGACCACTCTAAGGCAGCCTGCCCCTACCCTCCTTCCGGTTTCTCTCCTCTTTATATTTTTTTTTTAGTGGACTGACTCTGTGCTGGCTGGTGTTACAGTCAGTATGTTACTGTTGGTTTTGGCTTTTTTGGAGGGGGAAACCTGATTCTTGAACTGGCTGAATTATTTAGCCAGTTTGTTAACTGGCATTCCTTTTTTTTTTTTTTTTCCTGTTTATATTATTTTATTAAACAAATTACAAACCAGTTTACAAAAAACATTGACAGCTGTACACAAAAGACAGCAATTTTACAAGGGAGAGGAGCAGCAAAGCTAGGCCCCGAACCCTACTGTTCAACCATTTCACAGGGAGAGGAGGACAAACCTCAAATCCCAGTTCCACATATGACAAGACAGTGACAATGACATTTATACATTAGACAATACCGTTACATACAAAAGTGCAGACAATGCAAGCCCCCGCCCCTCCCACCTTCCGACCACTCTAAGGCAGCCCGCCCCTACCCTCCTTCCGGTTTCTCTCCTCTTTATATTTTTTTTAGTGGACTGACTCTGTGCTGGCTGGTGTTACAGTCAGTATGTTACTGTTGGTTTTGGCTTTTTTGGAGGGGGAAACCTGATTCTTGAACTGGCTGAATTATTTAGCCAGTTTGTTAACTGGCATTCCTTTTAGTGAGGACTGACTGTTAAACTCCTGATGCACACAATGTGTTTCAGGTGTAACTCAGTTCTCATTAGGGGATTGTTGTTTCACTGGCTGGTTACAGCCTGTGTGTTAAGCCTATCGAGAAAAGGACAATGTTAATTTTGTGGTAGGGCTTAGCCCTTGGACTGTAGTTTTCTTTGTTTTTTGTATGTGTCTTCACTTTTTATTGGTGTTTTGGACTGAGTCCTGTGGAAGACATGCATTTTACCAGAGGAGCTGTTCCTGTGGGGAGGCCTAGCCCTGGACTGGGCCTCTGAAGATTGAACACCTGTATGCGTGCTGGGAGGTGAGCAGTTGCTGTATCCTCGAGTTTGGGAGAAGACCTTTCCTTCAGGAGCGGACCAAACCCCTGTGAGTTAACTGCACCTGTACTATGTACTGTGTTCTTGTGAGTCGGCCTGGCTCTCCAAGGCTGGACCAGGACTCCGTTGAGACTGAACTGTGGGGTGTGCATTTGCTGCCTCCAGGAGTGGACTCTGCCCTTGATTGCGGACTGTTTTTTAACAACGGATTCTGCAGTTTGGAGCGGCCTCTAATTCTGACATTGCACATTGTATACTGGAGTGGACTCTTCCTGGAAATGGATTCCATATCTTGAAGACTGTATAAATTTGGACTGTGTACCAGAAGGGAGTTTTTTTTTTGGTAACTAACTGTATTGTGGTGTTTCCTGGGTCTATCACCCGCACTGTCTTGCGTGTCCCTGGGTCTGGCAGGCCTGCTGTGAGCTGGGAGGCTCATGGGTTGTCCTGAAAGCTGTCACCCCGAGAGCCGGAGGGTGGGTAGGCCATGCTGTGAATCTGAAGGTTGGTAGGCTGTCCTAAAAGCCAGAGAGTGGGTAGGCCACCCTGATGCCAGTCACCCCGAGAGCTAGATGGTGGGTAGGCTGTTCTGAGCACTGTCGTCCCGATAAGGGGTAATCGGGACGGGCTGTCCTAGAGGTGGTCGAAAGGTGTCAGAGCAGCCGAGAGCCAGAAGGCACGTAGGGGTGGGCTGAGATCCGGAAGGCTTGTGGGCTACCATGCATGCTGTCATCCCAGGGAAGGGGACTGGCTTTCCTAGAGGTGGCCGAAAGGTGTGCCAGGATAGCCCACTGGTCGGAGGTGCAACGGGGTGGGTGAGAGCCCAATGGTACTTAGGGGCAGACCGAGAGCCAGAAGGCGGGTAGCCATCCTCAGCGCTGTCACCCCGGGCAGGTACCGGGGCGGGCTGCCCCAGAGGTGGTCGAAAGGTGCTGAGGGTGGTTAGTGAAGCCGGAAGGTGGGTAGGCCGTCCTGACTGCTGTCACGCTGGGCGGGTACCGGGGCGGGCTGTCCTAGAGGTGGTCGAAAGGTGTGTCAGGGCGGACCGAGAACTGGAAGGGGCATGGGGTGGACCGAGAACCGGAAGGTGGGTAGGGGCGGGCTGCCTTAGAGTGGTCGGAAGGTGGGAGGGGTGGGGGCTTGCTGGGTCTGTATTGTCTGCACTTTTGTATGTAACGGTATTGTCTAATGTACAAATGTCATTGTCACTGTCTTGTCATACGTGGAACTGGGATTTGAGGTTTGTCCTCATCTCCCTGTAAAATGGTTGAATGGTAGGGTTTGGGGCCTAGCTTTGCTGCTCCTCTCCCTTGTAACATTGCTGTCTCTTAGGTACAGCTGTAAATGTTTTTTGTACACTGTTATTTGTAATTTGTTTAATAAAATATAAATAAATCAAAATAGAATTGGAGGGAGAAATGATGCACTCCACTCCCTGCGGCGCCCACCTCTCCCTGAACAACTCCAGGGTGTTGGTCGACACCACGTGCTCCTTCTCCAAGGACACCCGGGCTCTAACGTAACCGTGGAAGAGGGGCAGGCAGTTGGCCCTAAATCTCCGGTTTTTTTTTTTTACACAGTGAAAGACACAAAGTGCACGAATCTTTATTCAAATTCCACCACCAGGAAGATAGGAAAACACCCGGGTGGCCAGTGACAAACACTGCCCTTCACATCAGAGGGCAGTGCTGTGTGATCAATACAGTGAAGGGGAGGGTAGGGACTAAATCAAAATAGAGTTGGAGGGAGAAATAATGCACTCCACTCCCTGCGGCGCCCACCTCTCCCTGAACAACTCCATGGTGGTGGTCGACACCGCGTGCTCCTTCTCCAAGGACACCCGGGCTCTAACGTCACCGCGGAAGAGGGGCAGGCAGTCGGCCCTAAATCTCCTGTTTATTTTTTTTTTATTTTTTTCTCCTGTTTATATATTTATTTTTCCTTTTTTTTGTTTAACCCCCACACTACCACCTAAGTGCGGTAGTGCTTATTTAATCCCCAGCACCCATGGTGTGTGTGTGCAGGTGTGAGACACAGTGGAAGACTCGAAGTGCACGAAGTTTTATTTTTTTTTATTTTTTTTTTCTTATTTTTTCTGCAGTAAAAGACAAAATCTCCTGTTTTTATTTTATTTTTTTTTTAACCCCCACACTACCACCTAAGTGCGGTAGTGCTTATTTTATCCCCAGCACCCATGGTGTGTGTGTGCAGGGGTGAGACACAGTGAAAGACACAAAGTGCACCAATCTTTATTCAATTTCCACCACCAGGAAGATAGGGAAACACCCGGGTGGCCAGTGACAAGCACTGCCCTTCACATCAAAGGGCAGTGCTGTGTGATCAAAACAGTGAAGGGGAGGGTAGGGACTAAATCAAAATAGAATTGGAGGGAGAAATGATGCCCTCCACTCCCTGCGGCGCCCACCTCTCCCTGAACAACTCCAGGGTGTTGGTCGACACCGCGTGCTCCTTCTCCAAGGACACCCGGGCTCTAACATAACTGTGGAAGAGGGGTAGGCAGTTGGCCCTAAATCTCCTGTTTATTTTTTTTGTTTTTTTTTTGGAAGGTAGCAATCTCCTGTTTATTTATTTATTTATTTTAAATTTAACCCCCACACTACCACCTAAGTGCGGTAGTGCTTATTTTTTTCCCCTAGCACCCATGGTGTGTGTGTGCAGGTGTGAGGCACAATGAAAGACACAAAGTGCACGAATCTTTATTCAATTTCCACCACCAGGGAAATAGGAAAACACCCAGGTGGCCAGTGACAAGCACTGCCCTTCACATCAAAGGGCAGTGCTGTGTGACACAAACAGTGAAGGGGAGGGTAGGGACTAAATCAAAATAGAATTGGAGGGAGAAATGATGCACTCCACTCCCTGCGGCGCCCACCAGTCCCTGAACAATTCCAGGGTGTTGGTGGACACCGCGTGCTCCTTCTCCAAGGACACCCGGGCTCCAACGTAACCGTGGAAGAGGGGTAGGCAGTTGGCCATAAATCTCCTGTTTATTTATTTTTTCTTTTTTTGTCCTGTTTATATTTTTTTTTCCTTTTTTTTTGTTTAACCCCCACACTACCACCTAAGTGCGGTAGTGCTTATTTAATCCCCATCACCCATGGTGTGTGTGTGCAGGTGTGAGACACAGTGGAAGACACAAAGTACACAAAGTTTTATTCAAATTCCACCACTAGGGAGATAGGAAAACACCCGGGTGGCCAGTGACAAACACTGCCCTTCACATCAAGGGACAGTGCTGTGTGATCAAAACAGTGAAGGGGGGGGGTAGGGACTAAATCAAAATAACATTGGAGGGAGAAATGATGCACTCCACTCCCTGCGGCGCCCACCTCTCCCTGAACAACTCCAGGGTGTTGGTCGACACCGCGTGCTCCTTCTCCAAGGACACCCGGGCTCTAACGTAACCGTGGAAGAGGGGCAGGCAGTTGGCCCTAAATCTCCTGTTTATTTTTTTTTTGCCAGGCCCTCCCTCCCACTTCCGGTTTGTTTTTTATTGCCAGGCCCTCCCACCCACTTCTGTTTATTTTTTTTTAATTTTAATTGTTTTTTTTATTTAACCCCCACACTACCACCTAAGTGCGGTAGTGCTTATTATATATTTTTTTTCCCCAGCACCCATGGTGTGTGTGTGCGCGCGCAGGTGTGAGACACAGTGAAAGACACAAAGTGCACCAATCTTTTTTCAAATTCCACCACCAGGATGATAGGAAAACACCCGGGTGGCCAGTGACAAAGACTGCCCTTCACATCAAAGGGCAATGTTATGTGATCAAAACAGTGAAGGTGAGGGTAGGGACTAAATCAAAATAAAATTGGAGGGAGAAATGATGCACTCCACTCCCTGCGGCGCCCACCTCTCCCTGAACAACTCAAGGTTGTTGGTCGACACCGCGTGCTCCTTCTCCAAGGACACCCGGGCTCCAACGTAACCGTGGAAGAGGGGCAGGCAGTTGGCCATAAATCTCGGTGTTTTTTTACACAGTGAAAGACACAAAGTGCACGAATCTTTATTCAAATTCCACCACCAGGAAGATAGGAAAACACCCGGGTGGCCAGTGACAAACACTGCCCTTCACATCAAAGGGCAGTGCTATGTGATCAAAACAGTGAAGGGGAGGGTAGGGACTAAATCAAAATAGAATTGGAGGGAGAAATGATGCACTCCACTCCCTGCGGCGCCCACCTCTCCCTGAACAATTCCAGGGTGTTGCTGGACACCGCGTGCTCCTTCTCCAAAGACACCCGGGCCCTAACGTAACCGCGGAAGAGGGGCAGGCAGTTGGCCCTAAATCTCCTGTTTTTTTTTTTTGTTTTTTTTTGGAAGGTAGCAATCTTCTGTTTATTTATTTATTTATTTATTTTAAATTTAACCCCCACACTACCACCTAAGTGCGGTAGTGCTTATTTTTTTCCCCTAGCACCCATGGTGTGTGTGTGCAGGTGTGAGACACAGTGAAAGACACAAAGTGCACCAATCTTTATTCAAATTCCACCACCAGGAAGATAGGAAAACCCGCGCGTGGCTAGTGACAAGCACTGCCCTTGACATCAAGGGACAGTGCTGTGTGATCAAAACAGTGAAGGGGAGGGTAGGGACTAAATCAAAATAGAATTGGAGGGAGAAATGATGCATTCCACTCCCTGCGGCGCCCACCTCTCCCTGAACAACTCCAGGGTGTTGGTCGACACCGCGTGCTCCTTCTCCAAGGACACCCGGGCTCTAACATAACCGTGGAAGAGGGGTAGGCAGTTGGCCCTAAATCTCCTGTTTATTTATTTTTTTAAATTTTTTTTAAAATAACTCCAGCCAGCCCAGAGTCAGTCCCCTAATCTGAGAAGGCTCTGAATCTCCTGTTTATTTATATTTTATTAAACAAATTACAAACAAACAGTTTACAAAAAACATTTACAGCTGTACATAAGAGACAGCAATGTTACAAGGGAGAGGAGCAGCAAAGCTAGGCCCCAAACCCTACCATTCAACCATTTTACAGGGAGATGAGGACAAACCTCAAATCCCAGTTCCACGTATGACAAGACAGTGACAATGACATTTGTACATTAGACAATACCGTTACATACAAAAGTGCAGACAATACAGACCCAGCAAGCCCCCTCCCCTCCCACCTTCCGACCACTCTAAGGCAGCCCGCCCCTACCCACCTTCCGGTTTCTCTCCTCTTTCTTTTTTTCCCTTTAACCCCCACACTACCACCTAAGTGCGGTAGTGCTTATTTTATCCCCAGCACCCATGGTGTGTGTGTGCAGGTGTGAGACACAGTGGAAGACACAAAGTCCACCAATCTTTATTCAATTTCCACCACCAGGAAGATAGGAAAATGACAATGACAAGCACTGCCCTTCGCATCAAAGGGACAGGGCTGTGTGATCAAAACAGTGAAGGGGAGGGTAGGGACTAAATCAAAATAAAATTGGAGGGAGAAATGATGCACTCCACTCCCTGCGGCGCCCACCTCTCCCTGAACAACTCGAGGGTGTTGGTCGACACCGCGTGCTCCTTCTCCAAGGACACCCGGGCTCTAACATAACCGTGGAAGAGGGGTAGGCAGTTGGCCCTAAATCTCCTGTTTATTTATTTATTTTTTCTTTTTTTTTTCCTTTCTTTTTTTTTAGCCCCCACACTACCACCTAAGTGCGGTAGTGCTTATTTTATCCCCATCACCCATGGTGTGTGTGTGCAGGGGTGAGACACAGTGAACGACACAAAGTGCACCAATCTTAATTCAATTTCCACCACCAGGAAGATAGGAAAACACCCGGGTGGCCAGTGACAAGCACTGCCCTTCACATCAAAGGGCAGCGCTGTGTGATCAAAACAGTGAAGGGGAGGGTAGGGACTAAATCAAAATAGAATTGGAGGGAGAAATGATGCACTCCACTCCCTGCGGCGCCCACCTCTCCCTGAACAACTCCAGGGTGTTGGTCGACACCGCGTGCTCCTTCTCCAAGGACACCCGGGCTCTAACAGAACTGTGGAAGAGGGGCAGGCAGTTGGCCCTAAATCTCCTGTTTATTTTTTTTGTTTTTTTTTGGAAGGTAGCAATCTCCTGTTTATTTATTTATTTATTTTAAATTTAACCCCCACACTACCACCTAAGTGCGGTAGTGCTTATTTTTTTCCCCTAGCACCCATGGTGTGTGTGTGCAGGTGTGAGACACAGTGAAAGACACAAAGTGCACGAATCGTTATTCAATTTCCACCACCAGGGAGATAGGAAAACACCCAGGTGGCCAGTGACAAGCACTGCCTTTCACATCCAAGGGCAGTGCTGTGTGATCAAAACAGTGAAGGGGAGGGTAGGGACTAAATCAAAATAGAATTGGAGGGAGAAATGATGCACTCCACTCCCTGCGGCGCCCACCTCTCCCTGAACAATTCCAGGGTGTTGGTGGACACCGCGTGCTCCTTCTCCAAGGACACCCGGGCTCCAACGTAACCGTGGAAGAGGGGTAGGCAGTTGGCCATAAATCTCCTGTTTATTTATTTTTTCTTTTTTTGTCCTGTTTATGTTTTTTTTTTCCTTTTTTTTGTTTAACCCCCACACTACCACCTAAGTGCGGTAGTGCTTATTTAATCCCCAGCACCCATGGTGTGTGTGTGTGCAGGTGTGAGACACAGTGGAAGACACAAAGTGCACGAAGTTTTATTCAAATTCCACCACCAGGGAGATAGGAAAACACCCGGGTGGCCAGTGACAAACACTGCCCTTCACATCAAGGGACAGTGCTGTGTGATCAAAACAGTGAAGGGGAGGGTAGGGACTAAATCAAAATAGAATTGGAGGGAGAAATGATGCACTCCACTCCCTGCGGCGCCCACCTCTCCCTGAACAACTCCAGGGTGTTGGTCGACACCGCGTGCTCCTTCTCCAAGGACACCCAGGCTCTAACGTAACCGTGGAAGAGGGGCAGGCAGTTGGTCCTAAATCTCCGGTTTTTTTTTACACAGTGAAAGACACAAAGTGCACGAATCTTTATTCAAATTCCACCACCAGGAAGATAGGAAAACGCCCGGGTGGCCAGTGACAAACACTGCCCTTCACATCAGAGGGCAGTGCTGTGTGATCAATACAATGAAGGGGAGGGTAGGGACTAAATCAAAATAGAGTTGGAGGCAGAAATAATGCACTCCACTCCCTGCGGCGCCCACCTCTCCCTGAACAACTCCATGGTGTTGGTCGACACCGCGTGCTCCTTCTCCAAGGACACCCGGGCTCTAACGTCACCGCGGAAGAAGGGCAGGCAGTCGGCCCTAAATCTCCTGTTTATTTTTTTTTTGCCAGGCCCTCCCTCCCACTTCCGGTTTGTTTTTTATTGCCAGGCCCTCCCACCCACTTCTGTTTATTTTTTTTTAATTTTAATTTATTTTTTTTATTTAACCCCCACACTACCACCTAAGTGCGGTAGTGCTTATTATATATTATTTTTCCCCAGCACCCATGGTGTGTGTGTGCACGCGCAGGTGTGAGACACAGTGAAAGACACAAAGTGCACTAATCTTTTTTCAAATCCCACCACCAGGATGATAGGAAAACACCCGGGTGGCCAGTGACAAAGACTGCCCTTCACATCAAAGGGCAATGTTATGTGATCAAAACAGTGAAGGTGAGGGTAGGGACTAAATCAAAATAAAATTGGAGGGAGAAATGATGCACTCCAATCCCTGCAGCGCCCACCTCTCCCTGAACAACTCCAGGGTGTTGGTCGACACCGCGTGCTCCTTCTCCAAGGACACCCGGGCTCCAACGTAACCGTGGAAGAGGGGCAGGCAGTTGGCCATAAATCTCGTTTTTTTTTACACAGTGAAAGACACAAAGTGCACGAATCTTTATTCAAATTCCACCACCAGGAAGATAGGAAAACACCCGGGTGGCCAGTGACAAACACTGCCCTTCACATCAAAGGGCAGTGCTATGTGATCAAAACAGTGAAGGGGAGGGTAGGGACTAAATCAAAATAGAATTGGAGGGAGAAATGATGCACTCCACTCCCTGCGGCGCCCACCTCTCCCTGAACAATTCCAGGGTGTTGGTGGACACCGCGTGCTCCTTCTCCAAAGACACCCGGGCCCTAACGTAACCGCGGAAGAGGGGCAGGCAGTTGGCCCTAAATCTCCTGTTTATTTTTTTTGTTTTTTTTTGGAAGGTAGCAATCTCCTGTTTATTTATTTATTTATTTTAAATTTAACCCCGACACTACCACCTAACTGCGGTAGTGCTTATTTTTTTCCCCTAGCACCCATGTTGTGTGTGTGCAGGTGTGAGACACAGTGAAAGACACAAAGTGCACGAATCTTTATTCAATTTCCACCACCAGGGAGATAGGAAAACACCCAGGTGGCCAGTGACAAGCACTGCCCTTCACATCAAAGGGCAGTGCTGTGTGATCAAAACAGTGAAGGGGAGGGTAGGGACTAAATCAAAATAGAATTGGAGGGAGAAATGATGCACTCCACTCCCTGCGGCGCCCACCTCTCCCTGAACAATTCCAGGGTGTTGGTGGACACCACGTGCTCCTTCTCCAAGGACACCCGGGCTCTAACATAACCGTGGAAGAGGGGTAGGCAGTTGGCCATAAATCTCCTGTTTATTTTTTTTTAATTTTTTTCTCCTGTTTATATTTTTTTTTTCCTTTTTTTTTGTTTAACCCCCACACTACCACCTAAGTGCGGTAGTGCTTATTTAATCCCCAGCACCCATGGTGTGTGTGTGCAGGTGTGAGACACAGTGGAAGACACAAAGTGCACGAAGTTTTATTCAAATTCCACCACCAGGGAGATAGGAAAACACCCGGGTGGCCAGTGACAAGCACTGCCCTTCACATCAAAGGGCAGTGCTGTGTGATCAAAACAGTGAAGGGGAGGGTAGGGACTAAATCAAAATAGAATTGGAGGGAGAAATGATGCACTCCACTCCCTGCGGCGCTCACCTCTCCCTGAACAACTCCAGGGTGTTGGTCGACACCGCGTGCTCCTTCTCCAAGGACACCCGGGCTCTAACATAACTGTGGAAGAGGGGCAGGCAGTTGGCCCTAAATCTCCTGTTTATCTTTTTGTGCAGGTGGGAGACACAGTGAAAGACACAAAGTGCACCAATCTTTATTCAATTTCCACCACCAGGAAGATAGGAAAACACCCGGGTGGCCAGTGACAAGCACTGCCCTTCACATCAAAGGGCAATGCTGTGTGATCAAAACAGTGAAGGGGAGGGTAGGGACTAAATCAAAATAGAGTTGGAAGGAGAAATGATGCACACCACTCCCTGCGGCGCCCACCTCTCCCTGAACAACTCCAGGGTGTTGGTCGACACCGCGTGCTCCTTCTCCAAGGACACCCGGGCTCTAACGTCACCGCGGAAGAGGGGCAGGCAGTCGGCCCTAAATCTCCTGTTTATTTTTTTTTTTGCCAGGCCCTCCCTCCCACTTCCGGTTTTTTTTTTTGCCAGGCCCTCCCTCCCACTTCTGTTTTTTTTATTTTAATTTATTTTTTTTATTTAACCCCCACACTACCACCTAAGTGCGGTAGTGCTTATTATATTTTTTTTTCCCCAGCACCCATGGTGTGTGTGTGCGCAGGTGTGAGACACAGTGAAAGACACAAAGTGCACGAATCTTTATTCAAATTCCACCACCAGGAAGATAGGAAAACACCCGAGTGGCCAGTGACAAACACTGCCCTTCACATCAAAGGGCAGTGCTATGTGATCAAAACAGTGAAGGGGAGGGTAGGGACTAAATCAAAATAGAATTGGAGGGAGAAATGATGCACTCCACTCCCTGCGGCGCCCACCTCTCCCTGAACAATTCCAGGGTGTTGGTGGACACCGCGTGCTCCTCTCCAAAGACACCAGGGCCCTAACGTAACCGCGGAAGAGGGGCAGGCAGTTGGCCCTAAATCTCCTGTTTATTTTTTTTGTTTTTTTTTGGAAGGTAGCAATCTCCTGTTTATTTATTTATTTATTTTAAATTTAACCCCCACACTACCACCTAAGTGCGGTAGTGCTTATTTTTTTCCCCTAGCACCCATGTTGTGTGTGTGCAGGTGTGAGACACAGTGAAAGACACAAAGTGCACCAATCTTTATTCAATTTCCACCACCAGGGAGATAGGAAAACACCCAGGTGGCCAGTGACAAGCACTGCCCTTCACATCAAAGGGCAGTGCTGTGTGATCAAAACAGTGAAGGGGAGGGTAGGGACTAAATCAAAATAGAATTGGAGGGAGAAATGATGCACTCCACTCCCTGCGGCGCCCACCTCTCCCTGAACAATTCCAGGGTGTTGGTGGACACCGCGTGCTCCTTCTCCAAGGACACCCGGGCTCTAACATAACCGTGGAAGAGGGGTAGGCAGTTGGCCATAAATCTCCTGTTTATTTTTTTTTTATTTTTTTCTCCTGTTTATATTTTTTTTTTCCTTTTTTTTTTGTTTAACCCCCACACTACCACCTAAGTGCGGTAGTGCTTATTTAATCCCCAGCACCCATGGTGTGTGTGTGCAGGTGTGAGACACAGTGGAAGACACAAAGTGCACGAAGTTTTATTCAAATTCCACCACCAGGGAGATAGGAAAACACCCAGGTGGCCAGTGACAAGCACTGCCCTTCACATCAAAGGGCAGTGCTGTGTGATCAAAACAGTGAAGGGGAGGGTAGGGACTAAATCAAAATAGAATTGGAGGGAGAAATGATGCACTCCACTCCCTGTGGCGCCCACCTCTCCCTGAACAACTCCAGGGTGTTGGTCGACACCGCGTGCTCCTTCTCCAAGGACACCCGGGCTCTAACATAACTGTGGAAGAGGGGCAGGCAGTTGGCCCTAAATCTCCTGTTTATCTTTTTGTGCAGGTGGGAGACACAGTGAAAGACACAAAGTGCACCAATCTTTATTCAATTTCCACCACCAGGAAGATAGGAAAACACCCGGGTGGCCAGTGACAAGCACTGCCCTTCACATCAAAGGGCAATGCTGTGTGATCAAAACAGTGAAGGGGAGGGTAGGGACTAAATCAAAATAGAGTTGGAAGGAGAATTGATGCACTCCACTCCCTGCGGCGCCCACCTCTCCCTGAACAACTCCAGGGTGTTGGTCGACACCGCGTGCTCCTTCTCCAAGGACACCCGGGCTCTAACGTCACCGCGGAAGAGGGGCAGGCAGTCGGCCCTAAATCTCCTGTTTATTTTTTTTTTTGCCAGGCCCTCCCTCCCACTTCCGGTTTTTTTTTTTGCCAGGCCCTCCCTCCCACTTCTGTTTTTTTTATTTTAATTTATTTTTTTTATTTAACCCCCACACTACCACCTAAGTGCGGTAGTGCTTATTATATTTTTTTTTCCCCAGCACCCATGGTGTGTGTGTGCGCAGGTGTGAGACACAGTGAAAGACACAAAGTGCACCAATCTTTATTCAAATTCCACCACCAGGAAGATAGGAAAACCCCCGCGTGGCCAGTGACAAGCACTCTCCTTGACATCAAGGGACAGTGCTGTGTGATCAAAACAGTGAAGGGGAGGGTAGGGACTAAATCAAAATAGAATTGGAGGGAGAAATGATGCACTCCACTCCCTGCGGAGCCAACCTCTCCCTGAACAACTCCAGGGTGTTGGTCGACACCGCGTGCTCCTTCTCCAAGGACACCCGGGCTCTAACATAACCGTGGAAGAGGGGTAGGCAGTTGGCCCTAAATCTCCTGTTTATTTTTTTTGTTTTTGTTTGGAAGGTCGCAATCTCCTGTTTATTTATTTATTTATTTATTTTAAATTTAACCCCCACACTACCACCTAAGTGCGGTAGTGCATATTTTTTTCCCCTAGCACCCATGGTGTGTGTGTGCAGGTGTGAGACACAGTGAAAGACACAAAGTGCACCAATCTTTATTCAATTTCCACCACCAGGGAGATAGGAAAACACCCAGGTGGCCAGTGACAAGCACTGCCCTTCACATCAAAGGGCAGTGCTGCGTGATCAAAACAGTGAAGGGGAGGGTAGGGACTAAATCAAAATAGAATTGGAGGGAGAAATGATGCACTCCACTCCCTGCGGCGCCCACCTCTCCCTGAACAATTCCAGGGTGTTGGTGGACACCGCGTGCTCCTTCTCCAAGGACACCCGGGCTCTAACGTAACCGTGGAAGAGGGGTAGGCAGTTGGCCATAAATCTCCTGTTTATTTATTTTTTCTTTTTTTCTCCTGTTTATATATTTTTTTCCTTTTTGTTTGTTTAACCCCCACACTACCACCTAAGTGCGGTAGTGCTTATTTAATCCCCAGCACCCATGGTGTGTGTGTGCAGGTGTGAGACACAGTGGAAGACACAAAGTGCACGAAGTTTTATTCAAATTCCACCACCAGGGAGATAGGAAAACACCCGGGTGGCCAGTGACAAACACTGCCCTTCACATCAAGGGACAGTGCTGTGTGATCAATACAGTGAAGGGGAGGGTAGGGACTAAATCAAAATAGAATTGGAAGGAGAAATAATGCACTCCACTCCCTGAACAACTCCATGGTGTTGGTCGACACCGCGTGCTCCTTCTCCAAGGACACCCGGGCTCTAACGTCACCGCGGAAGAGGGGCAGGCAGTTGGCCCTAAATCTCCTGTTTATTTTTTTTTTGCCAGGCCCTCCCTCCCACTTCCGGTTTGTTTTTTATTGCCAGGCCCTCCCACCCACTTCTGTTTATTTTTTTTTAATTTTAATTTATTTTTTTTATTTAACCCCCACACTACCACCTAAGTGCGGTAGTGCTTATTATATATTTTTTTTCCCCAGCACCCATGGTGTGTGTGTGCGCGCGCAGGTGTGAGACACAGTGAAAGACACAAAGTGCACCAATCTTTTTTCAAATTCCACCACCAGGATGATAGGAAAACACCCGGGTGGCCAGTGACAATGACTGCCCTTCACATCAAAGGGCAGTGTTATGTGATCAAAACAGTGAAGGTGAGGGTAGGGACTAAATCAAAATAAAATTGGAGGGAGAAATGATGCACTCCACTCCCTGCGGCGCCCACCTCTCCCTGAACAACTCCAGGGTGTTGGTCGACACCGCGTGCTCCTTCTCCAAGGACACCCGGGCTCCAACGTAACCGTGGAAGAGGGGCAGGCAGTTGGCCATAAATCTCGTTTTTTTTTTTTACACAGTGAAAGACACAAAGTGCACGAATCTTTATTCAAATTCCACCACCAGGAAGATAGGAAAACACCCGGGTGGCCAGTGACAAACACTGCCCTTCACATCAAAGGGCAGTGCGATGTGATCAAAACAGTGAAGGGGAGGGTAGGGACTAAATCAAAATAGAATTGGAGGGAGAAATGATGCACTCCACTCCCTGCGGCGCCCACCTCTCCCTGAACAATTCCAGGGTGTTGGTGGACACCGCGTGCTCCTTCTCCAAAGACACCCGGGCCCTAACGTAACCGCGGAAGAGGGGCAGGCAGTTGGCCCTAAATCTCCTGTTTATTTTTTTTGTTTTTTTTTTGGAAGGTAGCAATCTCCTGTTTATTTATTTATTTATTTTAAATTTAACCCCCACACTACCACCTAAGTGCGGTAGTGCTTATTTTTTTCCCCTAGCACCCATGGTGTGTGTGTGCAGGTGTGAGACACAGTGAAAGACACAAAGTGCACGAATCTTTATTCAATTTCCACCACCAGGGAGATAGGAAAACACCCAGGTGGCCAGTGACAAGCACTGCCCTTCACATCAAAGGGCAGTGCTGTGTGATCAAAACAGTGAAGGGGAGGATAGGGACTAAATCAAAATAGAATTGGAGGGAGAAATGATGCACTCCACTCCCTGCGGCGCCCACCTCTCCCTGAACAATTCCAGGGTGTTGGTGGACACCGCGTGCTCCTTCTCCAAGGACACCCGGGCTCTAACGTAACCGTGGAAGAGGGGTAGGCAGTTGGCCATAAATCTCCTGTTTATTTTTTTTTCTTTTTTTTTCCTGTTTATGTTTTTTTTCCTTTTTTTTGTTTAACCCCCACACTACCACCTAAGTGCGGTAGTGCTTATTTAATCCCCAGCACCCATGGTGTGTGTGTGCAGGTGTGAGACACAGTGGAAGACACAAAGTGCACGAAGTTTTATTCAAATTCCACCACCAGGGAGATAGGAAAACACCCGGGTGGCCAGTGACAAACACTGCCCTTCACATCAAGGGACAGTGCTGTGTGATCAAAACAGTGAAGGGGAGGGTAGGGACTAAATCAAAATAGAATTGGAGGGAGAAATGATGCACTCCACTCCCTGCGGCGCCCACCTCTCCCTGAACAACTCCAGGGTGTTGGTCGACACCGCGTGCTCCTTCTCCAAGGACACCCGGGCTCTAACATAACCGTGGAAGCGGGGCAGGCAGTTGGCCCTAAATCTCCTGTTTATCTTTTTGTGCAGGTGGGAGACACAGTGAAAGACACAAAGTGCACCAATCTTTTTTCAATTTCCACCACCAGGAAGATAGGAAAACACCCGGGTGGCCAGTGACAAGCACTGCCCTTCACATCAAAGGGCAATGCTGTGTGATCAAAACAGTGAAGGGGAGGGTAGGGACTAAATCAAAATAGAATTGGAGGGAGAAATGATGCACTCCACTCCCTGCGGCGCCCACCTCTCCCTGAACAATTCCAGGGTGTTGGTGGACACCGCGTGCTCCTTCTCCAAGGACACCCGGGCTCTAACATAACCGTGGAAGAGGGGTAGGCAGTTGGCCATAAATCTCCTGTTTATTTTTTTTTTATTTTTTTCTCCTGTTTATATTTTTTTTTTCCTTTTTTTTTTGTTTAACCCCCACACTACCACCTAAGTGCGGTAGTGCTTATTTAATCCCCAGCACCCATGGTGTGTGTGTGCAGGTGTGAGACACAGTGGAAGACACAAAGTGCACGAAGTTTTATTCAAATTCCACCACCAGGGAGATAGGAAAACACCCAGGTGGCCAGTGACAAGCACTGCCCTTCACATCAAAGGGCAGTGCTGTGTGATCAAAACAGTGAAGGGGAGGGTAGGAACTAAATCAAAATAGAATTGGAGGGAGAAATGATGCACTCCACTCCCTGCGGCGCCCACCTCTCCCTGAACAACTCCAGGGTGTTGGTCGACACCGCGTGCTCCTTCTCCAAGGACACCCGGGCTCTAACGTCACCGCGGAAGAGGGGCAGGCAGTCGGTCCTAAATCTCCTGTTTATTTTTTTTTTTGCCAGGCCCTCCCTCCCACTTCCGGTTTTTTTTTTATGCCAGGCCCCCCCTCCCACTTCTGTTTTTTTTTATTTTAATTTATTTTTTTTATTTAACCCCCACACTACCACCTAAGTGCGGTAGTGCTTATTATATTTTTTTTCCCCAGCACCCATGGTGTGTGTGTGCGCAGGTGTGAGACACAGTGAAAGACACAAAGTGCACCAATCTTTATTCAAATTCCACCACCAGGAAGATAGGAAAACCCCCGCGTGGCCAGTGACAAGCACTGCCCTTGACATCAAGGGACAGTGCTGTGTGATCAAACAGTGAAGGGGAGGGTAGGGACTAAATCAAAATAGAATTGGAGGGAGAAATGATGCACTCCACTCCCTGCGGTGCCCACCTCTCCCTGAACAACTCCAGGGTGTTGGTCGACACCGCGTGCTCCTTCTCCAAGGACACCCGGGCTCTAACATAACCGTGGAAGAGGGGTAGGCAGTTGGCCCTAAATCTCCTGTTTATTTTTTTTATTTTTTTTTTAAATAACTCCAGCCAGCCCAGAGTCAGTCCCCTAATCTGAGAAGGCTCTGAATCTCCTGTTTATTTATATTTTATTAAACAAATTACAAACAAACAGTTTACAAAAAACATTTACAGCTGTACATAAGAGACAGCAATGTTACAAGGGAGAGGAGCAGCAAAGCTAGGCCCCAAACCCTACCATTCAACCATTTTACAGGGAGATGAGGACAAACCTCAAATCCCAGTTCCACGTATGACAAGACAGTGACAATGACATTTGTACATTAGACAATACCGTTACATACAAAAGTGCAGACAATACAGACCCAGCAAGCCCCCGCCCCTCCAACCTTCCGACCACTCTAAGGCAGCCCGCCCCTACCCACCTTCCGGTTTCTCTCCTCTTTTTTTTTCCCCTTTAACCCCCACACTACCACCTATGTGCGGTAGTGCTTATTTAATCCCCAGCACCCATGGTGTGTGTGTGCAGGTGTGAGACACAGTGAAAGACACAAAGTCCACCAATCTTTATTCAATTTCCACCACCAGGAAGATAGGAAAACACCCGGGTGGCCAATGACAAGCACTGCCCTTCACATCAAAGGGCAGTGCTGTGTGATCAAAACAGTGAAGGGGAGGGTAGGGACTAAATCAAAATAGAATTGGAGGGAGAAATGATGCACTCCACTCCCTGCGGCGCCCACCTCTCCCTGAACATCTCCAGGGTGTTGGTCGACACCGCGTGCTCCTTCTCCAAGGACACCCGGGCTCTAACATAACCGTGGAAGAGGGGTAGGCAGTTGGCCCTAAATCTCCTGTTTATTTATTTATTTTTTCTTTTTTTTTTCCTTTCTTTTTTTTTTAGCCCCCACACTACCACCTAAGTGCGGTAGTGCTTATTTTATCCCCAGCACCCATGGTGTGTGTGTGCAGGGGTGAGACACAGTGAAAGACACAAAGTGCACCAATCTTTATTCAATTTCCACCACCAGGAAGATAGGAAAACACCCGGGTGGCCAGTGACAAGCATTGCCCTTCACATCAAAGGGCAGTGCTGTGTGATCAAAACAGTGAAGGGGAGGGTAGCGACTAAATCAAAATAGAATTGGAGGGAGAAATGATGCACTCCACTCCCTGCGGCGCCCACCTCTCCCTGAACAACTCCAGGGTGTTGGTCGACACCGCGTGCTCCTTCTCCAAGGACACCCGGGCTCTAACATAACTGTGGAAGAGGGGTAGGCAGTTGGCCCTAAATGTCCTGTTTTTTTTTAAACCCCCACACTACCACCTAAGTGCGGTAGTGCTTATTTTATCTCCAGCACCCATGGTGTGTGTGTGTGCAGGTCTGAGACACAGTGAAAGACACAAAGTGCACGAATCTTTATTCAATTTCCACCACCAGGGAGATAGGAAAACACCCGGGTGGCCAGTGACAAACACTGCCCTTCACATCAAAGGACAGTGCTGTGTGATCAAACAGTGAGGGGGAGGGTAGGGACTAAATCAAAATAGAATTGGAGGGAGAAATGATGCACTCCACTCCCTGCGGCGCCCACCTCTCCCTGAACAACTCCAGGGTGTTGGTGGACACCGCGTGCTCCTTCTCCAAGGACACCCGGGCTCTAACGTAACCGTGGAAGAGGGGTAGGCAGTTGGCCCTAAATCTCCTGTTTTTTTTTCTTTTTTTTTATAGAGTTGGAGGGGGAAATAATGCACTCCAACACTCCTCTCTATATTTTTTTTTTCTTTTTTCTTTCCCCCACACTACCACCTAAGTGAAGTAGTGCTTATTTTTTCCCCAGCACCCATGGTGTGTGTGTGCGCGCAGGCGTGAGACACAGTGAAAGACGCAAAGTGCACTAATCTTTATTCAAATTCCACCACCAGGAAGACAGGAAAACACTCGGGTGGCCAGTGACAAGCACTGCCCTTCACATCAAAGGACAGTGCTGTGTGATCAAAACAGTGAGGGGGAGGGTAGGGACTAAATCAAAATAGAATTGGAGGGAGAAATGATGCACTCCACTCCCTGCGGCGCCCACCTCTCCCTGAACAATTCCAGGGTGTTGGTGGACACCGCGTGCTCCTTCTCCAAGGACACCCGGGCTCTAACGTAACCGTGGAAGAGGGGTAGGCAGTTGGCCCTAAATCTCCTGTTTATTTATTTTTTTCTTTTTATTATCAAAATAGAGTTGGAGGGAGAAATAATGCACTCCACATCTTCTGGTTATTTCTTTTTTTTTTTCTTTTTTTTTTTCCTTTCTTTTTTAACCCTCACACTACCCCCTAAGTGCGGTAGTGCTTATTTTATCCCCAGCACCCATGGTGTGTGTGTGTGTGCAGGTGGGAGACACAGTGAGAGACACAAAGTGCACGAATCTTTATTCAAATTCCACCACCAGGAAGATAGGAAAACACCCGGGTGGCCAGTGACAAGCACTGCCCTTCACATCAAGGGACAGTGCTGTGTGATCAAAACAGTGAAGGGGAGGGTAGGGACTAAATCAAAATAGAATTGGAGGGAGAAATGATGCACTCCACTCCCTGCGGCACCCACCTCTCCCTGAACAATTCCAGGGTGTTGGTGGACACCGCGTGCTCCTTCTCCAAGGACACCCGGGCTCTAACGTAACCGTGGAAGAGGGGTAGGCAGTTGGCCCTAAATCTCCTGTTTATTTTATTTTTTTCTTTTTATTATCAAAATAGCGTTGGAGGGAGAAATAATGCACTCCACATCTTCTGGTATTTCTTTTTTTTTTCTTTTTTTTTTCCTTTCTTTTTTAACCCTCACACTACCCCCTAAGTGCGGTAGTGCTTATTTTATCCCCAGCACCCATGGTGTGTGTGTGCAGGTGGGAGACACAGTGAGAGACACAAAGTGCACGAATCTTTATTCAAATTCCACCACCAGGAAGATAGGAAAACACCCGGGTGTCCAGTGACAAGCACTGCCCTTGACATCAAGGGACAGTGCTGTGTGATCAAAACAGTGAAGGGGAGGGTAGGGACTAAATCAAAATAGAATTGGAGGGAGAAATGATGCACTCCACTCCCTGCGGCGCCCACCTCTCCCTGAACAACTCCAGGGTGTTGGTCGACACCGCGTGCTCCTTCTCCAAGGACACCTGGGCTCTAACGTAACCGTGGAAGAGGGGTAGGCAGTTGGCCCTAAATCTCCTGGTTTTTTTTTTTTTTTTTTTTTTGTTTTTTTTTCTTAGTGCTGTGAGATCAAAACAGTGAAGGGGAGGGCAGGGAAACATTCTTGTTTTTTTTTTTTCTTTTTTTTTTTCTTTTTTTTTCTTTTAACCCCCACACTACCACCTAAGTGCGGTAGTGCTTATTTTATCCCCAGCACCCATGGTGTGTGTGTGCAGGTGTGAGACACAGTGAAAGACACAGAGTGCACCAATCTTTATTCAATTTCCACCACCAGGAAGATAGGAAAACACCCGGGTGGCCAGTGACAAGCACTGCCCTTCACATCAGGGGACAGTGCTGTGTGATCAAAACAGTGAAGGGGAGGGGAGGGATGGGACTAAATCAAAATAGAATTGGAGGGAGAAATGATGCACTCCACTCCCTGCGGCGCCCACCTCTCCCTGAACAACTCCAGGGTGTTGGTCGACACCGCGTGCTCCTTCTCCAAGGACACCCGGGCTCTAACGTAACCGTGGAAGAGGGGTAGGCAGTTGGCCCTAAATCTCCTGTTTATTTTTTTTTTTTTTTTTCAATCAAGTGGTTTTCCAGCATGTTTTTTTTTTTTTTTTTTTTTTTTTTTTAAATCCCCACACTACCACCTAAGTGCAGTAGTGCTTATTTTATCCCCAGCACCCATGGTGTGTGTGTGCGCAGGTGTGAGACACAGTGAAAGACACAAAGTGCACCAATCTTTTATTCAATTTCCACCACCAGGAAGATAGGAAAACACCCGGGTGGCCAGTGACAAACACTGCCCTTCGCATCAAAGGGCAGTGCTGTGTGATCAAAACAGTGAAGGGGTGGGTAAGGACTAAATCAAAATAGAGTTGGAGGGAGAAATGATGCACTCCACTCCCTGCGGCGCCCACCTCTCCCTGAACAACTCCAGGGTGTTGGTCGACACCGCGTGCTCCTTCTCCAAGGACACCCGGGCTCTAACGTAACCGTGGAAGAGGGGTAGGCAGTTGGCCCTAAATCTCCTGTTTATATCTATCAGCGATGGCTTCCTGATTGGACCAGGTTGACAGCCACAATCAGTGAACTCATATTCAATTAAGTCCTACCTGGATGACCTCATTATAATCACTACAGTTTCCACCTTTCTCCACCACCATCACCACCACCACCACTGTTAATTCTCGGCCTTCATATTTGGTAGGGCTTCTTGATGCCATATTTGGACAGATTTTGCCTTGATGTCAAGGGCAGTCATTTCCCTACACTGCTTCAATTCATTTTTTTGTAATACTTAGACAAACTTTGTTTATGTCAAGGTCAGAGTGGCTCTGGTGGAATCAAGTTGAACATTGTTGCTGTGCAACTACCACTTGATATCACTGTCAACAACATCTTCCAGCACTTTATTAATGATTGAGATGAGGTCTCTGGAGTGGTGTTTCAATATTTACCCTGCTCTTTGTGGGCAGGGCATACTTAGTCTATTTTCCACATAGTTGCATAGATGCCAATGCTGTAGCTGTCCTGTAACATCATGGCTAATGATGCAGTTAGTCCTGCAGCGCAGGTCCTCCGTACAGAGCTAGGATGTTGTCAGAAGGTCATAGCTTTTTGTATATTCTTTACCTTCAGCCATTCCATGAAATTAAGTGGGAATAATCAAATCAGCAGAAAATTTCCATGTGTCATGCTAGAGATCACGGGAAGATAGCAAGATACATCATCCACTCAAAACAGTGGTAAAAAAATCAACTGCAGATGCTGGAAACCAGATTCTGGAGTAGAGTGGTGCTGGAAAAGCACAGCAGTTCAGGCAGTATCCGAGGAGCAGTACAATCGACGTTTCAGGCAAAACCCCTTCATCAGGAATACAGGAAGAGTGCCTGAAGGGTGGAGAGATAAATCATTTGCCCGAAACGTCGATTGTACTGCTCCTCGGATACTGCCTGAACTGCTGTGCTTTTCCAGCACCACTTTACCCCCATCCCCTCAAAACTTCCAGCTGAAGGTGGTTGTAAATGCTTCAAGATTGTGCTTTCACTGACTTTCTGGGCTCCCCTATTATTGAAGATGGGTATGTTTATAGATTCCACCAACTTTCAGAACTAATTTTGACTCAATTACGGACATTTGATGGAACCCATTGGTAGTGGGATTACTTAGCTCTGTTTGTACCATGGGCTGTTGCCACTGGTTATGACGCATGCCTGCGGTCTTTTAACTTAAATTCATAAGGTTGGTACCTCAGTTTTAGGCACACTTGGTGCTGTTTACCTGCGGACCTCATCAAACTAGAATTGACTGTAAGAATAGGGTCATGTCGGACTATGAGTTACAGGTTATGATTGAATGCAATTCTGCTGCTACTGATGACCTGACATTGCCTCATGGATACCCAGTTTGAGATGCCTGATCCCTTATGAATCTGTACCATTTCACATGATGTCAATGCAATGCAATATGATGAACACAATAGCCATTGTGAAGATGGAGCTTCTTTTCCATCAGGTCTGCATGGTGATCACTCCTACCAATACTTTCATGGACAGATATATCTGCAATTGGTCGACTGATGGGGATAGAACATGGAACATTACAGCGCAGTATAGGCCCTTCGGCCCTCCATGTTGCACCGACCTGTCATAACAATCTGAAGCCCATCTAACCTACACTATTCCATGTACGTCCATATGCTTGTCCAATGAGGACTTAAATGTACTTAAAGTTGGCGAATCTACTACCGTTGCAGGCAAAGCATTCCATACCCTTACTACTCTCTGAGTAAAGAAACTACCTCTGACAACTGTCCTATATCTATTACCCCTCAATTTAAAGCTATGCCCCCTCGTGCTCGCCGTCATCATTCTTGGAAAAAGGCTCTCCCTGTCCACCCTATTTAACCCTCTGATTATCTTATATGTGTCTATTAAGTCACCTCTCAACCTTCTCTCTAATGAAAACAGCCTCAAGTCCCTCAGCCTTTCCTCGTAAGACCTTCCCTCCATACCAGGCAACATCCTAGTAAATCTCCTCTGCACCCTTTCCAAAGCTTCCACATTCTTCTTATAATGCGGTGACCAGAACTGTACACAATACTCCAAGTGCATCCGCACCAGAGTTTTGTACAGCTGTACAAAAATCTCATGGTTCCGGAACTTGATCCCTCTATTAATAAAGGCTAAAACACTGTATGCCTTCTTCACAACCCTGTCAACCTGGGTGGCAACTTTCAAGGATCTGTGTACCTGGACACCGAGATCTGCTCATCTACACTACTAAGAATCTTACCATTAGCTCAGTACTTTGCATTCCGGTTACTTCTGGATGATGTCAGTTTTCACCGTACCACCTTCAGCACTTGGTCAATTGTGGGAGTATTGTAGCACTGAGGTTCGCCTACCCAGAGTAGATTCTGTGTTCTTGCTACCTCCAGTGCTTTGTGTAAACATAGAGGAATACTGATTCATCAGATAAGGGAGGTGCTCAGTGGTAATCAGAATGAGCTTTTCTTGTCCAAGTTGGACTTAGTGCCATGAGACTTCATTGGTATGGAAACAATATTGAATAATCCAGAGCAATTCCAATGCTACCTGAATATAGGCCAATGTTCTGCTGCTTCTGGTGGTGCAAGTGTTTATGACATTGCCCATGAAGTAGAATGTGGTGAGTATGACTATGGTTAATTTGTTTGTAATATAGCTCTGTCAACTTTAGCACAATGCCCAGTTGTTAGTGAGGAATACTTTGGCTAGGGTGACTGGGTACAACCAGCACATTTCTAATGCCTAGATCAAAGCTGGATAGCTTGCACGGTTTTGTTCCTTTTTGATTCTTCTGTAATGTGAACATATAAAGATACAAGTTAAGATTAGGGTCATGCTGGAAAAGCACAGCAGGTCAGGCAGCATTCGGGGGGGAGGAAAATCAACGTTTCGGGCAAAAGCTCTTCATAAGGAAGATACAGATAAAGATACAAATTAGGTTTAGAAGTAGACCATTCAACCTTTCAAGTCTTAAGCCACTTAAGGGTTCACTATGTTTCAATGAGATCACTTTTTATTCTTAATGCCAGTGAATAGACTCCTAACCTGTTTAGCCTTTGCTCATAAGTCAATCATTACATATGAGGGTTCATCCTTGTGAACTTTCTCTGAACTGCCTGCAATGAAATATCATTCTTTAAGTCAGGGGACCAAAATTGATACAGTACTTCAAATGTGGTCTGACCAGCACCTTGTACAGTTGCAGTAAGACTTTCCTACTTTTACACTCCAAACTTCTTGAAATGAGGCCAACATTCCTTTAGAATTCCAAAGGACATGACTTATACAATTAAAAGTATGGCCTTGGGTAGTGCTCCAGGAAAGAGAGACCTCGGAGTTCATGTACACAATTCTTTGAAGTTTGCATCATATGTAGACAGGGTGATTAAGAAGATGCTTAGCATGCCCACCTTTGTTGCTCAGACCCTTTGAATATAAGAGTTGGGATGTCATGTTTACGTTGGTGAGGTCTCTTCTGGAGTATTGTGTCCAGTTCTGGTCATCCTGTTATAGGAAGGATATTATTGAGCTAGAGAAGGTTCAGTAAGGATCTAGCTGGATGCTAGCAGGCATGGATGGTTTGAGTTAGAAGGAGAGGCAGGATAGACTGGGACTTTTTCCACTGGAGCGTAGGAGGTTGAGGGGTGACCTTATAGAGGTTTATAAAATCATGAGTATAGATAAGGTGAATGGCAGTTATCTTTTTTCCTTTGGTATGGGATTTCAAGACTAGGGGCATATTTTTAAGGTGAGAGGAGAAAGATAAAAAAGATATGAGGGGCGGTACACTGGTTAGCACAGCTGCCTCCCAGCACCAGGGTCCCAGGTTCGATTCCAGCCTCAGGCGACTGTCTGTGTGGAGTTTGCACATTCTCCCAATGTCTGCGTGGGTTTCCTCTGGGTGCTCCGGTTTCCTCCCACAGTCCAAAGGTGTGCAGGTCAGGTAATTGGTCTTGCTAAATTGCCCACAGTGTTAGGTGCATTCATCAGAGAGAAATGGGTCTGGGTGTGTTACTCTTTGGAGGGCTTGTTGGACCGAAGGGCCCGTTTCCACGCTGCAGGGAATTTAAATCTAACTTTATTACACAGAGCTTGGTTCGTACATGGAATGAGCTTCCAGAGGAAGTGGTGAATGCGTGTACAGTTACAATATTTAAAAGACATTTGAATAAGTATATGAATAAGAAATGTTTGGAAGGATATGGGCCAAGTACGGGCAAGTGGGACTAGTTTAGTTTGGGATTATCATAGGCATGGACTGGTTGGATCAAAGAGTCTGTTTCCATGCTGTCTGGCTTTATGACTATATGATTACCTGCTGCAACTGTATGCTAGCTTCCTGTGTTTTGAGCACACATATCTCCAAGTCCCTATGTGCTGCAGCTCTCTGCAGTTTTTCTCCATTTAAGCAATATTCCGTTTTTGATCTCCCTTCCAAAGTAAGCAACCTCACATTTTTCCATATTGTACTCCATTTCCAACTTTTTGCCCACTTACTCAATGCATCAATATTTCTCTGTAACTTATATCCCTCTTGCAGCCTGCCTTTCCACCTGTTTTTGTGTCACCTGCAAATTTGGCTACAGTACATTCATTTCCTTCCTCCACGTAATTAACATATATTGTAAATAGTAACGATCCGAGAACTGATTCCTGTGGAACCCCCACTGGTCACAAATCACCAGCCTAAAAAAGAACTTCTTATCTACACTTGCTGTTTCCTGCCCATCAGCCAATTCTCTATCCATGCCAATATACTACCTTCAGTATCATGAGCTCTTATCTTATGACTTAGCCTTTGTGGGCTTTCTGGACCTAAATACACTGCATCTATCCACTCTGATTCAGACTTCCTCAAAAAACTCGAATAATAAATTAGTCAGACACTATTTCCTTTTCATGAAGCCATTCTGATTCTGCTTATTTACATTATAATTTTACAAATATTTTGCTATTACTTCCTTAATAATTGATTCCAATATCTTTCCAATAATAGATGTTCGGCTAATTGGCTTATTGTTACTCACTTTTTGCCATCCCTCCTTTCTTGAATAAGGGTGTCACAGTGGAAGTTTTCCAATCCTCTGGTATTCTCCAGTATTCAAGGATTTTTGGAAAGTTGCAACCAATGTATCCACTCTATCTGCAGCTACCCCTTTTAGGATCTTAAAATCCAAGCCATCAGGGCCAGGGGGCTTGTTTGTTTTTAGCCCCATTAATTTGCTGAGTTCTACTTCTCTAGTGAAGATGATGGCATTTAATTCCTCCCCCATATATTTTAGTATTAATGGGATGTCCAAAGTATCATCCACTGTAAAGATTGATGCAAAATATCTGTTTAAATCCTCTGCCATTTCCTTATTCCCCTAAGTATCTCCTCAGATTCATTTTCTAACGGGCCAATGTTTATTTTGACATCTTTCTTCCTATTTATATATTTGACAAAGCTCTTATAGTCAGTTTTTATTATCTTCGCTAGTTTGCCCTTGTAGTTTATTCTACTGTCTTTATTATCCTTTTAGTCCTTTGCAGGATTCTGAATGTATCCCAGTCTTTGGGGCTATCTTTGACTTTTGTCTCCTATATGTTTTTTCTTTCAACTTAATAATCTCCATAACTTCCTTGGTTAGCCATCGTTGGTTTATCCCTTTTTTATCCCTTTTTTATATTCTTCTTACTGAGATGTATTTTTGCTGAAAGTCATGGATCACCTCCTTAAATGTCTGTCAGTGCTTGCGTGGCATCATTCCTGCTAATCTATCTGTACAGCTCACTTCAGTCATCTCTATCTGAATTTCTTTGTAGTTCCCTTGATTTAAGTTAAACACAGTTGTTTCCAACCTATGTTTCTCACTCTTCAGCTAAATATTAAATTCTATCACTACTTCATAGTGGATTTTTTTACTCAATGTCTGCCTCATTACCCATTACCGGATCCAAGAGGGCCAGCTCCTTGGTTGGCTCCATGACATATTACTCTAGGAAACTATCCCTACTCTATGAATTTGTTATTATAGCTACCCTCTCCAATTTTATTGACCCAATCAACATGAAGATTAATGTCACCTGTAATTATTGCTCTATTATTTTTACATGCTCCTAGAATTTATTGATTTATAGCCTTTCTCAAATGTGGTTACAGTTTGGGGGTCTGTACATAACTTCTTCCAATGTTATCTTTCCCCTGCTGTTTTTACCTCTGCCCACATGGACTCAACATCATCTGAGCCAAGATTGTCATTTAGTTTCCACTCAAACATACCTGATAAAGAGAGCACTTTGGCAGGAAGGTGGCCTCCAGAGCAGTTACGGCATCTGCAGAAGCAACGTGGCTACTAGGTTGGCTGGCTTGTGAAGCTTGGAGCTGGTCTCTCACTTTCACATGGTGTTAGCCTTTGTCATGGCATGACATGGGCTGGTGTAGCCTGGAGCAGGACTCTGGTAGCAGCATGGTGTGTACTGGTGTAGCCCAGAGCAGGACTCTGGCAGTAGCACAGTGTGTACTGGTGTAATCTAGAGCAGGACTCTGGCAATGGCACGGTGTGTACTGGTGTAGTCTGGAGCGGTACTCTGATAGCAGCATGGTGTGTACAGGTGTAATCTGGAGTGGGAATCTGATAGCAGCATGGTGCATGCTGGTGTAGCCCAGGACTGTACAGGCAGCACGGTGTGCCTGGTAAAGTGTGGTGCAGTACTCCGAAGGCAGCATAGTGTGGGCTGGTGTAGCGTGGAACAGGACAGTACAGGCAACATTGTGTGGGCTTGTGTAGCCGAGAGCAGGACAGTACAGGCAACATGGCGTGGGCTGATGTAACGGGGAGCAGGATTGTAGAGGGAACATAGTGTGGGTTGGTGTAGCTAAGAGCAGGACTGTACAGGCAGCATGGTGTGGGCGGGTGTAGCGTAGAACACGACAGTACAGGCAGCATGGTGTAGGCTGGTGTAGCCCAGAGCAGGACAGTACAGGCAACATGGTGTGGGCTGAGGTAACGGGGAGAAGGACTGTACAGGCAGCATGATGTGGGCTGGTGTAGCCCGGAGCAGGACTGTACAGGCACCATGGTGTGGGCTGGTGTAGTACAGAGCAGGACTGTACAGGCAGCATTGTGTGGGCTGGTGTAGCCCAGAGCAGGTCTGTACAGACAGCATGATGTGGGCTGGTGTAGCATGGAGCATGACTGTACAGGCAACATGGTGTGGGCTGGTGTAATGGGGAGCAGGATTGTAGAGGGAACATAGTGTGGGTTGGTGTAGCTAAGAGCAGGGCTGTACAGGCAGCATGGTGTGGGCTGGTGTAGCGTGGAACAGGACTGTACAGGCAGCATGGTGAGGGTTGGTGTAGCCCAGAGCAGGACAGTACACGCAACATGGTGTGGGTTGGTGTAACGGGGAGCAGGACTGTACAGGCAGCATGATGTGGGCTGGTGTAACGTTGAACAGGACATAACAGGCAGCATGGTGTGGGCTGGTGTAGCCCAGAGCAGGACAGTACAGGCAACATGGTGTCGGCTGGGGTAACGGGGAGCAGGACTGTACAGGCAGCATGATGTGGGCTGGTGTAGCGTGGAGCAGGACTGTACAGGCAGCATGGTGTGGGCTGGTGTAGCCTGGAAGAGGAATGCACAGGCAGCATGGTGTGGGCTGGAGTAACCTGGAAGAGGAATGTACAGGCAGCATGGTGTGGGCTGGTGTACCGCAGAGGAGTACTGTGGCAGCAGCATGGTGTGGGCTGGTGTACTGCAGGGGAGTATTGTGGCAGCAGCATGGTGTGGGCTGGTGTACCGCAGAGCAGTACTGTACAGGCAGCCTGGTGTGGGCTGGTGTAGCCTGGAGCAGGACTCTGGATATAGCATGGTGTGGTCTGGTTTAGCCCAGAGCAGGATAGTACAGGCAGCATGCTGTGGGCAGGTGTAGCCTGGAGCAGTACTGTACAAGCAGCATGGTGTGGGCAGGTGTAGCCTGGAGCAGGAATGTACAGGCAGCACGGTGTTGTCTAGTGTAGTGCGGAGCAAGACTGTACAGCCAGCATGGTATGGGCTGGTGTAGCCTGGAGCAGGACTCTGGATATAGCATGTTGTGGAGCAGGACAGTACAGGCAGCATGTGGGCTCATGCAGACTGGAGCAGGAATGTACAGGAAGCATGGTGAGGGCTGGTGTATCCTGGAGCAGGAATGTACAGGCAGCATGGTATGGGCTGGTGTAGCCTGGAGCAGGAATGTACAGGCAGCATGGTATGGGCTGGTGTAGCGTGGAACAGGACAGTGCAGGCAGCATGGTGTGGGCTTGTGTAGCCTGGAGCAGGCAAGTACAGGCAGCATGGTGTGGGCTGGTGTAGCGGGGAACAGGACAGTGCAGGGAGCATGGTGTGGGCTTGTGTAGCCTGGAGCAGGAATGTACAAGCAGCATGATATGGGCAGGTGTAGCCTGGAGCAGGAATGTACAGGCAGCAAGGTATAGGCTGGTGTAGCCTGGCGGAGGAATGTACAGGAAGCATGGTGTTGTCTAGTGTAGTGCGGAGCAAGACTGTACAGGCAGCATGGTATGGGCTGGTGTAGCCCCGAGCGGGAATTTACAGGCAGCATGGAGTGGGATGGTGTAGCCTGGAGTAGAACTGTACAGGCAGCATGGAGTGGGGTGATGCAGCATGGAGCAGGAATGTACAAGCAGCATGGTATGGGCTGGTGTAGCCTGGAGTGGGACTTTACAGGCAGTATGGTGTGGGATGGTGTAGCCTGGAGTAGTACTGTACCGGCAGCATGGTGTGGGGTGGTGCAGCCTGGAGCAGAAATGTACAGGTAGCATGGTATGGGCTAGTGTAGCCTGGAGCAGGAATATACAGGCATCATGGTGTGGGCTGGTGTAGCGTGAAACAGGACAGTGCATGCAGCATGGTGTGGGCTTGTGTAGCCTGGAGCAGGTATGTACAGGCAGCATGGTGTGGGCTGGAGCAGCCACGAGCAGGACAGTACAGACAGCATAGTGTGGGCTGGTGTAATCTGGAGCAGGAATGTACAGGTAGCATGGTGTGGGCTGGTGTAGCCTGGAGCAGGAATGTACAGGCAGCATGGTGTGGGCTGGGTAGCCTGGAGCAGGAATGTACAGGCAGCATGGTGTGGGCTGGTACAGCGCAGAGCAGGACAGTGCAGGCAGCAAAGTGTGGGCTTGTGTAGCCTGGAGCAGGAATGTACAGGCAGCATGGTGTGGGCTGGTGCAGCCCAGAGCAGAACAGTACAGGCAGCATGGTGTGGATTGGAGCAGCCACGAGCAGGACAGTACAGGCAGCATGGTGTGGGCTGGTGTAGCCCTGAGCAGGAATGTTCAGGCAGCATGGTGAGGGCTGGTGTAGCCTGGTGCAGAACAGTACAGGCAGCATGGTGTAGGCTGGTGTAGCCCAGAGCAGGACTGTACAGGTAGCATGGTGGGGGCTGGTGTAGTACAGTGCAGGACTGTACAGACAGCATGATATGGGCTGGTGTAGCACGGAGCAGGACTGTACAGGCAACCTGGTGTGGACTGGTGTACCGCAGAGGAGTACTGTGGCAGCAGCATGGTGTGGGCTGGAGCAGGACTCTGGATATAGCATGGTGTGGTCTGTTTTAGCCCAGAGCAAGATAGCATAGGCAGCATGGTGTGGGCTGGTGTAGCCTGGAGGAGGAATGTAGAGGCAGCAATGTGAGGTCTGGTATAGCCTAGAACAGATCTCTGGAGGCAGCATGGTGTGGGCTGGTGCAGCCTGGAGCAGGACTGTAGAGGAAGCATGGTGTGGGCAGGTATAGCCTGGAGCAGGACGGTACAGGCAGCATGATGTGGGCTGGTATAGCCTGGTGCAGGAATGTACAGGCAGCATGGTGTGGGCTGGTGCTGTGCAGAGCAGGACAGTACAGGCAGCATGGTGTTGTCGGGTGTAGTGCGGAGCAAGACTGTACAGGCAGCATGGTATGTGCGGGCGTAGCCTGGAGCAGGAATGTACAGGCAGCATGGTGTGGGCTGGTGCTGTGCAGAGCAGGACAGTACAGGCAGCATGGTGTTGTCGGGTGTAGTGCGGAGCAAGACTGTACAGGCAGCATGGTATGAGCTGGTATAGCCCGGAGCGGGACTTTACAGGCAGCATGGTGTGGGTTTGTGTAGCCTGGAGCAGGAAAACACAGATATCATGGTGTGGGCTGGTGTAGCGTGGAACAGGATAGTGCAGGTAGCATGGTGTGGGCTTGTGTAGCCTGGAGCAGGAATGCACAGGCAGCATGGTGTGGGCTGGTGTAGCCTGGAGCAGGAATGCACAGGCAGCATGGTGTGGGATGGTGTAGCCTGGAGCAGGACAGTACAGGCAGCATGGTGTGGGCTGGTGGAGCCTGGAGCAGGAATGTACAGGCAGCACGGTGTTGTCTAGTGTAGAACGGAGCAAGACTGTACAGCCTGCCTGGTATGGGCTGGTGTAGCCTGGAGCAGGAATGTACAGGCAGCATGGTGTGGGCTGGTGTTGCCCGGAGTGGGACTTTACAGGCAGCATGGTGTGGGATGGTGTAGCCTGGAGTAATACTGTACCGGCAGCATGGTGTGGGGTGGTGCAACCTGGAGCAGGAATGTACAAGCAGCATGGTGTGGGGTGGTGTCGCCTGGAGCAGAAATGTACAGGTAGCATAGTATGGGCTAGTGCAGTCTGGAGCAGGAACTTACAGGCATCATGGTGTGGGCTGTTCTCGCGTGGAACAGGACAGTGCAGGCAGCATGGTGTGGGCTGGTCTAGCGTGGAACAGGACAGTGCAGGCAGCATGGTGTGGGCTGGTGTAGCCCGGAGCTGGACTGTACAGGCAGCATGGTGTGGGCTGGTGTAGTACGGAGCAGGACTGAACAGACACCATGATGTGGGCTGATGTACGGTGGAGCAGGACTGTACAGGCAGCATGGTGTGGACTGGTGTAGCCTGGAGCAGGAATGTACAGGCAGCATGGTGTGGGCTGGTGTAGCCTGGAGCAGGAATGTACAGGCAGCATCGTGTGGGCTGGTGTAGCCTGGAGCAGGAATGTACAGGCAGCATGGTGTGGGCTGGTGCAGCCCAGTGCAGAGCAGTACAGGCAGCAAAGTGTGGGCTGGAGCAGCCACGAGCAGGACAGAACAGGCAGCATGGTGTGGGCTGGTGTAGTCTGGAGCAGGAATGTACAGGCAGCATGGCGTGGGCTGGTGTAGCCTGGAGCAGGAATGTACAGGCAGCATGGCGTGGACTGGTGTAGCCTGGAGCAGGAATGTACAGGCAGCATGGTGTGGGCTTGTGTAGCCTGGAGCAGGAATGCACAGGCAGCATGGTGTGGGCTGGTGTAGCCTGGAGCAGGACAGTACAGGCAGCATGGTGTGGGCTGGTGGAGCCTGGAGCAGGAATGTACAGGCAGCATGGTGTGGGCTGGTGTTGCCTGGAGTGGGACTTTACAGGCAGCATGGTGTGGGATGGTGTAGCCTGGAGTAATACTGTACCGGCAGCATGGTGTGGGGTGGTGCAACCTGGAGCAGGAATGTACAAGCAGCATGGTGTGGGGTGGTGTCGCCGGGAGCAGAAATGTACAGGTAGCATAGTATGAGCTAGTGCAGCCTGGAGCAGGAACTTACAGGCATCATGGTGTGGGCTGTTCTAGCGTGGAACAGGACAGTGCAGGCAGCATGGTGTGGGCTGGTCTAGCGTGGAACACGACAGTGCAGACAGCATGGTGTGGGCTGGTGTAGCCTGGAGCAGGAATGTACAGGCAGCATGGTGTGGGCTGGTGCAGAGCAGGACAGTACAGGCAGCATGTGGGCCTTGCAGACTGGAGCAGGAATATACATTCAGCATTGTATGGGCTTGTGTAGCGTGGAGCAGGACTGGACAGGCAGCATTGTATGGGCGGGTGTAGCCTGGAGCAGGAATGTACAGGCAGCATGGTGTGGGCTGGTGCAGCCCAGAGCAGAGCAGTACAGGCAGCATAGTGTGGACTGGAGCAGTCTGGAGCAGGACAGTACAGGCAGCATGGTGTAGGCTGGTGTAGCCCAGAGCAGAAATGTACAGGTAGCATAGTATGGGCTAGTGCAGTCTGGAGCAGGAACTTACAGGCATCATGGTGTGGGCTGTTCTAGCGTGGAACAGGACAGTGCAGGCAGCATGGTGTGGGCTGGTCTAGCGTGGAACACGACAGTGCAGACAGCATGGTGTGGGCTGGTGTAGCCCGGAGCAGGACTGTACAGGCAGCATGGTGTGGGCTGGTGTAGTACGGAGCAGGACTGAACAGACAGCATGATGTGGACTGGTGTACGGTGGAGCAGGACTGTACAGGCAGCATGGTGTGGGCTGGTGTAGCCTGGAGCAGGAATGTACAGGCAGCATCGTGTGGGCTGGTGTGGCCTGGAGCAGGAATGTACAGGCAGCATGGTGTGGGCTGGTGCAGCCCAGTGCAGAGCAGTACAGGCAGCAAAGTGTGGGCTGGAGCAGCCACGAGCAGGACAGTACAGGCAGCATGGTGTGGGCTGGTGTAGTCTGGAGCAGGAATGTACAGGCAGCATGGTGTGGGCTGGTGTAGCCTGGAGCAGGAATTTACAGGCAGCATGGTGTGGGCTGGTGCAGAGCAGGACAGTACAGGCAGCATGTGGGCTATTGCAGACTGGAGCAGGAATGTACAGGCAGCATTGTATGGGCTTGTGTAGCATGGAGCAGGACTGTACAGGCAGCATTGTATGGGCGGGTGTAGCCTGGAGCAGGAATGTACAGGCAGCATGGTGTGGGCTGGTGCAGCCCAGAGCAGAGCAGTACAGGCAGCATAGTGTGGACTGGAGCAGCCTGGAGCAGGACAGTACAGGCAGCATGGTGTAGGCTGGTGTAGCCCAGAGCAGGACTGTACAGGCAGCATGGTGGGGGCTGGTGTAGTACAGAGCAGGAATGTACAGGCAGCATGGTGTGGGCTGGTGTAGCCTGGAGCAGGAATGTACAGGCAGCATGGTGTGGGCTGGTGCAGAGCAGGACAGTACAGGCAGCATGTGGGCCTTGCAGACTGGAGCAGGAATATACATTCAGCATTGTATGGGCTTGTGTAGCGTGGAGCAGGACTGGACAGGCAGCATTGTATGGGCGGGTGTAGCCTGGAGCAGGAATGTACAGGCAGCATGGTGTGGGCTGGTGCAGCCCAGAGCAGAGCAGTACAGGCAGCATAGTGTGGACTGGAGCAGAACAGTACAGGCAGCATGGTGTGGACTGGAGCAGCCTGGAGCAGGACAGTACAGGCAGCATGGTGTAGGCTGGTGTAGCCCAGAGCAGGACTGTACAGGCAGCATGGTGGGGGCTGGTGTAGCACGGAGCAGGACTGTACAGGCAGCCTGGTGTGGACTGGTGTACCGCAGAGGAGTACTGTGGCAGCAGCATGGTGTGGGCTGGAGCAGGACTCTAGATATAGCATGGTGTGGTCTGGTTTAGCCCAGAGCAGGATAGCATAGGCAGCATGGAGTGGGCTGGTGTAGCCTGGAGGAGGAATGTAGAGGCAGCAATGTGTGGGCTGGTGTAGCCTGGGACAGATCTCTGGAGGAAGCAATGTGTGGGTTGGTGCAGCCTGGAGCAGGACTGTAGAGGCAGCCTGGTGTGGGCTGGTATAGCCTGGAGCAGGACTGTATAGGCAGCATGATGTGGGCTGGTATAGCCTGGTGCAGGAATGTACAGGCAGCATGGTGTGGGCTGGTGTAGCGTGGAACAGGACAGTGCAGGCAGCATGGTGTGGGCTTGTGTAGCCTGGAGCAGGACAGTGCAGGCAGCATGGTGTGGGCTGGTGTAGCCTGGAGCAGGACAGTGCAGGCAGCATGGTGTGGGCTGGTGTAGCCTGAAGCAGGAATGTATAGGCAGCATGGTGTGGGCTGGTGCAGTGCAGAGTAAGACTGTACAGCCAGCATGTTTTGGGCTGGTGTAGCCTGGAGCAGGAATGTACGGGCAGCATGGTATTGGCTGGTGTTGCCCGGATGGGACTTTCCAGGCAGCATAGTGTGGGCTGGTGTAGCCTGGAGTCATACTGTATCGGCAGCATGGTGTGGGGTGGTGCAGCCTGGAGCAGGAATGTACAAGCAGCATGGTGTGGTGAGGAGTCACCTGGAGCAGAAATGTACAGGTAGCATAATATGGGCTAGTGTAGCCTGGAGCAGGAACTTACAGGCATCATGGTGTGGGCTGGTTTAGCGTGGAACAGGAATGTACAGGCAGCATGGTGTGGGCTTGTGTAGCCTGGAGCAGATATGTACAGGCAGCATGGTGTGGGCTGGGGTAGCCTGGAGCAGGAATGCACAGACAGCAAGGTGTGGGCTGGTGTAGCCCGGAGCAGGACTGTACAGGCAGCATGGTGTGGGCTGGTGTAGTACGGAGCAGGACTGAACAGACAGCATGATGTGGGCAGGTGTAGTGTGGAGCAGGACTGTACAGGCAGCATGGTGTGGGCTGGTGTAGCCTGGAAGAGGAATGTACAGGCAGCATGGTGTGGGCTGGTGTACCGCAGAGGGGTCCTGTGGCAGCAGCATGGTGTGGGCTGTTGTACCGCAGAGCAGTACTGTACAGGCAGCCTGGTGTGGGCTGGTGTAGCATGGAGCAGGACTCTGGATATAGCATGGTGTGGTCTGGTTTAGCCCGGAGCAGGATAGTACAGGCAGCATGGTGTGGGCAGGTGTAGACTGGAGTAGGAATGTACAGGCAGCATGGTGTGGGCTGGTGCAGCGCAGAGCAGGACAGTACAGGCAGCATGTGGGCTTGTGCAGACTGGAGCAGGAATGTACAGGAAGCATGGTGAGGGCTGGTGTATCCTGGAGCAGGAATGTACAGGCAGCAAGGTATAAGCTGGTGAAGCCTGGAGCAGCAATGTACAGGCAGCATGGTGTTGTCTAGTGTAGTGCGGAGCAAGACTGTACAGGCAGCATGGTATGGGCTGGTGTAGCCCGAAGCGGGACTTTACAGGCAGCATGGAGTGGGATGGTGTAGCCTGGAGTAGAACTGTACAGGCAGCATGGAGTGGGGTGATGCAGCATGGAGCAGGACAGTACAAGCAGCATGGTATCAACTGGCGTAGCCTGGAGCAGGAATGTACAGGCAGCATGATGTGGGCTGGTGCAGTGCAGAGCAGGACAGTACAGGCAGCATGTGGGCTCACGCGGACTGGAGCAGGAATCTACAGGCAGCATGGTGTTGTCGGGTGTAGTGCGGAGCAAGACTATACAGACAGCATGGTATGGGCTGGCATAGCCTGGAGCAGGAATGTACAGGCAGCATGGTATGGGCTGGTGTAGCCTGGAGTGGGACTTTACAGGCAGTATGGTGTGGGATGGTGTAGCCTGGAGTAGTACTGTACCGGCAGCATGGTGTGGGGTGGTGCAGCCTGGAGCAGGAATGTACAAGCAGCATGGTGTGGGCTGGTGTAGCTTGGAGCAGAAATGTACAGGTAGCATGGTATGGGCTAGTGTAGCCTGGAGCAGGAATATACAGGCATCATGGTGTGGGCTGGTGTAGCGTGGAACAGGACAGTGCATGCAGCATGGTGTGGGCTGGTGTAGCCTGGAGCAGGTATGTACAGGCAGCATGGTGTGGGCTGGAGCAGCCACGAGCAGGACAGTACAGACAGCATAGTGTGGGCTGGTGTAATCTGGAGCAGGAATGTACAGGTAGCATGGTGTGGGCTGGTGTAGCCTGGAGCAGGAATGTACAGGCAGCATGGTGTGGGCTGGTGTAGCCTGGAGCAGGAATGTACAGGCAGCATGGTGTGGGCTGGGTAGCCTGGAGCAGGAATGTACAGGCAGCATGGTGTGGGCTGGTACAGCGCAGAGCAGGACAGTGCAGGCAGCAAAGTGTGGGCTTGTGTAGCCTGGAGCAGGAATGTACAGGCAGCATGGTGTGGGCTGGTGTAGCCTGGAGCAGGACTTTACAGGCAGCATGGTGTGGGATGGTGTAGCCTGGAGTAGTACTGTATCGGCAGCATGGTGTGGGGTGGTGCAGCCTGGAGCAGGACTGTACCAGCAGCATGGTGTGGTGTGGTGTTGCCTGGATCAGAAATGTACAGGTAGCATAGTATGGGCTAGTGTAGCCTGGAGCAGGAACTTACAGGCATCATGGTGTGGGCTGGTGTAGCGTGGAACAGGACAGTGCAGGCAGCATGGTGTGGGCTTGTGTAGCCTGGAGCAGGAATGTACAGGCAGCATGGTGTGGGCTGGTGTAGCCTGGAGCAGGACAGTACAGGCAGCATGGTGTGGGCTGGTGTAGCCTGGAGCAGGAATGTACAGGCAGCATGGTGTGGGCTGGTGTAGTACGGAGCAGGACTGAACAGACAGCATGATGTGGGCTGGTGAAGTGTGGAGCAGGACTGTACAGGAATCATGGTGTGGGCTGGTGTAGCCTGGAAGAGGAATGTACAGGCAGCATGGTGTGGGCTGGTGTAGCCTGGAAGAGGAATGTACAGGCAGCATGGTGTGGGCTGGTGTACTGCAGAGGAGTACTGTGGCAGCAGCATGGTGTGGGCTAGTGTACCGCAGGGGAGTCCTATGACAGCAGCACGGTGTGGGCTGGTGTACCGCAGAGCAGTACTGTACAGGCAGCCTGGTGTGGGCTGTTGTAGCCTGGAGCAGGAATGTACAGGCAGCACGGTGTTGTCTAGTGTAGTGTGGAGCAAGACTGTACAGCCAGCATGGTATGGGCTGGTGCAGCCTGGAGCAGGACTCTGGATATAGCATGTTGTGGTCTGGTTTAGTCCAGAGCAGGATAGTACAGGCAGCATGCTGTGGGCAGGTGTAGCCTGGAGCGGTACTGTACAAGCAGCATGGTGTGGGCAGGTGTAGCCTGGAGCAGGAATGTACAGGCAGCACGGTGTTGTCTAGTGTAGTGCAGAGCAAGACTGTACAGCCAGCATGGTATGGGCTGGTGTAGCCTGGAGCAGGACTCTGGATATAGCATGTTGTGGAGCAGGACAGTACAGGCAGCATGTGGGCTCATGCAGACTGGAGCAGGAATGTACAGGAAGCATGGTGAGGGCTGATGTATCCTGGAGCAGGAATGTACAGGCAGCATGGTATGGGCTGGTGTAGCCTGGAGCAGGAATGTACAGGCAGCATGGTATGGGCTGGTGTAGCGTGGAACAGGACAGTGCAGGCAGCATGGTGTGGGCTTGTGTAGCCTGGAGCAGGCAAGTACAGGCAGCATGGTGTGGGCTGGTGTAGCGGGGAACAGGACAGTGCAGGCAGCATGATGTGGGCAGGTGTAGCCTGGAGCAGGAATGTACAGGCAGCAAGGTATAGGCTGGTGTAGCCTGGAGCAGGAATGTACAGGAAGCATGGTGTTGTCTAGTGTAGTGCGGAGCAAGACTGTACAGGCAGCATGGTATGGGCCGGTGTAGCCCGGAGCGGGAATTTACAGGCAGCATGGAGTGGGATGGTGTAGCCTGGAGTAGAACTGTACAGGCAGCATGGAGTGGGGTGATGCAGCATGGAGCAGGAATGTACAAGCAGCATGGTGTGGGGTGGTGTAGCCTGGAGCTGGAATGTACCGCAGCATGGCGTGGGCTGGTGTAGCCTGGAGCAGGAATGTACAGGCAGCATGGTGTGGGCTGGTGCAGCCCAGAGCAGAACAGTACAGGCAGCATGGTGTGGACTGGAGCAGCCACGAGCAGGACAGTACAGGCAGCATGGTGTGGGCTGGTGTAGCCCTGAGCAGGAATGTTCAGGGAGCATGGTGAGGGCTGGTGTAGCCTGGTGCAGAACAGTACAGGCAGCATGGTGTAGGCTGGTGTAGCCCAGAACAGGACTGTACAGGTAGCATGGTGGGGGCTGGTGTAGTACAGTGCAGAACTGTACAGACAGCATGATATGGGCTGGTGTAGCACGGAGCAGGACTGTACAGGCAACCTGGTGTGGACTGGTGTACCGCAGAGGAGTACTGTGGCAGCAGCATGGTGTGGGCTGGAGCAGGACTCTGGATATAGCATGGTGTGGTCTGTTTTAGCCCAGAGCAAGATAGCATAGGCAGCATGGTGTGGGCTGGTGTAGCCTGGAGGAGGAATGTAGAGGCAGCAATGTGAGGTCTGGTATAGCCTAGAACAGATCTCTGGAGGCAGCATGGTGTGGGCTGGTGCAGCCTGGAGCAGGACTGTAGAGGAAGCATGGTGTGGGCAGGTATAGCCTGGAGCAGGACGGTACAGGCAGCATGATGTGGGCTGGTATAGCCTGGTGCAGGAATGTACAGGCAGCATGGTGTGGGCTGGTGCTGTGCAGAGCAGGACAGTACAGGCAGCATGTGGGCTCATGCAGACTGGAGCAGGAATGTACAGGCAGCATGGTGTGGACTGGAGCAGCCACGAGCAGGACAGTACAGGCAGCATGGTGTGGGCTGGTGTAGCCCTGAGCAGGAATGTTCAGGGAGCATGGTGAGGGCTGGTGTAGCCTGGTGCAGAACAGTACAGGCAGCATGGTGTAGGCTGGTGTAGCCCAGAACAGGACTGTACAGGTAGCATGGTGGGGGCTGGTGTAGTACAGTGCAGAACTGTACAGACAGCATGATATGGGCTGGTGTAGCACGGAGCAGGACTGTACAGGCAACCTGGTGTGGACTGGTGTACCGCAGAGGAGTACTGTGGCAGCAGCATGGTGTGGGCTGGAGCAGGACTCTGGATATAGCATGGTGTGGTCTGTTTTAGCCCAGAGCAAGATAGCATAGGCAGCATGGTGTGGGCTGGTGTAGCCTGGAGGAGGAATGTAGAGGCAGCAATGTGAGGTCTGGTATAGCCTAGAACAGATCTCTGGAGGCAGCATGGTGTGGGCTGGTGCAGCCTGGAGCAGGACTGTAGAGGAAGCATGGTGTGGGCAGGTATAGCCTGGAGCAGGACGGTACAGGCAGCATGATGTGGGCTGGTGCTGTGCAGAGCAGGACAGTACAGGCAGCATGTGGGCTCATGCAGACTGGAGCAGGAATGTACAGGCAGCATGGTGTTGTCGGGTGTAGTGCGGAGCAAGACTGTACAGGCAGCATGGTATGTGCGGGCGTAGCCTGGAGCAGGAATGTACAGGCAGCATGGTATGAGCTGGTATAGCCCGGAGTGGGACTTTACAGGCAGCATGGTGTGGGTTTGTGTAGCCTGGAGCAGGAATACACAGATATCATGGTGTGGGCTGGTGTAGCGTGGAACAGGATAGTGCAGGTAGCATGGTGTGGGCTTGTGTAGCCTGGAGCAGGAATGCACAGGCAGCATGGTGTGGGCTGGTGTAGCCTGGAGCAGGACAGTACAGGCAGCATGGTGTTGTCTAGTGTAGAACAGAGCAAGACTGTACAGCCTGCCTGGTATGGGCTGGTGTAGCCTGGAGCAGGACAGTACAGGCAGCATGGTGTGGGCTGGTGGAGCCTGGAGCAGGAATGTACAGGCAGCACGGTGTTGTCTAGTGTAGAACGGAGCAAGACTGTACAGCCTGCCTGGTATGGGCTGGTGTAGCCTGGAGCAGGAATGTACAGGCAGCATGGTGTGGGCTGGTGTTGCCCGGAGTGGGACTTTACAGGCAGCATGGTGTGGGATGGTGTAGCCTGGAGTAATACTGTACCGGCAGCATGGTGTGGGGTGGTGCAACCTGGAGCAGGAATGTACAAGCAGCATGGTGTGGGGTGGTGTCGCCTGGAGCAGAAATGTACAGGTAGCATAGTATGGGCTAGTGCAGTCTGGAGCAGGAACTTACAGGCATCATGGTGTGGGCTATTCTAGCGTGGAACAGGACAGTGCAGGCAGCATGGTGTGGGCTGGGCTAGCGTGGAACAGGACAGTGCAGGCAGCATGGTGTGGGCTGGTGTAGCCCGGAGCAGGACTGTACAGGCAGCATGGTGTGGGCTGGTGTAGTACGGAGCAGGACTGAACAGACAGCATGATGTGGGCTGGTGTACGGTGGAGCTGGACTGTACAGGCAGCATGGCGTGGACTGGTGTAGCCTGGAGCAGGAATGTACAGGCAGCATGGTGTGGGCTGGTGTAGCCTGGAGCAGGAATGTACAGGCAGCATCGTGTGGGCTGGTGTAGCCTGGAGCAGGAATGTACAGGCAGCATGGTGTGGGCTGGTGCAGCCCAGTGCAGAGCAGTACAGGCAGCAAAGTGTGGGCTGGTGTAGTCTGGAGCAGGAATGTACAGGCAGCATGGTGTGGGCTGGTGTAGCCTGGAGCAGGAATGTACAGGCAGCATGGCGTGGACTGGTGTAGCCTGGAGCAGGAATGTACAGGCAGCATGGTGTGGGCTGGTGTAGCCTGGAGCAGGAATGTACAGGCAGCATGGTGTGGGCTGGTGCAGAGCAGGACAGTACAGGCAGCATGTGGGCTATTGCAGACTGGAGCAGGAATGTACAGGCAGCATTGTATGGGCTTGTGTAGCGTGGAGCAGGACTGGACAGGCAGCATTGTATGGGCGGGTGTAGCCTGGAGCAGGAATGTACAGGCAGCATGGTGTGGGCTGATGTAGCCCTGAGCAGGAATGTTCAGGCAGCATGGTGAGGGCTGGTGTAGCCTGGTGCAGAACAGTACAGGCAGCATGGTGTAAGCTGGTGTAGTACAGTGCAGGACTGTACAGACAGCATGATGTGGGCTGGTGTAGCACGGAGCAGGACTGTACAGGCAGCCTGGTGTGGACTGGTGTACCGCAGAGGAGTACTGTGGCAGCAGCATGGTGTGGGCTGGAGCAGGACTCTGGATATAGCATGGTGTGGTCTGTTTTAGCCCAGAGCAAGATAGCATAGGCAGCATGGTGTGGGCTGGTGTAGCCTGGAGGAGGAATGTAGAGGCAGCAATGTGAGGTCTGCTATAGCCTAGAACAGATCTCTGGAGGCAGCATGGTGTGGGCTGGTGCAGCCTGGAGCAGGACTGTAGAGGAAGCATGGTGTGGGCAGGTATAGCCTGGAGCAGGACGGTACAGGCAGCATGATGTGGGCTGGTATAGCCTGGTGCAGGAATGTACAGGCAGCATGGTGTGGGCTGGTATAGCCTGGTGCAGGAATGTACAGGCAGCATGATGTGGGCTGGTATAGCCTGGTGCAGGAATGTACAGGCAGCATGATGTGGGCTGGTATAGCCTGGTGCAGGAATGTACAGGCAGCATGGTGTGGGCTGGTGCTGTGCAGAGCAGGACAGTACAGGCAGCATGTGGGCTCATGCAGACTGGAGCAGGAATGTACAGGCAGCATGGTGTTGTCGGGTGTAGTGCGGAGCAAGACTGTACAGGCAGCATGGTATGTGCGGGCGTAGCCTGGAGCAGGAATGTACAGGCAGCATGGTATGAGCTGGTATAGCCCGGAGCGGGACTTTACAGGCAGCATGGTGTGGGTTTGTGTAGCCTGGAGCAGGAATGCACAGGCAGCATGGTGTGGGCTGGTGTAGCCTGGAGCAGGACAGTACAGGCAGCATGGTGTGGGCTGGTGGAGCCTGGAGCAGGAATGTACAGGCAGCACGGTGTTGTCTAGTGTAGAACGGAGCAAGACTGTACAGCCTGCCTGGTATGGGCTGGTGTAGCCTGGAGCAGGAATGTACAGGCAGCATGGTGTGGGCTGGTGTAGCCTGGAGCAGGAATTTACAGGCAGCATGGTGTGGGCTGGTGCAGAGCAGGACAGTACAGGCAGCATGTGGGCTATTGCAGACTGGAGCAGGAATGTACAGGCAGCATTGTATGGGCTTGTGTAGCATGGAGCAGGACTGTACAGGCAGCATTGTATGGGCGGGTGTAGCCTGGAGCAGGAATGTACAGGCAGCATGGTGTGGGCTGGTGCAGCCCAGAGCAGAGCAGTACAGGCAGCATAGTGTGGACTGGAGCAGCCTGGAGCAGGACAGTACAGGCAGCATGGTGTAGGCTGGTGTAGCCCAGAGCAGGACTGTACAGGCAGCATGGTGGGGGCTGGTGTAGTACAGAGCAGGAATGTACAGGCAGCATGGTGTGGGCTGGTGTAGCCTGGAGCAGGAATGTACAGGCAGCATGGTGTGGGCTGGTGCAGAGCAGGACAGTACAGGCAGCATGTGGGCCTTGCAGACTGGAGCAGGAATATACATTCAGCATTGTATGGGCTTGTGTAGCGTGGAGCAGGACTGGACAGGCAGCATTGTATGGGCGGGTGTAGCCTGGAGCAGGAATGTACAGGCAGCATGGTGTGGGCTGGTGCAGCCCAGAGCAGAGCAGTACAGGCAGCATAGTGTGGACTGGAGCAGAACAGTACAGGCAGCATGGTGTGGACTGGAGCAGCCTGGAGCAGGACAGTACAGGCAGCATGGTGTAGGCTGGTGTAGCCCAGAGCAGGACTGTACAGGCAGCATGGTGGGGGCTGGTGTAGCACGGAGCAGGACTGTACAGGCAGCCTGGTGTGGACTGGTGTACCGCAGAGGAGTACTGTGGCAGCAGCATGGTGTGGGCTGGAGCAGGACTCTAGATATAGCATGGTGTGGTCTGGTTTAGCCCAGAGCAGGATAGCATAGGCAGCATGGAGTGGGCTGGTGTAGCCTGGAGGAGGAATGTAGAGGCAGCAATGTGTGGGCTGGTGTAGCCTGGGACAGATCTCTGGAGGAAGCAATGTGTGGGTTGGTGCAGCCTGGAGCAGGACTGTAGAGGCAGCCTGGTGTGGGCTGGTATAGCCTGGAGCAGGACTGTATAGGCAGCATGATGTGGGCTGGTATAGCCTGGTGCAGGAATGTACAGGCAGCATGGTGTGGGCTGGTGTAGCGTGGAACAGGACAGTGCAGGCAGCATGGTGTGGGCTTGTGTAGCCTGGAGCAGGACAGTGCAGGCAGCATGGTGTGGGCTGGTGTAGCCTGGAGCAGGACAGTGCAGGCAGCATGGTGTGGGCTGGTGTAGCCTGAAGCAGGAATGTATAGGCAGCATGGTGTGGGCTGGTGCAGTGCAGAGTAAGACTGTACAGCCAGCATGTTTTGGGCTGGTGTAGCCTGGAGCAGGAATGTACGGGCAGCATGGTATTGGCTGGTGTTGCCCGGATGGGACTTTCCAGGCAGCATAGTGTGGGCTGGTGTAGCCTGGAGTCATACTGTATCGGCAGCATGGTGTGGGGTGGTGCAGCCTGGAGCAGGAATGTACAAGCAGCATGGTGTGGTGAGGAGTCACCTGGAGCAGAAATGTACAGGTAGCATAATATGGGCTAGTGTAGCCTGGAGCAGGAACTTACAGGCATCATGGTGTGGGCTGGTTTAGCGTGGAACAGGAATGTACAGGCAGCATGGTGTGGGCTTGTGTAGCCTGGAGCAGATATGTACAGGCAGCATGGTGTGGGCTGGGGTAGCCTGGAGCAGGAATGCACAGACAGCAAGGTGTGGGCTGGTGTAGCCCGGAGCAGGACTGTACAGGCAGCATGGTGTGGGCTGGTGTAGTACGGAGCAGGACTGAACAGACAGCATGATGTGGGCAGGTGTAGTGTGGAGCAGGACTGTACAGGCAGCATGGTGTGGGCTGGTGTAGCCTGGAAGAGGAATGTACAGGCAGCATGGTGTGGGCTGGTGTACCGCAGAGGGGTCCTGTGGCAGCAGCATGGTGTGGGCTGTTGTACCGCAGAGCAGTACTGTACAGGCAGCCTGGTGTGGGCTGGTGTAGCATGGAGCAGGACTCTGGATATAGCATGGTGTGGTCTGGTTTAGCCCGGAGCAGGATAGTACAGGCAGCATGGTGTGGGCAGGTGTAGACTGGAGTAGGAATGTACAGGCAGCATGGTGTGGGCTGGTGCAGCGCAGAGCAGGACAGTACAGGCAGCATGTGGGCTTGTGCAGACTGGAGCAGGAATGTACAGGAAGCATGGTGAGGGCTGGTGTATCCTGGAGCAGGAATGTACAGGCAGCAAGGTATAAGCTGGTGAAGCCTGGAGCAGCAATGTACAGGCAGCATGGTGTTGTCTAGTGTAGTGCGGAGCAAGACTGTACAGGCAGCATGGTATGGGCTGGTGTAGCCCGAAGCGGGACTTTACAGGCAGCATGGAGTGGGATGGTGTAGCCTGGAGTAGAACTGTACAGGCAGCATGGAGTGGGGTGATGCAGCATGGAGCAGGACAGTACAAGCAGCATGGTATCAACTGGCGTAGCCTGGAGCAGGAATGTACAGGCAGCATGATGTGGGCTGGTGCAGTGCAGAGCAGGACAGTACAGGCAGCATGTGGGCTCACGCGGACTGGAGCAGGAATCTACAGGCAGCATGGTGTTGTCGGGTGTAGTGCGGAGCAAGACTATACAGACAGCATGGTATGGGCTGGCATAGCCTGGAGCAGGAATGTACAGGCAGCATGGTATGGGCTGGTGTAGCCTGGAGTGGGACTTTACAGGCAGTATGGTGTGGGATGGTGTAGCCTGGAGTAGTACTGTACCGGCAGCATGGTGTGGGGTGGTGCAGCCTGGAGCAGGAATGTACAAGCAGCATGGTGTGGGCTGGTGTAGCTTGGAGCAGAAATGTACAGGTAGCATGGTATGGGCTAGTGTAGCCTGGAGCAGGAATATACAGGCATCATGGTGTGGGCTGGTGTAGCGTGGAACAGGACAGTGCATGCAGCATGGTGTGGGCTGGTGTAGCCTGGAGCAGGTATGTACAGGCAGCATGGTGTGGGCTGGAGCAGCCACGAGCAGGACAGTACAGACAGCATAGTGTGGGCTGGTGTAATCTGGAGCAGGAATGTACAGGTAGCATGGTGTGGGCTGGTGTAGCCTGGAGCAGGAATGTACAGGCAGCATGGTGTGGGCTGGGTAGCCTGGAGCAGGAATGTACAGGCAGCATGGTGTGGGCTGGTACAGCGCAGAGCAGGACAGTGCAGGCAGCAAAGTGTGGGCTTGTGTAGCCTGGAGCAGGAATGTACAGGCAGCATGGTGTGGGCTGGTGTAGCCTGGAGCAGGACTTTACAGGCAGCATGGTGTGGGATGGTGTAGCCTGGAGTAGTACTGTATCGGCAGCATGGTGTGGGGTGGTGCAGCCTGGAGCAGGACTGTACCAGCAGCATGGTGTGGTGTGGTGTTGCCTGGATCAGAAATGTACAGGTAGCATAGTATGGGCTAGTGTAGCCTGGAGCAGGAACTTACAGGCATCATGGTGTGGGCTGGTGTAGCGTGGAACAGGACAGTGCAGGCAGCATGGTGTGGGCTTGTGTAGCCTGGAGCAGGAATGTACAGGCAGCATGGTGTGGGCTGGTGTAGCCTGGAGCAGGACAGTACAGGCAGCATGGTGTGGGCTGGTGTAGCCTGGAGCAGGAATGTACAGGCAGCATGGTGTGGGCTGGTGTAGTACGGAGCAGGACTGAACAGACAGCATGATGTGGGCTGGTGAAGTGTGGAGCAGGACTGTACAGGAATCATGGTGTGGGCTGGTGTAGCCTGGAAGAGGAATGTACAGGCAGCATGGTGTGGGCTGGTGTAGCCTGGAAGAGGAATGTACAGGCAGCATGGTGTGGGCTGGTGTACTGCAGAGGAGTACTGTGGCAGCAGCATGGTGTGGGCTAGTGTACCGCAGGGGAGTCCTATGACAGCAGCACGGTGTGGGCTGGTGTACCGCAGAGCAGTACTGTACAGGCAGCCTGGTGTGGGCTGTTGTAGCCTGGAGCAGGAATGTACAGGCAGCACGGTGTTGTCTAGTGTAGTGTGGAGCAAGACTGTACAGCCAGCATGGTATGGGCTGGTGCAGCCTGGAGCAGGACTCTGGATATAGCATGTTGTGGTCTGGTTTAGTCCAGAGCAGGATAGTACAGGCAGCATGCTGTGGGCAGGTGTAGCCTGGAGCGGTACTGTACAAGCAGCATGGTGTGGGCAGGTGTAGCCTGGAGCAGGAATGTACAGGCAGCACGGTGTTGTCTAGTGTAGTGCAGAGCAAGACTGTACAGCCAGCATGGTATGGGCTGGTGTAGCCTGGAGCAGGACTCTGGATATAGCATGTTGTGGAGCAGGACAGTACAGGCAGCATGTGGGCTCATGCAGACTGGAGCAGGAATGTACAGGAAGCATGGTGAGGGCTGATGTATCCTGGAGCAGGAATGTACAGGCAGCATGGTATGGGCTGGTGTAGCCTGGAGCAGGAATGTACAGGCAGCATGGTATGGGCTGGTGTAGCGTGGAACAGGACAGTGCAGGCAGCATGGTGTGGGCTTGTGTAGCCTGGAGCAGGCAAGTACAGGCAGCATGGTGTGGGCTGGTGTAGCGGGGAACAGGACAGTGCAGGCAGCATGATGTGGGCAGGTGTAGCCTGGAGCAGGAATGTACAGGCAGCAAGGTATAGGCTGGTGTAGCCTGGAGCAGGAATGTACAGGAAGCATGGTGTTGTCTAGTGTAGTGCGGAGCAAGACTGTACAGGCAGCATGGTATGGGCCGGTGTAGCCCGGAGCGGGAATTTACAGGCAGCATGGAGTGGGATGGTGTAGCCTGGAGTAGAACTGTACAGGCAGCATGGAGTGGGGTGATGCAGCATGGAGCAGGAATGTACAAGCAGCATGGTGTGGGGTGGTGTAGCCTGGAGCTGGAATGTACCGCAGCATGGCGTGGGCTGGTGTAGCCTGGAGCAGGAATGTACAGGCAGCATGGTGTGGGCTGGTGCAGCCCAGAGCAGAACAGTACAGGCAGCATGGTGTGGACTGGAGCAGCCACGAGCAGGACAGTACAGGCAGCATGGTGTGGGCTGGTGTAGCCCTGAGCAGGAATGTTCAGGGAGCATGGTGAGGGCTGGTGTAGCCTGGTGCAGAACAGTACAGGCAGCATGGTGTAGGCTGGTGTAGCCCAGAACAGGACTGTACAGGTAGCATGGTGGGGGCTGGTGTAGTACAGTGCAGAACTGTACAGACAGCATGATATGGGCTGGTGTAGCACGGAGCAGGACTGTACAGGCAACCTGGTGTGGACTGGTGTACCGCAGAGGAGTACTGTGGCAGCAGCATGGTGTGGGCTGGAGCAGGACTCTGGATATAGCATGGTGTGGTCTGTTTTAGCCCAGAGCAAGATAGCATAGGCAGCATGGTGTGGGCTGGTGTAGCCTGGAGGAGGAATGTAGAGGCAGCAATGTGAGGTCTGGTATAGCCTAGAACAGATCTCTGGAGGCAGCATGGTGTGGGCTGGTGCAGCCTGGAGCAGGACTGTAGAGGAAGCATGGTGTGGGCAGGTATAGCCTGGAGCAGGACGGTACAGGCAGCATGATGTGGGCTGGTATAGCCTGGTGCAGGAATGTACAGGCAGCATGGTGTGGGCTGGTGCTGTGCAGAGCAGGACAGTACAGGCAGCATGTGGGCTCATGCAGACTGGAGCAGGAATGTACAGGCAGCATGGTGTGGGCTGGTGTACCGCAGAGGGGTCCTGTGGCAGCAGCATGGTGTGGGCTGTTGTACCGCAGAGCAGTACTGTACAGGCAGCCTGGTGTGGGCTGGTGTAGCATGGAGCAGGACTCTGGATATAGCATGGTGTGGTCTGGTTTAGCCCGGAGCAGGATAGTACAGGCAGCATGGTGTGGGCAGGTGTAGACTGGAGTAGGAATGTACAGGCAGCATGGTGTGGGCTGGTGCAGCGCAGAGCAGGACAGTACAGGCAGCATGTGGGCTTGTGCAGACTGGAGCAGGAATGTACAGGAAGCATGGTGAGGGCTGGTGTATCCTGGAGCAGGAATGTACAGGCAGCAAGGTATAAGCTGGTGAAGCCTGGAGCAGCAATGTACAGGCAGCATGGTGTTGTCTAGTGTAGTGCGGAGCAAGACTGTACAGGCAGCATGGTATGGGCTGGTGTAGCCCGAAGCGGGACTTTACAGGCAGCATGGAGTGGGATGGTGTAGCCTGGAGTAGAACTGTACAGGCAGCATGGAGTGGGGTGATGCAGCATGGAGCAGGACAGTACAAGCAGCATGGTATCAACTGGCGTAGCCTGGAGCAGGAATGTACAGGCAGCATGATGTGGGCTGGTGCAGTGCAGAGCAGGACAGTACAGGCAGCATGTGGGCTCACGCGGACTGGAGCAGGAATCTACAGGCAGCATGGTGTTGTCGGGTGTAGTGCGGAGCAAGACTATACAGACAGCATGGTATGGGCTGGCATAGCCTGGAGCAGGAATGTACAGGCAGCATGGTATGGGCTGGTGTAGCCTGGAGTGGGACTTTACAGGCAGTATGGTGTGGGATGGTGTAGCCTGGAGTAGTACTGTACCGGCAGCATGGTGTGGGGTGGTGCAGCCTGGAGCAGGAATGTACAAGCAGCATGGTGTGGGCTGGTGTAGCTTGGAGCAGAAATGTACAGGTAGCATGGTATGGGCTAGTGTAGCCTGGAGCAGGAATATACAGGCATCATGGTGTGGGCTGGTGTAGCGTGGAACAGGACAGTGCATGCAGCATGGTGTGGGCTGGTGTAGCCTGGAGCAGGTATGTACAGGCAGTATGGTGTGGGCTGGAGCAGCCACGAGCAGGACAGTACAGACAGCATAGTGTGGGCTGGTGTAATCTGGAGCAGGAATGTACAGGTAGCATGGTGTGGGCTGGTGTAGCCTGGAGCAGGAATGTACAGGCAGCATGGTGTGGGCTGGGTAGCCTGGAGCAGGAATGTACAGGCAGCATGGTGTGGGCTGGTACAGCGCAGAGCAGGACAGTGCAGGCAGCAAAGTGTGGGCTTGTGTAGCCTGGAGCAGGAATGTACAGGCAGCATGGTGTGGGCTGGTGTAGCCTGGAGCAGGACTTTACAGGCAGCATGGTGTGGGATGGTGTAGCCTGGAGTAGTACTGTATCGGCAGCATGGTGTGGGGTGGTGCAGCCTGGAGCAGGACTGTACCAGCAGCATGGTGTGGTGTGGTGTTGCCTGGATCAGAAATGTACAGGTAGCATAGTATGGGCTAGTGTAGCCTGGAGCAGGAACTTACAGGCATCATGGTGTGGGCTGGTGTAGCGTGGAACAGGACAGTGCAGGCAGCATGGTGTGGGCTTGTGTAGCCTGGAGCAGGAATGTACAGGCAGCATGGTGTGGGCTGGTGTAGCCTGGAGCAGGACAGTACAGGCAGCATGGTGTGGGCTGGTGTAGCCTGGAGCAGGAATGTACAGGCAGCATGGTGTGGGCTGGTGTAGTACGGAGCAGGACTGAACAGACAGCATGATGTGGGCTGGTGAAGTGTGGAGCAGGACTGTACAGGAATCATGGTGTGGGCTGGTGTAGCCTGGAAGAGGAATGTACAGGCAGCATGGTGTGGGCTGGTGTAGCCTGGAAGAGGAATGTACAGGCAGCATGGTGTGGGCTGGTGTACTGCAGAGGAGTACTGTGGCAGCAGCATGGTGTGGGCTAGTGTACCGCAGGGGAGTCCTATGACAGCAGCACGGTGTGGGCTGGTGTACCGCAGAGCAGTACTGTACAGGCAGCCTGGTGTGGGCTGTTGTAGCCTGGAGCAGGAATGTACAGGCAGCACGGTGTTGTCTAGTGTAGTGTGGAGCAAGACTGTACAGCCAGCATGGTATGGGCTGGTGCAGCCTGGAGCAGGACTCTGGATATAGCATGTTGTGGTCTGGTTTAGTCCAGAGCAGGATAGTACAGGCAGCATGCTGTGGGCAGGTGTAGCCTGGAGCGGTACTGTACAAGCAGCATGGTGTGGGCAGGTGTAGCCTGGAGCAGGAATGTACAGGCAGCACGGTGTTGTCTAGTGTAGTGCAGAGCAAGACTGTACAGCCAGCATGGTATGGGCTGGTGTAGCCTGGAGCAGGACTCTGGATATAGCATGTTGTGGAGCAGGACAGTACAGGCAGCATGTGGGCTCATGCAGACTGGAGCAGGAATGTACAGGAAGCATGGTGAGGGCTGATGTATCCTGGAGCAGGAATGTACAGGCAGCATGGTATGGGCTGGTGTAGCCTGGAGCAGGAATGTACAGGCAGCATGGTATGGGCTGGTGTAGCGTGGAACAGGACAGTGCAGGCAGCATGGTGTGGGCTTGTGTAGCCTGGAGCAGGCAAGTACAGGCAGCATGGTGTGGGCTGGTGTAGCGGGGAACAGGACAGTGCAGGCAGCATGATGTGGGCAGGTGTAGCCTGGAGCAGGAATGTACAGGCAGCAAGGTATAGGCTGGTGTAGCCTGGAGCAGGAATGTACAGGAAGCATGGTGTTGTCTAGTGTAGTGCGGAGCAAGACTGTACAGGCAGCATGGTATGGGCCGGTGTAGCCCGGAGCGGGAATTTACAGGCAGCATGGAGTGGGATGGTGTAGCCTGGAGTAGAACTGTACAGGCAGCATGGAGTGGGGTGATGCAGCATGGAGCAGGAATGTACAAGCAGCATGGTGTGGGGTGGTGTAGCCTGGAGCTGGAATGTACCGCAGCATGGCGTGGGCTGGTGTAGCCTGGAGCAGGAATGTACAGGCAGCATGGTGTGGGCTGGTGCAGCCCAGAGCAGAACAGTACAGGCAGCATGGTGTGGACTGGAGCAGCCACGAGCAGGACAGTACAGGCAGCATGGTGTGGGCTGGTGTAGCCCTGAGCAGGAATGTTCAGGGAGCATGGTGAGGGCTGGTGTAGCCTGGTGCAGAACAGTACAGGCAGCATGGTGTAGGCTGGTGTAGCCCAGAACAGGACTGTACAGGTAGCATGGTGGGGGCTGGTGTAGTACAGTGCAGAACTGTACAGACAGCATGATATGGGCTGGTGTAGCACGGAGCAGGACTGTACAGGCAACCTGGTGTGGACTGGTGTACCGCAGAGGAGTACTGTGGCAGCAGCATGGTGTGGGCTGGAGCAGGACTCTGGATATAGCATGGTGTGGTCTGTTTTAGCCCAGAGCAAGATAGCATAGGCAGCATGGTGTGGGCTGGTGTAGCCTGGAGGAGGAATGTAGAGGCAGCAATGTGAGGTCTGGTATAGCCTAGAACAGATCTCTGGAGGCAGCATGGTGTGGGCTGGTGCAGCCTGGAGCAGGACTGTAGAGGAAGCATGGTGTGGGCAGGTATAGCCTGGAGCAGGACGGTACAGGCAGCATGATGTGGGCTGGTATAGCCTGGTGCAGGAATGTACAGGCAGCATGGTGTGGGCTGGTGCTGTGCAGAGCAGGACAGTACAGGCAGCATGTGGGCTCATGCAGACTGGAGCAGGAATGTACAGGCAGCATGGTGTTGTCGGGTGTAGTGCGGAGCAAGACTGTACAGGCAGCATGGTATGTGCGGGCGTAGCCTGGAGCAGGAATGTACAGGCAGCATGGTATGAGCTGGTATAGCCCGGAGCGGGACTTTACAGGCAGCATGGTGTGGGTTTGTGTAGCCTGGAGCAGGAATACACAGATATCATGGTGTGGGCTGGTGTAGCGTGGAACAGGATAGTGCAGGTAGCATGGTGTGGGCTTGTGTAGCCTGGAGCAGGAATGCACAGGCAGCATGGTGTGGGCTGGTGTAGCCTGGAGCAGGACAGTACAGGCAGCATGGTGTTGTCTAGTGTAGAACAGAGCAAGACTGTACAGCCTGCCTGGTATGGGCTGGTGTAGCCTGGAGCAGGACAGTACAGGCAGCATGGTGTGGGCTGGTGGAGCCTGGAGCAGGAATGTACAGGCAGCACGGTGTTGTCTAGTGTAGAACGGAGCAAGACTGTACAGCCTGCCTGGTATGGGCTGGTGTAGCCTGGAGCAGGAATGTACAGGCAGCATGGTGTGGGCTGGTGTTGCCCGGAGTGGGACTTTACAGGCAGCATGGTGTGGGATGGTGTAGCCTGGAGTAATACTGTACCGGCAGCATGGTGTGGGGTGGTGCAACCTGGAGCAGGAATGTACAAGCAGCATGGTGTGGGGTGGTGTCGCCTGGAGCAGAAATGTACAGGTAGCATAGTATGGGCTAGTGCAGTCTGGAGCAGGAACTTACAGGCATCATGGTGTGGGCTATTCTAGCGTGGAACAGGACAGTGCAGGCAGCATGGTGTGGGCTGGGCTAGCGTGGAACAGGACAGTGCAGGCAGCATGGTGTGGGCTGGTGTAGCCCGGAGCAGGACTGTACAGGCAGCATGGTGTGGGCTGGTGTAGTACGGAGCAGGACTGAACAGACAGCATGATGTGGGCTGGTGTACGGTGGAGCTGGACTGTACAGGCAGCATGGCGTGGACTGGTGTAGCCTGGAGCAGGAATGTACAGGCAGCATGGTGTGGGCTGGTGTAGCCTGGAGCAGGAATGTACAGGCAGCATCGTGTGGGCTGGTGTAGCCTGGAGCAGGAATGTACAGGCAGCATGGTGTGGGCTGGTGCAGCCCAGTGCAGAGCAGTACAGGCAGCAAAGTGTGGGCTGGTGTAGTCTGGAGCAGGAATGTACAGGCAGCATGGTGTGGGCTGGTGTAGCCTGGAGCAGGAATGTACAGGCAGCATGGCGTGGACTGGTGTAGCCTGGAGCAGGAATGTACAGGCAGCATGGTGTGGGCTGGTGTAGCCTGGAGCAGGAATGTACAGGCAGCATGGTGTGGGCTGGTGCAGAGCAGGACAGTACAGGCAGCATGTGGGCTATTGCAGACTGGAGCAGGAATGTACAGGCAGCATTGTATGGGCTTGTGTAGCGTGGAGCAGGACTGGACAGGCAGCATTGTATGGGCGGGTGTAGCCTGGAGCAGGAATGTACAGGCAGCATGGTGTGGGCTGATGTAGCCCTGAGCAGGAATGTTCAGGCAGCATGGTGAGGGCTGGTGTAGCCTGGTGCAGAACAGTACAGGCAGCATGGTGTAAGCTGGTGTAGTACAGTGCAGGACTGTACAGACAGCATGATGTGGGCTGGTGTAGCACGGAGCAGGACTGTACAGGCAGCCTGGTGTGGACTGGTGTACCGCAGAGGAGTACTGTGGCAGCAGCATGGTGTGGGCTGGAGCAGGACTCTGGATATAGCATGGTGTGGTCTGTTTTAGCCCAGAGCAAGATAGCATAGGCAGCATGGTGTGGGCTGGTGTAGCCTGGAGGAGGAATGTAGAGGCAGCAATGTGAGGTCTGCTATAGCCTAGAACAGATCTCTGGAGGCAGCATGGTGTGGGCTGGTGCAGCCTGGAGCAGGACTGTAGAGGAAGCATGGTGTGGGCAGGTATAGCCTGGAGCAGGACGGTACAGGCAGCATGATGTGGGCTGGTATAGCCTGGTGCAGGAATGTACAGGCAGCATGGTGTGGGCTGGTATAGCCTGGTGCAGGAATGTACAGGCAGCATGATGTGGGCTGGTATAGCCTGGTGCAGGAATGTACAGGCAGCATGATGTGGGCTGGTATAGCCTGGTGCAGGAATGTACAGGCAGCATGGTGTGGGCTGGTGCTGTGCAGAGCAGGACAGTACAGGCAGCATGTGGGCTCATGCAGACTGGAGCAGGAATGTACAGGCAGCATGGTGTTGTCGGGTGTAGTGCGGAGCAAGACTGTACAGGCAGCATGGTATGTGCGGGCGTAGCCTGGAGCAGGAATGTACAGGCAGCATGGTATGAGCTGGTATAGCCCGGAGCGGGACTTTACAGGCAGCATGGTGTGGGTTTGTGTAGCCTGGAGCAGGAATGCACAGGCAGCATGGTGTGGGCTGGTGTAGCCTGGAGCAGGACAGTACAGGCAGCATGGTGTGGGCTGGTGGAGCCTGGAGCAGGAATGTACAGGCAGCACGGTGTTGTCTAGTGTAGAACGGAGCAAGACTGTACAGCCTGCCTGGTATGGGCTGGTGTAGCCTGGAGCAGGAATGTATAGCCAGCATGGTGTGGGCTGGTATTGCCCGGAGTGGGACTTTACAGGCAGCATGGTGTGGGATGGTGTAGCCTGGAGTAATACTGTACCGGCAGCATGGTGTGGGGTGGTGCAACCTGGAGCAGGAATGTACAAGCAGCATGGTGTGGGGTGGTGTCGCCTGGAGCAGAAATGTACAGGTAGCATAGTACGGGCTAGTGCAGTCTGGAGCAGGAACTTACAGGCATCATGGTGTGGGCTGTTCTAGCGTGGAACAGGACAGTGCAGGCAGCATGGTGTGGGCTGGTCTAGCGTGGAACAGGACAGTGCAGACAGCATGGTGTGGGCTGGTGTAGCCCGGAGCAGGACTGTACAGGCAGCATGGTGTGGGTTGGTGTAGTACGGAGCAGGACTGAACAGACAGCATGATGTGGGCTGGTGTACGGTGGAGCAGGACTGTACAGGCAGCATGGTGTGGACTGGTGTAGCCTGGAGCAGGACAGTACAGGCAGCATGGTGTGGGCTGGTGTAGCCTGGAGCAGGAATGTACAGGCAGCATCGTGTGGGCTGGTGTAGCCTGGAGCAGGAATGTACAGGCAGCATGGTGTGGGCTGGTGCAGCCCAGTGCAGAGCAGTACAGGCAGCAAAGTGTGGGCTGGAGCAGCCACGAGCAGGACAGTACAGGCAGCATGGTGTGGGCTGGTGTAGTCTGGAGCAGGAATGTACATGCAGCATGGCGTGGACTGGTGTAGCCTGGAGCAGGAATGTACAGGCAGCATGGTGTGGGCTGGTGTAGCCTGGAGCAGGAATGTACAGGCAGCATGGTGTGGGCTGGTGCAGAGCAGGACAGTACAGGCAGCATGTGGGCTATTGCAGACTGGAGCAGGAATGTACAGGCAGCATTGTATGGGCTTGTGTAGCATGGAGCAGGACTGTACAGGCAGCATTGTATGGGCGGGTGTAGCCTGGAGCAGGAATGTACAGGCAGCATGGTGTGGGCTGGTGCAGCCCAGAGCAGAGCAATACAGGCAGCATAGTGTGGACTGGAGCAGCCTGGAGCAGAACAGTACAGGCAGCATGGTGTGGACTAGAGCAGCCTGGAGCAGGACAGTACAGGCAGCATGGTGTAGGCTGGTGTAGCCCAGAGCAGGACTGTACAGGCAGCATGGTGGGGGCTGGTGTAGTACAGAGCAGGACTGTACAAGCAGCATGATGTGGGCTGGTATAGCCTGGAGCAGGAATGTACAGACAGCATGGTGTGGGCTGGTGTAGCCTGGAGCAGGAATGTACAGGCAGCATGGTGTAGGCTGGTGCAGAGCAGGACAGTACAGGTAGCATGTGGGCCATTGCAGACTGGAGCAGGAATATACAGGCAGCATTGTATGGGCTTGTGCAGCGTGGAGCAGGACTGGACAGGCAGCATTGTATGGGTGGGTGTAGCCTGGAGCAGGAATGTACAGGCAGCATGGTGTGGGCTGGTGCAGCCCAGAGCAGAGCAGTACAGGCAGCATAGTGTGGACTGGAGCAGAACAGTACAGGCAGCAAGGTGTGTGCTGGAGCAGCCACAAGCAGGACAGTACAGGCAGCATCGTGTGGGCTGGTGTAGTCTGGAGCAGTAATGTACAGGCAGCATGGTGTGGACTGGTGTAGCCTGGAGCAGGAATGTACAGGCAGCATGGTGTGGGCTGGTGTAGCCTGGAGCAGGAATGTACAGGCAGCATGCTGTGGGCTGGTGAAGCACAGAGCAGGGCAGTACAGGCAGCATGTGGGCCATTGCAGACTGGAGCAGGAATGTATAGGCAGCATGGTGTGGACTGGTGTAGCCTGGAGCAGGAATGTACAGGCAGCATGGTGTGGGCTGGTGTAGCCTGGAGCAGGAATGTACAGGCAGCATGCTGTGGGCTGGTGAAGCGCAGAGCAGGGCAGTACAGGCAGCATGTGGGCCATTGCAGACTGGAGCAGGAATGTACAGGCAGCATTGTATGGGCTGATGTAGCCTGGAGCGGGACTGTACAGGCAGCATGGTGTGGGATGGTGTAGCCTGGAGTAGTACTGTAGAGGCAGCACGGTGTTGTCAAGTGTAGTTCGGAGCAAGACTGTACAGGCAGCATGGTATGGGCTGGTGTAGCCTGGAGCAGGAATGTACAGGCAGCATGGTATGGGCTGGTGTAGCCCGGAGCGGGACTTTCCAGGCAGCATGATGTGGGATGGTGTAGCCTGGAGTAATACTGTACAGGCAGCACGGTGTGGGGTGATGCAGCCTGGAGCAGGAATGTACAAGCAGCATGGTGTCGGGTGGTGTAGCCTGGAACAGAAATGTACAGGCATCATGGTGTGGGCTCGTGTAGCGTGGAACAGGACAGTGCAGGCAGCATGGTGTGTGCTGGTGTAGCCTGGAGCAGGACAGTACATGCAGCATGGTGTGGGCTGGAGCAGCCCGGAGCAGGCCAGTACAGGCAGAATGGTGTGAGGTGGTGTAGCCCAGAGCAGGTATGTACAAGCAGCATGATGTGGGCTAGTGTAGCCTGGAGCAGGTATGTTCAGGCGGCATGGTGTGAGCAGGTGCAGCCCAGAGCAGGACTGTACAGGCAGCATGGTGTGGATTGGTGTAGTGTGGAGCAGGACAGGACAGGACAGGCAGCATGGTGTGGACTGGTATAGCCTGGAGCATTAATGTACAAGCAGCATTGTGTGTGCTGGTGTAGCCCAGAGCAGGACTGAACAGGCAGCATGATGTGGGCTGTTGCAGCTCCGAGCAGGACAGTACAGGCAGCATGGTGTGGGCTGGTGTAGCTTGGAGCACGAAAGAACACGCAGCATGGTGAGGGCTGGTGTATCCTGTGGCAGGAATGTACTGGCAGCATAATGTGGGCTGGCGTAGTGCGGAGCAAGACTGCACAGACACCATGGTGTGGGCTGGTGTAACCTGGAGCAGGACTGCACAGACCGCATGGTGTGGGCTGGTGTAGCCCAGAGCAGGACTGTACAGACTGCATGGTGTGAGCTGGTGTAGCCCAGAGCAGGACAGTACAGGCAGCATGGTGTAGACTGGTATAGTTTGGGGCACTAATACAGGCAGCATGGTGTGGGCTGGTGTAGTGCAGAGCAAGACTGTACAGGCAGCATGGTGGAGGCAGGTGTAATCCAGAAAGGGACTCTGGTGACAGCATGGTGTGGGCTGGTGTAGCCTGGGCCAGGAATGTACAGGCAGCATGGTGTGGGTTGGTGTAGCGTGGAGCAGGACAGGACAGGCAGCATGGTGTGGACTGGTATAGCCTGGAGCATTAATGTACAAGCAGCATTGTGTGTGCTGGTGTAGCCCAGAGTAGGACTGTACAGACAGCATGATGTGGACTGATGTAGCCTGGAGCAGGAATGTACAGTCAGCATGAAGTGGGCTGTTGCAGCTCCGAGCAGAACAGTACAGGCAGCATGGTGTGGGCTGCTGTAGCCTGGAGCAGGACTGTACAGGCAGCATGGTCTGGGCTGGTGTAGCCTGGAGCAGGATAGTACAGGCAACATGTTGTGGGCTGGTGTAGCCTGGAGCAGGACTCTGGATATAGCATGGTGTGGTCTGGTTTAGCCAAGAGCAGGATAGTACAGGCAGCCTGGTGTTGGCTGGTGCTGCCCAGAGCAGGACAGTACAGGCAGCATGGTGTGGGCTGGTGTAGCCAGGAACAAGAATGTACAGGCAGCAAAGTGTGGTCTGGTGTAACCCGGAATGGGACTCTGTAGGCAGCATGGTGTGGGCTGGTGTAGCCTGTACAGGACTGCACAGACCGCATGGTGTGGCCTGGTGTAGGCCAGAGCAGGACTGTACAGACCGCATGGTGTGAGCTAGTGTAGCCCAGAGCAGGACAGTAGAGGCAGCATGGTGTGGACTGGTATAGTTTGGGACACTGATGTACAGGCAGCATGGTGTGGGCTGGTGTAGTGCAGAGCAAGACTGTACAGGCAGCATGGTGGAGGCAGATGTAGTCCGGAATGGGACTCTGGTGACAGCATGGTGTGGGCTGGTGTAGCCTGGAGCAGGAATGTACAGGCAGCATGGTGTGGGCTGGTGTAGCCCAGAGCAGCACTGTACAGGCAGCATGGTGTGGGCTAGTGTAGCCAAGAGTAGGACTGTACAGACAGCATGATGTGGACTGATGTAGCCAGGAGCAGGAAAGTGCAGTCAGCATGATGTGGGCTGTTGCAGCTCCGAGCAGGACAGTACAGGCAGCATGATGTGGGCTACTGCAGCCTGGAGCAGGACTGTACAAGCAGCATGGTCTGGGCTGGTGTAGCCTGGAGCAGGACTGAACAGGCAGCATGGTGTGGGCTGGTGTAGCCCAGAGCAGGATAGTACAGGCAGCTTGGTGTGGGCAGGTGTAACCCAGAGCAGGATAGTACAGGCAGCATGGTGTGGGCAGGTATAGCCTGGGCCAGGAATGTACTGGCAGCATTGTGTGGGTTGGTGTAGTGTGGAGCAGGACAGTACAGGCAGCATGGTGTGGGCTGCTGTATCCTGGAGCAGGAATGTACAAGCAGCATGGTGTGGGCTGGGGTAGCCCGGAGCAGAACTCTGGAAGACACATGGTATGTCTGGTGTTGTCCAGAGCGGGACAGTACAGGCAGCATGGTGTGGGCTGCTGCAGCCTGGAGCAGGACTGAACAGGCAGCATGGTGTGGGCTGGTGTAGCCCAGAGCAGGACTGAACAGGCAGCATGATGTGGGCTGGTGCAGCCCCAAACAGGACAGTACAGGCAGCATGGTGTGGGCTGGTGTAGCCTGGAGCAGGAATGTGCAGTCAGCATGATGTGGGCTGTTGCAGCTCCGAGCAGGACAGTGCAGGCAGCATGGTGTGGGCTGCTGTAGCCTGGAGCAGGACTGTACAGGCAGCATGGTCTGGGCTGGTGTTGCCCGGAGCAGGACTGTACAGGCAGCATGGTGTGGGCTGGTGCAGCCCAGAGCAGGATAGTACAGGCAGCATGGTGTGGGCAGGTATAGCCTGGGCCAGGAATGTACAGGCAGCATTGTGTGGGTTAGTGTAGTGTGGAGCAGGACAGTACAGGCAGCATGGTGTGGGCTGCTGTAGCCTGGCGCAGGAATGTACAAGCAGCATGGTGTGGGCTGGGTAGCCCAGAGCAGAATTCTGGAAGACACATAGTATGTCTGGTGTTGCCCAGAGCGGGACAGTATCGGCACCATGGTGTGGGCTGCTGCAGCCTGGAGCAGGACTGTACAGGCAGCACGGTCTAGGCTGGTGTAGCCCAGAGCAGGACAGTACAGGCAGCATGATGTGGGCTGGTGTAGCCTGGAGCAGGAATGTACAGGCAACATGGTGTGGGCTGGTGTAGCCTGGAGCTGGGTTGTACAGGCTTCATGGTATGGGCTGGTGTAGCCTGGAACAGGAATGTACAGGCAGCATGGTGTGGGCTGGTGTAGCCTAGAGTAGCGCTTTGCAGGCAGCATGGTGTGGACTGGTGTAGCGCGGAGCAGGGCTGTACAGGCAGCATGATGTGGACTGGTGTAGCGCAGAGCAGGGCTGTACAGGCAGCATGATGTGGACTGGTGTAGCGCAGAGCAGGACTGTACAGGCAGCATGGTGTGGACTGGTGTAGCCTGGAGTAGGGCTGTACAAGCAGCATGGTGTGGACTGGTGTAGCGTAGAGCAGGCCTGTAGCAGCAGAAAAGGAAAAGTTGGACTCATTAATTTTTTAAACTTTTATTTTAATTAATGTGAATGGTGCCTTTGCATGGCAATGGTACATACCTTTTCACCATGTTTATATCTAATACACATGACAATAAATGATTGAATTCAAAGTTGCAGTTTATGAAGAAAGAAGATTTCTATATTATTCTGTTTCATATATTTTCTTTTGACTGTTCTATTTAAATTTCAGTTTTTAAATTCTGAGCGAATGAAAGCAAAGTTAAGTGTTGTGGAGGTGATGGATATTGAGGATGAGTGTATGTGTTTAATAAAGAATTTGTGTGGATTTTTCTTTGTTGTCTGTCTCTGGGTTTAATGTCTTTCCCTAAATTGTGATTTTGCAACATTAATTTCAACACTGAGTTTAAACTCAAATGAGAATTGTGAGCTGAATTAAAAGCGTAATTTGAAACAAGATACATGTTTGAAATTGCTTAATTTTGGGCATGGTCGCTGGTCACAATCACTGCTCGGGATCGATATATAGTAATAATGAAATCTCAGAAAGTAAATGGAAAACTTAAAAATCAAAGAATATAAATTGAAATTTTGAAATAATCAGTTTGAGCTTGAAATAATTCTGGGTACTCTTAATTCAAATGGTTAAAGTAAAAAGGATCTAAAGCTTGTAATTTGAAGAACAATTTAGTGTGTCCTTTGTTTCAGGAGACCATGTGTTCCTGTCTTCATTACTTTTTTTAAGGGGTGGCGATGATGTCATTGCATTTGTAAACTTCTTATTTCCAACTTATTATTCCACTGTTTTCTGTTTACTTAATAATACATCAAATTAATTGATTGAGTGGAGGTTATGAATTTAATTTTTTAAAATTGCCAAGGTACATCTAAACCAAATTAACTCATTTAGTTCCCAGCCAAATGTACTTTCATCGTTTTCCCTTAAAATAGGTGGTTCATAAATCACAGAAACTTGCAAGTCGAGCAGCTTCAAGATTGTGATAAACAATGTGATGGTAATTACCACCTAAAGGCTTTGCCTTTTGCAGGAAAAATGAACTAATTCAGACTTATATGTTACCTTTTGAATCAAATTGTGATTAGTTACATTTAACTTCCTTATCGATTATGGGCACTATTGTTTCTGATAATTTGACTTCCTTTAACATTGCCATGCCTGGATAATATTGTTCTGATATTTAATAAATTGAGTGAATGGAATAGCAATTCACTTATAAGGGAACATTTCCTAAATAAAGGAGAGGACATGAACAAATTTTACATTACTGATAAGTAAAAGATAGTCTGAGTTCTTACAATGTTACGATTTGAATTTGGGATGGTTTCTACAAATTTTTTTTTGTTACCTATACTGAGTAAATGTTCTCTAAATTAATGCATAAATGAACTTGGAAAATTTCTTGTTTTAACTTTTTGTGCTAATAGGTTAGAAATTAATGAAAGGAAAGTGCTATTATATATTCATGGGTGAGGTGATCTGGAAGTGGGGAGATAATGTTAAACATCTGAGGCATGTCAATTAAGTTACTATTGATGATATGAATTACCCATAGTTTAGTTTTCTGGAATTATTCAATGGAAGTTAACATCGTGGAAGGTGGAAAAGAAGGTTAATAGAGACGACTATGTCAACATCCTTGACCTGGAAACCCTTAATCAGAAGATTAGGATGTTGATGGGACAGTTGAAACATGTCCTACCCACCCTAAAATATAATCAGGAAAATAACTCTCAAGTTGAGCAAGAAGGAGCAGAAACTGAGATAGACATAATAAGGATGCTGGAGGGTCATGCTAACACTATAAACCAGCTGATCATAGGTTAGTAGATTGTGAGCAAACAAGAAAAGAAAAGGAATCTCTGAAGTACTGATGGCAACTGGATACTGGCACAATTGATGGAAAACCTAGAAGACAGAATTACTGGAAAGGTTCCGTCCTGGATGGTTAATGAAAAACTCAAGAGCATGACATCTTTAAATTCCAATGCAATAGTATGTGATATTAGAGACCTGATCAAAGTATGTAAAGGGAATGCTGTGAATGCTCTGGCCATAGTTCTAGGGATAATAATAATATCATCTAATGCTGCAGGCATGAAGGTAGATAATTTGGGGTTTCTAAAAAGAGAATGTTCATAAAACAGAAGGACATTTAACCTTATGCTATCAGTCAAAAGGGTTCAATGGTTGGAACCACCCTTGCTAAATGGAAACAGAACAACTGAGTAATCATGTGCTCTGATCCTATCTATCTGGAACCAAAAGCGATGTGTGCCAGAGGAAAAACCAGACAGAGGCAATTGGGACATTATGTGGTTGATCATTTTACTAGCATGTGGAGGTTGACCTCTGTATTGTGCAAGAGTTTACAGAAGGTGCAAAAAAGGCTACAACCTGAGAGCACCATTTACGTAGCTCAGAGCTCCAAGAATGAGGACAATTATTGCAGAAAGAAGACTTGAGCTTGGAGCTCAGTGAAGAGGAAGATATCCACATCAAGTGAGTGAAGCCTGGCCAGCTCCCTCACCAGTGCGATTAATACCAAGCTGTTTGTTCTTAGTCTCTCTACTATATTTGTCTCGCTAATATAGTTGTACTATAGGGGTGGCACAGTGCCTCACAGTGCCAGAGACCTGGGTTCAATTCCTGCCTCAGGCAACTGTGTGGAGTTTGCACATTCTCCCCCTGTCTGCGTGGGTTTCCTCCGGGTGCTCCAGTTTCCTCCCATGGTCCAATAGGTTTCCTCCCATAGGTTAGATGAATTGGCCATGCTAAATTGCCCATAGTGTTAGGTGAAGGGGTAAATGTAGGGGAATGGGTCTGGGTGAGTTGCTCTTCGGAGGGTCAGTGTGGACTTGTTGGGCCGAAGGGCCTGTTTCCACACTGTAAGTAATCTAATCTAATATATGCCCAAAAATCATGACTAAGTGAACTCTGCTGAGTAAAGTTGAGTTGTACTGCATTTAGTGTTTTTATTGTGTCTACCTAAGCCAGTATAGCAGGTCAACCTCACCAATGTTGTATATAACTGAAGCATGACATCCTCACTTTAATATTCAATTCCTCTTGTAATAAAGAATGGCACCCCATTGCCTTCTTGATTGCACGCTAAAGCCCCATACTAACATTTTCATACACTTGTGGAACGTGGGCCTCACTGGCTGAGCCAGCCGATATTGCTGCTTCCTAATAGTCCTTGATCTAGCCAAGAATTTTTGTGACTCATGCATTAGAACTCCTAAATCCCTCTGCACCTCAGAATTCTGCAGTGCTTCTCAATCTAAGAATTAGTCTGAATTCCTATATTTATTGCCAATGTGGAAAACTTCACATTTTCCCACATTATACATCATTTGTTCAAAATTTGACCACTTACTCAGCCTAGATATATCCACATGCAACTTTCTTCACAAAGTAACTTCCTAACTCCTAGTGTAATCTATGAATTTAGCTATCATGTTTTTGTTCCACTTGTGCTTGCTTTTGAACTAAATAATCTTCAGAGCACAGTTAACGGCTAACCATTGGAAGTCCACATCGGCCAGATCAGGTAAGGGCTGATATGTTTCCTTCGCCAAAGAGCATTGGTGAACCCTGATGGGTTTTTTTTTCCTGGTCAGCCATTACAGATTTATTAACTAATTCAATTTAAGTTCTGTCACTGTTATGATGACATTTGAATTCATATTCCAACAGCATTAATGTAGGTTTCTGGATTATTAGTTCAATAGTGTTACCATTATACCACCTTCACCTCTCATGAAATGTTAAATGATGACAGAATTAAAGAAACCGAATGTCAAGATAAAAACTGAATGTGTGACAAATATGAAGCATTTATGTCCTAAATTATACTGTCAGAACAAACTCAAACTCAATTTCACAGTTAATATTTTAAGTGTATAGATAGAAATATCTTATTTCAGATTTGTTTCCTCAATTAGCTCACTGTCTGTGCCTAGTAACAATTTGTTCTGGGGTAACCTGTCTTTTGGCTATCCTTAGTTTTTTTCATTGCCCTTATTGTGATTCTTGTTTTTTCTTGTTTATATTTTTTACATAATTGCGTTCTGAAGTATTTACTTATATTTTGAATCAACTTTCAGTTAACAGTAAAACGAATTCCATTTTAAGTGATAAACTCTTTGAGTCATAGAGACGTATAGTATGGAAACAGACCCTTCGGTCCAACTTGTCCATGGTGACCACATATCCTAACTTAATCTAGTCCCATTTGCCCACACTTGGCCCATATTCCTCTAGACCCTTCCTATTCATATATCCATACAGATGTCTCTTAAATGCTGTAATTGTACCAGCCTCCATCACCACCTCTGGCAGCTCATTACATATCCGCAACACCCTCTGTATGAAAAAGTTGCCCCTTAAATCCCTTTTATATCTTTCCCCTCTCACCCTCAACATATGGCCTCTAATTCTGGATTCCCACACCCCAGGGAAAAAAAAGCCTTGTCTATTTATCCTATCGATACCTCTCATGGTTTTATAAACCTCTATAAGGTCACCCCTCAGCCTCCGACACTTCAGGTAAAACAGCCCCAGCCTATTCAGCCTCTCCCTGTCGCTCAAATCCTCCAAGCCTGGCAACATCCTTGTAAATCTTTTTTGAACCCTTTCCTCACCTCACAGCACACACACAGGTGTTCAGTCTTTGCAGAGGACTAGTCCAAGGGCCCAGCCTACCCACAGGAATGGTTCATCTGGTAAGGTATACTTTCTCACAAGGGCTCAGTTCAAACATCAAAAAACAGTGAAGACACATACAAAAAAACAAAGAAAACTAAAATGCAAGGGCTAAACCCTGCCACAAAATCAATATTGTCCTTTTCTCAAAGTAAAAGAGTAACACAGACTGTAATCAGCCAGTGAAACAACAGTTCCCTAATGAGAAGTGAATTACACCTGAACACATTGTCTGTGTAGATCAGCCATTTTAGAAGTTAGTCTTCAATTAAAAAAAATGCCAGTTAACAAACTGGCTGCATAAACCAGCCTGTACAGGAATCAGGTTTCCCCCCAAAAACAAGAAACCAACAGCAGCAGTACACACTGGCTGTGCGGTCAGCCAGCTCAGAGTCAGTCCCTAAAATGAGATTCTGAATACCCTGTTTATTTTTATTTTTATTTTTCAGACACAGTGAGGAACAACAAGTGTGTAAATCCTTATTTATATTCCACCACCAGGAAGAAACTAACCACGCGAGTGGCCACTGACAAGCAATGCCCTTCTTGAAAGAGGGTCATCAAAAAGTGATCAAAACGTGAAGGGAAGGGCAAGGATTAAATCAAAATAGAGTTGGACGGGGAAATAAAACACTTTACTCCCTGCGGTGTCCACCTCTCCCTGAACAGCTCGAGGGTGTTGGTGGACACCGTGTGCTCCTTCTTCAGGGACACCCGGGTTCTGACATAATACCCTGTTTATTTTTTTCTCTTTTTTTTATTCTTATATTTTCCCCACCACCCATGTTGTGTGTGTGCAGGTGTGAGACACAGTGAAAGACACAAGGTATACAAAGCTTTATTCAATTTCCACCACCAGGAAGATAGGAAAACACCCGAGTGACCAGTGACAAGCACTGCCCTTCACATCAAAGGGCAATGCTGTGTGTCAAAACAGTGAAGGGGAGGGTAGGGACTAAATCAAAATAGAGTTGGGGGGGGAAATAATGCACTCCACTCCCTGCAGTGCCCACCTCTCTCTGAACAGCTCGAGGGTGTTGGTGGAGCTCCTTCTCCAGGCTCTGACATAATACCCTGTTTATTTTTTTAAAATATTTTTTCTTTTCTTTTTTCTTTTTTATAACCCCCACACTACCGCCTAACTGCTGTAGTGCTTATTTTTCCCCAGCACCCATGTCGTGTGTGTGTGTCGGTTTGAGACACAGTGAGAGACACAAGGTGCATGAATCTTTATTCAATTTCCACCACCAGGAAGATAGGAAAACACCCGGGTGGCCAGTGACAAGCAGTGCCCTTCACATCGAAGGGCAGTGCTGTGTGATCAAAACAGTGAAAGGGAGGGTAGGGACTAAATCAAAATAGAGTTGGAGGGGGAAATAATGCACTCCACTCCCTGCGGTGCCCACCTCTCCCTGAACAGCTCGAGGGTGTTGGTGGAGCTCCTTCTCCAGGCTCTGACATAATACCCATTTATTATATTGGTCAGCAGTGCTCCCTGATTGGACCATATTAAAAACTCCGATCAAGTTTTCATAGTTAGTACAACCCACCTGGTTCCATTCACTACAAATGCCAAAAAACTGCAGATACTGGAAATCTAAAACAAAAAGAGAAATTACTGGAGTAATTCAGCAGGTCTGGCAGCATCTGTGAAAAGAAAGCAGAGCTGACATTTAAGCATTTCCCTTCATCCATACTGTGTCTACAGTATATCACCTTTTCTTAGCTGCCATCATTTGAAGAAGAGTCACTGGACTTGAAACATTACTGTGCATTCTTTCTACATGTGCTACAAACCTGCTGAGTTTCTCCAACAGTTTCTGTTTTTGTTGAAGTGTTTGTATGATGCTCACAAGGAGGAAGAACACACTCTCTGGTAAAATTCAAGGAAAAGAGAATAGTTTCTTTGAATGTTCTTTGCCAAACCACAGCATCCTGGTTTTGTTTTTTTTCTATACTTGCTGCAGAGAAAAATGAATTCAACCACAGTGGCTTTTTCTACGTGAAGTTTATCAGCTTCACATAACATATTGTGGCATTTATGCTGAATCAACAGCTTAAACATTTGTGTGAAAACAAATTCAAAACATATCCTGAAAATGGTAGTTTTTGATTAGGTAAATGATACACATATATTTACATCAAATCTGATTAAAGTTAAAATAAATCCTGCTTTATTTTATGCAACCTCTACAATGCCCTAAAATTGATTAAACATTAACAAAAATAAAGATAGACTTTTCACCTGATAATTAAGTTTGATCACTAATTTTTAATTTAACAGTTGAGTGCATCTGATTGTTTCAGTGGGATATGTCAATTTTCCTGGTGGGACTGCACACACTGATGGTATATAATGACTATACATTACAGCACTTTAGTCTTTCTTCAGATGTTGGAATTACTTAGTCTAGTGAAATATTACTTTTAAATTGCCTACCAGAAAAAAACTACAATATTTTGTAAACTAATCCACCGTTACTATAAAAACTGAGATTATAGACAAATTACATTACCATTGTTAAATTCCCCAATATCAATATTCTGGGAGTTAACTGACAGAACTTGATTGGACCAAAAATATAAAGACGGTAGCTACAAGACCAGTTCAAAGGCAAGGAATTCTGGTAAGTCAACTCTTGACGTTCTAAGGCACAAGTCAGGAATGTGAGAACGTTTTGCTTGCATGGATGAATGCACCTCAAACCACAATTTAGAACCTTACAAAAATAGTGAAACATAAAAAGTATAAAGAGGAGTAGGCCATTCGGGTCATCAGGCATGCTCAATCAATCAACATGATCATGGCTGACTGCCTATCTCAACACCATATTCCTACTTTCTCTCCATACAGTCTTTCATGTCTAGAAATCCATCTGTTTCATTCTTATATATATATTCAGTGACTTGCCTGGCACATCCTGATGCAGTACAGAATTCCACATGTTAATCACCCTTCAAAGTAATTTCTTTTCACCTCAATTCAAAGTGGATCACTGCATACCTGAGATCATCACCCCTTTGCTCTAGGCCCCCAATCAGGAGAAAAATTATCCTTGCATCAAATCTGTTCAGTGCTGTTACCATTCTATATATTTCAATGAAATCCCCTCTCATTCTTCTAAACTCCTTTTAATTCAGGCCTAATCCAGCCAATTTCTCTTCATGCAAAATCATGCCATCCCAGGAATCAGCCTGGTGAATCCTCGCTCCACGCTCTTAATGGCAGTTATATCTTTTCTTAGTTAAAGAGACCAAAGCTGCACATAATACTTTAGGTGTTGACTCACCATGTGCCTGCACAGCTGCAGTAAGACACCCTCACTCCTATACTCAAATCTCCCTTCAATAAAGATCAACAAACCATTTGCCTTCTAACTACTTGATGTACCTGCATGGTTGCTTATAGTGCATGATGTACATAGATATCCAGATCCCTTTGCAGATGAACATTTGCCAATCTATCACCATTTAAATAATATTCTGCTAATCTTTTTCACACTGAAGTGGATAATTTCACATTATCAACAGTATGCTGCATCTGCCATGCATTTGCCCACTCACTCAAATGATCTAAATCACTTTGAAGCCTCTTTACATTCACCTCACTATTCATAATCCCACTTAATCTTGTGTCATCAGCAAATGTGGAAATATTGCATTTGATTTTGGAGCACAAACACTGATCCCTGCAATACCCACTAGTCATTAATCTTTCACTCTGAAAAATGCCCATTTATTTTTCCTGTTTCCTTTCTGCTAACCAATTCACAATTCATAGCAGTATATTCCCCTTAATCTCATATGCTTTAATTTTGCACATTAACTTCTTATGTGAAATGAAACCATTGGCTTTCCAAAAATACAGATACAAATATCCATTGCTTTTTTCTTATCTATTTTAGTTACGTCTTCAAAAAAAAACACTCCAGTGGGTCCGTCAAAGGTGATTTGCCTTTCAAAAATCTATATTGACTATGTCATACTGTTGATATTTTCTAAGTACCCTCTCATCATATTTTTGATAATAAACTCTGGCATTTAGCTCATGTTAGGCTAACTGGTCTATAATTCTGTTTTCTTTCTCCATAATTTTTTAAACAGTGGGATTACATTGACTCTTTCCAGGTCGAAGTAACCCACTTTGCCTACCCCATGTAGCATCTTCAATATTCACTACCTTCATCACTGATGGACAATGACAGCAGTGTGTGCCACCTACAAGATGCATTGCAGCAATTCATCAAAGTGCATCCGGCAGCACCTTTAAATCTGAAATCTCCAACATCCGTAGGACAAGGTATGCAGATATAATATCTTTGTTATTTGCGTAAACCAAGCTTTGTAGCGGAGTGCCACATTGTCATGACTCTTTGTGTGAAAATGAATTTCTGATTGGATATCTTATCGACTACCTTCTCTTGATGACCTCTATTTATGGTCTTCCCCAGAAGAAGAAACATTCACTCTATTGAAGCCATCTTGACTTTGAGCTACATTATCATTCCTTCACTGTTGCTATATCAATATCCTGGAACTTCCTCTCTCTCAGTACTGTACCAACATAACAAGGAGTGCAGCAGTTAGAGAAAGGATTAATGAGTCACCTTCTCACTCATTATGCCCTTTTCAAGAAAAAAATAGGAATGAGGAATAAATGCTCAGCTGGTTGATGACATTTCCATCCTGTGGAAAAATGCATGAAAAAGTACACTTGTAAACTGAAGGTTTTGCTGTTTAGGGCACATCGATTTAAAATATCAATTCATTAATCAGAATGGAGCATTTTGATTGATTTATTGCTCCTGATGCTAATATGAACACTATGTTTGGGTCGTTGGATGAGGGGCTGGTGCATTTGTATGATTCTGTCATTTCAACACCGCCATATCATTTCTTTTCCCTTAAAGATTTTGTTTCTTCAAGCTGCTCAACAGGAGTGATAGGCACCAAAATGACACAATTATGCTGAATTTAAATGGACATTACATTTAGATTAAAGTGGAGGCAACCCATATGGATGATAGGCATTGAGCCAAGGCAGCTCCTGGGTTCAATGATGTATCATTAGACTTATTGCTGGGTACTATCTCGTGCAGGAAAGAGATACTCCTCTTAGGAATGGAAGGATGAAACCTACATCTCACACTACAGGTGAAAAGTACAAAGGTGATGCTTAGGTCATGGACGCAATGGCAGGAGCAGCTTAGTGACCTAGCCAGTTCTGTAGATTTGCTAATTCATGCACATCATGTGGTTTCAGACCTGTATCTTTCGCTTTATCTTTCTAAATGTGCTGCATCACATACCTCCTCATACCCAACATTCAGTGGACTCAGTCTTCGCTTTTCCCTTCCCATTAATGTGTTCCTTTATTTGTTAGATATGAGAACAGCTGTTAAGCCATGTTGTAATTAATGGAGTTATAGTTTTTGTTCATCATGTCTATGCACAGCAGAAGAAATAAATGCCGACACCTCGTATTACGCTAACTCCAAGCTCCATTCTTGGATTATTTTGTTAATGTCAGTATTTTTGGAAAGACAAATCATTTCTTACAATTGCAATATTAATGTTTGAGGATTAATCCAGGTTAAAAGTAGAATTGCAACATAGGATAAATTTAAATAAAATGTTAGCACATGAAAGCCTTTTAGTCGTTCTCACTTGTTTTTGTTTTCAAGCCCTAAGCCTCAATCACATCACAAATATTTTTAGTATATTTCATTGAGATATCTGGATGAAGAAACATGAAATTTTGAGAATAGAATATATATAATGTGGAAACAGGCCATTTGGCCTATTGAATGAGGTGGGATCTCACAGAAACTTAAAAAATTCTAACAGGACTAGACAGGGTTATCCTCAGACTGTGACCCCTGCTTCTAGACGCACCCACCATCGGGAACATGCTCCCTGCATCTATTCAGGGTGGACCATTTAGGGCGGACTTGAGACATTTATCCACCCAAAGAGTGGTGAGCCTGTGGAATTCATTGCCACAGGAAGTAATTGATGCCAAAACGTTGAAGGAATTCAAGAGGCGGCTAGATATAGCACTTGGACCAAATGGTCTACTCCTGCCCCTAGTTCTTCTGTTCTTATCCATCCTTTGCTGCCACTCACCTCAATTCTCAAATGATGTAATGTATTAGCCTCACAATCTGTCTCACTCAGTAGACATCAGAAAGTGTGGCGCTGGAAAAGCACAGCAGCTCAGGCAGCATTCGAGGAGCAGGAGAATTGACATTTTGGGCATAAGCCCTTCATCAGAAATGGATGTGATGAAGAGCTTATGCCGGAAACGTCGATTCTCCTGTTCCTCAGATGCTGCCCAACCTGCTATCCTTTTCCAATGCCACCCTTTTAGACTCTGATCGCCAGCATCTGCAAACCTCACTTTCTCCTCACCCAGTAGACATGTCTATGCCAGCAACATGCTAAGCACAGGGTGCAGCACGGACCACACCTTATTTTGCCAGGAATGCTGCATTTCTCATTTTGTTACCTCAGAGTTTCTGCACCACTATGACCAGAGATGCTGCAAAACTCTTTTTCTTCTTAAGTTGGTATCTTCAAATTAAGATGGATAATAGCCCAGATTTAACTCTGAAAGTGTGGTCATCATTTTACCATAAATAGCTTATTCTCACATGAACCACTGCTCAGTAAAACCAACAAACTGTGCTGAACATTGGAAAAGAAAGAATGTTATAACATCAGAACTCCACAACCCACTCATGTAGTCAGCAGTTTGGTTATGTGGTTTGACCTAATGGTTAAAAAGTTCACCATCCTTTCCCAATTTACTTTCGGAAAAGAAAGTGAGGATATATTTTGAACTGGACTTCAAACACAGTTTTGAATAAGCTAAGCATGGGTCAAGCAGCCAAACAAATCGATGGACTCTGTCCTTATATGCCTCAGTTTAAATACAAACCTTTCACATGCAACCAGCACTGCCTTAGACACGTGCCGAATGACCTACTTTTATGTTTTTCTTCCTTTGCCAAAGGTATACACTGTAGTGCCAACCACATAAAAGTACTCCATTCTGCACCAATATAAGAATTTCCATTTATCATATGATTCATGCTCATAGAACATCAGCCTGTCAAATTGGCACAAAATAATATTTCTGATTTACATCATCTGTAGTTCTTCTGGTAACATAATCTAGGAGTTTAAATTAATTTCAGTCAGGAATATTGGCCTAAATATTCTTTGGCATACATTATTATTAATTCACTTGTGGGATTTGGGGATCACTGGCTGACCAGCATTTATCTTCTGTCCCTTAATGCTCTCGAGAGGGTGGTGTGGAGCTACCTTCTCGAGCCACTGGGATCCATGTGCTGTAGGTAGACACACAGAGCCCTTAAGCAGAGAATTTCATGATTTTGACCCAGTGACATTGAATGAATGGTGATGCGTTTCCAGTCGGGATGATGAATGGTTTGGAAGGGAAGCTGCAGGTGGTGGCGTTCCCATGTATCTGCTGCATTTATGCTTCTAAATGGAAATGGTAATGGATTTGGAAGGATCTTTGGTGAATTTCTGCAGTAGATAGAGCACACTACTGCTACTGAGCATGAGTGGTGGAGGGAATGTATGCTTGCAGATGTGGTGCAAGTGGGCTACTTTGACTTGAAAAAAATTCAAGCTTCTTGAGTATTGTTGAAGCTTGGAGATGGTCATTGCCTTGCATTTGTATACCGCAAATGTTACTTGCCACTTGTCAGCTCAAGCCTAGGTATTGCCCAGAATGTTTACATTTAAACGTGGACTGCTTCAGTATCTAAGCAGTTGTGAATGGTGCTGAACATTGTGCAATCATTGGCGAATATCCCACTTCTGAAGTTATGATGGAGGGAAGGTAATCTATGAAGCAACTGAAGATGGTTGGGTGTGAACCTTACCCCGAGGAACTCCTGTAGAGATGTGGAGCTGAGATGACAGACCTCTAACAACTACAATCATCTTCAGATCATGACTCCAAGCAGTGAACGGTTTGCTCTCTGATATCCATTGATTCTACTTTTGGTCAGCTCCTTGATGCCACACTCAGTCGAATGCTGCCTTAATGTCAAGGCCTGTCACTCCTACCTTATCTCTGGAATTCAGAACAAAGTACATGTTTGAATCAAGGCTGTAATAAGTGGTTCTGGTGGAATCCAAACTGGCTGTCACTGAGGAGGTAATTGCTAAGCCCATGTTGCTTAATAGCACTGTTGTTGATACTTTCCGTCACTTTACTGATAATTGAGAGTGAACTGATGGAGCGGTAATTGGCCAGGTTGGATTTTGTTCTGTTTTTTGTGTACCGGACAGACATGCACAATTTTCCACATTGTCGAGTAGATGCCAGAATTGTAACTGTACTGGAAGAGCTTGACCAATGAAGCGGCAAGTTCTGAAGCACAATATTTCAGTACTATTGCTGGAGAGTTGTCAGGTCCCATATCCAGTGCCTCGAATTGTTTCTTGATATCACGTGGAATTGATCCAAGTGGCTGAAGATTGGTATCTGTGATGCTGGGGGCCACTGGAGAAGGCCAAGGTGGATGATCCACTTGGCACTTCTGGCTGAATGCATGTGTATTCCCTATTACCACTCATTATCTTGCACTGGAATCCTTAAGAGAGCCAAGGTAGAAGCATATGAAGTAGAATTTTCATTAAATAAAGAGGTCCCACTGTGTCTGTACTGGCTCCTGAAAGAGCTACTCAGGTAGTCAAATTCTCTAGCTCTATCTCCACAGCGCTCAAAATTCCTCACTTTTAAATACATATCTAGATCTCTTTCGAAACCTCATCTGGAATCCACCTCCACCACTCTTTCAGGTAATGCATTCCAAATTCTAACAACTCTCTGAGTAAAGAAGTTTCTCCTCATCTCATTCCTAGCTCTCTTGCTGATAATCTTGAAATTGTAACTCCTAGTTACTGACGTACCAACAAGTGCAAACAGAATACCCTTCTTTACCCTGTCAACATTGTTCAAAAAGTCACCTCTTAATCTTCTCTGCTCCGAGGAGAGTAAGCTTAATTTCTCTAATCTTTCCTAGTATCTAAAATCCCTCATTAACTGGTGTCATTCCAGTGAATCTCCTTTGCACTTTCTCCAGGTCTTTAGCATTGTTCCTTAAATAAAGTGCCTGAACTGAACACAATACTCCAAATGAATGTAGAGGTGTAGCATTGCTTCCTTGCTTTTCTACCCTCTGCCTCTATTTATAAACCCAATAAAGAGAAAGTGAGGACTGCAGATGCTGGAGATCAAAGTGTGGCACTGAAAAAGCATAGCCGGTCAGGCATCATCCGAGGAGCAGGAGAGTTGACGTTTCAAGCATAAACCCTTCGACAGGAATGGGGGTGGGGGCAAGGGGGCTGAGAGATAAATAGGAGGAGAGTGGAACTGGGGGGGGAAGTGGTAGCTAGGAAGATGATAGGTGGATGCAGGTAGGGGGGTAATGGTGATAGATTGGAACAGAGGGTGGAGTAGATAGGTGGGAAGGAAGATGGACCGGTGGGAGAAGTTCAAGAAGGTAGCACAGAGTTGGAGGTTTGGATCTGGGAAATGATGGGGTGAGGGGAGATGAGGAAACTGGTGAAATCAAAGTTGATGCCATGTAGTTGGAGCGTTCCCTCGGTGAAAGATGAGGTGTTGGGTGGCTAGGATTTGGCTCTTTGTGGAGTGGGAGGGGGATTTGAGGTGGCAGGCCACAGGGCGGTGGGATTGTTTGGTGCATGTGTCGTGGAGATGTTCTCTGAAATGTTCCGCAAGTTGGTGTCCTGTCTCTCCACTGTAGAAGAGACCACATTGAAAGCAACAGACACAATAGATGAGGCATCTGGATGTGCAGGAAAATCTCTGCCGGAGGTGAAAAGATCCTTTAGGATCTTGGATGGAGGTGAGGGGGAAGGGGTGGGCGCAGGATTTACACCTCTTGCGGTAGCAAGGAAAGGTGCCGGGAGTGGAAGGAGAGTTGGTGGGGGGCGTGAACCTAACGAGGGTGTCACGGAGGAAATGGTCTCTATGGAATGCTGATAAGGGTGGGGAGGGAAATATATCTCGGTGGTGGGATCTGAATGTAGGTGGTGGAAATGGCGGAGAATGATGCCGTGTTTCCGGTGATAGGTGGGGTAGAAGGTGAGGACCGGGGGGGGGGGGGTTGTTCTATCCATCTCCGGGACACACACACCAAACAACCGCACCACTCTGTGGCCAATCACTTCAATCCCTCCTTCCACTCCGCTAAGGACATGCAAGTCCTGGGTCTCCTCCACCGCCAAATCCAAGTCAACCAACGCCTGGATGAAGAATGCCTCATCTTCTGCCTAGGGACCCTCCCATCCCAGATCCAACCCTCCAACTTGGCACCACCCTCATGAACTTCTCCCACCTGTCCATCTTCCTTACCATCTACCTGCTCCACCCTCCACTCTGACCGATCACCATCACCCCCACCTGCATCCACCTATTCCCAGCTACCTTCCCCCCAGCCTCACCTTCTTATATTTATCTCTCATCCCCTCCCCCCACATTCCTGATGAAGAGATTATGCTCAAAATATCGACTCTCATGCTTCTCGGATGCTGCCTGACTGGCTGTGCTTTCACAGCGCCACGCTCTGTGACAATGATCCTATAAGTCATTTTAACAACTGCTTCAATTTGCCTGGCATCTTCAGAGAACTATGCACTGAAACCCTAAGGTTCCCTCTGCTCCTCTACTGCCCACAAAATTGTGTGAGTGAGCCTGAATCCTCTGCCATGTTTCTTCTGCCAAACTACATTGCCACACCTTTTTCTGCATTGAAATTTACCTGCCAGTTTTCTGCCTATTTGGCCAACTTATCAATGACCCTCTGAAGTCATCTTCATAATTTCCTTCTCTCCCTACTTTAGTATCATCTGCTAGTTTAGAGATTTTGTCCTTGACATCCATCTCCAAATTGTTTACATAGATCAGAAAAAGCAACGATCCCAACACCGATCCCTGGGAAATACCACTTTCAACACATCTCCAGTCTGAGAAATGGCCATCTGTACCTACTTTCCATTTTCTACCTTTAAGTCAACTTTTAATCCATGCTACCATCTCAAATATTTCTAATTTGCTAACCAATCTGCCATGTGGCATCATTCCCAATGCTTTCTGAAAGTCCAAATATACAACATCGACAGCACCACCCTCATCCACAGCCTGGGCACTTCATCAAAGAATTCAATTAAAGTTTTCAGGCATGAACCTATCCTTAACAAAGCCACATTGATTTTGAGTAGATTAAATTTCTTCCAGTATGGAAACAGGCCCTTCGACCCAACAAGTCCACACCGACTCTCTGAAGAGTAACCCACCCAGACCCATTCCCCTACCCTATACTTACCCCTGACTAATGCACCTAATGCTATGATCAATTTATATTAGATTAGATTCCCTACAGTGTGGAAACAGGCCCTTCAGTCCAACAAGTCCACAGCGACCCTCCGAACAGTAACCCACCTAGACCCATTTCTCTCTGACTAACGCACCTAACACTATGGTCAATCTAGCATGGCTAATTCACCTGACCTGCACATCTTGGGATTGTGGGAGGAAACCAGAGCACTCGGAGGAAACCCACGCAGACACAGGGAGAATGTGCTAACTCTACATGGGCAGTCGCCTGAGGCGGGAATTGAACGCAGGTCCTTTGCTCTATCCTAACCATTGAGCCACCATGTTGGCCGTGAGTATTAACTTATTTTTCACTATATGTATATTTACCTCATCCTCCATTGGTTTTCTAACTATTAATGTCAAGCTGACAGGTCTGTATTTTCCAGGGTTATCCTTTGTCCCTTTCGTAAACACAAAAGTGTCCCATTTGCAACCCTCCAGTCCCGTAGGACTAATCCTGTGTTCACCGAGGCCTGGAAGAATTATGTGAACAGCTCCACAATTTGCTTCCATACCTCTCTTAGCAATCTAGGATGGATCCCATCTGGCCCTGATGACTTCTCAAATGGAGTGCTGCCAGCTTTTTTAGCACCTCTTCATTATCCATGTTGCTCAGTTGGTCAGCACCATATTTTAAACTCTCACTATTTTCTAATCTGGGAAAGACAAAAGCAAAATACTGCTTGAATATCTCTGTCAAAGCTTTTGCTTCAGTAAGCAGTTTACCTTCCTTGTTCCTTATGGGCTTCATACTATCATTTGTTAATCTTTTATTATTAATATTTTGAAGCACATTTTACTATTTGTTTTAGTGCAGCCTGCCATCCTTTCTTAACATGTCTTCTTAGCCTCTCAGCTTTAGCTTTTTCTGCAATTGAGAAACACCTCCTGAATTTTGTTGTTATTATTATCCCAGTATGCATCATATGGCTCCTTTTCTTCCAAATTTTCTCATCAATATCCTTATTCATCCAGACTCCTCTAGCATTGGATCTCCTTATTTATTTCTCACAGGCATATATCTAGCTTGCATCCTATTCAATTCTGACCCATTTTTCATCCACTATTTTAGCTATGAAAATGTGTTTTCGATCAACCTGCTCCAGTTCATATTTTAGACCCTGATAATCTGACCTTTATTCAGTCTGATATCTTTATCCTTAGTTAAATTTTATGCTTTCCAACTTAACATTAAACCTTATTATATTATGATTGTTATTTCCCAAATGTTCCCCCCTTTTTGATGTTCTTCACTTGGCTTGCCTCATTTCCCAGGTTCAGATCTAGCACAGCATCCTCCAGGGAGGACTGGAAATTGACTCTTCCCAGCAGTTCTCCCATATAAATTGCAGGAATTTCACCCCTTCAGTGCCCCACACTCTATCTTCATGCCATGCTACACTAATTCAAACCAATAGCTATCACCTCTCCTTCAGGTTTCTGCTATCTGCAAATAAATGCTGTCTTCTACTTGTTCCCCATTATTTGGGGATCTGTAATAAATATTCAATATCATCTCTGCTCCCTTTGTGTTTCTCACCTCCAACCATATAGATGCTAATTCAGAAACTGCATTTCATTCAAAGGCTATGATATTATCTTTGACAAAGCCTGCTAGACATTCACCACGTCTGCTGTGGCCTACTTGTCACTCCAGACCCATAGCAATGTGGTTACTGCTTAACTGCCCTCTCAAATAGCCTAGAAATCATTTAATTGTAACAACTGCAAAAAACTTTCTGAAGAAAGGATAAGCTATTAAGACACCAGATACAACCTTGCAAAATCTTCCTTACCAGCCCCTTGAGTTAGTGCCAACATTGGAAGAGCTGTTTTGCAGACTAATCAAGCTGCAGCCTGACATTGTTATGATTAGATTAGATTACATTACAGTGTGGAAACAGGCCCTTCGGCCCAACAAGTCCACACCGACCTGCCGAAGCGCAACCCACCCATACCCCTACATTTACCCCTTACCTAACACTACGGGCAATTTAGCATGGCCAATTCACCTAACCTGCACATCTTTGGACTGTGGGAGGAAACCGGAGCACCCGGAGGAAACCCACGCAGACACGGGGAGAACGTGCAAACTCCACACAGTCAGTCGCCTGAGGCGGGAATTGAACCCAAGTCTCTGGCGCTGTGAGGCAGCAGTGCTAACCACTGTGCCACCATGCCACCCACACGGTTGCACACACTATGTCTCAGACAACACCATGCAATCTCTGGTTATATCCTTCTCCACCGGTAGGACAGGCATTTTGGAGGTGGCAGCATACTTTTGGGAGAGAGTTGCCTTTGTAGTCTTCAACATTGTCTTTGGCTCCCATTAAGTCTTACAGCATCTGGTCATGAGCAGGCAAACCTCCCCTAAGCTGATGAATCAGTACTCCTCTATGTTGACCAACATACTGATGAGATACTGAGGGTAGTAAGGACACAGAATATATGCTAATGATAGACTTCAATTACTTTATTATGACTTCATCAAATTTTATGGAATGTTCCTTCAAATTGGAAAATAATAAATGTAACTCTTTTATTCAAAGAAAGAGGAGGCAGAAAATAGGAAATTATAGGCCAGTTAACTTAGCATTTGTCATAGGAAAAATATTAGAAATGATTGTTACAAGACATTATAATAGAGCACTAGGCAGTTCAACATAATTAGGCAGAACCAATATGGTTTTGTCAAAGGAAATCATGATTATTTCATTTATTGGAGTCATTTCTAACTTGTGCTGTAGATAAACAGAAACTAGTAGATGCATTGTATTTAGATTCAGAGAAGGCATTTAATAAGTTGGCAATTAAAGGTTTTGACAGAAGATAAAAGCTCACAATTCAGGAGGTAACATATTGGTTTGGGCAAATGATTGCTGATTAATAGGAAGAGGAGAGTAGGAATAAATGGGTCTTTTTCAGACCAGCAAGGTTTCATGAATGGTGTGCCACAGGGGTTACTGATGTGATCAAGCAACCATGGGCTCAAAATTGGATATTTTCAATTGACTCACAGCCAAATAAATCAGGCCTGACAGAAAAACACACACACACACCTGGAAGTCAGTGAAGACTCAGTGAAGATGCAGTAAACATTTGGCAAAGACTTCAAGGAAGACTTGGCAGAAAACCGTGCATTAACCCAAGAAGACATAGAAGAAGATCCACTCTGACCTGTGAGACCAACCTTCAATGGAAGAGAGCCAGCTCAAACATGTGGATTGTTGCAGGTAATATCCTTTCCCAGGAGGATAGACTTAGATAAAGAGTATAGATTGTGGGAATTTAGGAAATGCTCACATAGTATTTTTAATACAGAATATTTTGTTAACAAAATAAATTTTAACAGCAAGCTGAATTCTGTGTCCTTTTGTCTACCTCACTGCCAAGGGCATGTGGGTAAAGTGTTTTATTTGCAACAAAACGGTTCGTAGTGTCGCAAATCAGACAACAGTGCCAGTGCCTCAACTCTTTACAATTTACATGTGATTTTGATGAAGGGTTCAATGGTATGGTAGCTAAATTTGTTAGTGACACAAAGGTAGGAAAGTGAAAGACACATGCAAAAGTTGCCAGAGAATCTCTGCTAGCATCTGTGGACAGAAAACAGAGTTAATGCTTCAAGTCCAGTGACTCTTCTTCAGAACTGTATCTGCAACTCTTTGTTTGATTACAACTGAGTTGTGAAGAGGACATAAGGAGTCTACAAAGGATATAGGTTGGTTAAGTGAGAGAGCAACGATCTGGCACATGGATTGCCATGTGAGAACATGTGGAATTGTCCATTTTGGCAGAAAGAATAAAAAAAGAAGTATATTATCTAAATGGTGAGAGGTTGCAGAGCTCTGAGATGCAGCAGGACCTGGGTGTCCTAGTACATAAATTGCAGAAGGTTAGTATGCAGGTACAGTAAATAGCCAGAAAGTTATGTTTTATTGTGAGGTGAATTGAATGCAAAAGTAGGAAGATTATGCTCCAGACCACATCTAGAGTACTGTGTTCATTACGGGTCACAGACTTACCCAAAGGTGTTAATGCATTAGAAACAGTTCAGTGAAAGTTTAAAAGAGTCAGAGCTGATTTAATTGAAACATTTAAAATCCTGAGGGGACTTCATCCAACAGATGTTCAAAGAATGCTTTCTTTTGTGGGTGAATTTGGAATGAGGGGTCATAGTGTAAAAATAAGTGGTCACACATTTAAAGCAATACAGAGGATTTTTTCTCTAAGGGTTGTGAGTCACAGTAATTTCCTTCCGCCAAAGGCAACAGGTGCAGAATCTTTAACTATTTATCAGAGAGGCAAACAGATTCTTGATTACCAAGGGAATGAAAGATGATTAGGAATATAGAGGAAAGTAGAATTAATCTTATTGAATGGCAGATTAAGTTTGAAGAGATGAGAAGCCTACCCTTGTTTATATGGGTATATATTTGCCCATTGCCCAAATATACGAACATATATTTGTATGTTCGTATGACCATCAGCAAGAGTTACTTGTCAGCACCACAAACAATCAAACTGGTTGAGTTCTGAGGGATGTTTCTACTTGGCTAGGTTGGTGGAATATGGTGAAGGAAAAATGTACTTGATCTCAGCCTGATTAATCCACTAGCTGCAGATGCATCTGTCCATGACAGTATTAATTGGGGTGATTACCAAACAGTCCTTGTGGGGACAAAGCCAATTTGCATATTGAGCATGTCCCCTGTACCGCTGTGTATCACTTACCAAAGTGTGATACTAGATAGTCCTGGACAGATTTAATGACACAAGCCTGGCACTCACGAGGTGCCTTGGGATATCAGTAGCAGCATTGTACTCCAACATAAAATGTAACCTCATTGCCTGGCATATCCCCAACTCCACATGACCATCAAGCCAGGGGATCAACTCTGATTTAATGAAGAGTGTAAGAGGGTATGCCTAGAGCAGCATGAGGCATTCCTAAAAATGATGTGTCAAACTGGTGAAGCTATCAAAAAGGACTACTTGTATGTCAACATAAGCAGGCCATGATAGACAGAGATAGGTAATTCCTCAACCATCAGATCAGATCTAAGCTCTTCAGTCCTGTAATGCATGGTGGTCAACAATTAAACAACTCACTGGAGGAGAAGAAGGTTTCACAAATAATATTCATCCTCAAAGATATCAGTGCATTCACACCAATCTTCAGCAAGTAGTGCTGAATGATTAATCCAAAACAGCTTTCTCTTGAGGTTTCCAGCATCACAGATGACAGCCTTCAGCCAATTAAGGTCACTCCACGTGAAATAAAGAAATGGTTAGCAATGTTGAGTACTACAAAGGCAATGCACATTCCAGCAATATTACTGAGGATTCGTGCACCAGGCTTTGCCATGTATCTAGTGAAGCTGTTCAGCTACAACACTGGCATCTACTGGGCAATGGAAATAATTTCCAAGGTTTTTAATATACACAAAAGTCAGGAAAATCCAACACAGCCAACTACAGCCCTATTGGTCTACTCTCAATCAGCATAAAGATGATGAAGTTTTCATTTATACTGCTGTCAAGCAGCTAGTGCATAGCAGTAGTCTTCTCACTAGCACTCAGCTTAGATTCCATCAGGGCCACTGCGCTCCTGCTCATTATGACTTTCACTTCAGCATGGACAAAAGAGCAGAATTCCAGCACAAAGGAAGCTGGTTGTGGTCTTTGGTGTCAGTCATCTCAGCTCCAGGACATCTCTTCAGGAAATCCCCAGGATAGTGTTTGAGGGACAACCATTTACAACTGCTTCATCAATAACCTCCCCTCCTTCAATTATATCAGAAGTGGGAATATTCATGACCAACTGTGACTCCTCAGATACTGTAGCAGTCTGTGTTCATATGTTGCAAGACTAGGAGAATATTCAGGCATAGTCTGAGATATGGCAAATGGCATCCGCATTACACAAATTCCAGAAAATGATCATGCCCATCAAGTGAAAATCTAATCTTGACATTCAATGGCAATATCATCACTGCATCTCCCACTATTAACATCCTCGGGGTTGCCATTGACTAATGACTGAACTGGACTAACCACGTAAATACTACGGTTATAAGAATAGTTCAGACTGGGAATCCTTTGGTTTGTAACTCTATTCCTTACTCTCTTAATCTTGTCCACCATTTAGAATCGTCAAGATAGAAGTGTGTGATAGAATACTTTTTGCCTGGATGGAGTGCAGCACTAGCAGCACTCAAAATACTTGACAGCATCCAGGATAAATCTTGCCGCTTGACTCTCACTGCATTAACAACATCTTAAACATGCACTGTCTCTTTCATTGATGCACAATGACAAAAGTGTGCACTAGATGCAATGCAGTAGCTTACTGAAAATCTTTCATCAGAACCTTCCAAACCTACAACCTTGATGTAGAAGAAGGGCAGCAGATGCTTGAGAATACCACTCTCTGCAAGCTCCTATCCAATACCATTCTGACTTGGAACTGTGGCTAGGACTTTCCATTTTGGAGTTAAAGTTTAGTATTGGGAATGTTGAGGTCATCACTGCCACCAAAGCCTAGGTCAATGGGCATGCAGAAGACCTTAATTGCTACCAGGACTTTCTGGGATTGAAGATCCAGGTGCTTTATTTAAAGGCTCAGGTCATTGTAGCATCATGTCAGTGATGCTTCCCATTCACAATTGTCACCTTTCCTTGAGGGAAGTTTGTTTCTGTCTCTCTTCCTTTTTGGTTGGAGGATTAAATTTGCCATTTCCCAATCTAATCAAACCTTCCCAAAATCTAGGAATTTTCATAAATTACAGTCAACAACCTGACCAACAACTTAGAGTCATAGAGATGTATAGCATGGAAACATGGATGGACCAGATATCCCAACCCAATCTAGTCCCACCTGCCAGCACCTGGCCCATATCCCTCCAAACCCTTCCTATTCATATACCCATCCAAATGCCTCTTAAATGTTGCAATTGTACCAGCCTCCACCCCACATCCTCTGGCAGCTCATCCCATACATGTACCACCCTCTGCATGAAAATGTTGCCCCTTTGGTCTCTTTTATATCTTCTCTCTCTCACCCTAAACCTATGCCCTCTAGTTCTGGACTCCCCAACCCCAGGGAAAATACTTTGTCTATTTATCCTATCCATGCCCCTCATAATTTTGTAAACCTCTATAAGGTCACCCCTCAGCCTCCGACGCTCCAGGGAAAACAGCCCCAGCTTGTTCAGCCTCTCCCTATAGCTCAAATCCTCCAACCCTGGCAACATCCTTGTAAATCTTTGCTGAACTCTTTCAAGTTTTACAACATCTTTCTGATAGGAAGGAGACCAGAATTGCATGCAATATTCCAACAGTGGCCTAACCAATGTCCTGTACAGCTGCAACATGACCTCCCAACTCCTGTACTCAATACTCTGACCAATAAAGGAAAGCATACCAAACGCCTTCTTCACTATCCTATCTACCTACGACTCCACTTTCAAGGAGCTATGAACCTGCACTCCAAGGTCTCTTTGTTCAGCAACACTCCTTAGGACCTTACCATTAAGTGTATAAGTCCTGCTAAGATTTACTTTCTCAAAATGCAGCACCTCGCATTTATCTGAATTAAACTCCATCTGCCACTTCTCAGTCCATTGGCCCATCTGGTCCAGATTCTGTTGTAATCTGAGGTAATAGTCTTCGCTGTCCACTGCACCTCCAATTTTGGTGTCATCTGCAAACTTACTAACTGTACCTCTTATGCTCGCAAGATCCTGAAATGAGGTGCATCAGAACTTGTGGACTTGTCAACCTGCAGCTCCAACAATGTATCTGATATCAGTTCTTGTGGATTGCAATTTTCTTGATTTTCTCAATCCTTTTCATTTCCTGACTTACAGCAATTTCTGGTATTTTACATATCTCCTTTAAGACTGATGAAAATTTCCTGTGCAATTCATTTGCCATCTCCTTGTTTTCCATTGATCTCCAGACTCACTATTTATAGGAGTACTATCTTGAGGCAACTTAACTATGAAATCATTAATTCATCTCATCTTATTGCACAATACCAGCTCAAGTACAGTCACCTCTCTGTTCAACTTTAGAATGTGCTGCTCTAAGAAAGTATGCTGAGAACATTTTATGAACTCTTTCTTTAAACTATCTTTGTCCTTCTGATTTTCCTAGTTTTTACATAGGTTTAAATTCCCATTGCTGAACTTTTCTGACAAACTCCAATGTTTCTTCATTTATACTTCATCTGACTATACGGTTACTGTTAGGGCTGAAAATGTGTTGCTGGAAAAGCGCAGCAGGTCAGGCAGCATCCAGGGAACAGGAGAATCGACGTTTCGGGCATAAGCCTTTACAGCATGTCACAAGAGATTTCATGCTTTTATAATTTCTCATATCTACCGAAACTGCTTCCAAACCCTGTTTCTTTTTAATTTAGGCTATATTTCTCTGTTTTACTCATACCATCACTAACTAATAGAATCAATCATGATTTCTCTTGAGCTTCATGTTCTTTTGTAATGTCCTATACCCTTCAATATTAGGTCCCAATTCATGTCTCCTGTGGCAAATTTGTTGTAATGGCTATCAGTCCAAATTTATTTATTTCTATTTCATGTTTTGTTATGAATATTACAAACTTTCATAGACAGAACCTTTAGATGTTTTCCTTTCCTTATTTGTGTAGCCTCTAGCCTTATCTATTAATTTATTCATAGGTATGTACTCTCTATCTCTTCCTATCACTGTCTATTTGTCATTTCTCATATTAATACCTTTGTCTCTTGCCTTGTCACTACTCATTGATGGTTTATCATCTTCCAAAATAGATCTCTTTCTCCCACTATCTAGTTTAAGTCTGTCCACTGTTAGTTATGCAGCTCACACAAAAATGGGCCCCAGCATGGTTCAGATGTAGACCATCCAATGGTATATAGTTCACTTTGTCCAGCACACAAGTACTCCATGAACTGGAGCCCATATTTCCCACATCAGTCTTTGAGGCATGCATTTATCTATCTAAACTACTTTGCCCTTTGTCACTTTGCTCATGGCTCAGGTAATAATCTAGAGATTTCCATGTTTGACATTTATTTACTAATTTTGGTCTAGCCCCTCAAACTGGCAATGTAGAAATTCTTTTCTTTGCCTGCCACCATGACTGGATCCTCTCCTTCTTCTCTAGTCTTGATCTGACATTCCGAACCTTGGCACTCGGCAGGTAATGCCAGCCATCTAAACTAATTGCTTCTTGTTGGAGAAAGCAGTGACTATTCTCCTCACTACACAGTACCTCCTTCCTGGTTCCACCCACTTGAATGGTTTCCGAGGTCAGTCAGGTCATCTATAGTGCACTCCTTACTCTCATTCAAACAAACTGAAAGTAGCTCAGACCTGTAGGACAAATTGCAAAGGCTGAGGGATCCTCTGAGGATCCACAAGTACAGCCCCATCTCTCAGAGAAAGAACAAGTACTTCGTCTGTCCACTTGGGCATGGTGGCAGCTATTTTTAATTTTGATTGCACACTGGCGATTTAAATGAGGGTGAAAGGTAAACAGGTCGCATTTCACAGTGAGACGTAGGCTCAGCCTGTTAATCTAGACAAAACAAAGAACTGTGAATGTTGGAAATTTGAAGCAAAAGCAGAAATTGGACTCAAAATGTTAATTCTGCTTTCACTTCACAGATGCTATCAGACCTTCTGAATTTCTAAACCAATTTCTGTTATTGTTAATCTAGGTGACATCTTCCTCAAAGTTTTAATTTCCTTTCCTGTACAACCCAAGTGCTTTGAGCTCCCCACATTCAAACCTGACTATTTTAATTAGCTGCTCATTCCCCAGCTTTACCCTTTGAATCCTAGGCAGTTTAGTTATGTCAAATGTAATCATGCACTGTACCATCATCAAAGCCATTGCTGAACCCTTCTCACCAGTTCCCCTTGCTCTTCCATGATGTATCATCTTCCATCTTCATGTATTGAGTTGCCCCTCTTCACAGTTATTACTTACTCTGCATCCCATTATTCTGTCTCCAATACCAACAATTATTGCCCAATGCATCCATCACAGTAGTGACCCTGATAACATCCCTTACACTCCTTGACTTTCATTGAACAGACCCCTGAAGTGACTCTGGCCCACTCCCTCAGACTGATATGGAAGCACAGCTCTGACTGATAACTGACTGGTAGCTGTACAGGCTCCTGACTGATGTGCGGCTATTCCCTGGAATGGTTATACTGGACCCACTGAACAGACTATGCCCCATTTTCTGGACTGTGATTATATGAAGCCCCTGACCCTAATTACCAAAGCATCGGACAGACAATGTCCAAGTGCCTGAACTGATATCCCTTGACTAACTGTGCTGGTGCTCCCTCTCTGAAGCCAATCTCCTGGAAATGGTAGTGGACTATTCTTCTTAGATTTGTTTGATGCACATTCTATGTGTTTGCTGTGTAAGCTGCTGGTGCATGCTGCAAGTGTGATGTTAACGTAACATACTGCTGTACAGCAACATGTCTGCCCCCTTGACTGATCATTGCTAGCAACCATGACAAGCTTCCTGGCTTTGTGTTTGCATTAGAAGGCAAGACAGAAAAGCTGAGAGGCTGTAAGTTCGGAGTAAGGTGCCAATGTGCAAAAACAGGAAGGCAAGGCAGAGCCTCTGTGAGCAACAAAGCAAGAGAAAAGCGAGTGAGTGCTAAGAGAGCAAACTAACAGCCCTAGGATGCATCCTGTACTAATCCATGAGATGGGTCCCTGTCCCTGTGTGCAAAGTGGTCTGGCAGCAGCATTGCAATTGATGAGCTCCAAAGTGCAGGCTTGAACTGTTGCTGGTGAGCTCCAAAATGCTGGTGAACCGTTTGTAAGTGAGTCAGAGATGTGTCATGAGGATGTAGTTCTGCTAGTGCATGTCCAGTGTCAGTCTCTGTGGACAAAGAATCCAGACAGTCGCTGCCCTCAAAGTATGCCCTGAGATGAAGGCCTGACGGAGCAAGCAATGTGTTGGAGCCACCACACATACCCAATCTGACTCAGGAATTCTCACTGCTGAGCTTCTCTCCATTGCATGGGGAAATAGCATTCTTAGGAATGAGGTGAGATTGCTTTGAGAAAACAGAACAGCAGATGCTGGAAATCAGAGACAAAACCAGAAATTGCTGGAGCAACTCAATAAGTTACCAATTGACCCAAAACATTGACTCTGTTTCTCTCTCCACCCATGCTGCCAGGCCTACCTAGTTTGTTCAGCAATCTATATTTTTGTGTGAGATTACAGAGCAATGCAAATAGACCTCTTGCTGCTCATTTTTAACGCCTTGTTGTTAAAACTTTAGGTGGAAAATGGCACTTTTCTTTTACTGATGTTGAGAATCTCATTTTTCCAATCTTGACGTATTTTACCAACTGACCTGCCACCGCACACAACGTTCGGGGATTGTGAAGGTCCTGTCTCAGGGGAACCGGGTGAGAGCAGTTCCCAAATTCAGGAAAGTGGTAAGGCTTTGGTGGGGAATGATGCAGTTTCCACTGGGTTGTGAAGTCCAAGGAATCTCTCTCTTTCTCTAAGGGCATGTTAGAGAGGGGATTGTAACTGTGGATCATTTCCCTTACACCACCCCCTCGCCTCAGAATGACGTGTTGTTTAGAGGTGCAAGTGAAAGAGGCCAGAGCAAGATTGGAGGTTTCAGAAAGTGAGCATCCACTTCGATCCGTGACTTGAGCCTCCTAGAAGCAAAACCGATTCCACTCATTGGCGGCCCCCGAAAGCGAGCACAAATGGATCATCCAATCTATCACGGGAAAATCAACCGAGAGGTCGGGGAGAGGTTGCTGTGCAGAAGTGGCAAGGACGGGAGTTACTTGATCAGAGACAGCGAGTCTCTGCCAGGGGTTTACTGCCTGTGTGTCCTGTAAGTACCCAAACCTTGTCACCCAGAACCCCAGCTCCCGTACCGGCATTGTAACCTCGCTCAGAGCCGCTGCAGAAATCCACACTGTCACTATATCGCGTACAGTGAATCTCTCCCATTAAATATTGTTTTGGAAGTTTCTCCCCCCCTCACCCCGGGAGAGAGTGAGTGCAGAAAGGAGAAAACGCCTATTCAGATACGTGCGATTTGCGAATCTTAAACGTGATAATTTAGATATGAAATTGTTAACTGCTCACTGCCACCGGCGTATAGTTCTGCGTTTAATCCAATTGGGAACGTTTTACTTGGGTTAGTCCTGGAGTGGGTCCACTGCTTGTGGATCCGGGTCCAAGCGGCAGCGCATCTTGTTTCATAGGATTTGTCCCTTCCACCTAATTGGCAAACCAAATGTAAGGTTTACTTGTCCGATGTCTCGCTTAAAACGGATAGTAACTGGTTAAGTACAACTCAAACATCCCCCCAACCCCCACCAACCCCGAGCCGCCAGTATTCTGAATTGGGATCAGAGTGGTGCTGGAAAAGCACAGCAGGTCAGACAGCATCCGAGGAGCAGGAACATCGACGTTTCAGGCAAAAGCCATTCCTGATGAAGGGCTTTTGCCCGAAACTTTGATTTTCCTGCTCCTCGGATGCTGCCTGATCTGCTGTGCTTTTCCAGCACCACTCTGATCTAAACTCTGGTTTCCAGTATCCGCAGTCCTCACTTTTGCCTAGCATTCTGATTTGGCCTGTGCATAATCTGCAGTTTTGAACTGCCTGGAGGGGAGCAACGTGAAGCGTTGCAAGAAATAAAAAGAAACAGACAAATACTTGAAAGTCGCAATTGGATAGAAAATGTTAAAACACACACAGCAGGTGCATCAACATCTGAGTCAGGAAACGATCAAGAAATGCAAAATCAAAAACATGAACTCAATTTCTCTCCACAGATGCTGTCTGACCCACTGAGTATTTCTTGCACTGGTACTGTGGCTGTTGGAATCCTCAGGAAAAAAACCCAAAATGCTGGAAACACACAGCAAGTCAGACAGCATTTGTGGAGAGAAATTAAGTTCATGTTTTAAGTTAAACGATTTTTCTTAGGAACGGTGTTTGGTGTGGAACGTGCTTAGTATTTCCAGCATTTTCTGTTCTTTGCCTGAATTAATGCTTTGGTTGGGATTCCTCCCATCACTCTCCATCGAAAAGTGAAAGATGAGGGCAGAAGCAGAAGGCAAGGAAACCCTAGAAGTGAGCTTCATAATCCGCAAGAAGCTAATCCATCGAAGCAGAGTACAAACTTGATAAGACTTCTTTCCACTTAGCGCTTGGATCGTTGAATTGTGCAGCTTGAAGTTAGAGTTTGTGTATACTGTCTCTCATTCTGAGTCAGGAGGCCCAGGTTCAAGTCCCACCTGTTGTAGAGGTATGTAATAACATTTTGAACAGATTAATTAGGAAAAAAGAAGGGAAAAGTATCTACAGTGAACTGTACAGAGTTTTCCTCACTATTTAGTGAATGTTCCCCCAAAACTAATCTTAGAGAGCCTTGCAAAACAAGCTGACCTCTGTGTCCAAGTTCTTGCTGGGTGACAGAAGTGCAAGTTTATAAAATTTGTCTGCAAAACTGCTTTTAAATTTATGCAGTTTAAGATATGTCAAGATAGATCATATTTTAAATTGCTAAGTAAGCAATACCAGAGAGGCCTAAAATTGATTGTTGCTACTTGTGTTGGGGGCTGGTTTCTCACTGATAGGGAAAATGAGAGAAAAATATGGTCATGCCACAAATCAATCAAAGTTGGTTAGTAACTGCATAGCAGTTTTTGAAATAGAGGGTAACTTCTTCACATTGTGGATAATATGTTCAACTGCTATAATTTTCTTTTCTCTCCTTCCATCTTCTGAAGCTACTATCCCTTGGAGAAATATTCCATGTGTGCTGGCTGACCTCTGGAATTGTTTCCTGTTATGAGTTTGAGCAGTGAGTTATTCAAAAATTAGAGATGATTCTGTTTCCACCATGTCCTATCATTGATGCACTAACATTTTATTCCACTGGAGAGGAATCAGAAAAAAAATAATCTGTCTCAGGCTGGGACAGGCCAATATAGCTCACTTCAGGATATTCCTTCAGTCTTTGCCTCCTTTGTGAGAAATTGCATTTTAAATAATCCCAAAACATCTTGGCAGATCTTCACAAACTTTGATAATTTATGAAATATAACTTTTTATTTATATCTTTGCTGATAATTTCCTGATTTATTTTGAATTTGGCTTATTTAACTTTTTCAAAATATTTCTAGGAGGTTCTCATGTAAATAGTTATTAAATAGCATACGACTGTGCTTGTAGAGGACATGCCTTTTTCAAGACTGTGAAGCTTAAGCTTTTCTTTTCATTTTTCTCCTAGGGCATCATAAACCATACTGGAGAAATTGCCATTCAAAATTTCAATAAGGTTTTACTTTTACTTTGCACAATGTCCAATATGAATACAAATGAATACATGAATATGAATTTTGAAAGTAGTCTATAGTCCACTTCTCTCGATTTAAAGAAGTGTTCTAATTCAAACTTCTTCAACTAAAAAGATACCATTCCACCACCATCAAAAGAATTTTAGTATCCAGATTGCACACATGTGAGTGCTCAATTCCCATCAAAATTTTTAATAAGAATTAAATATTGCAGTAGATTTTGTTGTGTTTATTCTGCCTGAGGAAACGCAACATCTAATAAGTTTTTCAGCTTAAAATGAGGAATTGTACAACTGAGAAAAGTGAAACCATTTTAGAGTAATAATTTTGTTTCACTTCTTTCTGGCAGCATTTGGGAATTTGGAATCCTTCAAAATCTATTAATTTTAGCTGTAATACCCTTTGATTTTGGACTCCAAATGACATCTGTCTTATTTGGAATTAATAATTATTAGCTGTTTAATCATATGTAAGATTTTATTCTTGGACAAATTTATTAAACAGGGAAGCATATATTTGCAGTGTACCGTCTTTTCAGTCCTTTGGGCAGTGAGAATATAAAATAAAATGATTGATCCGTGGCACTGATTGGCATACATTCAACCTCAAGCTAGCCTGGCATAAAACTGTGAGCTTAACTCTGCATTTGAATACAAGAGTGTTCTGCTTTTTGTCAAAACGGTAGTTCATAAATCATTCAGTAGTTTCACTAACTAAAACATCCTTTTTTCTATGCCTACCAAATTAAAAGCACACCAATGTCTGTCGGACCAAACAATTTCCAGTATTAGTGGTGCTGGAAGAGCACAGTAGTTCAGGCAGCATCCAAGGAGCTTCGAAATCGACGTTTCGGGCAAAACCCGAAACATCGATTTCGAAGCTCCTTGGATGCTGCCTGAACTACTGTGCTCTTCCAGCACCACTAATCCAGAATCTGGTTTCCAGCATCTGCAGTCATTGTTTTTACCCAATTTCCAGTATTAGTCTATCGTCACTGTGGGCAGAACAGTTACGAAGGAGTAACTGTTGTGAAAGGACTGAGCAGAATGAAACAAAAATCTGTTATTAACACTTGTCTTCCTTTTCTGTAAAAATAGATAGACGTTTGGCTTTTTAGAGGGACTTTTTCTTGTTGAAGATCAAAGGAATCACTTTGTTCTGAAAACTTAAACCTAGCTGCTTTGTCTTAAGCAGTCCTTTTATATGATACATTCCACAGTTTCTTTCAAAAATAAGCCATAAACATTTTCAAATGTTGTTTTGAAAATGTAGCTAAATATAAAACATTAGACATGTAATAATTTTCAACATAGTTTGCTACTACATTTTACAGTTTTGTAAAAATGTGCATTGCTTCTATTATAAATCTACTATTTTTTTCAGACAGATTAAAACATGTGCCTTGTCCTGAAACTGACAGAAACTTTTGTGCTAAATAGAAACAGCCCACCTGAAATCAGTGGTTTTAGCAATGTGAATATCCCAATTGTACAGTCGTTGTGCCAGACTGAGCTATGTGTTTGTCGTCCCTTTAACTGATTGACAGCAGTTGGCGTTTTGAGTGTATTGTGCGATTAATTGACAGTGTTTGTGTGCTGTGGCAGTTGAATTGGAGGATCAGTTCACATCGGGAAAACGGTAGAATTGAAAAAGATCTGTGATGAAAAAATAGTAGAACCGATTTAAATAGATGGAGCTGTGTTCTGTAAAAGTCACATATATTTTAAAGTCACTTCAATTTTAACCTAAATTGAGAGAACCATCAAATTTTTGTTGAGGAGGAAATTTTCATCAAAATATAACTCAAAGCCTGCATTTGCCAAACAAATGGAAATCAAAAATATTGTGCAGACAGTTTCAGTGCTCAAGCCCTAAGTAAAAGATTGAATAAACCATCACTTCTAGGAAATTGTAAAATTTTTGTGTCTCTTGGAGGCAAATCTATTATTGTTGTATTACTATCAATTTCAAATTACAACAGTGACATGTTAATTTCAAACTAAGTATTTTTGAATTCGAGGTAATGGTAAATTATATGATGGATTTATTACATTTGTTTACAGTTAAAGCAGAAAACATTTTTTTGCTGTTGGTAACTTCAACATAACCTTGCATTTACATAGGGCCTTTAATAGTGAATCAACAAAAAGTTGTTTTACAGGGTTGTAATAGAAAATTTTAATGGGATATTTGGCTCCGTCAGCTTGCTCAGCCATTCAGTTAGATCTTGGGTGATGCCATTTCCCCACATTATCCCTCTATCTTGATAGTTTTAATATCTAGAAATCTATTGGTCTCTGTCTTAAATGTAATCAGTACTTGAATCTCCACATGCCCATGGAATTCCAAAGATTTATCTTGTCTGAGTGAAGAATGTACTCATCTCTGTCCTAAATGGGCTATGTTTATTTGGAGATTATGTCCGTTGGTTCTAGACACCTCCTCCTATCCTGGGGAAACATCTTCCTTCATTTATTCTGTCAATCCCTGTAGGAATTAACATCAAACAAAAACTTGACACCAGACGACATTGGGAGATATTAAGACAGGTGATTTGATCAAAGAGATATAATTTTAAAATATCTTACAGAAGTTGTGAGAGCTAGAGAGGTCGAGAGGTTTTTGGAGGTATCAAGAGCTTTTGAGCTAGACAACTGAGGCAATGATAAAGGTGAAGTGATTAAAATGGGAATGTACAAAAGGTCAGAATGGCTAAAATTGTACTAAGCTGAAAATATGTTGCTGGAAAAGCGCAGCAGGTCAGGCAGCATCCAGGGAACAGGAGGATGCTGCCTGACCTGCTGCGTTTTTCCAGCAACACATTTTCAGCTCTGATCTCCAGCATCTGCAGACCTCACTTTCTCCTCTAAAATTGTACTAAATAAAAGAGATTTACTTATGCTGTATTTAAGTAGGAAAGTACTCAATGTCCTTAAGTAGGGAAGGGAGAAAATCAACAACTTGCTTAAAGCAATGATAGCTGCTCAAGAATGTTTATTGCAAAGTGAATGTTAATGTCTGGTTAGAACAAGATTGGATATAAGTGTGTTATTGCCCATGAAGAGCATTACTAGCCTCACAAATGAAGGTTGGACAATGAGACCATTTACTGGAACACCAGTGTTGCCAATCTTGCAGCAGAAATTGGTATTTTAGAGAAAAGAGAGAAAATTGATCAATAAAATCATGATAGCAGTTCTCTTAGAATAACATTGGCATTAATGGAATCTCTGCTTTAAAGGAGTGTAGACATATGATGTGTTGATCCACTTTCAGTTACATGATTTTTTTAGCATTCAAATAATTGTGCCCTTTGATCAGACTTCAGTCTATCTGGTGCCTTGTCTGACATCATTTCTTCGCCAAGCACTCTGCTGGATACTTGAGGTTGGATTGGAATTTTGTCATTGTTACTGGCCATCTAATACTGATTCAATTGATCATTTCTCATATGGTTCACGTTGACAATTGACTGACCAGTGCATTGCAGCCAGGTCTGTTTCTGTTCTTGTTTGATGATCAAAGTGCCCAACTTGACAAAGATTCACTGGATAGTGATCAAGGGCAGGGACCCTAGCTAATTAGTGGGGTGATAATGGTCCTGAGGTGTTATTATTGGACTGTTAATCCAGAGACCCAGATAATATTGGATTTGAATCCTGCCATGGTGGAATTTGAATTCAATAAAAGAAATCTGGAATTAAGAGTCAGAGGATGATGATTGTTGGAAAACCCATCTATATCACTAATGTCCTTTAGGGAAGGAAACTGCCATCCTTACCTGGTCTGGTTTCCATATGATTGACTTTGAACTGTCCTCTGGGCCATTTGGAACAGGCAATAAATGCTGTTCTAGCCAACAACACCCTCATCATATGAATTAATTAAAAAAGCACAATCTTTTCCTTGTGTATTGCCATCAGTTTAATTTGTGCTGTAGTTAACCTTGCTCAACTCAGCTGTTCAGCAGTGAGCAGGAGTTAGTTTTGGGTTGTTGTTCTTCCTGGTCGTATTTACATTGTTCTTGGTGTCATCTTTTGGTTTTAGATTGTACTCAGTTTGCAGTTGTGTCTCAGAGACCAGTTGCCACACTCATGGATCTATAATCGTTTGAGTATTGTACTTTGCTGTGAGACTTCATGTTCCATGTTGATGCATAGAAATATTTTGCAAGTGTCAAGAGACAGAAAATTCACTGTGTGATAAAAATTAAATTTAGTTCATAACTGAAATTCACAGGTGACTGGAGACATGTGGAAATAGAATATAGTTAATGTGTAAGATGTAAGGATGATCTTTTCTTGAAATAGGGAGTTGAGTCAAGCTTTTCATGTAGCAAATGGGCTATCTGTGGAGAAGCAAAATAGGTGTCAGGCTTTAAGGTGAATACAGCTGCAAAAGGATGCACATCTCAGCAAATTATGTCTAGTTTAATGTTTTGCATATTTGATGAAATCTGTAGTCATTCAGGACTGTTGAAAATGTTCAGCCAGAAATGTTAAATAAAGATTGTACTTTAAGTTAAAGATGAGAATAGTTCATAGGTCGGCACAACATCGAGGGCCGAAGGGCCTGTTCTGTGCTGTATTGTTCTATGTTCTATATATAATTTCATTCACTTGAGAAATTAACACCTTTTAATATTATTTCAAGCAAATTAGTTGTGTAAGTTGTGCTCATTTGATGGCACACAAAACTGGATACAATGTGCCATAATTTTGAACCCAATTTTATCAGTTTCCCAGTGAACAGGGTACATTAAAATTATTTCCTTAATTTTGAAAATGAGACAAGGATTCTGAATTTTGTGTCAAAATATTGTTTCTTGACAAATAATTGATTGATGAAATATACCAAACCTCTCTAGATAAGACCCTTCCTCAAATATGTTCTTAACCTGATTGATATTTTGCATTTTTAAACAATAATCTTAAGTCTGATCATCCATTTTAGTTAGAAGAATAGAAAGGAAACTTATTGTCTAATTGGACAGAAACATCACAGTGCTTTGATAGGGAAGGATCTGGGTGTCCTCATGCAATAATCGCAGCAGACAGTTATGCACCTACAGCAGATAATAAGGAAAGCAAAATATATAATTTTGACATTTATTGATAAGGGAATAGAGTATTAAAGTAGAAAAATATTTCTGAAACTGTAAAGATATTAGTGTGACTGCACCTCGAGTATTGTGTAGAGTTTTCGCCCTCTTGTTTGCGGACGGATGCTATTATATTGGAGGTAGTTCAGAGGAAATAATATTAGATTGATTCCAAAGCTGAGAGGTTTGTCTTATGAAGAGAGAGATTGAGCAGTTTCGGCCTATACTCTTTGGAGTTTAGAAGAGTGAGAGGTGATCTAATTGAGGTGCATTAGATGCTAAAGGGGATAGGCAAAGCAGATGTAAAAAGGTTTCTACTCTTGTGGGGCAATCTAGAACATGAAGTTATGGTTTTATGATAAGTGGTGGCAGATTTAAAACAGATGAAAAATAAATTGCTTGCAAAGGAGCATGCATCTGTGGGTCTACTTCAGAGTGTGGGGGATACAGGGACATAACATAAATTTAAGGAATAGATAGACAGAGTTTTGATTTGTAATGGGTTGAAGGGCTATGGGGAGAGTGTAAAACATTGGAGTCGAGGCCACAATCAGATCAGCTATGAATTAAATGGTGGAGCAGCCTTAAGGTCTGAATTGTCTACTCCTGCTCCTGGTTCTTATTTTCTTATATTCTTATATATTGTTGTTTCTTTATGAATCCCACATAATTTAGTAATACCACACTTCAGCTATCTTTAGCACATAAAAGAGGCACAACTAACTTCTATCAAAGTGCGATGAATATGAAAGTTTCCTCGGACAATTGGATCTATTTATTGCTTTGTTTTTTCACAAGTCACCTTTCAAAACAAGAGAGATGATCTACAGCAGAGCATCAGAAATGTTTAAGCTGCATTTCATAGCAGTCCATACAATAGGAACATTTCTAGAAATATATACTTTTTAAACAACATAAGACTTATGAGCATTCTTCAACAGAAACATAAAATCCCTACTGTGTAGAAGTAGACCCTTCAGCCAATTGAGTCCAGACCTGGCCTCCACACTGGATATCCCACCCAGACCTATCCCATAGCCCTGCATTCCACATGCCTAATCCATGTTACACCCTATGGGCAATTTAGTATGACCAATCCACCTAACCTGCACATCCTTGGACTGTGGGAGAAAACCCATATAGACATAGGGAAAATGTGCAAACGTAATACAGTCACCTGAGGATGGAATCAAACCCAGTTTCCTAGTGCTGTGAGGCAGCACTGCTAACCATTGAGCTACCATGCCACCCTAGTAAAGCAGCTTGGAATTATGCATCAAACTAGAGCTGGTTATTCTCACAATCTTGCGTTTGGAAACCCATATAGACATAGGGAAAATGTGCAAACGTAACACAGTCACCTGAGGATGGAATCAAACCCAGTTTCCTAGTGCTGTGAGGCAGCACTGCTAACCATTGAGCTACCATGCCACCCTAGTAAAGCAGCTTGGAATTATGCATCAAACTAGAGCTGGTTATTCTCACAATCTTGCGTTTGGAAACCCATATAGACATAGGGAAAATGTGCAAACGTAACACAGTCACCTGAGGATGGAATCAAACCCAGTTTCCTAGTGCTGTGAGGCAGCACTGCTAACCATTGAGCTACCATGCCACCCTAGTAAAGCAGCTTGGAATTATGCATCAAACTAGAGCTGGTTATTCTCACAATCTTGCGTTTGGAAACCCATATAGACATAGGGAAAATGTGCAAACGTAACACAGTCACCTGAGGATGGAATCAAACCCAGTTTCCTAGTGCTGTGAGGCAGCACTGCTAACCATTGAGCTACCATGCCACCCTAGTAAAGCAGCTTGGAATTATGCATCAAATTAGAGCTGGTTATTCTCACAATCTTGCGTGTTTTATCTGTTTGCATAAGAATGACAATGATGCTCACAACAGGGACAAAGTCATGTTATACCGTACAAAAATGCAGTAATTTAATTATCTCTAATAAATTTCTTTTTCCTCTTAAAATGTTTGTTATGGACTAGACCAGACCTCCTCAAGACATTTTAAGAAGATCGCGCAGAACCTAAATGTACTAGTTGTTTTCAGCAGATATCAGGTGAATATTCCAGGAGCGACACAGCTGGTCAAACCACCCAGTGTTAAAAGAATAATTTATTTACACAAGAACAAAAGAAAACCAAATTTAGAATACCATAACTATTTGAATTGACTAGAATTTATTGTCATATATACCGAGGCACAGTGAAAAGGTTTGTCTTGTGAGCAATGCAGGCAGATAACATAGATAAGTAAATAATAGGTAAACAGGTACAGGCGAATGTTAAGTGTTTGCGAGCCCATTCAGTATTCTAACAACAGTAGGGTAGAAACTGTTTCAAAACTGGCCAGTGTATGTGTTCAGGCTTCTAATACCTTCTCCCCGATGGTAGAGGTTGTAGAAGAACATTACCAAGGTGGGATGGATCTTTGAGAATGCTGGTGGCCTCTCCTTGACAGTAAGCCTGGGAGATGGATTCTATAGATGGGAGGTTGGCCTTTGTGATTGTCTGGACCAAGTTCATCACTCTCTGAAACAGTCTATGATCATGAATGGTACAGTCGCCGTACCAGGTAGTGATACGTTGTTGGAGAAATTTGCCCAGTAGGTTAGAGATCACAAAACACAGCTTGAAGTGAAATTGACGAACAGTTTATTGCAAGCGATATTGCTGGAGGAGAAAACAAACTAGCTGACACAGAACTGACAGTCTGCACAGATAATTTGATTTCTCCTCCCAGAGCTGAGGATGAGACCAGTTTTATAGTAATGCTGCACAATGACACTGATTAAGAAATGGTAACACAATGTTTCTGAAAATGGAGTAATTTAGTTGCAAGGGTGCTAATTGGAAAACAGTTTATCGCATGAATGTCCTGTTCCTTCACACAATGCAACATCCTGACAGTATCATGGTTCCATTCATCTTCACAGGTAGGTGTTTTTGGAGTGGTGAGGTGCTTTCATTGTCCTGTGGTGCCTGTCTGTCTGTCCTAGTCTTTGTGTGGCTTTGCTGTTGCTGGGTTGTGAAACTGCCCTTAGGGCTTTGAGCTTCTTGTCATGTCGATGGGAGCTTGAAAGCGTATTCCATTGTCTGCCTACCGTCTGACCCAGTTCGTGAGCTGCTCAGGAATTCTGGGTGTCCTGGTGCAATTTGGCCAATTTGCTTTTGTGGGCCTATCACGTGTTAGCAAATCTTTTCCCACATACATTCAGACAGAATGCTCTCGATGGCGCACCTATAAAAGTTGGTAAGGCAATTCGCCATCATGCCAAATTTCCTCAGCTGCCTGAGGAAGAAGAGACGTTGTTGGGCTGTTGTAACCATTGTGTCCACATGAAGGGTCCAAGAAAGCTTTTTGTGGATGACCGCTCCCAGGAGCTTGACACTCTCCACTCATTCCACCTCTGCGCTGTTAATGTGTAGGGGGGCATGAGTAACATCCCAACGAAAGTCAATAATGAGTTCCTTGATTTGCCGGCTTTGAGAGCTAGTTTGTTCTCAGTGCACCATTTTTCCAGGTTTTCCACCTCACGTCTGTAGTCTGTTTCGTCGCCATCTGAGATTTGACCGACTATGGTGGTGTCATCAGCGAACTTGTAAATGGCATTACTAAAACGAAAGCGCAACTTAACAAAGAGTTGCTCCATTTCCTGCAACATCCTTGGCAAAATGGTAGATTCAAATACAGGTTCTTACAGGAGAGAGATGTCAGAGAGCAAGAGGATCAGCATGGAGCTGTTTCTTTGGGTCCCCAGCTAAAACTAACTAGAAAAAACCCTGAACTACGAGAACTGGCTACTCCCTTTCGTTGCACAAGTGTTTTAAAATAAAACCTGAAAGCCTTTTCTAATTGTTGACTGAGGCAGCGTCTGTTAGCCATTATTAAAGTAGCCAATTCACCCTTTACAACTCCTCTCAAAAAATAACCAAGGTCAAAATGACCTTGTTAAAGGAGTTGCAGTGTCATGTTCCATTTTGCAATGTCAGTGATCATGGCTGTCCAACTTTACATGTTTTTGATAGTGGCCAATATGATGGTGTTGTTTTCAAATTTTGTAAATGATGAAACTTCTTCAGCCAGAGAGTGGTGAATCTATGGAATTCATTGCCACAGAAGGCTGTGGAAGCGAGATCATTGAGTATATTTAAGATTGAGATAGCTAGGTATTCATTTTTAAATAAATTTGTGCCTTAGTTGAAATGGAATATCATATGAATATGTTAACCATTTGTTACTATTTAAAGATATTCATTTCAAGACATTTGAACTTTTGAAGTTGACTTGTCTCGACAAAACATCGAGCTATCTATATATAAAATGAAAGTGTTACATCTAACATTGAAGGGCTAAGCTAAAGTGTGATTTTTCCAGTGGTGTTAAATAAGCTGTGGGAAACTATTTGTAATCCTCATTGCGCAAAAAAAGACACATTTAGATAAATTATCCCCACAAATTTCCTGACCGGGACGTTTCTATTCTAAAACAGGATTGAGGCATCCTTGAATGCATGAAAATAGAGAGAATCAGTCTTGTTATCACACACCATTTTTTGTTCTAAGTGCTAGATTTTGAGATTTAAATACCCTGTAACCTCTTTAGAATGTCACTGTGAGAAGATGAATATGTAAAATAAGTGTGGGATAGGGTGATAGGTGGGCTGGCAGCTTGTCGGGGATTAGGTGATTGGTAAGTGAGGAGGGTTGGGTGACAAGTGAGTGAGGGGTTCAGGGTGCCTGTTAGATGTAGGGGAATAGGGTGGAAGCTGGGAGAAGGAAAATGTGGTGAGTACTAATGGCAGCTCGAGGGATTTGGTTGGAGAGGTCCAATAAATTGGGTCAGAGAAGGGCTGCTGGGGCTGGGTCAGGTGTTGGGTTGAGTGGGCTTGGGTCTGGTGGTTGGTGACAGGTGAGAGGCGGGGTGTCACGTCTGGTAAGGTTGGAGGATGCGTTGCCCAGGTCTGAAGGCTTGAGGTGATGATCATGGGATAGGGGTTCAAGACAGTGTTCGTTGGTGTTCCAGTTTAATAGTTACCCAGGAGTAAGACTTTATTGTGTAATAATTAAAATTAAGTTAATCAGGAACTTCTGAAATTTCTAATTCTAACTTAGAGTTGGGGACTTTTTTGGAGGATTCCAGACACAGTAATTGCCCCAACAAAATTTCAACTTCCGAGGTAGTTCTTTTAGATTCAGTTTCATTGCAATTCTGGCCTGGTCCTGATGTACATCTTCCATCTATCCTTGCACAGTGATTATGTACCCAATTTGTTACTAATGACTTTTAGCATATATGCAAAATCATGAGAAGGAAGCAATTAGTCATATATATTGTTTCACTATGCTTTGGAACTTTTCTGACTCAGTCACCGGTTATTTAATAACAGATGTGAAGGGATCCTTTAAAACAGCAGAAGGCATTTATGGGAATGTATTTTATGACCTTGCGATTCTTCACATTTTACAACCAATTAAGTACTTTTGCAGTATAGTCCCTGTTGTAATTGTTTCTTGATGAATCCAGAAATAACATTCAGAAAATATGAGTTGGCATTTCTACTTGCACTTCCTCAGTATTCACTGTAATGTCAGTCTAGATTATTTACAAAGTTAAAAATCACACAACACCAGGTTATAGTCCAACAGGTTTAATTGGAAGCACACTAGCTTTCGGAGCGACGCTCCTTCATCAGGTGATTGAGCGTCGCTCCGAAAGCTAGTGTGCTTCCAATTAAACCTGTTGGACTATAACCTGGTGTTGTGTGATTTTTAACTTTGTACACCCCAGTCCAACACTAGTATCTCCGAATTTAGATTATTTACTCAAGTCTCCAACAAGACTTGAATGTACAACCTTTTGACTTAGAGTCAAGAATGCTATATCTAAACCAAATAAATGCAATTAGGTAGTAGATGGAATATGATATGAGGAAATATGACATTTTTCACTTTGGTCGGAAGAAGAATAAAAAAATAATTTAAATGATAAAAACTCTTAAATGGTGGTGTTCAAAGAAATTTGCTTTCTACAAATGCGAAATGAAGGAAATTGGCTACAATTATAAAAGGCTATGGAGTACTGGTGTGCAAGTTTGGTCTCCTTACTCAAGAAAGATTTGTTGCCATAAAGAGGAGCAACAGAAGCTCACAAGGTTGGCTTCTGCGATGAGAGAAGGAAAAATTGAGTACAATGGATCTTAGGCTTCTGAAGTTTAGAATAATGTAGTAATCTCATTGGAGATTATGAGTTTCTGAGACTGATTGACTGGGTAGGCATTGAGAGGTTATTCCCTTGGCTGGACAATTCTAGAATTAGAAGAAATAGCCTTACATTGAAGTGTTGACAACTTAGGACAAAAATGAGATGAGGTCCTTCACTCGGAAAATTGTGAAATTCTGGAATTCGCTGGGTAGTTGAGAAGGCCAGATGGCTAGTTTGGGTGATGCAGAATGACAGCAATAGTGTAGATCCTGCCTTCTCAGCTAAGGTGTGTTGACCTTAGGGTTAAAATCGCCACCAGTTCGCGCTCTCTGTTGACTGAGAAGTCTATGGTTCTTGGGAACTATGATGACTTTCGTTAGCATTGATTGACCAGAAAGAGATAGGCTAAAAGCATTGGCTAAAGTTTTCAAACACTTTCAAATCTTCTTACTGAATTACCTACATACATTAAAAAAAGCCATGATGTGAAGGTGCCGGTGTTGGACTGGGGTGGACAAAATTAAAAATCACAAAACACCAGGTTATTGTCCCAACAGGTTTATTTGGAAGCACTAGCTTTCGGAGCGCTGCTCCTTAATCAGGTAGCTGTCTGATAAAGGAGCAGCGCTCCAAAAGCTTTTACTTCCAAATAAACCTGTTGGACTATAACCTGGGTGTTGTGTGATTTTTGACATTAGAAAAAGCAGCAGTTTGAAAAAGAATAATTTCTTTCATGCACCTTCTCTATTTAAGTGGGAATTTTGTGAAGTGTGCTGCTGGATATTGTTGATCTTCATACTTCAATTTCCAAAAGTTGGCTTGTACTCTATTTTCAACTGTATTGTATGCTTTACACTTTTTTCATTTCTATTTCGCAAAAAAAGTACAAATTCATGATATCCATGTTCTAGTTTAATGCTTCCAATTTGCACCTATAAAACACACCTTAATAGCAAACCTTTCATTGGAGCTAGAATTGTCCAATATTTTGAAATTATTCCATAAGATTTCATTCAGAAAACATAATACATTGTGTCTTCATTTTTTTTGAGGGTGTTATGTAATTGAATAAATTGTTAATTGCACTTAATTTTGTGCAGTCAGTCTACTGTAGGCATAAGATTTCTTCCATTCTATCTTTAAGTCAGATGGAGCACAAGTATGCAGGTGTCTATCAGAGGCAAACAGTGAGACTGAATTAGACTGTAAGAAGCCTGAAATACAGTTACCTCAGAAAATACATGTTCTAAATAATGGCTCTAATAGAGTATTGCTTTTAGTTTTATAATATATTGAGTTTTAAATTGCATAATTAACATAGAAGGATGTAGAATTATGTATTATTTACAACTTAGTTGCTGCTTAGATGCATTATTCTTTTAAATGTTATTGTAAAAAGAAAGTGAATTTTTTTTGACATCAGTGTATTATTTCACTAATTATATGATTAAGATTGCCTGATAAGCTTATGATCAGTGGAGTGGTTTGAATAATAAGAAGCAAGAACATCATTCATATAAAAAATGAAGGCATAAGGCTCGAGTTTTAGCTTAATTTCTAATGGATGGAAATCACAAAGTAGAACATTAATAGCAAACATGTTAATGGGTATGAAATTCATTTGTGTAATAAGGCATTAACCCATTAAAAAACAATTGAAACCCTTTGTGGTAGATGTTAATTTGCTCCCCCAGGTGCAAGGAAGGTCTAAAAAAAGTTATGCTTCCATTAAGTCTGGTCATAAGTAGAAAATCAACCTATGGAGGGATTGTTTCTAAATATTGGATAATTATAACAGTCATGAAGACTTGTTGTCAAAGTAAGCTTTGAAGATGCAAGTTGGGAACAGTAACTGTTGAGGTAGCAATCTATCTTTTATTTAAATGAAATAAATTTATTTTGAATACATGATTTGTGTAATTTCTAATATTTAACAACATTAAGAGTGGAAGAGGAGACTCGAATTGCAAAACAAAGACTGACAGCTCTTGTGAAACAGACCTTTAAGTCTCAATAAGCTACATCATTTTAGCTTCCAGACTGCACTTTAAAAGCAATTCATTTTGTGAGGAACATTAAATCATGTAATGTGATAAACTGCCAAACAAAAGCAAGTATTATTATTATTATTATTATGGTATTTTAATGCTATGATCTCTTTTTAACAGTGTGGAAGTTAATGTATGTTTTCTTTTTGTGAACTGTGACCCACATTTTGATGATTGTTGACCGTCATTAGTGCAAAAGAGAAACATTATAAGTGAACATTTATTGCTTTTTGATGCCATTCCATAACGAAAAGAGCTAACCGCTTCCTCCATGGTTAATGGTTAAGGTATATCATTCAATAACATACTGAGTCATGGATATCTGTAAGAGCATAGATTTCATGTCAAACTGTACTGACTTAGTTTCCTCAGTGTGGCAGAAGGAACACTATAATTCACCTCAGTATTCGAAGGATAGTGGCCTGGGTTCAAGTCCCAACTGCTCCAAGGTGGATCATAACATGTCTAAACAAGTTGATTAAAAATATCTAGTCAGGACAGCAACAAGTAAAATTAACCAGATCATCAAAGCAGGTTTTCAAAGAAAGAAAATGTTTTATTGTAAATTTTCATGTATAGTATAATTGAATTACATTTACTGATTATTAGAGATGATTAGTATTAGTTGTCTACATTAATAATTTAAATATTCAAGATCCTGCCTTAACATTGGGATCAGTGACAGAAGAATACCTGACAAACATTTATGGCCATTTGAGCAGAAACAAACACAAGCACATTCACTCTAGCTCAAGAGATCACCATGGTTACAGAAATACTTACAAGTATTAACTTCAGATACATAGGAAACCCAAAGGCTACAAACTTAAAATACCAGAGTCCCAGGCTTACAATAAATGATATTAAATCCCAAGTTTACATCACAATCATTAACTTTCACTGTTCAACAGGAAAAGCAATAAAAAAAAGAATAAAGCTGAATTTGCTTTTGGGAAAATAAACAGGAGCTCCTTGTCTTTCAATAATAATTTTACTGTCAATGAATAATCACATCATCAAGTCCCATCTGTTGGAACTGGATGTCAGTTAAGGCCTGTCTGGCATGCAGTATCTCATGCACTGTGTTCTGTCATGCACAAGGTGATATTCCTCCTGTTCAATGCCTTCATCTTGTTTTTTGAAAGACTGCTGCCACTCTCCCAGTTTTTCTGAATCCATCACATTCCCTCTTTACCTGCTCCAGTTGTGCAGGGAAACAGGATGAGCGGGCATAATGTGTCACAAATTGCACCAGTAACAGTCCTGATACATGTGTGAGTTGAGGTTTGAGACATGTCACACAGGTCCCCAGTGGATCTTGAGAAACAGGCAACTGCATTAAGATTTAGCTCACTTGTAACTTTGATAATAAATAGGATAGGATGGCGGCCTACCCCATCAGTTCACAAATCCCATTTCAGATGGCAGAATTCTGTGATAGTGTCCTGCAACATCTTCATACTGTGATGGCAGTGAGCATCACTCATCTAGAGGGATTGGCACAGAGGAAAATAGATTCTGCATCTCCTGTAACTCCTCTGTATCCTGAAGGAACCTTTAGCTGTGTGTCCTTTGTGTATAGGCTGTTTGGCAGCTGCCAGAGGTTGCTTCTGGTCTTGTGCTTGTTTCTTCGCAATTTCTCTGTGCAGTTTTGCAAGGTAGCCACAATGACAGGAAGCCCTGGTCACAGCTCTAATTAACCTTTGTGGGGAATGTCAGAAACATAACAGATCCTCAGTGAGATGAGCAGTCAGCATTCACATCAAACACAAATGACACTTTACCACAGTCCTTGATACACTGCAACATGGAGGACTTGGATAAGGGTAACCATGAAATAGACAATAGACAATAGGTGCAGGTGTAGGCCATTCTGCCCTTCGAGCCAGCACCACCATTCATTATGATCATGGCTGATCATCCTCAATCAGTATCCTGTTCCTGCCTTATCCCCATAACCCTTGATTCCACTATCCCTAAGAGCTCTATCCAACTCTTTCTTGAAATGTCTGCACATAGACCTTGGACACAGTGGACTTTATTCTGATAAACACATCATGTCACACAAATACAGTAGCTGATTGCAAGTGTGAGATAGGATAACTGAAAATTTGACCCCACCATCAACTCCTGCCATCACCGAAGGGAGCATTGCATAGAATAATATGTTGACGACTGTTTATAGTTCAAAATGAGAAGAACTCAGCTCTACTTCCTTGTGTAGCAAATGACACTATGGATTGGCTTTGTGAATTTTGGCTCCTAAGTAGCACTTTTGAGGTTACTTATGATTACTTTTGTTTCACAGAGATGACTCTGATCAATCTGTAATGACCAATAACATGGTCACAATTGCATGTGACCAGGATTTCTGTCCCGCTACATGTGTTTCAAAACAGGAGTTATTTTCCCGTCAAACTACTCAGAAATATTATTATGCACTTCGGGAGTGGGTGGGATTTGAACTCAGATCTGGTTCAGAGATAGAGACAGTACCACTGTGCCACAAAAGTCTTTTACATGCCAAGTCTCTGATTACAGATCTTTGAACCCATTGTGTGTAAGTATCTGGTTTAACCAATTGCCACTTGAAGGGCCTCAGCTTACTCACAAGTAGAGCTCACATGCTCAGACAGAATCAAAACACCCAGATTTGGTGACATACATCTTTAGATTTCTGTTGCCCATTTGCAGTTTGGATGAGGATGGAATCAGTTTAGGTTGCTTTTTGCAGAATGAGTTGCATGTTCAGTTTATTAGTCTCAGTGATTCCCCCCCGACTCCCCCTCGAAACCTTCATGTTCCTTTGTTTTATTTATTAAAGAATGAGTTGCAGATGCTGGAAATCTGAAACAAAAACCAAAGTGCTAGAGAACTCAGCTGATCTGGCAGCATCTGGAGAGAGAGAGAAAGAGAGAGAGGGGTAATGTTTTGAGTCCAGTGGGCATGACGGGCTGTTCTTTATTGTACTCTCTTTCGACCTCATCAGTTGTGAGATTCCTCATGTTCCCACCTAAATCTTTTATTTATTTCTTCAATTCTCTACATTGCCTGTTGAGTCCTGGTGTATAGGTTTGTCATGACAACCATTGTGATGCACTGTCCCCATGTCAGAACCAGGCTGGTGATGATCAGACCCCTTACTGACCTTTGTGCAGCCTCCTGGCTGACTTACTGCTAATCCACTTACTGCTACTGCCCCTGAAGAAGGGCTTATGCCCGAAACGTCGATTCTCCTGCTCCTTTGATGCTGCCTGACCTGCTCCACTTTTCCAGCAACACATTTTTCAGCTCTAATCTCCAGCATCTGCAGTCCTCACTTTATCCTTACTGCTAACCCACAGTCTGGTTGCACACAACCTGCAGGACTTACTGTTTGGACTGTCGCGATATGAAACCACTGATCACCTCCAATTCCCAACTAACCATGTCTAATCCCTTGGACAATGTCCTTGACCTACTGTACCAGTAGCCTCTTATTGAAAACAGTGTTCCTTGACTTGATGGGCCACTCCCTTCAGAAGTTTGAGACATGCCCACTTGGTTGGAACATCTGCAGTTTATTTGCTGAGTAAACTGCTGGCACATTTTGTAGATAAGAGATTGATGTGACATGTTGCCTTAGAGCAACATGTCCAGTTTCTTGACTGATCATTGATGACAACCATGGCAAACTATCCACCTTTGTGTCTGCATTAGAGGGAAGACCAGACAGAGGTACTGTGAGCCTGTTGGCTCTGAATAGGGCAGCAAAATGCAAAAAGGCAAGGCAGAGGTGCTGTGAACATCCAAGTAGGCACAAAGGCAGTGAGTACTAAGAAAGCAAGTGAACAGCCCTGAGGTGAACACTGCTTAAATCCGTAAAATCTATGCCTTTGCTAAAGTTGTCAGTGCATTGCAAAGTGCAGTAATGAAGGTGTAACGATATTTTAAATGCATTGGAGATACATCATGACAATGCAGTGACTCTACTGTGTGCCTGATGCCAACCTCTGTGGCTGGAGGTGCAGATGGTTGCTGATGTTGGAGACTTGATCAAGATTGGAGCCAGAAGGTGTCAGGTACCTGCTTTGACTGTCATGTTGGGAATTATTGCTGTCTAGGCTCTCCTGGGTGGAGGAGAGGAGCCAACTGCATGTAAATGAGGCAGACACATAAGCATGCAAAAGGTATCTTGCTACTCACTGTTGAGATTCTTCCCTCACCATTCAGACTTTTAGTGGAAAATCAGACATCAACTTCACGAACCTCATTTTTCTGATCTCAGTATATTTCCCCCTGACTGACTCACCAATGCCCATGTTGATCAAGGGCTAGGAAAATTTAGCTCCAGGCCCAGGCTTCTATACAGATATCCTGAAATTTAGAAAAGGCAGTCTTACTGACTTTGGGAAAGAGGGCTAGAAAGTTGAAATGAAAGATTTCTCTGGTTCATCTGGCAGGTAGCTCACATGTAGCTGGTAAAGATTGAATTTGTGAGAATTGGAAACAAACCTGGAAGATCTGTCTGGCTTGGAACTGTAGAGAGAATTGCCAGAAAAATATTACAATGAAACACAATTCTGAGTGTAAATGTTATCTGGCTGGGAGGGGAAAAGCACAGATGCAAACCATTAAGCAAATCATCTTGGGCTGTTTCTGGGACGTTGTATTTCTACTTAAAAGACAGTTTAAATTATACCTGTTAAGCAGGTTTGTTGGTTGCATGAAAAGTAAAAGGGAAAAAGTTTTGTTCTGCAAGTAGAAGTTACCAGCAAAAATAGTGTTTAATCAGTAGCGTTTTAATCTTTGTCATGGTAAAAGTCTTTAAAACATGAATTCTTGCTGCATCATCCTTTCGGCGATCAACTAGAAGTTTGAATTTCTTTTTGTAAGTTAGCAGTCTGTATGGAAATTGTAATAAGAGGTTGTTACAGTTTGCGATTCTTTAATTCTAATTAAGACTTAACACATTTTGAAAAACGTTATTTCCATCTTAATGCGCTAACCCTAAATTTTTCTGATGTTCGTGGTGGTTAAGAACTGCAGTTTCATACACTGAATGCTGAATCAATTATGAGATACTGTTATGGTGCAGTTTGTGGAGGATCAGAATAAATTGGACAGTAACTATGAGTTACACCCACTTAATTTCATATGTGCAGCTATTGAAAGTTGCTATCTGATTTACTCCATAAAAACGGTTGATACTGTGAGCCTCCTCATTAGTTCAACTGAAAAATCTGGGTGTTAATGTTTCGCAGAATAATTTCAGTGCTTCATATTCAATCAATTATTTTGAAGTGCAGCAATTTTAGGCTATGTCAAAAAAATAACAATGGGATAAATGATCAGTTGTCTATTCCAGTGCATTGAGAGAAAAATATTGGTGTAAAAACTCCCACTCTTCTTCCATATGACTGGAACAGACAGACAAGACCTCAATTTAATATACAGAAGATAGTGAGTCTTGATTGATTTCGGTGGCGGAGGTGTGAATCTATAATCCTTCTGAGTCTGGCATGACTTTCATGTCATTTTTTAAGAATGTATACATGATTTGTGGAGATAGCTGGCAAGGTCAACATTTATTGTCCTTGAGAAGGTGGTGAATAACCAGCTAATTGAGTGCAATTGTGTGGCATGCTAGGCTATTTTACGATTCAGTTAAGAATTGCTCTATATCACCATGGATTTGGAGTCATGTGTGGGGTTGGATTTTCAATCAAGGTTGGTAACTGGAAATAGAGTCAGTTTCATGAGGAATCACGCTTACTCATCACTAAATTTCTCAATTATATGAGCAACTTTGTGACCTGAATAAAATTATGACATGTCAGCATGACTGGCATCATTTGCAAACTCCAAAATGGAGCAATGGGTAGAAAAATTGAACCTGGAATAATCATTCATTGAGTTCAAATGTTTGCTTTGATGCCATTGCAAAAGTAAACACATCACCAATTGTTATATACTTTCTTCATTAATATATAACATCTTGAGACATCTTCATGCACACTAATAGTCTTATTAAAGTGAAACTTATATTAATTTTGCATTAAGGATATTTACACGATTGCTTCAAAAATTCAGTATTATAAGTAAGTTGATGTTATGTGCAGTTAAGATGCATGTTTATTGGCAGTTCTGGTTTCACTGCTATCTACTAAGTTTGACGGAGTAATGGTGTACAGAGAGGTCTGCATGTTCAGATCCATTGCACCCTGAAGGGGGCAACGCAGGTTGATAGAGTGGTCAAGAAAGCGTTTGGCATGCTTTCCTTCATCAGATGGGATATCGAGTACAAGCATTGGCAGGTCATATTACAGTTGTATACGACTTTGGTTTGGCCACATTTGGAATGCTGTGTACAGTTCTGGTCATCACATTACCAAAAGAATGTGGGTGCTTTAGAGAGAGTGCAGAGGAGGTTCACCATTATGTTGCTTATGGAGGGTGCTAGCTATGGAGTGAGGTTAAGTAGGTTAGGATTATTTTCATTAGAAAGACGAAGGTTGAAGGGGGACATGATTGAGGTCTACAAAATCATGAGAGGTATAAAGAGGGTGGATAGCAAGAAGGTTTTTCCCAGATTGGGGTACTCAATCATTAGGGGTCATGAGTTCAAGGTGAGAGGGGAAAACTTTAAGGGAGATATGCATGGAAGGTTCTTTATGCAGAGGGTGGTGTGTGCCTGGAATGTGTTACCAGCAGAGGTGGTAGAGGTGGGCACCGATAGTGTCATTTAAGGTGTATCTAGACTGAATACATGAATGAGCAGGGAGCCGAGGGATATAGATCTGTAGAAAATAGGTGACAGGTTAAGATGGAGGATCTGGATTGGTGCACGCTTGGAGGGCCGAAGGGCCTGTTCCTGTGCTGTAATTTTCTTTGTTCTTTGTTCTTTGACCTGCCCAAAGGCAAATTCTCTGCTCATTTCTCCTTGCCACACAGTTCTATGGGTTTCCCTTCAGTTCAAAAGAGTCTCTGATTTTGAACAAAATGACGCAGTAATAAATACATGAGGTGGTTTCCTCATGTGTGCTTAAAGAAAACTCAAGTCTTTATGAAAGATACTTAGCCTGGAAGTAGCCATTGCTCCTCAAGATTTTAAATCTTCTGTCATCACCACCAAAAATTCACCAGTTATTTCATTGGCCAGAGTTTATATTTCTGAGCTGAAAATGTGTTGCTGGAAAAGCACAGCAGGTCAGGCAGCATCCAAGGAACAGGAGAATCGACGTTTCAGGCATAAGCCCTTCTTCAGGAATCTTCAGGCTTATGCCCGAAACGTCGATTCTCCTGTTCCTTGGATGCTGCCTGACCTGCTGCGCTTTTCCAGCAACACATTTTCAGCTCTGATCTCTAGCATCTGCAGCCCTCACTTTCTCCTTTATATTTCTGAGCATTGAACTCAGGCCTGGAGTGACTCTCAAAACTGAATAAGGACAGCCGTGTCCTGAGTGCTCAAATGACCCAGCTTCTTCATAGTTTAATAAGTACACAGAAGAAAAGTCCCTGTGGGGCATACCCCAAAGTTATCTGGGGGAAATATATTTTGTACTCTTAGAGCCCACGTACATTTCCAGATATTTCTCAGAGATTTCTAAATCTGAAACTGTAAAAGTGCAGTTTTAGATATTTCAAGTTTGTTTTCCTGTGACGCGGGGAGAAAAGCTAAAAGGTGTGCCGGTAAATAATTGCAAACGTATCCCACTAATTTCTTTCATGTATCAGAAGCAAGGTCTTCAGATTGTATTAATCAAGGAAAACATAACCGAATTGCATCTTATGCTCGCCAAAACATCTGTAAGACATCTCAATACCAATGCAATAGAAATACAACTGAACTGATTCAGTTGTGGAAATATAATACCTTGATTGTAGAACTGGCCTAGAAACATATTGGCATGTGTTAATGTCCTGGACAGCAGGAGCTGCAAATGTGCTCTTTCTATATTTTTAAGTCTACCACCCACCATGTTGAATTGGGCTGCACTAAAGCAGTCCAAGGTTGATTAATCTCTTTAATTAAGGCTAATTGTAGCTCCATTTTAAGATAGTAATCTGCCCTGAACTTGCTGCATGATAAGCCCAATCATTGGTTTGTGACACTATCACCCAGGAAAGATCCATCTCCAACCTTATTTAAAAAAGTTCATCCACAACTCCTTTTAGGTGTAAAGGCAGTTTTTTCATTGACTCCCTACAGTATGGAAGCAGGCCATTCAGCCCATCAAGTCCACACTGACCCTCCAAAGAACATCCCAACCAGACCCATCCTCCCACCCTGTACTTGTAACCCTGCATTTCTCTTGGCCAATCCACCTAACTTGCACATCTTTGGACTGTGGGAGGAAACCCACGCAGACACAAGGAGAATGTGCAAACTCCACACAGTCACCTAAGGTTGGAATTGAACTGGGTCCCTGTCACTGTGAGGCAGCAATGCTAACCCCTGAGCCACCATGCTGCTCACAATTTTATTGATGCAGATTTATATAGATTTTATTGATCTATAAATGCTCATTCTGACTTTTAAGTGGTTCTGCAGTGTTTTTAACTTCCTTCAAAACAGTTTTTTCAAACTCATTAAAGGTCTGCTGGGGTGCTTCCCTTGGCACCCAGGGTGAGGGGAGAAACTAAAAAGAGAGGGGATGGCCCGAGCAGTTGGGAGGAGTGATGAGAAGGAGGGCTGTTTGCACACTAAAGCCCCAGTGAGTCTTCAGAAAACAGATCCAACTCAAGCTCCACAGAGGAGTGCTTTCTCAGGTGTTTCCTCTTCTCAGAAGAAGCCATCAGCAAGCTATGGCGTCTAGTTTAACACAACTCAAACTTCAAAGCATTGAATGGCTGAAAAACCCCCCTGCAATTCTAAAGACTGCCATGGCTCTTAACTTACTTTTTACATTTTTTTGGGGGGAGGGGTGTGGGGGTGGGGGTTGCGTAGGGGGGTCGAATGTGCGCACACAGGCTTCTCTCCTGGTCATAACCTCCTGTCTATATATATGATCTTCTCCCATTCAAAAGAAGATTCTGAGAAGGAATTGACCATGTTCTTTAAATGTAAGTATCATGGTAAAACATTCCCCATGCAAGGTGTGAGATATTGGGAAATTTGGGTCACTATAGTAATGATTGTGTATCTGAGAGGGAAAGAAGGTAGAGTGACCCGTCGTGCAGTCACTGTGGTTTGTGTTGGGGTTGCGTGAAAGCAGAGAGGGTGGAGATGTGAGCAGAGAGTATGAGGTTAGTACTGACAACATTGATGAGGAACTTTAAGAGACTTGGCAGACATTGTACTGAGTTGATTTCTTACTATGTCACCTCTCAATTCCCCTCACATTGCTCTATAAGAGTGATGGCTAATAAATGGTATGCAGACAGAGGGAAGTGGGCAGAACAAGCACATTCCATCTTCAGGATAGCAGACTTGCCAGTTGTGTTGGGTACTGTTGACTACATACTGATGGTCTTGTGGGCACCACATATCACTGTTACCACAATCCCTGTCTCAATGTGTAGCCAATGTCTGCAAACTTAATGCACTAGTTTTGTTAATGCTCACTATTCTGGTAGTAATCATGATGCATGGTTTCTGAACCAGTATGCTGTACCATCAGAATTTTGAGCTACCTTGAAAGATCTGAACATGTCTATCTGGCTCATGAATATGATTACACCCCATGCTCAGAAAGTCTCAATGTCTATAATGAAAGCCAGGTTGAGGAGTCTGGATAGAGTAGATTGGGAAAAACTCTTCCCACTCATAAGTAGATTGAGAAACAGAGGGCAGAGTTTAAGTGTTTTGCAAAAGAAGCAAATGAGAAAATAACTTGTTCAGACGGTCAGTATTTAGGGTTTCAAATCGACTGCCTGGAAGTGTGATGGAGGCAGGTTCAAGTCATGCATTCAGGAGGACATTGCATAATTGAATAGGAACAACATGCAAGATTATGAGGGAAAAGGCAGGAGTTTGGCACTAAATTAAAAAACTCAGATAGATAGTGCAGATTAGATGGACTGAATGGCCTCATTCTGGACTGTAACAATTCAGCAATTCTGTGATTTATCTTCAAATGTATTTTGTAGCTGGTTCCATAATTTTTGAGCAAACTCTTGGCCAACTTCAACCTGCCTGTAGTTAACACATTAAGTGGCTATCCCATTCCATTTATTCTGAGTAAAGCAAATTTTTACGAAGCAATGTCAGAAATTAATTAGATAATGCTTCTGCATTTTTCTAATACTTAATGTGTGCCCTTCAAATGTTCTATTTGTGATACTATTTTGAGCCAAAGATATTAATTAGAATGGAACAAGTGCTCAGAATGTTTTCAAATAATTTGTAAAATGGAATTTACTTTTGTGCAGATGGTACACAATGCTGAGATCACACAGCAGCTGGGTTGTAGTTGTAGTTACTGGCTGAGTAGAGCCACAGACATGTTTTGCATATGGGATGATCTCAAGGTTACTGCTTAAATTCTGTTAAACAGTTGTACAAAGATGGTTTGTTCTCCATAAGTTTTGTTTCCTAATCTCTAGCTTGGGAAAGTGGAGAATGAAGGAAAGACTTCTGTCAAGTCATGGAGTCATTCAATCATACAACATGATAACATTCCTTTTGTTCTAACCACTCTATACTGAGCATAATCTAAAATTAAACTTGTCCCCCCACCTGCGCTTGGGCTGTTTAAAAAGGTAAGTAGACAAAAGGTGGGGAATTATAGCCCAGTGAGTTTAACCTCTGTAGTGGGGAAGATGTGTGAGTTTATTATCAAGGAAGAAATAGCAGCACATCTTGAAAGAAATTGTCCCATTGTACAGATGCAGCATGGGTTCATGAAAGGTAGGTCATGTTTCACAAATCTTTTGGAATTCTGTGACGACATTTCAAGCAAGGTGGACAACGGGGACCCAGTGGATGAGGTGTACTTTGACTTCCAAAAGGCCTTTGACAAGGTACCGCACATGACTCGTGGTGTGCCTCAGGGATCAGTATTGGGACCACAATTATTTGCAATTTCTATAGTTGATTTGGAATTGGGGACCACGCGTATGGTGTCAAAACTTGCCAATGACAATAAGATGAGTGGCAGAGCAAAGTGTGCAGAGGACTGTGAAACTTGCAGAGGAACAGTGAGTGAGTGGGCAAAGGTCTGGCAGATGGAATACAATATTAGTAAATGTGAAGTCATACATTTTGATAAGAGTAACAGCAAAATATGTTATTACTTGAATGGTAATAAGTTGCAGCATGCTGATTTGCAGAGGGACTGGGTGTCCATGTGCATTAATCGCAGAAGGTTGGTCTGCAAGTACAACAAGTAATTAGGAAGGCATATGGAATTTTCTCCTTCATTGCTAAAGGGGTTGAGTTTAAAAGCAGAGAGATAATGTTACAGCTGCAAGGTGCTGGTGAGGCCACACCTGGAGTACTGTGTGCAGATTCGGTCTCCTTACTTAAGAAAGGATGTACTGGCACTGGAGGGGGTGCAGAGGAGGTTCATTAGGTTGATTCTTGAAGTTGAGGGGGTTGTCTTATGAGGAGAGACTGAGTAGATTGGGATTATATTCATTGGAATTCAGAAGAATGAGGGGGGATCTTATATAAAATAAAAAATGATAGGATGTTTCCACTGGTAGGTGAGACTAGGACAAGAGGACATGGCCTCAAGATTAGAGGAAGCAGGTTTAGAATTGAACTGAGAATGAACTTCTTCACCCAGAGGGTTGTTAATCTATGGAATTCCCCACTCAGGGAAGTTATTGACGCTACTTCAGTAATTGCTTTTAAAGCTAAGGTAATTTTTTGATTAATAAAGGAATTAAGGGATACGGTGAGAGGGAGGGTAAGTGGAGCTGAGTCCACGAAAAGATTAGCCATGATCTTATTGAGCAGCGGAGGAGGCTCAAAGGGCCAGACGGCCTACTCCTGCTCCTAGTTCTTATGTATCCTTCCAAACATTTCTTATTACTGTACATATCTAAATGTCTTTTAAACATTGTAACTATATCCACATTTACCACTTCCATTGGATGTTTATTCCACACATGAACCACTGTCTGTGTAAATAAAATTGCCCCCATGGCTTTTTAAAATCTTTCTCCTCTTACCTTAAAAATATGCCTCCTAGTCTTGAAATCCCCCACCTTAGGGAAACGACATTTGCCATTCACCCCTCATGATTTTATAAACCTCTATCAAGCTGTCTCTCAACCTCCTATACTCCAGTGAAAAGGGTCTCAGCCTATCCAGCCTCTCCTTTTCACTCAAATCCTCCACTCCCTCCAACATCATGGTAAATCTCTTCTGAACCATCTCCAACTAAATAATATCCTTCCTACAACAGGGCAACCAGAACTGAACACAATACTGTAGAAGAGGCCTCACCAATGTGTTGTACAATCTCGACATAATGTTCCAACTCCTATACTGAAAGGTCTGAGCAATGAACGCAAGTGTGCTAAATGCCTTCTTCACTACCTTATCTATATTTGATGCAAACTTCAAAGAATTATGTGCCTGAACCCCTAGATCTCTCTGTTCTACAATATTAACCAAGGCCCTACTTATATAAGTTCTATCCTTGTTTGTTTTACCAAAATGCAATACATTGCATTTATCCAAATTAAACTCTATCTGCTACTCCTCTGTCCATTGACTCAATTGACCAAGATCTCTTTGTAAACTTAGATAACCTACTTCACTGTCCACTATACCACCAATTTTGGTGTCATCTTTGAACTTACAAACTATGTCTTCTATATTTTCATCTAAATCATTTATATAAATGTTGAATAAAAGTGGATCCAGAACATAGCTGGTCACAGGCCCCCAGTCCAAAAATCAGCGATCAAGGCCTGTCCCATTATAATGGTCAGCCACAATGGATGTCTTTGGTTTTTGAATATCATGTGGACTGTGGGACTTCAGATTATTTTGTACCTTGCAAATGGACTAATTAAAACTTACATGATACATTTCTTCACTCCACTGCATTCAAAAAAATCATAAACATGTTATTGAAGAACATTTTATTATGAATAGTGCAAAGATTAAATCTTTCTGCTTTTTCAGTGGCAGTCCCCCACAGTATGTGAAGAATTTAGTTTTCAATCTTATCCAATATATTGAGGAGCTTTATTCTTTTTCATATTTTTCTTACCCCCTCAAACTTCAGAAACATCAAAAAAGTTGAGGTGAAGAAGATTGAGTGGGTGCAATCAACTCTGATGTCAAAACTGAAAGGAATGAGTGGGTGCAGAGACTGCAATCATGTTGTGTTGAAGAAGTAACAGAAAGGATTACAAGAAAATCAGTTAACGAGAGTAGGAAGTGAGAGGTAACAAGATTGAATGGAGTTGGGAAAGCGTGTACAAGGGGTGAGCAGGTGTCAGTACTGAGATGACATAAAGAGAGATACAACTGTACTAGGAATAATAGAAATGTAGAGCTTGAGGCAAGTATCAATTTCTTGGAAAAGCACAAAATAGTGACAGGCTGTATCCAGTAAAATTTGTACGTGGAATTTCATTGAAAGTGGGACAAGTGGATAAAGGGAACTACTGATTAGGCTTCACTGTGGCTTATGATAAGTTAACTAATATTTCTCTGTTGGTAATTGTGTCTTATGGAGTTGCAACATAAGTTGAGTTTTTAATTAGCTCAACAGATGTTAAACATTTTTTCATTGCGTATGCCTAGCTAATTTATTGGGTAGTAATTGTATTTGATTGTACGAATCACTGGCTTACAGGGCCAACTCTGTAAGCATGAGCACAGGAGGTGAATTTAGATGGTGAGGGTTACTAGTGGTTCTGTCCTTGTCACTTTGCCAGTAGCTTGATGTGTTGCTGTCTCTTTACTGCAGAGGTTCTTCTTGGGCTGACAGCTACCCATTGGAAACAGCAGACATTCTGGCCATTATTTCACCTATTTCCTACAGGAGTTGAATTTGCTGGAGGTACACATGATTCTCATCATGTTTGCAGCTCATCTCCTACAGAAGGCACAAACACAGTCAGGAGTTCCTCAAAATGACTGTTCAGAGTGATATTTAAATAAGACTGCAGTTTTCACCTGCCAGCAAATGCTTTCAAGTGTGAAGGTGAATCCTCTACATATGGATCAACGTGATAATTCTGGGTGGTGGTTGCTGACTGCCGTTTACAGAATGAGTAGCATCGTGTGGTGCCCTTTCCCTCTTTGTTCACCTGAGCGATGCACACATTGTCAGTGGGGCTTTCCGCTCTCACCCCCCCCCCCCATCCACTTCCCTTTGGCTGCTTTGTCCTCCGGCATCGGTGATTCACCTGCTTTCTGTAGTTCTCCATAGGCCACTGCTGGGTGGGGATTTGACCCAATTTCCCACTCCTTGTTGGAATTTTATGTTCACTGAACACCATTTGTGGTGTCATTCCACAAATTGCTAGACTTACTGAATTTAGCTTCAATATATGTTGTGATGGGAAGTGAACTCTCAATCTCTGCCTTGCTAGTCCTCTACCACTACAACCATAACCGTATACTTCAGAAACCCTGTATATTTAAAGCACCAATTGTATTGAGTATTCACATAGTTATATAACTTTTAGCAGAAAAGATGAATGCAAGGAATAGTTTATTTAGTGTGTGTATATCCTATGGATGACCATGTTTATATGCCAAAAAGTCTTAAGTTGCAAAATAATCTCATGCATAGCCCCATCAGTGCCAAGTCCTGCTTTAATTTAAAAAAAAGTCAGGTATCTGCATTGGTTCTGCCCACATCTCATACAATTCATGAAGAATGCCATAAAGGTGAGGACACTCGTACTAAATATGCATGTTGCCCATTTTAACAGATTGTCATATTAGTCAAAGTCTTATACTGATGATGCCACTTGCTGGTTTGACTGCAGTTCCATTTTTTAAATACACGAAGCTGACCATGAGTTCAGCATCAGTAGCAGTGGGTCCCTTATTCAACCCCCACCAAATTCGACACCAGCGCTACTTCTAAGTCATTTCTCAGTGAACTAACGTGTAGGTTGTTGCTTATCATTTAGCATTGGTTAGGTTTGGGCTTGTGCAAGAATTGGGTGTATGGAAGGGTTCTTATCAGTTACTAAATCTGCAGGGAAGTATTGATCTGAGAAAGGTAATAGAGCTATTTAAGACAGCACACTACTTGCTTCTTGCCCTGGGAGCATTGCTCGAAGTTCTTCATGTGTTGCAGCAGAGAGGAAGCAGCAAGGAATAGAACAAGCTGCCTGTGGTGACATGAGGAAGGGATCTCAGTCCAGAGATCTATGTCAAATCTTGGAAATAGTTGAAAGCCACTGGACATGCCATTTTTTGTAGCCCTGAAAGTTTTGTCAATGGACCTTTCTGGGCTGAAACAAGCAACATAGTGAACATCCTGTAGTTTATCGTGCTTCAGTGCATTTTGGGAAGTGATGGAGGCATTTTATACCATAAGAGGGGCATTTGTTACCTGCTCATTTTCTGCAAGTTTCCTCTTGGTGCTGGATATTACTGACGACATGTTGTACATGAGGAGATGTTCCGATGTATTGGGATCAGTTGCTTCCTACATGAACTGACTCTCGTTAAGGTTTAGGCCTTACCACTTACCAACATTGTCAGGTAGAAGAGGGGGTAGAATAAATGGGAAGCAACTGCCAATTCACATTGCAGAGTGCCTGTCCATGAGCTCATCATTCAATGCTAATTCCCTTGAATGTAACCTGAGATCCTCGCTGTTCAGCTTAGAGAGAGGCTATACCTTAGGTATGACAGTAATCTTTTGGACCACAATTTGCTGGACTGTAGTGAGACCCTAAAATCTCTTTTCAACGCCAGCATCCACAGTTATTATGGTACCATTGGGGACTGCAAACCCATGAGCTGACATTTTATAATCTCAGTCTGATCTTCCACATTAGCAATCAGAAATTGGGTCATTTCACCCTGTGATGCCATGGAAGCGGGGACGTTGTCAATCAGATGCAACTTTATGATTAGGCCTACAAGTTTGCCCACCACTTCCAACTGTGAAGGATATGCTCTGAGTTCTGCACAAAGTTTTGTGCTAATTAGGAACCAATTCCTTCATAATATGGGATAGTATCAAAAAATATACCGCAGATGTGCTAATTTATCAAATACTTTCATGTGCATGCCCATCAACTTGTTTCTACACATTATTCCATTAAAATCCCTTGAATTAGTTCTCTGACATCAGCTTCTAGGAAGTTGGCATCCATCTGATCTTCGTCCCTGCCTTGGCTGCAGACCATTTCATGGTTTCATAGTAATAGAAGCAGGGGTAGTCCAATTGGCCTGTCGAGCCTGTTCTGCCATTCATTAAGTTCATCGCTGGTCTTGCCATCGTCTCAGCTCCTTCTACCTGCATTATCCCCATAATCAGTAATTCCCTTACCATGCAAAAACCCATCCAACTGTGTCTTAAATATTTTTAATGTAGCTGCCTCTCCTACATTTTGGGCAGAAAATTCCATAGATTCATTTCTCTCTGGGAAAAGCAGTTCCTCCCCATCTCTGTCCGAAATCTATTCCCTTTAATCCTGAAGCCATGTCCCTTAGTCTGAGTCTCACACACCAATAGAAACAACTTGCCTGTCTCTACCTTGTCTCCTTCTTTCATAATTTTTATGTTTCTATAAAATTCCCTTTCATCTAAATTCTGGCAAGTACAGTCCAAAGCAGCTCAACCTCTCCTCATAGGGTGACCCCTCATTTCCAGAATCAACCTGGTGAACCTTCTCTGCAACACCTCCAAAGCCAGTATATCCTTCCTCAAGTAAGGAGACCAGAACTGCGCGCAATACTCCAGGTGTGGCCCCACCAACACCTTGTACCATTGCAGCAGAATCCTCCTGCTCTTAAATTCAATCCCTGTAGCAATGAAAATTCTGTTTGCCTTCCTGATTACCTGTTGCTTCTGCAAATTAACTTTTAGCGATTCATGTATGAGCACTTCTAAGTCCCTCTGCACAACAGCATGTTTCAATTTTTCACCATTTAAATAATACTCGGACCTACTATTTTTACTTCCAAAGTGGATAACCTCACATTTACCAATATTATATTCCACCTGCCAGACTCCTGCCCACTCACTTAATCTATCTTGTGGCATTTTACTCAGCTACGTGCAGTTTCTTCAACATTTTGCTTCACAGACTGGCCAAACAAGAGGTTTTAGATCTTTTGCAGTATTAAGGAACATGGCACGTTTGTGCAGAAGGAAGGAAAGGAAAGCAAGACGTTCAGCTACAGTAAAATGTACACCCACCCCCATCTCTCAATCACACCAAATTTAATATTCCGTGGATGTTTTCCTCAAAGTATAAATAACAGCGAGTTACATTTACTAAAACTACCTTTTAATTGACAGGTACTCTGGATTAGTTTACACATATCGTGTTTTCAAGACTCCTACTGATTCATGGACTGTTGAGGTAAGTGAGAAATGTTAATCTTCAAATAACCTTTAACATGTTTATTTAACGTCGTATGTATTGTTTTTCCTGTGCTCCTAATGCCCTTTATGCTTAGAACTTGGGAGCTTTCAAGTCACTGTGGTTGCTGACTTATTCAACAGGAAAGGCAAAGAGAAACTGGGGCAGACGGACATAATAGATTGGATCATGTATTGCGTGGATGTAGCGATAAGGTTATGTGTCCTCTGTTACATCAGATGTGTATTCTTGATTATGGGGCACAGGGTCACTTCTGACAGCGATTTTGTCAAGTAGGTTTCTAAGAGGGGAACCTAATGTTCTGGTATTTCTGGAGTTCATAGTTGTGACTTTCTATTATTTTTTTCCATGTTGACACATGGTGTTTTATCCATGAGATAATTATTGGAGTCGATGTAATTATAACTAGCTGTGCATTTCCATTATTGCCTTCATATTGTCCGATAGTGTGACATTTCATGGTATGTGGAACTATGAATACAAGTCAACACAGCACACACATTATATAAGGATACAACTTGAGATCTTGATCAGGCAATTTAAATTTCCAACTCTTTTCTCTATCTAAATAAGTTTTATATTACCTGATAACTTAAATAAAAAAGAAATGATGCACAGCTTTGGATGTTCTTTTAAGGTTTCTGGCATTTAAAGCTAAGAAATTAAGACAAGTATTGCTTCAACGATTGGAATTTTACAATTGTCTCTGCCAGATATATTTTTATCAGGTAGATACAGAAAGGGTGAATGCTCAGCTCCCTATTGTCCTACCCTCCCCAGAGTTTAGATTAGATGATAATGAGATTAGATTACTTACAGTGTGGAAACAGGCCCATCGGCCCAACAAGTCCACAAAGACCCGCCGAAGAGCAACCCACTCAGACCTATTCCCCTACATTTATCCCTTCATCTAATACTACGGGCAATTTAGCATGGCCAATTCACCTAACCTGCACATTTTTGGACTGTGGGAGGAAACCGGAGGAAACCCATGCAGACACAGGGAGAATGTGTAAACTTCACACAGACAGTTGCCTGAGGCAGGAATTGAACCCAGGTCTCTGGCACTCTGAGGCAGCAGTGCTAACTGTTGTGCCACTGTGCCGCCCATATTCACCCACATTGTATAGAGGGAGGGTGGGTTCCAAAATTAACATTTTTCCCACCCTATTTAAATAAATAATTATTCATTCACAGGATGTGGGTGTTGCTGGCTTGGCCAGCATTTATATCTTACCCCTATTTGCCAGCAAATATCCTTCCCTAAAGGATATTAGCAAACGAGATGGACTTTTCCCCAACAATTGTTATGGGTTCCTAGTCATTAATGGCCTCTTAATGATTTTTTTTTAAATTGAATTCAAACATGGCCATCTGTCAAGGCTGGATTTGAACCAGGATCTCTGGATTAATAGTTTAGGACAAATGCCACTAGGCCATCACCTCTGCCATTAAAGGATAGCTGAGGTTGTTAAAAGCCAGTGTTACTCTTCCTATGCCATCAGCCACACGCATAGCCGGATGGGCATAAGTGGGTGGCCTGTTTCGTTTTACAAGTGTTTAAAAGGAAGGAGGTACTATCTTCTAAGGATGTCCTTTATATATCAGGGGTATTTCAACACCTCACAAGATAGACTATCCTGCACTGCCTTCCTTCCTGAATGGATTTTAAAACCTCTCCAAAAACCCCCTCCCTAAGTTGGAGGAACCCTCTGTTACTTACTCAGGTCCAGGCTTACTTTGTGCCTTCTTCTTGAGATTGCTTTAATCCCGCAAATGCCTATTATCCAGCTCTGGCGCTGCTAGAAAAGCTAGAACAGCTCAGAGGGTGACCAAAAGATCATAAGACATAGGAGCGGAAGTAAGGCCATTCGGCCCATCGAGTTCACTCCGCCATTCAATCATGGCTGATGGGCATTTCAACTCCACTTACCCGCATTCTCCCCGTAGCCCTTAATTCCTTGTGACATCAAGAATTTATCAATTTCTGCCTTGAAGACATTTAGCGTCCCAGCTTCCACTGCACTCTGCGGCAATGAATTCCACAGGCCCACCACTCTCTGGCTGAAGAAATGTCTCTGCATTTCTGTTCTGAATTTACCCCCTCTAATTCTAAGGCTGTGTCCACGGGTCCTAGTCTCCTCGCCTAACGGAAACAATTTCCTAGCGTCCACCCTCTCCAAGCCATGTATTATCTTGTAAGTTTCTATTAGATCTCCCCTTAATCTTCTAAACTCCAATGAATACAATCCCAGGATCCTCAGCCGTTCCTCATATGTTAGACCTACCATTCCAAGGATCATCCGTGTGAATCTCCGCTGGACACGCTCCAGTGCCAGTATGTCCTTCCTGAGGTGTGGGGACCAAAACTGGACACAGTACTCCAAATGGGGCCTAACCAGAGCTTTATAAAGTCTCAGTAGCACATCGGTGCTTTTATATTCCAACCCTCTTGAGATAATTGACAACATTGCATTCGCTTTCTTAATCACGGACTCAACCTGCATTTTTACCTTTAGAGAATTCTCAACTAGCACTCCCAGATCCCTCTGTACTTTGGCTTTACGAATTTTCTCACTGTTTACAAAGTAGTCCATGCTTGTATTCTTTTTTCCAAAGTGCAAGACCTCGCATTTGCTCACATTGAATTCCATCAGCCATTTCCTGGACCACTCTTCCAAACTGTCTAGATCCTTCTGCAGCCTCCCCACTTCCTCAGTACTACCTGCCTGTCCACCTAACTTTATATCATCGGCAAACTTCGCTAGAATGCCCACAGTCCCTTCATTCAGATCATTAATATATAATGTGAACAGCTGCGGCCCCAACACTGAACCCTGCGGGACACCGCTTGTCACCGTTGCCATTCTGAAAAAGAACCTTTTATCCCAACTCTCTGCCTTCTGTCAGACAGCCAATCCTCAATCCATACCAGTAGCTCACCTCAAACACCATAGGCCCTCACCTTGCTCAGCAGCCTCCCGTGTGGCACCTTATCAAAGGCCTTTTGGAAGTCTAGGTAGACCACATCCACTGGGTTTCCCCAGTCTAACCTACTTGTCACCTCTTCAAAGAACTCCAACAGGTTTGTCAGGCACGACCTCCCCTTACTAAATCCATGTTTCGTTTGTTCTAATCCGACCCTGCTCTTCCAAGAATTTAGAAACCTCATCTTTAATGATGGATTCTAGAATTTTACCAACAACCGAGGTTAGGCTAATTGGCCTATAATTTTCCATCTTTTGCCTTGATCCTTTCTTGAACAAGGGGGTTACAACAGCGATCTTCCAATCATCTGGGACTTTCCCTGACTCCAGTGACTTTTGAAAGATCTCAACCAACGCCTCCGCTATTTCCTCAGCCATCTCCCTCAGAACTCTAGGATGTAGCCCATCGGGACCAGGAGATTTTTAAATTTTAAGACCTTTTAGCTTTTCTAGCACTTTCTCTTTTGTAATGGCAACCATACTCAACTCAGCCCCCTGACTCCCTTTAATTGTTGGGATATTACTCATGTCTTCCACTGTGAAGACTGATGCAAAGTACTTATTAAGCTCTCCAGCTATTTCCTTATCTCCCATCACTAGCCTTCCAGCATCAGTTTGAAGTGGCCCAATGTCTACTCTTGCCTGTCGTTTCTTTCTTATGTATTGAAATAAACTTTTACTATCATTTCTAATATTACTGGCTAGCCTACCTTCATTTTTGATCCTCTCCTTCCTTATTTCTCTCTTTGTTATCCTCTGTTTGTTTTTGTAGCCTTCCCAATCTTCTGATTTCCCAGTGCTCTTCGCCACATTATAGGATCTCTCTTTTTCTTTGATAGATTTCCTGACTTCCTTTGTCAGCCATGGCTGTCTAATCCCTCCCCGGATAATCTTTTTCTTCTTGGAGATGAACCTCTGTACAGTGTCCTCAATTTTACCCACAAACTCCTGCCATTTTTGCTCTACTGTCTTCCCTACTAGGCTCTGCTTCCAGTCTATTTTCGTCAGTTCCTCTCTCATGCCCTCATAATTACCTTTATTTAACTGTAATACCATTGCATCTGATTTTGCCTTCTCTCTTTCAAACTGCAGACTGAACTCTACCATATTATGATCGCTGCTTCCTAAGTGTTCCCTTACTTTAAGATTTTTTATAAAGTCTGGTTCATTACATAGCACTAGGTCCAGAATAGCCTGCTCTCTTGTGGGCTCCATGACAAGCTGTTCCAAAAAGCCATCCTGTAAGCGTTCCATGAATTCCCTTTCTTTGGATCCACTGGCAACATTATTTACCCAGTCCACCTGCATATTGAAGTCTCCCATGATCACCGTGACCTTGCCTTTCTGACATGCCTTCTCTATTTCAGGGGCACATGTTGTGCCCCTGGTCCTGACCACTGTTAGGAGGTCTGTACATAGCTCCCACTATGGTTTTTTTTGCCTTTGTGGTTCCTCAATTCTACCCACACAGACTCCACATCATCCGACACTATGTCATTCAGTGCCATAGATTTAATTTTGTTCTTAACTAACAAGGCCACCCGCCCCCTCTGCCCACCTCCCTGTCTTTTCGATAAGTTGAAAACCCTTAGATGTTTAACTGCCAGTCCTGACCCCCCTGTAACCACGTCTCTGTGATGCCTACCACATCATAATCATTCACGATGATCTGTGCTATTAGTTCATCTGCTTTGTTACGAATGCTACGAGCATTCAGGTAAAGTGCCTTAATGCTAACTTTCTTATCAATAGAGATATTGGAAGTCATAAGATGTCCTAAGTTATCCTTCCTTTTTGCTGCATTCCCAGTCTGTCTCAAGTATAAATCTGCCTGCACATATGCTATCCTGCCGCTTATCTTTCCATTTAACTCCATACTCCCTGTCGCTTTCACTTTCCCTTCCCCCCAACTCAGAAGTTTAAAGTCCTACTGACCACCCTATTTATTCTCTTCACTAGAACATTGGTACCAGATCGGTTCAGGTGGAGACCGTCCCAACGGCACAGATCCCCCCGGTTCCAAAACTGATGCCAATGCCCCATGAAGTGGAATCCCTCTTTCCCACACAATCCCTTAGCCACATGTTTACTTCCCTAATTTTCTTATCCCTATGCCAATTGGCACGTGGCTCGGGCAGTAATCCGGAGATTATGACCCTTGAGGACCTGTACTTCAATTTCCTTCCTAGTCCTCTATAATCCCCAAACAGGTCCTCCACCCTAGCTTTGCCTATGTTGTTCGTCCCAACGTGGACCACAACAACTGGATCCTCCCCCTCCCGCTCCAATATCCTTTCAAGCCGGTCAGAGATGTCCCGAACCCCCCTGGCACCGGGTAGGCAACACACCATGCGAGACTCCCGATCCGGCTTGCAAAGGATACTATCTGTCCCCCTAATTATAGAATCCCCTATAACAACTACTTGTCTTTTTGCTCCCCGTCTTGAATGGCCTTCTGCACCATGGTGCCGTGGTCAGCTGGCTCATCCTGCCAAGAGCTCTTTTCCTCATCCGTACAGGGAGCAAGAATCACATACCTATTGGACAAGGTCAAGGGCTGAGGCTCCTGCACTCCTGAACTCAGGTTCCCCCTACCTGCCTCACTTACAATCACATTCTGATGTCCCTGATCACTAACTGAATGTGAATTACTTAATCTCCCAGGTGTGACGTCTTCCCACTCCTGGTTGGAAGTCCAGTGGTCTACAATTTAGCTCCTCTGCAGCACGATAAGGCTATGAGGCAGGCTTGTATCAGGACTGTTGGCTGGCTGCTGACTTCGCTTTCAGTCTGTGCACGCTCCTAAAATTCTGCTCTTTATGTCAGTGCTGCTGGAATTGACATTGTAAATTGATCAATAAAATGGAAAATAACTCTAAATGTCATCACTACAAAACAACCGAAATTTGTCAGTTTACACCAGTTTCAGATAATGAATTGGATTTGTTTATTTGCACAGCATGGTATACAGGGGTTACTTTGAACTTTCTGTGTGGGTCTAAACTGGATAGGTCACTCAAAGGTCATGTTGTTGAATTCAGGGACCTTCAGACCATCATGTCCATGATGATCATCGAACATCTGTCTTTTGTCCTCTCATTTGGCCCAGCACATGACTTGCAGCCTAAGTCAATTTAGTTGTTCTGAATTCTCCTTTTAAACTTTCACACACACACACCATTGAAAGTGAGGTTGGGGGTGGATAAAACCACAAAAAAAACTAACTGCACTTTAAGCTTTCTAATTGCATATATTAAAACGCAGCAGTGAATTTGCACAAATGCTGGCTAGGTTAGTTCTGGTACTTTATAAAAACCTGACTATTTAAAAATAGAAAAAATGTTCATCAAAATCATTTTGTGTAAACATAACTCAGATCCAGCGATGCCAACACTTATCCACTCTTAGTTATCCAGAGGGCATTAAAAGGCAACCAAGTTGCTGTTAGTTTGGAGTCACATGTAAACTAGGTCAGCTAAGGAAGGTTTATTTCCTTCTTTAAAGAACATTAGTGAGACAATAGACAATAGGTGCAGGAGTAGGCCATTCTGCCCTTCGAGCCTGCTCTACCATTCAATATGATCATGGCTGATCATCCTTAATCAGTATCCTGTTCCTGCCTTATCTCCATAACCCTTGATTCCACTATCTTTGAGAGCTCTATCCAACTCTTTCTTAAATGAATCCAGAGACTGGGCCTCCACTGCCCTCTGGGGCAGAGCATTCCACACAGCCACCACTCTCTGGGTGAAGAGGTTTCTCCTCATCTCTGTGTCCTAAATGGTCTACCTCGTATTTTTAAGCTGTGTCCTCTGGTTCGGCACTCGCCCATCAGCGGAAACATGTTTCCTGCCTCCAGAGTGTCCAATCCTTTAATAATCTTGTATGTCTCAATCAGATCCCCTCTCAGTCTTCTAAACTCAAGGGTATACAAGCCCAGTCGCTCCAGTCTTTCAGCGTAAGGTAGTCCCGCCATTCCATGAATTGACCTCGTGAACCTACACTGCACTCCCTCAATAGCCAGAATGTCTTTCCTCAAATTTGGAGACCAGAACTGCACACAGTACTTGAGGTGTGGTCTCAACAGGGCCCTGTACAGCTGCAGAAGAACCTCTTTGCTTCTACACTCAATCCCTCTTGTTATGAAGGCCAGCATGCTATTAGCCTTCTTCTCTACCTGCTGTACCTGCATGCTTACCTTCATTGACTGGTGTACAAGGACATACAGATCTCTTTGTACTGCCCCTTTACCTAAATTGATTCCATTGAGGTAGTAATCTGCCTTCCTGTTCTTGCCACCAAAGTGAATAACCATACATTTATCCACATTAAACTGCATCTGCCATGCATCTGATCACTCATCTAACCTGTCCAGGTCACCCTGTAATCTCCTAACATCCTCCTCACATTTCACCCTGCCACCCAGCTTAGTATCATCAGAAAATTTGCTAATGTTATTACTAATACCATCTTCTATATCATTAATATATATTGTAAAAAGCTACGGTCCCAGCACTGATTCCTGCGGTACCCCACTGGTCACTGCCTGCCATTCCGAAATGGAGAGGTTTATCACTACTCTTTGTTTCCTGTCAGCCAACCAACTTTCAATCCAAGTTAGTACTTTGTCCCCATTACCATGCACCCTAATTTTGCTCACTAACCTCCTATGTGGGACTTTATCAAAAGCTTTCTGAAAGTCCAGGTACACTACATCTACTGGATCTCCCTCATCCATCTTCAGAGTTACATCCTCAAAAAATTCCAGAAGATTAGTCAAGCATGATTTCCCCTTCATAAATCCATGCTGACTCTGACCTATCCTGTTACTACTATCCAGATGTGTCGTAATTTCATCCTTTATAATAGACTCCATCATCTTTCCACCACTGAAGTCAGACTAACTGGTCTATAATTTCCTGCTTTCTCTTTCCCACCTTTCTTAAAAAGTGGTACAACATTAGCCACCCTCCAATCCGCAGGAACTGATCCCGAATCTATCGAACTCTGGAAAACAATCACCAACGCATCCACGAATTCTCGAGCCACCTCTTTCAGTACCCTGGGATGTAGACCATCAGGCCCTGGGGACTTATTAACCTTCAGATCTAACAGTCTCTCCAATACCAATTCCTGGCAAATATATATTTTCTTAAGTTCAGGTCCTTCAGCCACTGTTACCTCAGGGAGATTGCTTGTGTCTTCCCCAGTGAACACAGATCTGAAGTACCAATTCAATTCTTCTGCCATTTCTTTGTTCCCCATAATATATTCCCCTGTTTCTGTCTTCAAGGGCCCAATTTTAGTCTTAACCATTTTTTTGCCTTTCACATACCTAAAAAAGCTTTTACTATCCTCCTTTATATTTTTGGCCAGTTTACCTTCGTACCTCATTTTTTCTCTGCGTATTTCCTTCTTAGTAATCCTCTGTTGTTCTTTAAAAGCTTCCAGTCCTCAGTTTTCCTACTTATCTTTGCTATGTTATACTTTTTCTCTTTTAACTTTAATGTGTTTCTTAACTTCCCTCGTCAGCCACGGCCACCCATGCCTCCTCCTAATGTCTTTCTTCCTTTTTGGAATAAACTGATCCTGCATCTTCTGCATTCTACACAGAAATATCTGTCATTGCCAGATGTAATTTTACAACAAAAAAATTGTTGGTTGCACTGTCACCATTAGGCTTGTATTTTGTTCCTTATTTTTTCACTAAATTCACATTTTGCCATCTGCTATGAGACTTGAACCCTTGTCCCCAGGATATAAGCCTGGTGTTCTGGATTATTAGCCTAGTGACATTATCATTATGCCACCATCTCCCTAAAGTGCTGTGGAGTTATTAATTCAAAATTGTTATCTGTAGAGTGAAGAGAGAAATTTGGGAACATTTCCTATTTTTGGCTTGTCAGAGCATGGAATGTTGTTGCTAATTCAGACATATTCTGTCCCCATTGGGAGGAGCTGCTGCAGTTTGCCAAAATTTTCTGTACCAAGCTTGTTTTCATTTCATCCTTGTTTTAATTTCAATTCCATCTTTCCTGTTTTCATTCAACCTGTAATTTCCTTGGCTGCTGGCAGAGCTTTTCTTTAATATCCTTCACTTATTTTAGTGTTTTCTTTGAAATGACTGAGGCGAGCTGTTTCCTCTGTATGTTTCTTTCGTGTTCCAATTTTTCTGTTCTACAAATAGGTCTTTTATTTTACAGTTCAAATGAAGGGTATATACCTGAAATATCAACTGTTGGTCCCTTGCGTGGAGGTTAACCAGCATTTTCAGTTTTTGTTTCAGGATTTCACCATCTGCATATTGTGTTTGATATGCATGAAAGATAACCTAGATGAATGGTTGAAGCCAAATCACAACAATGTTTAAGTCTGTGTATAAAGACAGAGAACAGCCAACAGGAATTGCTGGAGAACTAATTCTGAAGTGGGTTTCCTTACTGCTGTCTTTTCACAAGATGAGTTGTCATGGAGATTTATGCCGCCAGGGAATGACAACATGAGTTTGTGCTGCCAACAGTTGGATGTTATTTAAATTCAAGCCAATAAGTGTTGATGACAAATATTTTGTCTTTTGTCATCACAATGCTATCTAATTGCATTGTTAGAAAAATGATTGGGATCAGCAGTTAAGTAATCTCTTATTAGACATGTAATTAAATATTTTAATTTCTATATCTGCCATTACATGCACAGTTGGTTGCACCAGTTGAAAAATTATGTAAATGGAGATTATGACTTTGTTATTACCAGCTTAGAGCAAGTGCCTTCACAAGCAGCCATACATGTCCAATAATACCATTTCTTTCCAGCTTTCAACTTTCAACTCACCCATGGATCTATCCTTGGCCTCCTCTTCTTTGCTGACATATTGTCCCTTAGCAATATTATCTGCAGGTGCAAGGTCAGCTTTCACATGTACATTGATAACGCTGAACCCATCCTTTTTTTTGATCCCTTGACTTAGCTTTCACACTAATTATTCTGTTACAAAGTATTAGGTAAGGCATTTCCTACCTCAACAATAGGAAGACCAAAATCATACACTTTGACTTCCAACAACCTCTGACCACTCCTCCTTAGTTTCTGATTTCAACTTTTTCCTTGTTAGTATCTGTGCTGAAACTAGAGAGTTCATAATTGTTGTACCTTTAACTGAGCTTCAGACCCTACACATTATCTGTAATTACAGCTACTTAGTTCTTCAATAATGTTTGCCTCTGTCTCTCCAGCTCTTATTCATGCTGCAATCTTCTGTAAAATAACTGCTTGCCTTGCTTTAGAAGATTATTGGTTGGAGTATTAGTTCAAAACTTGGTCATGTAATCTGGGTCAAGTGAAAGACCTACACTTTTGGAGATGTCACCTTTAGAATGAAACATTAAGTGGAGGCCCGATCTGAATACTCAGGGGATGTAAACATCCCATGGCATTAATCAAACAAGAACAGCTGGGTTCTCCTGTAATTCTGGTTCACTTTTACCTCTAACCAATGTCATCAAAAAAGAGTAATTGGATACTTAACTCATCAGTATTGCAGGACTTTTGCTGTACATATGTTAGCTCTTATATTTATCTACTTCCAATTGATAACTCAAACTCACTTTGTTGGCTGTGAAGCATTGACATTATGAGGAAAGGAACCATATGACTGCAAGTCTTTCCTCTTTCTTATTTCAATGTAATATTCATGCCACTTCTGGTGTGGGGAAAATCACCAGCCTCGGAGTCAGAGTCGGGGTTCAACGACAGAGTTTATTGTACAACGAAATACTGGAGTTCCGGGGAGAGAAAGACACCACAGCAGTGGTCAGCTGCGAGTCTTCTCTCAACCCGGGGCACGTGTCAAGATACTTTTATACATTTTGTGATATAATCGGTCAGTGGTGAGGATTTTGTCTCTATAAAATGGTTTGTTTATTGTAAACATTGCAGAATCCTTAATAATTTCGGTACAGTCATTATCATTTCCAGCGCAGCCTTTGTTAATTTCAGTGCGATCATTGTCAGTTTCAGCACAGACATTGTTAGTTTCAATGTCTGCACGGAAGTCCATTGCTATAGTAATGGGCGCTAATTGCTCTTCCTGAGAAGGACGATTACTGCAGTCCTGGCTATTAGCACTCTGTATTGAGTCAGTATCAGACTGTTAGCGTTTCTAACAAAGGTGTTGGCTGGAGCCAGACACTTCGGCGGGCAGTATACGCTACTCATGTGCATTCTCTCCCCCACTCACCTTAAACTAATCAACTAGATTGTGAATACATTGTGCTGGCATTCTGGTGGCCCCAGGCAGTATCTGTGTTTGCTCTGCTGTCTCTCTCCATATTGTGGTCGAGTGCAATCTTGTGTGGCAAGTGGCCAATTTATGGCTCAGCGGCCATCTTGTGTATCCGTGTTCCCTCGTGTCACCCTACCCCATGCCATCTCCCACTTCACTCCCTCCTTTGTGGTCAAGGAGGTGACTTTGGAGACCTCTCACAGACCACCCAATTTACATGTAGAGGTAGATATTCTCTAGGAGCTCTTCCTCCCGAGGGTTATCATGGAGTGTTAATTTCACTGGGGGCTCTTCTGTGGTGACACTCGCTGCTGGTACTGTTCTCATCAGTAGCACCTTATAGCAGAGCTTTAAACACCTGAAGCCCACACAGAATACCAGCATGAATGCAATGAGGAGAACTAACCCCTGTGCCAAATAGGTTCACCAAGATTAACCTATCAACTGATTTAGCCAGCTGTCTATAATTGTGGCTCACTATTGAAAATTATCTCACTGGTCTTGGATATTCTTTCTAGCTTCAAGAGTCATCAATAACATGGGTGATACAATTGTCTCCAATAATTGTACAAACACTCCCTTTGCTGTGCTAATTGATAATCCACCGTATAATGTGTCTGCTGTGTGTAGAGTCTGAGTTCAGCCAGCTCTGGATTAATTGCTTCCAGAGCTTTTGAGGTATTATTGCCCAAGATAGTGGGGCCATATATAAGGTAATTTCATTTTTTAGCGCTGATCACCCCTGCTGCACCTCTCAAAGATAGAGATCCCAAGAATCCATATCCCACTAATGACCCCAAAGTGTTGGAGACCTGCCAGTCAACACAGAATTCCTGATTAATGGAGCGTGTCACTATCCTTCTCCGAATATGGGACATGGTACAGTGAGGGGCGCAATTGTCCCTACTGCGAACAGGTTTGGGAGGTGCAGGGTGTCTGTCGCATAAGTCCCCTTAAACAGAAAAACGAATACCTTCAATCTCAGTAATGTACATTGTCCTGTCCTTCCATGTTGCCCCCGATCCCCCAGGTGCCCCCTCCCAGCTGGTAAGTATCAAACGGGTACGTCCATGTGGCAGAGCTGATATGGGTGCCATTACACTGACCGCATATGCATTGTCTGCCCGCAGTCACATTCAAGCATGCTTGCTCACTGCAGATGCAGGTAAACTGTCCCCTGGTGACTGTACAGGGCTGATAAGTGCACTGTGCCTGGATGCATGAGTCATTTTTGGAAACCAGGGCATAAATGCATCCCCATCCCTGCCCTGTGAAACAGAGTGGGTAATTACCAGGTTTTAAATGGGTCTTCCCTTCCCTAGGCTGGGGTCCCGGTCCCATGGCCCAGCTGCACACATCTACCCTGCAGTCCCCATTTGTATTTCCCTATCTGCCCCTTGCACGGCCCACCCTTGAAGTGTCTACTGTATACAGGTCGTGAGGGGTCTACACCGGGATGGCCACAAATAGGGATTCTACTGATTGCGCCAGTGGGTAGCAGACAGTTCGCTTCCCATGTAAACTTAGATGGGTTTTATAGAAAAGGTTATCTTCGAATCCTGACATGCTCCTGACAGTCACGACACTTAAATACAGTGGAATGTAGATAGGTATATACATTTTGCAGTTAAAATAAAATATTCAGTCGAAGTTTATGTTTTTGTCAGGAGGTGCAGTCGTGCTCCTGTGTGGTTTGTTTTGTTGTGTTGTTGGTACTCCCCCCAGGATGACCGCTTTTCCACCGTTCCTGTCTGCACCTGGGGAATGGTCAATGACATTGGTTTGATCACAGGAGTCTTTAGATGGTTTTAGTTGAGTCCAGTGCTTCCATGTGCCTTTTCCTTTACTATCAATGCAGGCACAGGTGTCCCCACTTATTACCACATGGTATGGACCATTCCATTTTGGGGCAAAGCCTGGTTTGTCAGGCAGTGCTTGCACCAGGACACGGCTTCCTGTTTGCTGGGACCTCAGGGAAGATTTTGAGTTCCCCTGCCTTGTCCTCTTTGTCCTGTTTATTAATTACAGATTTCTGCATCCCTTTCAATTGGGCGCTTAATTTTATCAATACCGCCAAATTTTGTCTTTTAGTGGACCCACATCAGTGCCACCTCAGATTATTGTCTCTGGCAATTGCCTTGCTCGCCCGGTCATTCATTCATATGGTGTTAGCCCGGTTGCCTGATTCGTGGTGGCTCTTAATTTCATTAGTATGGCTGGCAGCACTTCAGCCCGTGTTTTGCCTGAGGTTTGCATAGCCTGAGCTAAAGTATTTTTGAGTGTCCTATTCATTCTCAGTACCATCCCTGAGCTCTGAGTTGATATAGAATGTGAAATTTTTGTCTAATGCTGAGTAATTGGCAGACAGTCTTCATGGTCTTGTCTATAAAATGTGTCCCTTGGTCAGAGTTGATCTAGAGGGGTACCACTTTAGGATTACCTCCTCCACTAATATTCTGGCTACAGTGGTCACAGTGCAGCTTTTGGTCGCGAGTGCCTCTACCCACTGGGTGAATTGGTCTATGATGACACGCATTACGTTTTCCCAGGAGAGTGTGGTAGTGGCCCTGTAAAATCTATCTGAAGGTGTTCCCAGGGATTCCTAGGTCTGGGCTGGTGTCCCATCTTAACTTTTATGGGTCTCCCTGCATTCTGTTGTGCACAAACCATTCATCTGTGGCAGTACTTGACCATGCCTTTTCCCATTCCCTTCCACCACCACTCTCTCCCTAGGCTTGCTATCGTGGCCTCTCTACCTGTATGGAAGAGTCCATGGTGCAGTTCAAGCAATGTGTTATGTACGCAGGCTGGTGCTACCACCTTATCTGCTCACCTCCAGACACCATCCTCCCTTTTGAATGCCCCCTGCAGTTTCCATTGCTCTCTCTCTTCCTGTAGGGTGTCCTCCTATAACTGCTGAATTTGGATAGCGTCTTTTGCTAATTCAATAGTGGCTTTTGCAGCCTCGTCAATGGCTTCTTGTTCTATGGCCTTCTGAGCTGCTTGGTCTGCTGCCTGGCTCCCTTTGAATTTTAGCCAACTTGGGCTCTCTTTCGCTGGCTCCCTTTGATGGGCTTTTATTTTTATTACTGCAGCCTCTTTTGGCTTTCACTGGCACGCAATAGTGCCTGACTTCTTAACTGGTGTCTGATAGGGGTTCCTCCCGTGGTGGTGAACCCTCTTCTACCCCATGCCACCATGTGGTCATAGACTATAATGAAGACATATTGACTGTCTGTGTATATATTCACAATTTTTCCTTTTGCTAGTTCAAGTTCTTTGGTGAATGCTACCTGTGCAAACTGATTTCCACCAATTCTTCTGAACATAACTGTAGAATGGACTGACACAGGATTCGTGACACTGTCAGCCTCCATCAGTTAGGCTCATGAATAAGTCAGTTGACATCCATTATCCAGAAACCATTGGAACTTAATGATGGTTCAGGGATTAAGTGATATATGTTGATCCCTCAAAAAGCTGCCCAGTAAACTCTATCTGGTTTTACAGTAGCCTCCTATGGTATTAGATCCTTTGTAACCAGGCACTCTGTATTGGATCAGAGCAGGAGTGGGGTATCCTCTGTAAACCACTGTCCTGGCCCTGACTCTGAAACCTCGCCCTGCTGTGACTACCACCCTTCCTTCACAACTTCACTCATCATTGGCCTGGGGTTTCTCTGTCAACCTGGACCTCTGGAGGGTCCATTGCTGTCAACAGCCACTGGAAGCGACAAGTACCTTCCAGCCTCTGATTGGCCACCAGTTGTCAGCAGGTGGAACCTCCACTGCTGGGGACCTCCATCACAATAACAGTGTGGCTGTTGGTTTGTGTGCAGTTATGAGTCCTAGTGGTCGCAGTAGTCTGGCTGTCAGTTCAGAACCTATCAACAAAGACGGCATACTCAAATTACTGGACCTGTGCCTCACAACACACTTCACATTCAACAACCAAATATATGAACAAATCAACGGCACACCCATGGGCTCACCCATCTCTGGACTCATAGCAGAAGCGGTAATGCAAAGGTTAGAACAAACAGTTTTGCCGCAAATTCAACCCAAACTCTGGGTCAGATATGTAGGTGATACCTTTGTAATCATTAAAAACACAGAAACAGAGAACACACACCGCATCATCAACGCCACTCACAGGAATCCGATTCACTAGAGAGGAAGAATCGAACAACCAACTCCCATTCCTAGACATGATGGTACAGAGAACACCGAACGGAGAATTCACCACAAAGGTATACAGGAAAGCCACTGACACAGACCAAGTCCTAACTACGAAAGCAACCACCCCAACACACACAAAAGAAGTTGCATCAAGACTCTTCAAAAGGGCCACAACACACTGCAGTACACCAGAACTGCAAAAAGAGGAAGGAGAACACCTATACAATGTATTCGCCAAAAACAGACACCCACGCAATTTCATCAACAGATACCTAAGGGAAAAACAACGGAATGAGGACATGCCACAACCCAAAGGACTAGCCACACTACCATACATCAAGAGCATTTCTGAACTGACAGCCAGACTACTGCGACCACTAGGACTCATAACAGCACACAAACCAACAGCCACTCTCAGACAACAACTCACTAGGACGAAGGACCCGATACTCAGCATGAGCAAAACCAATGTAGTGTACAAAATCCCATGCAAGGATTGCACAAAACACTACATAGGACAAACAGGAAGACAGCTAATGATCCACATCCATGAACACCAACTAGCCACGAAACGACATGACCAGCTATCCTTAGTAGCCACACACTCAGATGACAAGCAACACGGGTTCGACTGGGACAACACTACTATTCTAGGACAAGCCAAACAGAGAACAGCCAGAGAATTCCTAGAGGCATGGCACTCATCCACAGATTCAATCAATAAGCACATCGACCTGGACCCAATATACCGGCCACTGCAGTGGACAGCTGGAACTGACAACCGGAAGCGGCAGGTACAAATCACTATAAATGCCGGAGGAAAGATCACAAGCGCTTCACAGGAGGCTCCCAAACACTGAGGATGTCACCAAGACAGGGGACGAAACGTCTGCAACACAAATTCCCAGCTCGGCGAACAGAATCACAACAATTATAAGTGTCTATTCAAAATCCGTGTGGAAGTCACTTTTGAATCTAATACTGCCATTGTTGAGGTGAGTTTTTTTTCCAGGTCATGGCATTATTCTGCATAAAAAAAGATGGTTGTCATGTTGTCTTTGGGTTTGTTTTGCTATTCTTAAATCTATGTCCTCTGCTACTGATCCTTTAGCCACTGGAAATGCTGGGCAGAAGTTTACAGGAGTTTGAGCAATGGGGGTTCTGGTTAGATTTGTGGAAGAATTACAAGAAGCGCAATGAAGCCAATCACAACATTGAGAGCACCTTAATCCATCTTTTACGGTTTTGACAAGTGGCGAGGAGGGTTACTCACTAGGCAACAATGAGTTACCAACTAAGGACATTTATAACATTAATTACTTTGTTAATGGCCCAGCATGCTTTATTAATATTCAGTTCTAATCTTACCAAATGCACCAAGCAAGCTAAATGTTGAGAAATCTCAACATGGAAATCAGGGCAGGTACTTGGCAACTTTATCTCACCACTGATCCAAAGGACTTTCATCTTGGACTCCAGGTACCATCTGAGGGCACACTTGTTAGGCACTGGCTACAATACTCAACATCCACAGAAAGCAGCATCTGATAAGAACCCTCATGGCACATTTCCAATCCATTTAAATTAGGCTTCTGCACTTCACTGCTGCACCACGAGCTGTATCAGGAATGATCATTGTAGTGCTGAAGCAAGGACATTGCATGCTCAGAGATATACACCCAGCTCAAGGATGAGACCAGACTTGCTGTTTGCTTGCTGTCAGAGTGCTCACTCACTGAGTTTACCTGGATACACATAGTCCCTGTTGCCTTGCACTGTTGTAGTAATTTCATACTGTACCAATGTAGTGACCAGAGTGAGCACAATGTTCCAGTCAAGATCTAATCAGCATTCTTAGAAAGGTTTAGCCTAACTAAACTGTTTTTGTCCTCTCAACCTCCAGTGATAAAGCCAAGGATTCCAGCTGGTTTATGAAAAGTTTGCACAATTTCTTGAGACAATTTTAAACATTTGCATATGTACAACCCCAGATTTTTCTATTATTGTCACCCTTTTTGACAAAAGCACATCAGACCATTTAATCTTTCCAGGTACTTATAACCACTCAGTTCCAGTATCATCCTTGTAAATCCTTTTTGCAGTTGGTTTATAGCCTCATTTATAATAGGGGGATCTGAAAAGTGCATAGTAGTCCAAATGTGGTCTTGCCAAGCTTCTATACAAGTTTGACATAATGCACAAAAAAAACTGATCTAAGCTCTATGGATGGATCGTTTAGCTTTAGAAAACCTTGATGCACATATGCAGAATGCTGTTAGGATTCTAACTGCATCCATTACATGATTTTGCTTCCACTTATTGTAATGATCCATCATTCTATCTAATCTACTTTTAAAGCTGTCTGATTATTTGCACATTGCTTCTCTGAGCTCTCAGTATTTCTTGCTTCTAACATTTAAATTCAAAACTTGCTGCTCAACTTTTCATCGTCTTTGTATTCTCACTGTTCTACAATCCAAACTCATCTTGAAGTTCCTCGTTCAAATTTCCTGTTGTTTAGGTCCTTGAAATTGTAAAATTCTATATTTCTCCTTGCTTCTGCTGTTTCAGTATTAACTCTGCATTATTTCTTTTTTGATTTATGGTGTTGCTTCTGATGCACCTTTCACTTCAATGGGACCATATACTTTATGATAAACCACAGTCCTTCACCATGAACTGCATCATGTTATAGAATTAAAGCATTTTTGTTTGTAGTGGATTATTCCTTGGATGCTTTCTTTTTGATGCTCGCTGCTTTTTTCAAGTTCCAGGGAACACCCATTGCAATTTGGCTAATATTCATGGCTCAAGATGAGGCAGGGACATGTTTACTTAAGAATACAAAAACAGAACATGCTGGAAAGCAGTCAGCAAATCAGGCACACCATCTGTAGAGAGACATAACAAGTTGATGTTTCAGGCATAACCTTCACTTCAGTACAACTGGTGTAGTCTTTTTGATTCCTTTCGATCTTTATAAAATAATCTGCTTACAGACTACTAAAGCCAATCATTGCCAGTTGTACAAGCCATCAGCATGCTTGTGCTCTTGGAAGTATCTTCATGTATTTCTGCTTCTTAGAACATAACATAGAACAATACAGCACAGAACAGGCCCGTTGGCCCACGATGTTGTGCCGAACATTTGTCCGAGCTTAAGCACCTATCCATGTACCTATCCAATTGCCGCTTAAAGGTCACCAATGATTCTGACTCTGCCACTCCCACAGGCAGCGCATTCCATGCCCCCACCACTCTCTGGGTAAAGAACCTACCCCTGACATCCCACCTATATCTTCCACCCTTTACTTTAAATTTATGTCCCCTTGTAACACTCTGTTGTACCCAGGGAAAAAGTCTCTGACTGTCTACTCTATCTATTCCCCTGATCATCTTATAAACCTCTATCAAGTCACCCCTCATCCTTCGCCGTTCCAATGAGAAAAGGCCTAGCACTCTCAACCTATCCTCGTATGACCTATTCTCCATTCCAGGCAACATCCTGGTAAATCTCCTCTGCACCCTCTCCAAAGCTTCCACATCTTTCCTAAAATGAGACGACCAGAACTGCACACACTACTCCAAATGTGGCCTTACCAAGGTCCTATACAGCTGCAATATCACCTCACGACTCTTGAATTCAATCCCTCTGCTAATGAACGCTAATACACCATAGGCCTTCTTACAAGCTCTATCCACCTGAGTGGCAACTTTCAAAGATCTTTGAACATAGACCCCAAGATCCCTCTGCTCCTCCACCTTACTAAGAACGCTACAGTTAACCCTGTATTCTTATTTGTCCTTCCAAAATGGACAACCTCACACTTGACAGGGTTGAATTCCATCTGCCACACCTCAGCCCAGCTCTGCATCATATCTAAGTCCCTTTGCAGCCGACAACAGCCCTCCTCACTATCCACAACTCCACCAATCTTCGTATCGTCTGCAAATTTATTGACCCACCCTTCGACTCCCTCTTCCATGTCATTAATAAAAATTACAAACAACAGAGGACCCAGAACTGATCCCTGTGGAACTCCACTTGTAACTGGGCTCCAGGCTGAATATTTACCATCTACCACCACTCTCTGACTTCGACGGGTTAGCCAGTTCTCTATCCAACTGGCCAAACTTCCCACTATCCCATGCCTCCTGACTTTCCGCATAAGCCTACCATGGGGAACCTTATCAAATGCCTTATTAAAATCCATGTACACTACATCCACTGCTCTACCCTCATCCACATGCTTGGTCACCTCCTCAAAGAATTCAATAAGACTTGTAAGGCAAGACCTACCCCTCACAAATCCATGCTGGCTGTCCCTAATCAAGCAGTGTCTTTCCAGATATTCATAAATCCTATCCCTCAGTACCCTTTCCATTACTTTGCCTACCACTGAAGTAAGACTAACTGGCCTGTAATTCCTGGGGTTATCCCTATTCCCTTTTTTGAACAGGGGCACAACATTCACCACTCTCCAGTCCCCTGGTACCACCCCCATTGACAGTGAAGAGGAAAAGATCATTGCCAACGGTTCTGCAATTTCCTCTCTTGCTTCCCACATAATCCTAGGATTTATCCTGTCAGGCCCGGGGGACCTGTCTATCCTCAAGTTTTTCAAAATGCCCAACACATCTTCCTTCCTAACAAGTATCTCCTCTAGCTTACCAGTCCATTTCATACTCTCCTCTTCAACAATACGGTCCCTCTCATTTGTAAATACTGAAGAAAAGTACTCATTCAAGATCTCTCCTATCTCTTCCGACTCAATACACAGTCTCCCACTACTGTCCTTGATCGGACCTACCCTCGTTCTCGTCATTCTCATGTTTCTCACATATGCATAACAGGCCTTGGGGTTATCCTTGATCCTACCCGCCAAAGATTTTTCATGCCCTCTCTTAGCTCTCCTAATCCCTTTCTTCAGCTCCCCCCTGGCTATCCTATATCCCTCCAATGCTCTGTCTGAACCTTGATTCCTCAACCTTATGTAAGCCTCCTTCTTTCTCTTTACAAGACATTCAACCTCCCTCATCAACCAAGGTTCCCTCACACGACCATCTCTTTCCTGCCTGACAGGTACATACATATCAAGGACACGTCGTATCTGTTCCTTGAAAAAGTTCCACATTTCAACAACATCCTTCCCTGACAGCCTGTGCTCCCAATTTATGCTCCTCAGATCCTTTCTTGCAGCATCCTATTTACCCTTCCCCCAATTGTAAAACCTGCCCTGTTGCATGCACCTATCTCTCTCCATAACCAAGGTGAAAGTCACAGAATTGTGGTCACTATCACCAAAATGCTCACCCACTAATGAGCCCATCACTTATCCCAGTTCGTTACCAAACACCAAATCCAATATGGCCTCCCCTCTGGTCGGACAATCTACATACTGAGTTAGAAAAGCTTCCTGGACACACTGCATAAACACTGCCCCGTCCTTTCTACTTGATCTAAAGAGCTTCCAATCAATATTTTGGAAGTTGAAATCGCCCATGACTACTACCCTGTGCTCCTGCACCTTTCCAAAATCTGTTTCCCAATCTGATTCTCCACATCTCTGCTGCTATTGGGGGGCCTATAGTAAACACCCAACAAGGTGACTGCTCCTTTCCTATTTCTGACTTCAGCCATACTACATTCAAAGGCAGATCCACCTCGAACTGCCTTTCTGCAGCCGTTATACCATTTCTAGTTAGCAACCCCACCCCCTCTTTTTTACCACCCCCCCTAATCTTACTGAAATATCTGTAACCAGGAACCTCCAACAACCATTCCTGTCCCTCTTCTATCCACGTTTCCGTGATGGCCACAACATCGTAGTTCCAAGAACAGATCCACGCCTTAAGTTCACTCACCTTATTTCAGATACTCCTTGCGTTGAAGTATACACACTTGAGCCCATCTGTGTCTGCAAGTATTCCCTGTCAGTGCTACCTTCTCCACAGCCTCCCTACATTCTTGGACATCCTGAAAAACAGCTAACCTACTTGCTGCGGTACAAGTCCGGATCCCATCCCCCTGCCAAATTAGTTTAAACCCCCCCGAAGTGTGCTAGCAAACCTACCTCGCCGGATTTTGGTGCCCTTCTGGTTCAGGTGCAACCCGTCCTGCTTGTACAGGTCCCACCTTCCCCAGGATGCAGTCCAATTGTCCAAATACCTGAAGCCCTCCCTCCTACACCATCCTTGCAGCCACGTGTTCAACTGCACTCTCTCCCTATTCCTTGCCTCACTGTCACGTGGCACCGGCAACAACCCAAAGATGACACTCTGTCCGTCCTAGCTTTTAGCTTCCAGCCTAACTCCCTGAGCTTCTGAATGACCTCTCCACCCCTCTTCCTACCTATGTCATTGGTGCCAACGTGCACCACGACTTCTGGCTGCACACCCTCCCCCTTAAGGATTTTGAAGACACGGTCCGAGACGTCTCGGACCCTGGCACCCAAGAGGCAACAAACCATCCGAGAGTCTTGCCCATGTCCACAGAACCGCCTGTCTGTCCCTCTAACTATAGAGTCTCCTATAACTAGCGCTCTCCTCCTCTCCCCCTTTCCCTTCTGGGCCTCAGAGCTGGACCTCGTGCCAGAGACCCCGTCACTACAGCTTACCCCTGCTAGGCCTTCCCCCCCCCAACAGTATCCAAAGCGGTATACTTATTGTTGAGGGGAACGACCACAGGGGATCCCTGCACTGCCTGCTTCCTCCCCTTCCCACCTCTAACTGTTACCCAGCTACCTCTGTTCTCTGGCGTAACTATGTCCCTGTAGCTGCTATCTATCACCCTCTCAGCCTCTCGAATAATCCTCAGTTCATCCAACTCCAGCTCCAGTTCCCTAACGCGGCCTGTGAGGAGCTGGAGCTGGCTGCACTTCCTGCGGGTGAAGTCGGCAGGAGCATCAGTGGTCACCCCTACCTCAAACATCCTACAGGAGGAACATTCCACTGCCTGCGCTGCCATAACTCTACACTTAGTCTCCAAAACAAGAATACTAAGTAGCTTACCTGTTCAGCCGACTGAGTCCTTTTTTTTTAGGTTAGAGGAGGAGGGAGGGTGGGAGACACTACACGTGTAGTGTCTCGGGTTCCTTCTCCACTCAAACATCTTACCTTCCCAGAAGCCTCTGTTGACGACTTCCGGGTTCCCGCTCCTAATTGAAAAAAAACACAGACTGCGAAAAGAAAAACGTTAATTTAAACTGGTCTCCGCTTACCTTGTGGCTCCCCTCTTTCTTCTATAATTATATCTTTTATTCATGCTCTGGTTTTCCCATTTTGCATGGCTTTTCTTTCCCTCTTTTTATTGGGACTCTCTTACAAAGTGGTATTGCCATTGATTTCCCAGATTTTTCAAAATATTAATCAATCTATTCTCCTTACATGTGCCTGGTTGATTTGCTGTGCCTTCCAGTATTTCCTGTCCTTATTTTGTATTCCCTTAATTTGCAGTTTTTCTTTCTTTTCATTTTTATCATTTAATGCCAAGGGTACCAGGCTTCTCTTTGAACTAACTTGCTTGACATGAAAATGTGATAATCATTTGCAAAAAGAAATTGTCATGGCATCTCTTGAGGATATAATATGCAAGTACAGTGTAGTTGAACTAGAGGAGGAAAATATGTTTGAAATAATTACAGTTTGCAGAGTGTGAAAAGTGATACAGATCATCAATAATGTTTGTTGTATTAACAGGATTCAGATATTAGTAACACATGTTTTGAAACTGGGAGGCAAGAAATAAAAAGAGAGCCACACTTCAGTTAATCAACACATAATAGGGTTGTGAAATATGTTAATAGGTGAGGGGGCAAGCGTGTTAAAGCATGTAAGTATGTATACAGCCATTCAAGCAAACAGATCAGCACTGTCGGCAGCATGTCAGGGATCTTCCGAATTCCATGACCACCAGCTGGCAGCACTAATTTGAACATAGAACACAGAAAAATACAGCGCAGTACAGGCCCTTTGACCCTCGATGTTGCGCCCACAAACCTACACTAGCCCACTATCCTCCATATGCCTATCCAATGCCCGTTTAAATGCCCATAAAGAGGGAGAGTCCACCACTGCTACTGGCAGGGCATTCCATGAACTCACGACTCGCTGAGTAAAGAATCTACCCCTAACATCTGTCCTATACCTACCACCCCTTAATTTAAAGCTATGCCCCCTCGTAATAGCTGACTCCATACGTGGAAAAAGGTTCTCATGATCAACCCTATCTAAACCCCTAATCATCTTGTACACCTCTATCAAGTCACCCCGAAACTTTCTTTTCTCCAATGAAAACAGCCCCAAGTGCCTCAGCCTTTCCTCATACGATCTTCCTACCATACCAGGCAACATCCTGGTAAATCTCCTCTGCACCCGTTCCAGTGCCTCCACATCCTTCCTATAGTATGGCGACCAAAACTGCACACAATACTCCAGATGCGGCCGCACCAGAGTCTTATACAACTGCAACATGACCTCAGGGCTCCGGAACTCAATTCCTTTACCAATAAAAGCCAGTACGCCATATGCCTTCTTCACCGCACTATTTACCTGGGTGGTAACTTTCAGAGATCTGTATACATGGACACCAAGATCCCTGTGCGCATCTACACTACCATTAGCCCAGTACCCCGTCTTTTTGTTACTCTTACCAAAGTGAATCACCTCACACTTACCTACATTGAACTCCATTTGCCACCTTTCTGCCCAGCTCTGCAACTTATCTATATCCCGCTGTAACCTGACACATCCTTCTTCACTGTCAACAACTCCACCGACTTTCGTATCATCAGCAAACTTGCTCACCCAACCTTCTAACCCCTCCTCCAGGTCATTTATAAAAATGACAAACAGCAATGGTCCCAAAACAGATCCTTGCGGAGCACCGCTAGTAACTGCACTCCAAGATGAACTTTTATCATCAACTACTACCCTCTGTCTTCTTCCAGCCAGCCAATTCCTAATCCAAACCTCCAACTCACCCTCAATGCCATACCTCCGTATTTTTTGCAGTAGCCTACCACGGGGAACCTTATCAAACGCCTTACTAAAATCCATATACACCACATCTACCGCTTTACCCTCGTCTACCTCATAAGTCACCTTCTCAAAGAATTCAATAAGGTTTGTAAGGCACGACCTGCCCATCTCAAAACCATGCTGACTATCTTTGATCACATTATTCCTATCCAGATGATCATAAATCCTATCCCTTACAATTCTCTCTAATACTTTGCCCACAACAGAAGTGCGACTCACCGGCCTATAGTTACTAGGGTTATCCATACTCCCCTTGAACAAGGGAACCACATTTGCTATCCTCCAGTCTACTGAAATGTAACCCTTATAATTGGCACATTTTGGGGGAGAGCAGTTAAGGTGAGAAATTGGCAGGTGACCCTCATCTGACTAAAGCAGCAGAAATATGTTTATGTTGGCTCTATCCTCTTCATGAGTATTCTTTTGTTTTAATGTGTTTACAGACTGCACCTGGAGTACATAAGAGGTTGTTTCGTAAAGTGAAGAACTTAATTGCTGCATACCAGAAGGAAAACCAAGGCTTAGCAGTACCTTTACTGTATCCTGTATATAAGCAGAAAGGTATTTTAAGTTCCTTTGGAGTTATCCAATCTGAATCAGAGGATCTTCACATCTGTTCTGCATTTGGTTTGATGTCTATAACTGACGTCTTTTTAAAAAAAACATTTTCCCTGCAATTATATGTTTGTTAAATGGTTTTGTTCGTCACATTGAAAATATTATTGAACGATTTTTTAAAAAAAACTTCTAAAATTACAAAGCTCCTCAAAAGTTGGAACTCACTTCCTGAGGAATTCTCTTACCTCATTGCCTTTTCAGTTTTACAAAGTGGACAGTGATTCTGCTGCTTTCCATTCTGCTCCAATCTCCAGATAAGCCGAACAGCAGAATCTGGCACCACAGCCCTGCTGACTGATGGATTCAAGGTTTTGTTAATGCTACTCTCTTACCCATTGAGGAATATCTACACACCACCTTTGGCCTCTTTGCATTCAGCAATCTAGGCAGTTAGCTAAATAATTCCCACCCTAAACCTCAGCCAATATCTCTTTTTGTTGCTATTTCTTTGAACAAACTTAATCTTTGCCATTTTGACTTATTGTGATTTTTTTGACTGACTACCTGTGAAGTGGCCTAAGATGTTTTCCAATGTAGAAGTCATTATATAAAATCAAATTGCTTTGTAATTGATTGTGTTGGGGATCACAAGTGAGCTTTCCATGTTCTATCAAAGATGAGGTCGAGCACTGAAATCGAACACGCAATTGAGAAAAGCACTGATAGAATTTAAACCTGAAGTCTTATGATCTGCGTAGTTAGTACAAAGCAATCACTAACTTTAGTCCATTAAGCAATTATACAGGTGATATGTCAACTTCACTGGGATTTAGTGCATTGAATTCTCTGGGAGTTTTACTAGCTAAAGTCATCATTATAAGATCGAATTTTTATTTGTTTTGCAGGCGTTGAAACAGAAGAAGATTATCTCATGATGCAACCAGCTGAATGATTTTATGTTTTTCTTCTAAGTTCTGAAGTGATGTTGGGATTGAACTAATTTTAAGTGCTTTCGATTGAAATGGGCTGCAGTAGTCAACCTGAATATGTCTTTTTTGATCCTTTGATGACCTTGAAACTCTCAATATTCTAAATATTGCATTTTTTTTTCTAGAGTACCAGATGCTAGCAATTACTGTTCTTGATGTGTGCTTGAATCAAAAGTTCAGGCATATTTCAGTAGTCAAGTTCTCGATGAAGCAGAAGGCTGTACATATTTCATTTATTTATTTATGGTTTTTTCCAAATATGTTAGAGAACGGATCTCTGCAACGTTCACATCTATCTAAAAGTACTACTGACATGCAACCAGAAAAAAACGAAAAAAGTTTGTGTCGTTACCACTTGAGTGATTTACTTTAAAAAGACATTTTGCTGAGGCTGCATTACTGCTGCTTATTAATAATAGCATGTCAGTGAGACAAAAAAATGAACAAATTTCCATTGTAAATATAGAGAGCCTGGTTTTTACAGGGGTTTCCCTGTTTTCTCATAAGGCTATGAGAAATTGGTCCCTTGAGTTTTAATACTCTCCTTCAGATGTTAAAGCAGGAGATTGCACAACTCCTGAAAAGCTCAGGGCTAATGTTTTACCGGAAACTGAAACTGATTTTGTTTCTCAATAACAACTGTGTGTGCACATGTAATGTATGCAAAAATACAGATAGCTGACAAGCCTTCCTCAACTCAACAACAATAGCATAACAGTATGATGTTCTGGCTCTTAATCAGCAGTTCGAGGATTATTGTGTAGCCACATAATATTTTGTACATGAATGCCACATCAACCCTTAATTATATACAGTAGTAAAAGACCATTATCAATCTTGTTTCTTAAAATGAATCCCCCTAAATTTGGTTAAGACCTGTCAGTTAGTTGATAAAATTATTTCATGCATTTGAGCCAATTTGGAAAGCTGTGTATAATAGTAAAAGAAAAAGATATGGCAAGTGGATAGAAGTGAAAGGCAGACTTAGGATACGAACTTATGGTTAGGAATCAAAATGTTCTTGTTATCTACTGAAAGGGACTGCTACTGAATCTTTTCTAAAATTGTTTCTGTGAAACATGCGATATATTACATGTTTTTATTAAATGATTGAGTCAATGTCTTTCAAGCAATAATCATGTTCCCTTCATCCTTTCATTTCTCATTAGAAGTGTACTTGGTGTTGTATCCAAGTTATGAAGTATGATGCTATATAATTCAATGTAATGAATTAATCAAACTATTGATTAGGTATTTTGAGATTTTCAACTTTATTAGCTTTTATATTTTTCATTTGGAACTGCTCAGTTTTTACTGAAAAAGTTTCTGAAATACTAATGTTTAAAAACATGAAAAGTGAAAAATTAAAAAACTGAAGTTGCATTTTGATTTCTACATTGTTATCATTTTATAGTTGTACCTCACAGTTTCCCTACTTATCTCTTGATGCAATGATATTGTGTATTGTACATATAGTACAGGTCGACAATCCTTTATCCGAAATTCCAAAATCTGAAAAGCTCAAAAATCCAAAGTTTTCTCATGAAGTTTTTTTTCTCCATCACAAGGTTGTTTGGCATGCAAACACAACTCCATACCCACTCGACCCACATCACTCAGATATGACCTAACGGAGTGGCCCATCACTGGCAGGCATCAATTCTGTCTCAGCGCTCATAGTAATTATACATGCATCTACTGCTCAGTAAGATTTGCACAGACCAACTCTGTTCCTGTTTCCAGATTTGTCACTGATCTCATTTCCTCTGGAGATTATTTCCTCTAAAGTTTCTGACCTTACAGTACCAAACTCTACAGTCTTCTTCTACCTTCCCAAATCCACAAACAGATATGACAGACCCATAGTTTCAATCTGTTTCTGCCCCATTGAGCTTATTTCTTTCTATCTTGACTGTATGTTTTCTCAACTTGTCTTTTCTACATTTTTGATTCTTCGATTTTCTGTGACACTTCAACAATCTTTAGCTTTCTGGCCTAAATTGCCTCGTCTTCATGAAGGGTGTTTAATCCTTTTACTCAATCCCCCACAAGGACTGTTGAAGGATACTCCACTTCTATCTAGAATAAAGTCTCAAAGAGTAGCCATCCACCACCTGTCTCTCACGGATCAATTTTTTCTTAACTTGACTTATTCCCTCCAAATAAATGGTGTGGGCATGGATACCTGTATGGATCCTAATTTTGATTGTCTTTTTGTGGGTTTATTAAACATTCCTTGTTAAACATTCCTTGATAATATCCAGTCAGAACTCTCTCACAATTCGTTTTCTGCTATATTGGTTTGTGCGTCCCACATCCTGTGAATTAAAAAAACCTTCAAAAGTTGGCTACTAAAAAAAAAGTCAACTAATATTCAATACAAACCAACCAACTCTCACAGTTGTCTTGACTATACTTTTTCAGACTCAGTTTCCTGTAAAGACTCTATTTCATTCTCTCGATTTCTTCAATTCTGTTACACCTCTTCCACCTTTTACAAACACTGCTTCCTGTCTGCCCTTTTTTCCCTTTATGCTCACTTTGCTTTTCCTGCCACTTCCCGCATGATGCCATCACCAGGCTCATCTTCCCCTCGCTTCTCCCTCAACATTCTGCAAGGACTATTCTGTCTACAAAATCCTGGTGCACTCGCCTGTCACTCCTACCAACCTATCTATCTCCAACAATTCCCACAACCCTGCATGGCACCTTCCCATGCAATCACAGCAGGACTAACACTAGTCCTTTTACTTACAATCTCCTCATTGTCCAAGGCCCCAAACCTGCCTTCAAGGTGAAGCAGTGAATTACTTCAACTTCTTTCAATCTGTTCCGCTGTATTCACTGCTCATAATGAGATCTCTTTTTGGAAGACCAAATATAGACTCAGTGATTGCTTTGTTGAACATCTCTGCTTCGTCTGCAAGCATGGCCCTGACTTCCCAGTCACTTGCCATTTTAATACACCGCCTTGCTCACATGCTCATGTTTCCATTGTAGGCCTGCTGCAGTGGTCTGGCAATGCTCAACACAAAATGATGGAACACACATTATTATCTATTTAGGCTCTTCACAGACTTCAGGACTTAAGTAAATTCAACAACTTCAGATGATGAACTCTGTCCTGCCTTTTATTTTCCCTGCCTTCGATGAAGTAGCTGATTTGCTTAATTTTGCTTTCAGCGTAGACAACCTATGTCCAGCTATCAGTACCTATTAGTAACCCTTTGGACAGATCTCATCCTGACACCCAATCCCTAGGCTTTTTTCTGTGACACTAATAATCTTTAAATTCCCTCATCCTCTCTCTCCATCCCCTGACATTCCATTCTCTTCCACTAGCTACTCCCTGCCTTTACAGCACAAAGATCATTTCATTTCCATCTTGCTTATCAATTCTCAGGAAGAGTCATCTTAAACTTGATACTTTAACACTGTTTCTGCCTCCACAGACAAGCTTGCTAGGTGTCTGCAGTACTTTCTGTTCTTATTTTTGATCTTGAGCATCCACAATATTTTGCTTTTGTTTTGGTCTTTAATTCTCTGCAGATCAATTTAACGGTAACTGTCACTGGCTAATGACGATAATGAGAAGTGTAGATTCTTTTTCTTCACATTCTCCAACATGGTGAGTTAAGATCAGCTCTCCTGGGCAAACTGCTTTTGTGGTTGAAAACTACAAATTCCAGGATAACCATGAATATAACCAGACACTTTATGGTCTGTATGGCACTTTCCTGTCCCCGAGCATTGCCTTCACCTTTGGACTAACTTGTTTCTTAAGTAATGGCCTGCAGTTCATTCCTGTGACTTTTGACATTAAAGTGACCACAAAAGTGAATGGACATACATTATCTTTTATTTTTATACCATAAACAGATGGAATTCCTAAAAAGAGTTTTGTAGGTTTTTAAATGTAAAATATAAATAAAATTATATTTGATACTTTGTGTTGATGCATTGTTTTTCAACACTACTCCATTCTACATTTATCTGATGTTTCTAATTGTGAACAGCAGCAATTCAGCATAGAGGCGCTTATGGCAAACATTTCTGTTATTGCATTGGCTAATATATTTGCATAAAATTCCTGTGTGCTGTACTTCAATGAAATAATTTTTAAATAGTTTAGTGACTGCATTAAGATAACATTAAAAAATTAATTTTATCTGAACGTACAGATACAGAGATTTATTAGAGACAATGGGCTGGAATTTCATGGATGCCTCAAAGTAAATGATGACTGTTAGCCGTCCCTAACCTTCCAGAAATGCCCTCTCTGTCTTGGCAACTTTCACGTTCTGTTTTGATGTGAGGTGAAGAACCAGAGTAAGATCACCCTCTCCACTTGTAGCCTTTCATTCATTGATAAGATCACAGACTGCATTCAAGACCTGACCAGCAGCACTCAAATTGTGGCCTGTGATGAGCCTTCTGTGATCTCTGGCAAAGAATTCAATGCTCCTGAAGGTTGACCCTGCTTCCAGCAACACCTGAAGTGACTCATCAGAAACCCAGGGGTGAGTGGGGAGTCTACCTAGGCCTTGGAGTCCTCCCTGCCCTTAGCTTCCAAAATCTTCACAATTCTCATTGATAGCTGTTGCTTGCCCTGAGTTCATGACAGAAGTTCCTCTTTAATTATAAAGTCAGAAGTGACATGACAGCTGGCACTTCACTTGATGGAGGAGCACTGCTCCAAAAGGTGGTGATTTCAAATAAACCCATTTGACTATCACCTGGTGCCATGTGAACTTTGTCCACCCCAATCCAACACTGGCAGTTCTACATCATCTTTAATTATAAACCATATTTTGAAACAATGATGGGGTCATGCTTTACTACTTTTGCAATTCCAGGGTCCCAAACCTGAATTGAAAACCTAAGCCAACAAAAAATATCTAGAACTGAAACCATTTATGCACAAACATTTTTTTACTTTGGATGCAACTATGTTACTCTATCATTATCAGTGGAACTAAAATGCAAAAATTCCTCTGTCTTGAATGATTAGTCTCCAGTCCTTACGTGAGAGAAAAATAAACTAGTTATTGTTTCTTTTCCTATTTTGCTTTTTATTGACAGACGTGTGTAAGGATGTTTTGCAAGGAAAGGTTTGCAATACATTTGTTGTCATGGTGGAGCTGCATACTAGCATACTTCTGCATGACAAATGATAACTCCATTTAGACATTAGACAGCTATTACTTCATGGAAAACTACAATCTCTCACCAGTGGTTCTTCTTCACTAGTTCAGGTCTGACCTACAGTCCCATGATTTCCATGAAAGATAGGTGAAGGAGGCAGATTTGAAAAGTGTGGTTCTGGAAAAGTACAGCAGGTCACATAGCATCCGAGGAGCAGGAGAATTGACGTTTCAGGCATAAATCCTTCATCAGGAATGTGGAGTGGGAAGGGAGCTGAGAGATAAATGGGGAGATGGGAGTGGGGGAAGCAGATTTCAAATCTACTTCAGCGAGCACAGGGAATTGAATGTCATGCTGTTGACAGCAATCTTATCCACATCAACCCCCTAGCCAAATGAGCCTAACATCTGCTCCCAAAGAATTCAAGTTGCTGTGGCAACATACACATTTTATATACATTTTGCAACGTGTAGCTATGAATAATATATTGCAAGGCTCCAATTTACTTTCCATTGTGGAGCTGACCAAGAATCTCTCCCACTCTTATTGGCTTATGTTGTAAGGATTTGCAAAATGATATTCAGCATCTTTAACAAATTTATAAATACGTCTTTGTTAGGACATAAGAAAATAGGGGAAAGGGGCAGGCGTGGGTGATTCACCTTCAATAGCACATTCCAAACTTGTGACATCCACACCCGGAAGGATATGAGCAGCAATTATTTTGGAACACCACTTGCAAGTTCCTGTTTGAGCTCCACACCACCTTGACAGAGTAGTATAGCACTGCCCGTTCACCATTGCTGGGTTAAAATCCTGAAGCTCCAGCCCTCGACTAATTCTATGTGCACATCATTTTAGATTCTGATTCAGTGCCATTGATTAATCTCCTAGACAAACTTCACACGTGTTATAATGTAGAAAGTACATTATGAGCGCAATGTCCTTTTTATTGTTCAGTCTCAGGATTTCGATGTTGACAATCCTTAATTGCCCTTGCTCTAATTCTGAGGTTTACAACATTTAATACTTTCGAACTGTAGGTGGAATATTCTTCTCCCTGGTGTGAGAGAGGAGTGGCAAATATAGTGATAAAGAGGGTATGAATGAAAAAAGTGCCAAGAAAACAAATTTTCTGATCTTTCCCTCAACGACATCATTTTTAAATCTGTACATGAGCCAACAGTTTACGCTGCAAACATAGTGCATGTGCTGTCGGAGAATTGAGCGCAATTGAACAGTGACCACACAAGCCAGATTGGGTGAAAGTGACAAGCTGTTTAATACAAATGATATGGCTGGAAGAGAAATTGGCTAGGTTGACACAGAACTGACAGTCTGTCCAGATAGGTCAAGGGTTCTTTGCCCTGAGCTGAGAATCAAACCAGTTTTTATAAGAATACTGTACAATTAGGCTAATTAAAAATAGGGAAAATACAATGGTCTTGATAATCAAGTAAACCAGTTACAATGGTGATAAACGCAAAGGAGTTATCAGAAGAATGTCTTGAATCTAGTTACAATGAAGCATCCTGGCAGCATTAGTCAGTTCTTAATGGGATCAAGAGATTCCAGCTCTCTGTGAGGGTAGATGAGAATGTCCCTTTTCTTGGCGGTAAGGTGTTTCCATGGTTTCTCTCCCTTGAGTGAGGTATTTTGGTTCCTCTCTGTCTGACCTGTCCTTTGTGTGGCTTTGGTACAACTGGGTTTATGGGGTCCAGGAAGCTTATTGTCAGTTTGTCTTGGGAAGTGTACTCCTTCGTCTGCGAGTGACTATGGTCATGTCTGGTTTTCCTTTGTCAGCCTGTTTGGTCAATGCTGAGGTACTCTGGGTGTTTCTTGTATGGTTTGGACAGGCTTTTCTGTGTTCTGTGTGGCCATGCTGTGGGTAGGCTGGGTGGCAGATCTTTTCCCACAGTAACAATGCTGAACTTGTTAGTGATATCCACATCCCATGATACAACAAAAATAACAAAGCAAGCTTGGCTTGCTTAGCTTCATAATTTAACCATTTAAACTTTGAGCTCCTTAGCCCGAATGCAGGTTAAATGTTGTTGCTATGGGAAACCACAAGAGAGTCAGTAGAAAGGGAAGCTTACTTGTCCTTGCTGCATAACTTAACCTTTCATTCCAGTAATACAATCTATATATCATACTGTGAAATGTTAGGGAGTTGAAAGGTTGTGCTTGTTTCTCTTTCATGATATCTCCCAAAATTGGATAGCAACCAGACTGAAAGGAGTTCTGAGAGTGAACAATATTGGTGGTCACTGCCTAACATACAACTTCCTCCTCCTGCTCATACAGGACTATAACTCTTCTTTGTCATACGTAAGTTTTACACTGTACTTCCTGTCATGATACTAGAACAGGATAACCACAGCATTGAATCTGGAACTGGAATTGTGTTAGTTTCCACACTGACCTTATATCACTGATGGCTGTACCCAAGTGTCATTGAATGTGTTGGGCCTACAGTTCCTATGGGATGTCTCCTCCCAAGAGGAAAACACCAGCAAAACTTGTCATACCAGTCACACATGTCTTGAATACTTCAAAATGGTGTTCCAATATACCCACTATGTTCCTATCCAAGTACTCCTGATCTTTTACTCTGATTTTCTCGATAGGTTGTGTTTCAGCTAGCTTCTGGGATAGCAATGGGTAATGTGTCATTGGCCTTGTCATATCCTTGGAAGAAGAGAACTTTTAAAACTTCCAGTCTCCAGTCCAGCCCCAGCCCTTAGACACAATTATTGCAATTGCAACAAATACCTAGGTCACTGGGCTTAATATTTGAAGACATTCTCAATAGTGGATGGACTGAAGTAGATAGCTGAGGAGATTGTAGAGGCATTGGTGTTACTTTTTCAGCAATCATTGGATTCCAGAGGACTGGAAAATGACTAATGTAACACCACCACCTTATAAAGAAGAGAGATAGAAGATTTGAAACCATAGGCTAGTTAACCTGACCTCAGTTGTCCATAAAATTTTAGAGTCCATTATTAAGGACGAGGTTGCAGAGTACTTGGAAGTGCATGGTCAAATGGAGCTAAGTCAGCATGGCTTCATTAAGGGGATGTCATGCCTGACAAATCTGTTCTAATTCTTTAAGGAGGTAACGAACAGATTAGATAAAGGAAAGCCAATGTATGTTATCCACATGGATTTTCAGAAGGTCTTTGACAAGATGCCACACAGGTAGCAACTAAATAAGACAAGAGCCCATGGTGTTAGAGGCAAAGTAATGGCATCAATAGGTGATTGGCTGAATAGTAGAATGCAGAGAGTGGGGATATTAGTGTAGTTCTGCAAGGGTCAGTGTTATTTGCGATATGCTTTAATGATCTGGATGAGAGAATTGAGAGCATTGGTGCTAAGTTTACAGATGACACAAAGACTGGTGGAGGGACAGGAAGCTGGGACATTGCAGAAGGAATTGGACAGACCAGAATAAGGGTAAAGAAACGGCAAATGGAATACAACGTGGGAAAGTGTGAGGTTATACACTTTGGCAGGAAGTGTAGAGGCATACACTTTTTCTAAAAAAGGAAAGGCTTCGGAAATCTGAAGCACAAAGGGACTTAGGAGTCCTACTTCAGGATTCTCTTAAGATTAACATGCAAGTTAAGATTGGAAAGAAGGAAGGCAAATGCAATTTCAAGAGGGTTAGAATGCAACGGCAGAGATGTCCAGCTGAGGCTGTATAAGGCTTTGGTAAGTCAGACCGCATTTGGAATATTATGAGCAGTTGCTAAGGAAGGATCTGCTAGCTTTGGACAGCTCCAGAGGAGGTTTACAAAAATGATCTTGGGAATGAAGGAGTTGTTGTATGAGGAGGGGTTCAGGACTCTGGATCTGTACTCGATGGAGTTTAGAAGGATGAGGGGATATCTCATGGTAACTTATAGAAAACTGAAAGGCCTGGATAGACTGCACCTGGAGAATATGTTCAACTAGTCGGAGAGACTGGTAGCAGAGGGCACAGCCTCAGAGTGAAGGGGCAAATCTTCAGAATTGAGCTGAGGAAGCATTTCTTCAGCTAGAGGGTGGTTAATTGCTGCAGAGGACTGTGGAGGCCAAATCATTAAGTGTAATTAAGATAGGGATAGATAGGTTCTTGATTATTACCGGATCAAGGATTACAGTGAGAAGACAGGAGAATAGGGTTGAGAAACTTATCAGTCATGATTGAATGGCAAAACAGACTTGATGGGCTGAATGGTCTAATTCTGCTCCTATATCTTATGGTCTTATAGTACCCTACAGAATCGCTGGAATTTTGTGACCTCATCCCAATTGTTACCTTTCTGGAGATGGAAATGCTATCATAAAATTGACCTGTGTATAAGATTACCCTTAACTTGGAGAAAATCATGAGGGGCATAGATAGAGTGAATACTCAAGATCTTTTCCACAGGGGAAGGAGGGTCCAAAACTAGAGGGCTTAGGTTGAGCTGAGAGGGGAAAGATTTGAAAGAAACATAAGGGGCAACTTTTTCACACAGAGGGTGGTGCATGTATGAAGAAGTTAGGTGCCAGAGGAAGTGGTGGAGGCTGGTACAGTTACAATATTTAAAAGGCATCTGGATGGGTATGTGAATAGGAAGAGTTTAGAGGGATATGGGTTAAATGCTGGCAAATGGGACTAGATTAATTTAGGATATCAGGTTGGCACAAATGGGTTAGATTGAAGGGTCTGTTTCGATGCTGTACATTTCTATGCCTTTATAATTGCGTAATTGGATAGGGATTTTGTTAACCTGAGAGAAAGGATAAAAATCCTGTTATACTGGAAACAGAAAGAATAACTTTCGTTAGAAAGCATTTTGTTTCAAGTCCAGGTTTAATTCATTGATATACGCAAAGTAAAAACAATACACAACTGCATCATGTTTTTCATTTCAGAAATATTTTTAAACGCTATGATTATCATCAGTAAGAATGCTATGCTTCAGTTGTCCTCCAATGCAGGGCATTGGTGAAACCACACCACTGCAGTTTTAGTCTCCTTATTTAAGAAATTATTTAAATGCATTGTAGACAATTCAGAGGAGGTTTACTAGATACTTGGAATTAATGGGTTATCCTGTAGATTGGATGGGCTGGACTGGTTTCTGCTGGAGTTTAGAAAAGGAAGGGATGACTTGATTGAAGTGCATAGAATCATGGATGGTCTTGACAAGGTGGATCTGGAAAGGATGTGGTGAGTCCAGAACTAGGTGGTAGTAGGTAGAGATTGCTCTTCCATGGCCAAAATAAGGAGAATTTGTTTCTCTCAGAGGATTGCGCAACTTTGGAACTTTCTGCATCAGATGGCCATGAAGGTGGGGGTCATTAAATATTTTTAAGACGGAGATAGATTCTTGTGAGACAAGGAAATCAATTGTAGCAGGGGTGGGTTGGAATATGGAATTTGAAACACAAATAAATCAGCGATGATTTTATTGAATAGAGCAATACCATGATACAAACTCCTTTTCCTTATGTTCATATGCTTGTATCATGTTACTGGGACGCATTGAATAGAAAGCTACAAATTGAATCCTGGGATATAATGAGATTGGGCTACATAAAGCAATGTGCAATACGTGGGTGTTTTCATTCTTGCACAGCATAGACTATCAGAAACGTTACAACGATTTTAAAGATTCTGTGAAGAAGTTTGGGAAGTGATAATATTTTCTGGATGCATAATTTCAAAACCTCATACATTGATTGAAGCTGTTGAGATCTAAATTCAAATCTGCAACTCAGCCAAACCCTTTTTAGAAAAAAAACAATGATCTACATGTGGGACAGTCTGCCAGTGCAGGTGGTTGGACAGGAAACTTCAAAAGAAAGCAATCAAGCTGATGATATCAAAAGAGATATCTGGTTATTTGGATCTATATTAAAAATTCATAAACTGCATCATGAAAGAAAGTGATTATTAAAGCAGATGGACTTGGTCTTCCGTGGCCAGAAGCTTGTTATTATGTAGAATCCTTCATCAATTCAAACATTCAAAATTAAGTTTGTCATCTTCTGATTTATATTGCACTACTGCAGACGCACTGGAATACCAGCAGAGCTGAACAAGTAATATTTGATTTTAATGTTTTAAAAAAAACTTTCCTTTTTCTAAAGATAATGATTGGTGTGCAAAATAGTGATTAGAATTTTAATAGACTTGTTGTAGGATTCAGAGACAATGGGTAAATTTCAATCCTCAAACATTGGATTGAGTTCAAGGGAGGTTTTAGAATATTACCAATCTTAAACCTGTCCCAACTCAAGTATGACTTGCAAGTATCGTGGAGGTAGGTTAAGGGACAGGCAGACAATTTCAGGAGGTAAACTGGCAGCTTTGCAGGTTTATCTGTTACTAGCCTGATTTCTATGCCTGGGAGAATATGCAGCAAAAGTGAGGTGAGGACAGTTTCATAGATAAGATTAGTGCCGTTAAAGCATTTTTGTGGGCCAGATTGAACAGGATTGTTTCAACAACCACACAAGCTTAACCTTTTCCATCAATTTGAACCAGCCCATCAGAATCTCCAGTAAAACATAAGTTTTCTGGGATCAAGTATTGGATACAATATGACCTTTCACAGCTGCAGGCTCACTACTAGGCTATGGCCTGCTCTAGAGTGCCCTCTACCAGATCATAAGTCAAATTTTGTAACTATGCTGTCACCTGAGCAGATGTGTTGGATATCACTCAAGAAAGCAGATGTCACCCACATCTGTTCATTAAATTATCCCTGTCAAGAATGAAAACAATGTGTCAGATTTTTATTTTGAGAGATCCCTCTTGAGATTATGCTTTTGCTTGCTGCACTGACCAATCTTTCTGTTTTAAATGGAACTATGATCATTCTTCAATTTCTCTATATTTGCCCTTCTCCAATAATCCTAAGGAAGGGCTTGTGACATCATGGAAGTTTTATCAGCACATTAAGTACAAGAGGATAATTATAGAAACAGTTGGGCCTATTAGACATGTACATGGATGCAGGACATCTGGATAGAGTTCCCAATGACTGTCAGTCTTTACAAAGGAGACGGATAATGCAAATATTCTAGTTAAATAGGAAAATTGTGAAATATTTAATAAACATAATGAGAAGGGAACTGCTAGATGGACTGGCTTCCTTGAAACTGGGAAAATAACCAGGGCTAGATGAATTGTATCCCAGGCAGCTAAAGGAAGTCAAGGAGGAAATAACAGCTGCTCAGAGGATCATTTTTTAATCCAGATAGTTACAGGTGAGGTGGCAGAGGATTGGAAGTTTGCAAATGTAATACGATTGTTCAAAATCAGGGTGAAGAATAGGCCAAGTAATTAAAGGTCAGTCAGTCTAAACTCAATGGTGGGTAACTTACACCCAGAATACATATTGAAAGATAAGATGAACGGTAACTTGGAGAGGCATGGTTAATCAGTGTTAGGCAGTTTAGGCAGCATGGTTTGGTTAAGGGAAGATTGTGTCTTCATAAGTAACTTATTTATTTGCGGAATTAACAGGAGATTGATCAGGGTAGTGCATTCGATGCTGTCCACATGATGTTTAGTAAGGAATTTGACAATGTCCTGTATAATGGACTGGACATAAAAATTAATGTCTATGGATTACAAGAGATCATGATGAGTTGTACCCAAAATTGATTCAATGACTGGAAACAAAGTCCCCTAATGTTTTTGTGAATTGAAAGCAGTCTCCAGTTGCGTTCCATTGTTTTGGGTCCTTTGTTGCTTGGGGTGTATATTCATAAGTTAGCCTCAAGTATGGGAGGCATGATTAGCCAAATTGCAGATGACAGAAAAATATGCTGGATTGTTGGTAATGAATAATATGGCTTTCAACTGGTCATGGAGGGCTGAGTAGATAAGGTGTTAAAGAGGCATTTGATTTATTTTTCTTGATTAGGCCAAGTATTGAGTATAAAAGCAGGGATGTAACGCTTGAACTATCTCTGATACTGTTCAGGCCACAGATAGAGTACAGTTTTCTGTACAGTTCTGGGCATTGCAGGAAGGATATTATTGCTTGAGAGAGGTATAGAGGAGATTAACGAAAGGCTGCCAGAGCTGGAATACTACAGCTATGAGGACCCATTGGTAAGCTAGGATTGATTCACTTAGAATATAGGAGGCTGTGGGATTGGGAAGTATTGAGTGCACAAAGTGATGAGGGGCTTGGATTAAGCCGACAGGGAAGATCTGCTTTTGCAAAAGGAGAAGTCAAATACCTGAAGGCACAAATTTAAGCGTGATTGGTAGAAGAATTTGAGAAAGAATAAAAAATTCAACTTGAGGGTGATATGTATCGGGAATTCACTGCTATGTCTGGGGGTTGAGGCAGAAATTCTCAACTCATTTAAATGGAAGCTGGATCAGCATCCAAACTGCTGTAACCTAGAAGGCTACAGACCAGATGCTAGAAAGTGTGATTTAAATGGGTGGTTGATTTATTCAGTTACATGATAAGCTGAACTTTCCTATGGCTCTGGGGTTGGTTTGGTAGTAATTCTGCCTCTGAACCAGAGGTTTAGGTTTGAGTTCTACTTAAGGACTTGATGGCCGTAGTGCATTTGCGATTATTAGCCTCTAAACCATTCTAATATGCTGATGGCAGACAGTAAATGTCATGGAGTCTTCTGATCTGCAATGGTTGATGCAGAGTGGTGCCCCTCACGCTACAGCCTTTGGTACCGATGGAAACAGATGTAAGCACAAATTTCATCTACCTCATTAGGTATGAGAAGAGAAAGGATAAAAAGAATAATCATGAACAGGTCTCCCAAGTCTGCAATATACAGGTGAAGTGAGACCTTAATTTGACTGTGAGCAAAATGAATGTATGGGATGTTCTCGCTTCTGACTGGAATGTCTGCAGAAAAACAATAATTAAAGGTGTGGAAACATAGATGACAAAAAAGAAAGCCCACCAAAAGGAAAGACATCAGCATTGTTGAAAAATAATGCTTTTAGTTGAAACTTTTCAGCATACACTCACAAGGACAATTCACAATACCAATGTAAGGGGAAAGTTATATATATGGATGAGTATGCTGATTGATTGGCAAGTGGACTCTGTTTGGCAGAGACATTGCCACAAAGAATGCACCAGTTAATGATGACTGACAATTGACTTGTTACATTTTGTTTGAACTTGAAACCAGGCAGGGTAATTCTGATTGGTCAACACATTGCCTTGATAAATGAATGAGCAAAACCTATTTTGCCGAATTGAAATAGATGCACTGCCTATGTAAGTTCTTCCTGACTGCAAAGAAGGGGACATTGTGTATCTATTTATTTATATATCTATACAATATATACATACATATTGCTTCTAGTTCCTGCAATTGTGCTACACTTTGAGCCCAAGTGACAAACTTGAATCAGTTGCTGGTATAACTATTCACACGCTGATGATTATCTATCAAATGTTGCCCCATGCTGAACATGGTATCAGGAATTTTATAACTGTGGACTGGTTAGGTATTGTCAGTACCTTGCCCATTGTGAACATCTAAAATGGCTTCCTATTTAATACAATTTCCTAGTCTTTGAGATGGCTAGCTTAATACCTTGAGTCACCCCAGTGCTGAAAGTTATCTACCATATTACTCATTTACTTTACATTTTGGCTTGACAACAGCACCTTGCCAGTGACAATCTGTTTACTTTAAAATGTAAACAAAATTTGGCAGTTAACTGTCAGTCATCACCAACTGGTGCATTATGCTTGGTAACATGACTACCATTCTGAGTCCACTTGCCAACAAATCAGCACTTTCCTCTCATACACTATAAATGTTTGTTTCTCCTTACATTGGCATTCTTGTAAATTGTCCTGATGAGTGCAGAAGAAAAGTTAGAAGAAGATGTGCAATTTTGTCAGCAATATTACGTACTACCTAATGATTAGTTGATATCAGCCATCATTGAGAACTGACCTCTGTCAGCTGTGGACAGAAGTGCCACTCACAAATTGGCCTTGACAGAAAATGTTCTATCCAGATGTGGCATAACCCCCAGGTCAGTCCATCAACTCCCAAAATGGATGGATGCAATCAATCCAACGAATTAAGCTGACATTTAGTAATCATATAACATTAAGGTTTCCATAAATAGCACTTGGCATTTAATTTAAATTAGAAGTGATTTAACTTCTTTTGTGACTCACTGATGCATTTGGCATTTTCATCATTTAGATGGCTTCTCTATTTGTGATACTAATCATGTACTGAAGATAAATATTATAACTCCAATAAAAGCAAAACCACCACAGTACAGAAATGCAAAATTGGCTGAATAGACCCAAAAATTACAGCTTTTAATGAAATTTTGAAACCTCTTTTACTGATCATAAAACACCTCCCAAAGCATCTCCTTCCTCCCTCCTACCACCCTGTCCCTGTTCTTCCACCAGTGATGGTGCCATGTGTTGAGTTGGTTGATCGCAATTGAGATAATTGTTGGAGTATTACAACTTGGCATACTTTGACTACAAAGGCAAATGTTATTCAACTATTGTTCTTTCTAATCTTTACTGTTTGATACTTGATGGGAAAAGGCAACCATGGATAATCAGTTAAAAAAAAACACGAGGCTTGACAGTGAACAGAGGAGTGGAGGTGGGGCCATTGAATATTTTTAAGGCAGAGGGAGGTAGATTTTTGATAAATAAGAAAGTAAATTGTTGTTGGGAATGTGGAGTTGTGGCCACAATTAAATTAGTATTCTTGATTGGTGGAGCTAAAGGGGTTGAATGATCTTCTTCTACTTTAATTTGGATGTTCACATAGAGCCATAGAGATGTACAGCACAGAAACAGACCCTTCAGTCCAACTCGTCCATGCCGACCATATATCTTAAATTAATCAAACCCCATTTGCCAGCACTTGGCCTTTCCTATTCATGTACCTAACCAGATGCCTTTTAACCAGTCTCCACCACTTCCTCTGGAAGCTCATTCCATACATGCAACACCTTTTGTGTGAAAATACTGCCCCTTAGGTCCATTCAAATCTTTCCCTTCTCACCCTAAACCTATGCCCTATAATTCTGGACTGCCCCAACCAGGGAAAAGACCTTGTCTATTTACCCTATCCATGCCCCTCATGATTTCATAAAAGGTCACCCCTCAGCCTCTGACAGTCCAGGGAAAACAGCTTGAGACTATTCTGTCTCTCCCTGTACCTCAAGCACTCCAAGCCTGGCAACATCCTTGTAAAGGAAAGCATGCCAAACGCCTTCTTCACTATCCTATCTACCTGAGACTCCACTTTAAAGGAACTGTGAACCTGAACTCCAAGGTCTCTTTGTTCAGCAACACTCACCAGGACCTTACCATTAAGTGTACACGTCCTGCTCTGATTTGCTTTTCCAAAATGCAGCACATTGCATTTATCTAAATTACACTCCATCTTCCACTCCTCGGCCCATTAGACCATCTGATCAAGATCCCGTTGTATTCTGAGGTAACCTTCTTCGCTGCCCAATACACCTTCAAATTTGGTGTCAATGTGCAGAGAAAAAATGAGGTATGAAGGTAAACTGGCCAATAATATAAAGGAGGATAGTAAAAGCTTTTTTAGGTATGTGAAAAGCAAAAAAATGGTGAAGACTAAAATTGGGCCCTTGAAGACAGAAACAGGGGAATATATTACGGGGAACAAAGAAATGGCAGAAGAATTGAATTGGTACTTCAGATCTGTGTTCACTGGGGAAGACACAAGCAATCTCCCAGAGGTAACAGTGGCTGAAGGACCTGAACGTAAGGGAATTTATATTTGCTAGGAACTGGTGTTGGAGAGACTGTTAGGTCTGAAGGTTGTTAAGTCCCCGGGGCCTGATGGTCCACATCCCAGGGTACTGAAGGAGGTGGCTCGAGAAATCGTGGATGCGTTGGTGATTATTTTCCAGAGTTCGATCAGTTCGGGATCAGTTCTTGTGGATTGGATGGTGGCTAATGTTGTACCACTTTTTAAGAAAGGTGGGAGAGAGAAAGCAGAAAATTATAGACCAGTTAATCTGACTTCAGTGGTGGGAAAGATGCTGCAGTCTATTTTAAAGGATGAAATTATGACACATCTGGATAGTAGTAACAGGATAGGTCAGAGTCAGCATGGATTTATGAAGGGGAAATCATGCTTGACTAATCTTATGGAATTTTTTGAGGATGTAACTCTGAAGATGGATGAGGGAGATCCAGTAGATGTAGTGTACCTGGACTTTCAGAAAGCTTTTGATAAAGTCCCACATAGGAGGTTAGTGAGCAAAATTAGGGCACATGGTACTGGGGGCAAAGTACTAACTTGGATTGAAAGTTGGTTGGCTGATAGGAAACAAATACTAGTGATAAATGACTCCATTTCAGAATGGCAGGCAGTGACCAGTGGGGTACTGCAGGGATCAGTACTAGGACCGCAGCTTTTTACAATATATGTTAATGATATAGAAGATGGTATTAGCAGTAACATTAGCAAATTTTCTGATGATACTAAGCTGGGTGGCAGGGTGAAATGTGAGGAGGATGTTAGGAGAATTACAGGGTGACCTGGACAAGTTAGGTGAGTGGTCAGATGCATGGCAGATGCAGTTTAATGTGGATAAATGTATGGTTATTCACTTAAGAGGGAAATCAGGAGGGCAACAAAAAGGGGACATGAGATAGCTTTGGGAAATAGGGTTAAGGAGAATCCACAGGAATTTTTTAAGGACAAAAGATTAATTAGGGAAAGAATAGTGCCCCTCAAGGATCAGCAAGGCAGCCTATGTATGGAACCGGAAGGCAGATTACTACCTAAATGGAACCAATTTAGGTAAAGGGGCAGTACAAAGAGATCCTGGTGTTCTTGTACACCAGTCAATGAAGGTAAGCATGCAGGTACAGCAGGTTGTGAAGAAGGCTAATAGCATGCTGGCCTTCATAACAAGAGGGATTCATGAGACATCATTTCCCACGCATAAGACCATGTTGATTATCCCTAATCTGTCCTTGTCTATCCAAATGCACGTAAATCTTGTTCCTCAGCATTCCCTTCAACAACTTGCCCACCACTAATATCAGGCTCACTGGTCTATAGTTACTGACTACCTTTCTTAAGCAGTGGCATCACTTTAGACAATGTCTAGTCTTCCGGCACCGCAGCGGTGACTATCGATGATACAAATATCTCAGCAAGGGGCCCAGTGATCACTTCCCTAGCTTCCCAAAGAGTTCTGGGGTACACCTGATCAGATCCTGGGGATTTATTTATCTTTAGGTATTTTAAGACATCCAACACTTCCTCCTTCGTAATATGGACATTTTTAAGATGTCATTTACCCAATTCCAAATCTTCCATGTCCTTCTTCACAGTAAACACTGATGCAAAATACCTGTTTAGTATCTCCCCATCTCCTGTGGTTCCATACATAGGCTGCCTTGCTGATCCTTGAGGGGCACTATTCTTTCCCTAATTAATCTTTTGTCCTTAAAAAATTCCTGTGGATTCTCCTTAACCCTATTTCCCAAAGCTATCTCATGTCCCCTTTTTGTTGCCCTCCTGATTTCCCTCTTAAGTATACTTATACTTGTCTAAGGATTCACTCAATCTCTACTGTCTATAAATGAAATATGTTTCCTTCTTTTTCTTGACCAAAACCACAATTTCTCTCATCATCCTGCATTCCCTACACCTACTAGCCTTTCCTTTCACCCTTACAGGAATATTCTGTCTCTGGATTCTCGTCATCTAATTTTTGAAGGTGTCCCATTTTTCAGCCATCCCTTTACCTGCGAACATCCACACCCAAGCAACTTTTGAAAGTTAGAGTCATAGAGCTGTACAGCACAGAAACAGACTCTTCGGTCCAACTTGTCCATACCGACCAGATATCCCAACACAATCTAGTCCCACCTGCCAGCACCTGGTCCATATTCCTTCCTATTCGGATACCCATCTAGATGTCTTTTAAATGCTTCAATTGTAATAGTCTACAGCACTTCCTCTGGCAGCTCATTCCATACATGTGCCACCCTCTACATGAAAAGGTGACCCCTTAGGTCTCTTTCATTGCTTTTCCCTCTTCACCTTAACCAATGCCCTGTAGTTCTGGACTTGCCCAACCCAGGGAAAAAAACTTTGCCTATTTATCCTATTTATGCCCCTCAAGATTTTATAAAGCTCTATTAGGTGGCACGGTGGCACAGTGGTTAGCACTTCTGCCTCACAGCGCCAGAGACCCGGGTTTAATTCCCGCCTCAGGCGACTGACTGTGTGAAGTTTGCACGTTCTCCCCTTGTCTGCGTGGGTTTCCTCCGGGTGCTCCGGTTTTCTCCCATAGTCCAAAGATGTGCAGGTTAGGTGAATTGGCAATGCTAAATTGCCCTTAGTGTTAGGTAAGGGGTAAATGTAGGCGCTTCGGCGGGGCGGTGTGGACTTGTTGGGCCGAAGGGCCTGTTTCCACACTGTAATGTAATCTAATCTAATCTAAGGTCACCCCTCAGCCTCCGATGCTCCAGGGAAAACAGCTCCAGCCTATTCAACCTTTCCCTGTAGCTCAAATCCTCCTGGCAACATTCTTGTAAATCTTTTCTGAACCCTTTGAAGTTTCACAACATCCTTCTGATAGGAAGGAGACCAGAATTACACACAATATTCCAAACGTAGCCTAACCAATGTCCTGTACAGCCGCAACATGTCCTCCCAACTCCTGTACTCAATACTCTGACCAATAAAGGAAAGCATGCCAACTGCATTCTTCACTATTCTATCTTCCTGCGACTCCGCTTTCAAAGTGCTATGAACCTGCACTCCAAAGTCGCGTTGTTCAGCAACACACCCTAGGACCTTACCACACCCTAGGACCTTACCATTAAGTGTAGAAGTCCTGCTAAGGTTTGTTTTCCCAAAATGCAGCACTTCGCATTTATCCAAATTAAACTCCACCTGCCACTTCTCAGTCCATTGGCCCACCTCATCAAGATCTCATTGTAGGTTAGATTAGATTACTTACAGTGTGGAAACAGGCCCTTTGGCCCAACAGGTCCACACTGACCCACCGAAGCGCAACTCACCCAGACTCATTCCCTTACATTTACCCCTTCACCTAACACGAGGGGCAATTTAGAATGGCCAATTCAGCTAACCTACACATTTTTGGATTGTGGGAGGAAACCCACGCAGACACGGGGAGAATGTGCAAACTCCACACAGAGAGTCGCCTGAGGCAGGAATTGAACCCAGGTCTCTGGCGCTGTGAGGCAGCAGTGCTAACCACTGTGCCACAGTGCCGCCTACACCGGGGTAATCCAGGGTAACCTTCTCCGCTGTCCACTACACCTCCAATTTTGGTATCATCTGCAAACTATACCTTTTATGCTCACATTCAAATCATTTATATAAATGATGAAAAGTAGTGCACCCAACACCGATCCTTTGGCACGTCACTGGTCACAGGCCTCCAGTCTGAAAAACAACCTTCCACCACCCTCCTCTGTCTTCTACACTGGAGCCAGTTCTGTATCCAAATGGCTAGTTCTCCCTGTATTCCATGAGATCTAATCTTGCTAACCAGTCTGCCATGGGGATCGTAGTCGAACATCTTACTGAAATCCATACAGATCATATCTACTCCTCTGCTCTCATCAATCCTCCTTGTTACTTCTTCAAAACACTCAATCAATTTTGTGAGACATGATTTCCCACGTACACAGCCATGTTGACTATCCCTAATCAGTCCTTGCCTTTCCAAATACATGTACATCCTGTCCCTCAGGATTCCCTCCAACAACTTGCCCACCACGACATCAGGCTTACTGGTCTATAGTTCCCTGGCTTGTCCTTACCACCCTTCCTAAACAGTGGCACCATGTTAGCAAACCTCCAGTCTTCCAGCACCTCACCAGTGACAATCGATAAGAGAAATATCTCAGTAAGGGCCCCAGCAATCACTTCTTTAGCTTCCCACAGAGTTCTAGGGTACACCTGATCACGTCCTGGGGATCTTTGGGCAGCCCTATTCCCTCCCTAGCTACCCTTTTGTCCTTAATGTATTTGTAAAAGCCCTTTGGATTCTCCTTAACTCTATTTGCCAAAGCTATCTCATGTCCTCTTTTTGCCCTCCTGATATTCCTTTCAAGTGTACTCTTATTGCCTTTCTTCTAAGGATTTGTTTATCTATCCAGTCTATACCTGACATATGCTTCCTACTTTTTCCCAACCAAACCCTCAATTTCTTTAGTCATCTAGCATTCCCTACAGCTAAGAGCCTTTCATTTCACCCTAACAGGAATATACTGTCTCTCAACTCTTGTTATCTCATTTCTGAAGGCTTCCCATTTTTCAGCTGTCCCTTTACCTGCGAACATCTGCCCAAATCGGTTTTTGAACGTTCTTGCCTAATACTGTCAAATTGGCCTTTCTCCAATTTAGAATTTCAACTTTTAGGTCTGGTCTATCCTTTTCCATCACTATTTTAAAACTAATAGAATTATGGTCGCTGACCTCAAAGTGCTTGCCCCCTGACACCTCAGTCACCTGCACTGCCTTATTTCCCAGGTCCAGTTTTGCACCTTCTCTCATAGGTACATCCACACATTGAATCAGAAACATTTCCTGCACACGCTTAACAAATTCCTGTCCAGCCAAACCCTTCACACAATGGCAGTCCCAGTCTATGTTTGGAAAGTTAAAATCCCCTATCACAATCACCCTATTATTCTTACAGATAGCTGAGATCTCCTTACAGATTTGTTTCTCAATTTCTCCCTGACTATTAGGGGGTCTACAATACAATTCCAATAAGGTGATCATCCCTTTCTTATTTCTCAGTTCAACCTAAATCACTTCCCTAGATGTATTTCCGGGAATATCTTCCCTCATACAGCTGTAATGCTATTCCTTATCAAAAACGTCACTCCCCCTCCTCTCTTGCCTCCCTTTCTATCCGTGTAGCATTTGTAACTTGGAACATTCAGCTGCCAGTCCTATCCATCCCTAAACTACGTTTCTGTAATTGCTATGATATCCCAGACCCACGTTCCTAACCATGCCCTGAGTTCATCTGCCTCCCCTGTCTTTTGCATTGAAATAATGCAGTTTAATTTATTAGTCGTCCCTTGTTTTCTGCTTTGTCCCTGCCTGCCCTGACTGTTTGACTCGCTTCTTTTCTCAATCGTACCAGTCTCAGATTGATCTCTTTCCTCACTATCTCCCTGGGTCCCACCCCGGGTCCCCCCCCCCCCCCAAGCTGGGTCCCACTCCCCCACCCAATCCCCACGCAGGGTCCCACCCCCACCTTACTTTAAATCTTCCCGAGCAGCTCCAGCAAATTTCCCTGCCAGTGTATTAGTACCCTTCCAATTCAGGTGCAATTCGTCCTTTGTGTACAGAACACTTTTATCCCCAGAAGAGATTCTAATGATCCAGATATGTGAATCCTTCTCCCATACACCAGCTCCTCAGCCATGCATTCATCTGCTCTGTCCTCCTATTTCTACCCTCAGTAGCTTGCAGCACCGGGAGTAATCCAAATATTACTACTCCATTTAAATTCCTGCCTAACTCTCTATATTCTCCCTTCAGAATCTCATCCTTTTCCCTTCTAATGTTATTGGCTCCAATGTGTACAATGACCTCCTGTTGGGCCCTCTCCCCTTGAGAACATTCTGCACCCTCTCTGAGCTATCCTTGATCCTGACACCAGAAAGGCAACACACCATTCTGATTTTTCACTGCTGGCCACAGAAACGTCTGTCTGTGCCTGGGATAGACAGTCCCCTAATAAATTGATCTCTTGGAACCCGATGTACCCCTCATTGCATTAGAGCCAGTCTCAAAACCAGAAACATGGCCGTTTGTGCTACATTCCCCGAGAATCCATCACCCCCTACATTTTCCAAAACAGCATACTTCTTTGAAATGGGGATAGCCACAGAAGACTCCTGCACTAGCTGCATACCTCTCTTACCTTTCTTGGGGTTAACCCATCTATGCGACTGTATCTCCAACTTTTTCCCCTTCCTGCCATCCATCACATCCCCTTGCTCTTGTAAATTCCTCATTGCCTCCGACTGTCACTCCAACTGTTCCATTCGATCTGATAGAATTTGCAACCAACAGCATTTATTGTAGATATAATCCTCAGTAACATGTAAACTCTCCCTAAACTCCCACATCCAACAAGAAGAGCCTATCACTCTATTGAAGGCCATTTTTGCTTCTTTAAATCTGCAGCCCCAGAAAACAGCACTGTCTTATTCCTCTACAAAACACTGCTCCAGGTTAAACTTAATACTTATGGCTTATATTTTTAAGTTTAATCAAGAGACATACCTCAATAAAATATATAATCAAGAAAGAACTCACTCTATTCACTACTGCAAACTTACTGTGAGGCTACACTTAAAGATATTCACTTTTCTGTTTCTGTGCTGAGACCTCTCCCAAACAGGGTTCTCGAAGATTATTTGTCAATTTCACTGTTAATTTTCCCAGATGATATCCAGCGATACATGAATTCAAAAGCAAAGGCAGTAACTGCACAGGTTCACTGCTGTGTCAGTTAGTAGTGTGGGTTTCTTCCTCTCTCTCTCTCAATCTCTCTCTCTCTCTTTCTCTCCTGCACTGACCTCACCATGTGTTGCCTTTGTCTGTTCCTCTCCCTTTCAAAAGTGCTGTTGTTTTGACTTTTTTTTCTCCAAACTTCCAAAACAATGCAAAAGCATAAAAAACAGTAATTGCTGCTTCTGGAATTCAAGGAAATCACCTCCAACACCTAAAATACCTCAAAAGAGGAGCTGCCTATTACAGCCAGAAATTTTTCCCATTCTCCATCTTGAATTCTTGTCTAATACAGTCAAAATTGGCCGTCCACCAATTTAGAACTTTGCCTTTTAGATCCAGTCTATCCTTTTCCATCACTACTTTAAGACTAATAGAATTATGGTCACTGGCCCCAAAGTGCTCCCCACTGACACCTCAGTCACCTGTCCTGCCTTATTTCCCAAGAGTAGGTCAAGTTTTACACCTTCTCTGGTCGGTACATCCACATACTGAACCAGAAAACTTTCACGCACACACTTAACAAGTTCCCCTCCATCTAAACCCTTAACACTATTGCAGACTCTGTCTATGTTTTAAAAGTTAAAATTACCTACCATAACCACCCTATTATTCTTACCGATAATGGAGATCTCTGTACAAATTTCACTGGATACTATGGTGTCTATCGAACAATCCCAAAAAGGTGATCATCCCTTTCTTATTTCTCAGTTCCATCCAAATAACTTGTCTGGACATATTCCCAGGAATATCCTCCCTAATACAGCAGTAATATTACCCCTTATCAAAAACGCCACTACCCTTACTCTCTTGCACTCCTTTCTATCCTTCCTATAGCATTTGTATCCTGGAATATAAAGCTGCCAGTCCTCTCCACCCGAGCCATGTCTCTGTAATTGCTATGATATCCCAGTCCCACGTGCTTAATCATGCCCTGAATTCATCTGCCTTCCCTGTTCGGCCTCTTGCATTGAAATAAATGCAGTTCGATTTACCTTGTTCTCTACTTTATTCCTGCCTGCCATGACTGTTTGACTTGCTCCTTTTCCCAACTGTACCAGTCTCAGACTGATCATTTTCTTCATGATCTCCCTGGTTTCCATTTCCCCACCCCCCCCACCCCACCTTACTAGTTCAAATCCTCGTGAGCGGCTCTTGCAGATCTCCCTGCCAGTATATTGTTCCCCTTCCAATTCAGGTGCAATCTGTCCTTCTTATACAGGTCACTTTTAACCCAGAAGACATTCCAATGATCCAAAAATGTGAACCCTTCTCCCCTGTGCCAGCTTCTCAGCCACACATTCTTCTGCTCTATCCTCCTATTCTAACCCTCACTAGCTCGCACACCGGGAGTAATCCAAATATTGCTAAACTCGAGGACCTCCTTTTTAAATTCCTGCCTAACTTCCTACATTCGCCCTTCAGAATCTCATCCTTTTTCCTTCCTATGTCATTAGTTCCAATGTGTACAACAATCTCCTGCTGACCCACTCCCATTTGAGAACATCCTGCACTCTCTCCGGGGTATCCTTAATCCTGGCACTAGGGAGGTAACCCACCATTCTGATTTTTCACTGCTGGCCACAGAGACATCTATCTGTGCCTCTGACAAGAGAATCTCCAATCACAATTGATTGCTTGGAACCTGATGTACCCCTCGTCACATTAGAGCCAGTCTCGGTACCAGAAACTTGGCTGTTTGGGCTACATTCCCCTGAGAGTCCAGCACCCCCTCCATTTTCCAAATCAGCAGACTTGTTTGAGGTGGGGGTACCCACAGGAGACTCCTGCACTACCTGTCAACCCCTCCTACCATTCCTGGAGTTAACCCATCTACCTGACTGTACCTGCAGTTTCTCTCTTTTCTTATAACTGCCATCCATCACACCCCCTACCTCCTGTAAATTCCTCATTGCCTCTAACTGCCACTCCAACTGATCCATGTGATCTGATAGGATTCGCAACCAACACATTCACTGCAGACATAATCATTAGTAACATTGAATTCTCCCTAATCTCCCACATCAGATAGCAAGCACACATCACTCTACTAGAGACCATCTTTGCCCCTTAACAATCTACAGAAAATATCACAGCCTTACTGCTCGAAAAAATACTGCTCCAGGCAAATTTAGTACTTATGTTTTCTTTTTTAAAATCTTTATGAAGAGATAAATTTCAATAAACACTTAACCAAAAAGAACGCACTCTTCTCGTGATTAAAAACAGACAACACGGTTACACTTAAAAACCATATGCTTACCTGCTTCTGTGTTGTGAGTGTCTCCCACACAGGTTCCTCCAAGGTCAGCTGCGAATTTTACTGTTTGATCATTTTTTGAGTAGCACTCCAAAGCCCAGAAATGCTTGAACTCAAACAGCAAAGGCAATTGCTCTGTTAGACAGCAGTATAGCTTCATTCCTTTGTTCCTTCTTTCTTTCCTACCTTCCATCCTTCATTTCTTCATTCCGTCCTTTCTTCATCCTTTCTTCCTTCCTCTTTCCTTTCTTCTTTCCTCCTTTCTTTCACTCTTTCTACCTTCCATCCTTCCTTTTTCTCACCCTTTCTTCCTTTCTTTCCTACTTACTTCCTTCCTTTCTTCATTTCTTCCTTCCTTCCATTCTTCCGTCCTTTCTTCCTTTTATCCTTTTGTCCTTCTTTCCTTTCATTCCTTCTTCCTTCCTCCGTTTTGTCCTTCCTTTCTTCCTTCCTTGCTTCCTTCCCTTTCCTCCTTTCTTCCTTCCTTATTTCTTCCATCCTTCATTTCTTCCTTCCATCTTTTCTTCATTCTATCCTTTCTTCCTCCCCTTCTTTCCTTTCTTCCTTTCATCCTTCCTTCCTTTCATCCTTCCTTTCCCTCTTCCTTCCTTTCCTTTATTCCTTTCTTCCTTTTGACCTTCCTTCCTTTCCTTCTTTCCTTTCTTCTCCTCTTCCTTCCTTTGTTTCTTCCTTGATTTCTTTCTTTCTTCCTTCCTTTTATTTTTCTCCTTCCTTTCTTTCTCTCTCTCACTGACCATGTGGTCTCACTTTTGTTCCCTTCCTCCTTTTTAAAGTGCAGTTGCTTTGATCTTTTTTTCCCACAAACAATAAAACATTACAACAGCTTATGAAACAGTAATTACTGCTCCTGGAATCTGTAGAAATCACCTCCAACATCTAAAATAACTCAAAAAAAAAGGAGTAGCTTTTACAGCCACACTTTTTTTTTCTGCAGGCCATCTTGGATTACCCAGAATCCTGTTGCATACACCGAAAAAGGATGCTGCAACCAATAGAAATATCTCAGCCACTATCACTATTTTTCAGAGAAAAGCAGAAAAATTGGGGAAGCAATTTTTTTAATTCACTTGCGCAACCTCCCTGGCTGAGCAAACAATTACTGCCCATACTTAATCAGCCTCCCGAAGCTGGTGGTGAGCTCCCTTCTTGAACTGCTGCAGTAGGTAGATCCACAATGGCGTTAGTGAGGGAATCCCACTTTCTCACTATTTATCCCATTGCGCTATGATTTTATCACCTTGAAATATTTAACCAATCCCCTTTAGAAACCATCATTGAATATGCTTCCATCATACTTTTGGTTAATCCATTGCAGATCATAAATCATTGCACAAAGAAATTCTGATTTGCTTAACTCTGGTTCATTTGTCAATTATTTTAAAGCTGTATTCTCTGGCTGCCATGTTTTTTTGTCAGTGAAAACAATATCTCCGTATTCATTTTACCAAAGCCTTCGTAATTTTGAACATCTCACTTAAATCTCATCTTAACCCTTTCCATTAGAACAAAAGTAGCATTTTCATGTTTCTTTACAAATATCTATAATCCCTTACCTCTGATACAGTACTAATTTATTATTTTCTATTCTGCACTATTTGCTTCTAAGACCTTGACATCCTTCTGAAAGTCTGGTGCCATGAAATAGACAATATTCTAGCTGAGGCCTACCTAATGATTTTCACATAACTTCATTCCTTTTGTTATCTTATAACTCCCTGTTCATAAAAACTCAGGATTTTGTACTCTTTAATAAAGTCTTATTGACTTGTTCTGCCACCTTCACAGATATGTGATTATGAAACGTAGAAGTTGAATCCCACTGCATTGCCTGTAATATTTTTCAGTTTAGTTTTTATTATGTTTGAGAGATAAAGATAGGCTGGGGCTTTTTTCACTGGAGTGTAGGAGGTTGGGGGGTGACCTTATAGAGGTTTATAAAATTATGAGGGGCATAGATGAGGTGAATAGCATGGGTCTTTTCCCTTGGGTGGGAGAGATCAAAACTAGTGGGCATATTTTTCAGGTGAGAGGAAAAAGATTTAGAAAGGATATGAGAGGCAACACAGTGAGTGGTTCGTGTGTGGAATGAATTGTCAGAAGAAGTGATGAATACAGGTACAGTTTCAATGTTTAGAAGACATTTGGATAACTGCATGAATAGGAAAGGTTTCGAGGGATATGGGCTGAACTCAGGCAAGTGGGACTAGTTTGGTTTGGGAACATTGTCAGCCTGGACTGGTTGGACGAATGGGTCTGTTTTCATGCTGTATAACTCCATGACTCTGTATTCTTCCTTCTTTCATGCTGCATTTTCAACTGAGCGAAAGGAATTCCACCGAGCCAGTTTTACCAACCTGCATCCTCATCCTCACTGTTAACAAGACCTCTACGTTTTGAGCCATTTTCAAACTTTGAAATTTTGCCTCCAATATCCAAGTGCAAGTTATTCCTTAAAAATATTTCATGAATTCAAATGCAGAAAATAATGAAATGGATGACATTAAAAGTGGTTGGAAAGAAATAAAAACACTCCAACCCTCAAACTCTACATCGTTTTGCTTATGATGCATTTTTATAAAGATCTACCGCCCTAACATAAACTGAAGAAAATATAATGATGTAACCGAGTACCAAGCAGTTCATTAATAGTGTCTCCTGCCCGTTGGCAGTCAATTTAGTGATTTGTCTGTGCTTAGACAAAGACTTCATTTGGAGGCAATCAAACAGAATGAATTAGAAGTAGTGGATTTTTTTGAAGAGGTCAATGAAATGATGGTAGAACACTTATTTTAATGAGGTGTTTCTTGGTAAACAGACAGTTTCAGACAATTGTTGATTTTGGTTGCTTGCAACTCACTTCAAAGGCATTAAACACTGTTTTTATGACTGGTTTTTCTACTGACCGAAATTGTTTTGCAACCTGAGAGATGGTTTTCAATTTTGCTGTAAGAAACTGTCTCTTGTTTCTGGAATACCTTTGTGGTAAATCCAGCATGAAATGTGATTATCCTCTTGAAGAGTGACTAGAAGACTTCTCAATAGTGTGTTTTCTGAGCAAGCTGTGAATGCCAAGGTGCCAGAGTCTGTATTGTGACACTCGTTTATACATGTTAGAATGTCACATCAACAGTCATCTGAACATTCCACACCTCATTCTTCTTGCTTTCAAGAACTAAGATTAATTAACGTTTTGTTTGCCAAGCTGAATTTCTACAGAGAGAAATGTGATTTTTTTCTGGATTTAACTAATGTGTATGTGTTTTTATGTTTTGGTTGTTTGGAGAGGTAAACATGCAAATTTTCACATGACAAACTCTGTATTAACCAATTCTGCATTCTCCTGGAGTAAATTATTTTATAATAAATCAGTAATTTTGTGTTTATAAAATAAACCTTGTTGATGGAATACTTTATTCTAAGTCTAATATAGAGACAACATACAATTAGCCACATCATGTTTTGGGTAAAACAATTAATGTTTCATCTGTGTAATAGTGGAAGTGAAGAAGAACTATACATTCTTCTCATCATGGCGTTAACTATAGAGAAAAAAAATTCTTTGTCATTCAGGACCAGGGACGTTCTTAACATATTCCTTAAGAATTATTCCTTAAGAATAAAATAATAATTAATTGATGCCTGAATTTTGTATAATAATCAAATGTTTTTGAAATGATGGATTTGGTAAATTTCTGAAATTGGAACGAAACCTAAATGCTTTGAACAGTACTTGTGAAGTTATAATCATAGCAAGACTTCTGAGTAACCCATTTTTAAAAAGTGAGTTTGAGTTAATATAAAATAATTTTTAAGCATCTGTGTTGAATAACATGTTTAACTGTCATTGTGTAGTTGCTCATGTGTCCTGATCTTCAAATAAATTGAAACTTGCAACTATGAAATTTCACAATGTTCCGATTTAAAAATTACAATACCATTTGATTCCTGCTGATGACAGAACAGAACCTCCAAGATGGAAAATAATTGCCACACATAATATTTCCAAGTGCCTTAAAGACATGATGATTGTAAGGTCATAATTCTGCCCTTGCAATATTAGAAAATACAATGAAAAATCATAGTCTCATAAACACATTTGAGTGCCAGCCATGGGTTGGTTAGCAACACTTCGACCATAAGTTGCAAGGTGCCAGTTCCATTCCACTTGGTTCTGCTGTGCTGCACTGCGGATGCGACAATGTTGGATGCCTGTTTGGCTGGATTTAAGTGATGGTGAAAAAGAACAGAACAGTTATCCCTTGTATTCAGTCCTATTTATCCCTCACAAAACAGCACACAAAAAATGATGTGATCATGATCACATTGTTACATATGGGAACGAACTGTGTGAAAATAATAAGCTGCTTATCCTGCATTTCAACACAAGCGAGACTTCAAAAGTTCTTCAAAGGCTGCAAATTGCTGAGAGATCTGATGGTTGTGAAAAGTACTATGTATATGCAAGTCTTTTTATCATTGTGTTAAATTCATAATTTTTTCATCTCATTTTTAAAATATATTTAAACATAAATTTATAACTACAGTTTCTGTTGGTTACTTCTATCGGAGATCATTATGCCTTGATAGGTTGTTTATGAGTATGGATAAGTTTCATGTTCTTATGCTTAACCTGGTTTTCACATTCATTAAAATTGAACCTAACATCAAAAATGAAAACAGACTTGTATTTGTGTGGGAGCTTATGTTTCTGAGAGATGTCTCAAAGTACTTCACATACATTTAATTATCTTGAAATTCAGAGAATACTGTCATATAAGAAAAATATGGCAGCCACTGTGCTGAAGCAAGATGCAGTAGATCTGATTCAGTATATTTCTGAATATTTGAAAGTTTGTGTGTATTTGTGGGTAGTAATTAACAATACATCTAAGGGAGAGCATACTTGCAGGAATTTCATTAACCTGCACAAAATGAGGCTATAAGATGCTGTGTTAATTGCAGTGTGCAGAGCATCTGCCATCTAACAGCTGGTAGTACAGCAGAAGAGATCTGAAAAGATAAGTTTTCAGATTAGTTTTGTGGTCCCAGGAAGAGCAAAACAAATGTGGATTGATAATGCCTCAGGTTGCTACCCCTCTGTGATTGTAAATATGGAGCCCAACATTCTCCTGTACTACCCATTCAACTCTTCACCGTGTTTTCCCAGCTGTCTTTGTTCATTAGGTGTTCAGTAATGGACTTGAATGGTATTGCTGAACTGCATGAGGGTGGCAATTCATTCCCAAAACCCATTGCATCTGTGTTAATATGACCAAACAATCTCCCAACAGCAAAGTCAAGCAGCCCTGATATTTGAGGAGAAAGTGAGGTCTGCAGATGATGGAGATCAGAGCTGAAAATGTGTTGCTGGAACAGCGCAGCAGGTCAGGCAGCATCAAATGAACAGGAGAATCGACGTTTCGGGCATAAGCCCTGAAGAAGGGCTTATGCCCGAAACGTCGATTCTCCTGTTCCCTGGATGCTGCCTGACCTGCTGCGCTGTTCCAGCAACACATTTTCAGCCCTGATATTTACCAATCCAGTCCAATATCATTTCCAGTGATTTTACGATCAATCCTGCCTACTGACTCAATGCAATAATGCATTTCTTATGTGACAAATACTTCTATTTTTATGATACTAAGCCAGTCATAAACATACAATTACATAATATTAAACAGAAAATGACATCTCCAATCAGAGACAATCTCACTACAGTCCTTGACATTCAACTGTTACCATCACTGAATCCCTCACTATCAGCATCATGGGGATTACCATTGACAACTCAGTTGGACTAACCTCATAAACACAATGGCTGTATGAGCAGGTCAGAGTCTAGGAATTTCACAGCAAGTATTTCCCACAAAAGCTGACTATCCAAAGTCTGTACACCATTCAAGGGTGGCACGGTGGCTCAGTGGTTAGCACTGCTGCCTCACAGTACCAGGGTCCCAGGTTCGATTCCAGCCTTGGGTGACTATCTGTGTGGGCTTCCTCCAGATGCTCTGGTTTCCTCCCACAGTCCAAAGATGTGCAGGCCAGGTGAATTGGCTGTGTTAAATTGCCTATAGTCCCATGGTGCTTTGGTCAGAGGGAAATGGGTCTGGGTGAGTTACTCTTTGGAATGTCGGTGTGGGCTGAAGGGCCTGTTTCCACACTGTAGAGAATCTAATCTACTAGTCAGGAGTGTGATGGAATACCCCACCTCTTGCCTAGATTAGTGCAGCTTGACAACATCCAGAACAAAGCATTTTAGTGGCACATTTGGACTACATCCACCAGTATCCACACCACACCACTGATGTTCAGTAGCAACAGTGTGTGCTGTCTCTAAGGTGCACTATGGAAATCCGCCTCAGACCATGAGACAGCAAGTTTTAATTCCATGACAACTTCCATCTAGAAGGATGAGGACAGCAAATACATAGGAACACTACCACCCGCAGGTTTCCCTCGAAACCAGTCACCATCCTGACTTGAAAATATTTTGCTGTCACTTTACTATTGCTAGGATCAAAATGCTGGATTTCCCTCCCTAATGCAATTGGGGTCTATCTACAGCACATGGACTACAGCAGTTCAATAAGGCGATTCACCACCACTTTCTCAATAACAACCAGGGATAGGTAATAATGCTGACCAGCCAGTAATGCCCACAAGAGAATATAAAACGTTATTTACAATGCAGACTTTGAAACAACCATGCAATCATTTATTTTTCTATAGCCTTACAATGTTATCATTGTATTTGTGAAGCTGGTACATTCTTCCACAATCCAAAGATGTGTAGGTTGGAGGAATTAGCCATGCTAAATTTCCCATAGTGTTAGGTGCATTAGTCAGGGTTAAATATAGGGGAATGAGTCTGGGTGGGTTACTTTTGTGGGAGCACAGTGGTTAGCACTGCTGCCTCACAGCGCCAGAGACCTGGGTTCAATTCCCGCCTCAGGCAACTGTCTATGTTGCACATTCTCCCTGTGTCTGTGTGGGTTTCCTCCAGGTGCTCCCACAATCCAAAGATTTGCAGGTTAGGTGAATTGACCATGCTTAATTGCCCTTAATATTAGGTGAAGGGGTAAATGTAGGAGTATGGGTCTGGGTGGGTGGCTCTTCAGAAGGTCGGTGTGGACTTGTTGGGCCAAAGGGCCTGTTTCCACACTAAGTAATCTAATTATCCAAATTCCTTTTCAAAGTATTATTCAATTTGTTTCTACCAACCTTTTAGTGAATTCCAGTACTAAAGGGGAGGCAATGGTGTAGCGGTAATGTGAGAACTCTAGGTCAATGCTTTGGGGACAAGCGTTTAAATCTCACCAATGCAGATGATGAAATTTGAACTTGATAAAATCTGGAATAAAGAGGTGACCCAATGGCAATCATATAACAACTTCTGATTGTCATAAAAGGCTGATCTCGTTCATTAATTTTTTTCTGGAAGGAAATCGTCTGTCCTTACCTCATCTACCTATGTCTGATTCCAGATCCACAGCAATGCGATTGATTTTTACCTGCGGTCTAGGCCAAGCTAGTGATACCCACATTCTGTGAACCAATAAAGACTAGGTCCATTCTGGTGTCCATATTGCTCAAGTATCTTCCTTGTATTCATTTCTCTCTTATGCATATATCCAACTTCTTAAGTGCATCAATGCTCACCACCTCAGCTGTTACTTGTGGCTGTGACTTATTTTCACCATTTTCAGAGAGGTGAGTTTCTCCTGAATTCACAATTGGATTTAACAGTAACATATGTTAATTTCTGATGTGATCATTCTTATCTGTAGAAAAAAAACTTTGCGACATCTATATTATCAAACCCGTTCATAAATATGCTGAAAAATGTGTTGCTGGAAAAGCGCAGGTCAGGCAGCATCCAAGAAGCAGGAGAATTGATGTTTCAGGCATAAGCCCTTCTTCAGGAAAGATTCCTGAAGAAGGGTTTATGCCCGAAACGTCGATTCTCCTGCTCCTTGGATGCTGCCTGACCTGCTGAGCTTTTCCAGCAAAACATTTTTCAACTCTGATCTCCACCATCTGCAGCCCTCACTTTCTCATAGTTCTAAATATGCCTAACCAGGCAACCCCTTTTTTCAAATTGCTTAATACATGCTGATGGGTGGAATCTCTTAGTTTTGAAATTCTAAAAAAAAACTTTTTTTTGCACAATCTCCAGTGAATCTATGGCTGGTAATTTTTATTTTGAAGTTAAAGTATAACTGCGAATGTCTTAAATTGCAGAGTTATGTGAAATAGATAGGTGCATGATGGCCAACTGGCCAACTTCTGGTTGTAACACAACACATGTAAAGACTAGAACGAAGGTTAAAACATTGCTAACCTCAGCAAGACTTGAAGTAGGCCAAGTCCACATAAATTCTTTAACCTTGGTAGACCTCGGCAAAGCTTGATTTGGCTGGCTCCACATAAATTCTGGGATACTGACTAAATATCCTCAAGTGAATTCTGTGCGGGACTGAAGAAGTGATCGAGCCATAACACAGAGATTAGAGACGGACGGCTGCCACAAGGTAAGTTTTAACCTTGGTCTCTCTCTTCCCTTGGCTGGGCACTGATTTGAAATTAGACGCACCCTTACCTCCCAGATTGGGTCCGGGATCTGGTTGCTTTTGGTACCAGGAATAACGAAGCGCTGTAGACCAGAGTGTGGGGCGAGCCTTAAATAAGACCGAGGATGATTCACCATTGTTGCATATGTATTCTAAAATTCCTGAGCAGGCATGTAATTTGCGTCATATGTCTGCAGCATTAACCAATAAATTGGGTAAAGATATTTGGCCACTTGGCAGCTCTGGAAAACTTGAAAATTGCAAAACTACTGAAAAGCCTCGATGCGAAATGCAGGTTCCAAATGGGAAATATTAATTTCAAATTGGACAAAGAAATCAACTAGGCACCACAAGCATTCGCGATTAACGAGTTGAAGGGATAATGCTTAAAAACGGGGAATTGACGAGTGCACAAATGGTAAAATGAAAGATTGGGAAACTTTAAAATTCAAGTGTGCACTATGGGATTTGAGAGATCAAGACCTGAAACAAGCAGCTACCAAACAGATAGCTGCAAGTGATGGGCAGGCAGGACTAGCCCAGCAGGTTCAAACAAAGGAGGATCCTCCCTGTTGCTCTGGCATGCCAGTGTTTCCTGATTCAGATAATATGGGTGAGGAAGAAGCTTTTACACATCCCGTTCTCTCCACGTCCCAGTCCTACCTCCCACTTCTGATTCAGCTCCCGCTGACACTGTTGCTTCCCGCCCTACGCCCTATGTTAAACTCTAGTTGGTATAAAAGCCTCCCTTAATGAGTCTTTCCATAATATTTCTCTTCAGCCTGCGAACGAGGAGCCCTTCCCTCCACTGCCACTGTTGACAATCCCCGAGCTGCTCTTGATGACCAGGTGCTCCAGTTCATTGAGGTCTGGCAAGCCTTCAAACCCCAGGAGCGGTGTTTAATCATGGCCCAGTGTCTGTCCTGGAAGGGTTTATTGATTATTTAAGACATACTGCAACCATGTAAGGTGCTACTGCTCAGGACTACTATTCCCTTATTTATAAAACTCTTTTGAACGGGGGAAAGATGGAAGGCTGAATTGGAAGCAAATGGAGACACATGGGCGAATTTTAGTGCCGCATACCTAGATGCGGATGATCAATGCATGCTGATGTTCATGTCACTGAAACACAGATTCTGTAAGCCGGTGGACATCTCTAAACTCCTTGACTGTAGGCCCACCCAGAGGAGGATGGTACTTCATTTTTTGACTGCTTCTGTGACATTTATGCCCTCTATTCTGGGGATACTGCTTTTACCGAAGGGAGACAGTCTCCTCAGTTCAATGCACTGCTAATGCACGCTTCGCCTGACTGGGTACTGTCCTGTATAAAAACTAACAACATGGATTGGTCAGATAATTCAAGGTCCCTGATGTGACTGACTGGCTCAGATACAGGTAATTTCCTACTTACCCCTGTGCTTCATCACCAGAATCCCCTTGTAACGTTTGCTGAAACTGTGGGCAGCTGGGTCCTTATGCTGGGGCTGGTCCGGTTGTTTGCAAAAGGGGCCAGGGTTCTCATCACAAGCAGACATCCTTCACTGCGTCTAACCCTATGTGATCAGCTCATGCTAACTACCCAATCCTCTTACAAGACCATGCTGACAAGCCCACCATTATAATTAACTATTCACTTTCTGATTGCCAGTGGCGCGATTCATTGTCTGCTGGCTTTGACATGGGCTTTGGTTCAAAGACATAAATTTCCCCTCTCTGATAAGCATGTGGACATTTCTGGTTTCATGGGTGAAATTGCTGTTTACCCACTTATACAGCCGCTCACTATGCAGTTTGAGGGCCGTGATTGTTGTATCCCCTTCACTGTTATTCGGGCCCCGGGTGTCAACCTGGTCAAACGCAACTTACTCTGCCCTTTGCAGCTGGACATTGTGTGCCTTGATAGGGGCATATCAATAGCTGTTGTTCCACATGCCCACCCTCGTAACTTCCCCCTATTCACTAATCCGTAGTGGCGGTCAGTTGATTTTTATCCCTCTCCCCTCATCCCTCCTTTAAATATTCCTGATCCTCATGTCACTCTTTGCTCTGATCACACAGGCAGCTCTGCTGAACTAAGAAATGTGTATCAAACAACCCTCAGCAATCCTCAGACTGTAACATTTATTGGCCTAATTGAGGGACGGGAGGGTTCCACCTTCCTTATAGAGGTGCCCTGGGGACTCTGGCATCAGTCGGCACTTGTAGCAAATCATGTGACTCTCACTGTTCGTGAGGGCTACAGGGCCAAATCCCAATGATTTTTGGCATTGGCTCGCGCAAACAAGCAGATCCTTTCTATACTAGGCGACAAATCTTCCTTCAGGGTGCTTTGGAGTATTTTCTCCAGTCTTTCTGCGAGACTGGCATACTGACCTGCCACGTCACCGATAAGTTTCCGACCTCAGAAGTTCCTCTTGACTTATGGGCAGTGTTGAAACCGTCCCCCCGATCCATATTAAAGTGAAACCTGGTTTGCCCTTGTCCTCGATTGCACAGTGCCCCTTATTGTCAGAGGTTGGGGAAGGAGTCTCTGCCATAATTCAGTCTTTCCTTCGACGGGGAGTTTTAGTTCCACACTGATCACCTTGCAACACTCCAATCCTCTCAGTTCCGAAAATCAGATGACCTTCCGAATGGCACTTGGTCCAAGGCGTCTGCCGTATCAGTCAGATTGCGGAACCTTTGCATCCCATTGTCCCCAATCCAACCACAATTCTTAATAGCATCCTGCCTACCCTTGTTGACTGACAGCATGCCTTTTTTGTGATTCCCCTCACCCCTGACTCGCAATATTTGTTTACCTTTACATTGAAAGGCAACCAGTCCGCTTGGACACAGTTCCTACAGGGCTTCATTCCTTCCCTTACCCACTTTTTGTAGGCGTTACACTCCCAGTTGGCAGCACTGACACCCCCTAGGGGATCCACTATCATTCAATACGCGAATGATTTACTCCTTGCTAGCCCTGATTTGGTTAATAACCAGCAGGACACACATCTGCATTCGTGGAGATATGTGGTCCCGGCCGCCAAGGTTCATAAAGGTCAATAGCAAGTTAAATGTTTGGGTGTTCCCTAACTCAGGAATGCATTCATCCCATTTTGCAAATCCCACCCCTTACTTCACCCAAATGGATGAGAGTCTTTTTCAGGTAGTGGCTTCCACACATTACAACTCATACCAAAAGCTTACTCCGTATTCCTCTCCGAATCCCCCTCTTAAGTTTCAGCCGTCTGATTTGGTGAAGCAATCATGTTCTGCCCCAGCGCTAAGATACTCGCTGTATGATGGACCCTTTCAGTTGTACGTTAATGTACTAGATGAATGTGCTGCTGGTGTCCTGGCACTGCAGCATGGTGACCGTCATTGCCCAGTGGCCTATTATTCCACCAAATTAGACCCTGTTGCCTGTGGCCTCCTTCCTTGCATGTAAATCCTTACTGCTGTCCACTTATTTAGAGAAGGCAGCTTCTAATTTGACTCTCCACCAGCCCATACAGGTGTACACCTTGCAATCTGTCGTGGCCATCCTAATATTTCAGTAGACCCAGCACCTGACCCAGGATTGTCTGAGCCGCTGAGGTCCCACTGTTACAGAACTCTTACCTCTCGTTTCATTACTGCTCCACTTTAAATCCTGCTACATTCTTTGAGCAGTCCCCTGACAACCATCCTGACCCTCTGCATGACTGTTTGCTTAGGAATCATTTCCTTACTACACCTCACCCAGATTTGATGGACTTGCCAATTGAGAAACCTCACCTCATATTGTATGTTGATGGTAATTCCTGTGTTTCCCTGGACGATGTCCTGCAATCAGGTTATGCTAATGTAACAGACACTGCTGTTCAGGAGTCTGCTGCCTTTCAGACCCCTGTCTCAGCACAGAAAGCCGAGCTTTTTACCCTCACCAGAGATTGGCAATTTTATCAGTAGCCAGAATACAAGGTTTATACTGATTCCAGGTATGCATTCGGTGTTGCCCATGATTTTGGCTGCCGCTGGCAGCAACAAGGCTTCCTTACTTTTGCAGGGACTCTCATTCAGAATGCTCTCTGGGTTAAAAATCTCCTCCATGCTGTTCTGCTTCTTTGCCAATTGGCTGTTATTAGGGGGACACTCTGGTACAATTCGAAATTGTCCGTGCTGATTCAGCTGCGAAGGAGGCGGCTGCATCAGCCATTTCAATTGTTTCAACTGACGGGAATCAGGCTCTAAATCGAGTAGCTACTTTAGGGATAAAGGGCATGGCAGATCTAACTGTGATTCTAACTTTACACATAGATGCCTCAGAATCTGAGCATACACTTTGGAAGTCAATGGGGCGTTCGCACTCCTCGACACAAGACCTCTGGCTTACGCCTATAGTCAAGTTTGTATTTCTGATTCTTCATTACTCGTGTTTGTTGATTACTTGCATTCTTGTACTCAACTTGGCAAGGAGGGAATGGTACAGCTATTTTTAAAAACCTGGTGGCACCTGGATTTGAACACAGCAGCTCAAGTGTGGTTAGATCAATGCCTTAGCTGCATGAAAAATAACAAGGGTAAGGACATTAAATGCCCTTCAGGGACTACACCCCTGCCAGATGGTCCTTTTCCCTGTATATCGGTAATTCAATAAAATCAAGCTAAGGTACAATGCTATAAGTGCAGAGGCAACTTGCTTATCTGGCATTTGATTACCCGAATTTTGGGGTATCCGAACAAAATTGCAAGGTCCTGATGCATGGCTAAACTATGTTGTTATTCAACATTCACTTACCCGACATTTGATTAACCGAACAAAATATTCCCCTCCCTTGGCCTTCGGATAATCAGGGTTCCTCTATACTGCTTAGTGATGATGGATGTATTTAGCAAGTGAATTGAAGCCTTCCCTACCACTAATTGTACTGCACATACCGTGGTGAAAATATTGTTGACTGAAGTTATTCCCCACTTTGGGTTGACTAAAATGATAAGCTCAGACACTGGACCACATTTTGTGACTCGACTCAATACTGAGTTGTGTGTCACTCTCAATTAAACAGCAACTGTACTGCGAGTATCACTCGCAGGCAGTAGGAACAGGCCAATAATACTTTAAAATAGAAATTATCTAAATTAGTCAAAGAAACAAGGTTAAATTGGCTCAAATTATTACCCTTGGCACTATTTCACATGCAAGTGACTCCACATTTGCAGACTGGACTGTCAGCTGCAGAGATAGTTTATGGATGGCCAATGAGGATTCCGTGGGATGCTCAAGATAAATCCAGAGAAGGCGTAGGCCTCCCTAAAATGGGGGAACAAATACAGAACTACTTGAAACAGTTAATCCTTTCTCTGAAGTTTCTTCACTCGCAGGTCAAACAGTTACATTGTCCAGCTGAGAAAAACATGATTGCCTCCCAACACTCACAAGTAAACCCAAGGGATTGCATGTTGATCAAGAATTGGGAAAGAAAGAAACTAGGACAACGTTGGAGCGACCCCTTTCAAATCTAACAACACCAACCTCAGTCAAAATTGAAGATCACTCAAACTGGGTTCATCTATCTGATTGTAAGAAGATTACTCCTTGACCAGGAGAAGACACAGCATGAAGATCTTTTTGATACACTTTGGACTTTCTGAATTCTTTAACATAGGTGTGCATTAGATATTGAAAAAGCGACCTACTCAGAAATTGCATGCTAATACCTATTTACATATATCATGTATGTATGCTGAAAAATTGAATGTAAGTAAGTGTTGGGTTTGTACCCATGTCACCATCCATTCAAGGGAAGGAATACCTCTCCAACCCCTCCCTTTCTATATGGTAGAAGCAGTTCAGTGGCTGTTATGTCAGAGTCACACAGGGATTAATGGGGATATCAGAATATGGAAATCTGTGGGTTATGAGATGACTAAATTTTCGACAATGTATCAGTCCACATATAATCACGACTCAGTTCCTCCTTCCCTTACAGGCCGAAAGTGAGGACTGCAGATGCTGGAGATCAGAGTCAAGATTAGAGTGGTGCTGGAAAAGCACAGCAGGTCAGGCAGCATCCAAGGAGCAGGAAAATCGACGTTTGGGCAAAACCCTTCATTAGGAATGAGCAACACCCAGTAGTAAACATTTCTGATAACGGGGTGTGTAACTATAATTGGTCCAGACTATGGAATATAACTTCTAACAGTCTATGGGCCTATTTCACCCTACAACCTTGCATGACATTGGCTACTGCTTTTACAGCTTATAATGGCAGTGCTTTAGATGTAGCACCAAGGCGTACCCATGACATCCTACCAGTTGGATAGGATCCTGCTATCTGTTATGTTCTGCCCTACATGCATGACCTGACATCCCTTAAGCACTACCATTCACTAGCCAAAAGGTCCATTACCTGAATAGATCAGTTGTTCATAATGACCTTTCATTGTATGGAACAACCGGGCAGCCAACGAATTGATTTACATGGCCTCAGTGTTGGAACACCTGGCAAAATGAGACAGCTTTAGAAGCCAGGGCAACTGGATAAGCACTGGCTGAGGTCTCAGCTGTGCTGGTGGCTGTCCAGATCATGGCATCACAGAATCGACTGGCTTTGGATTATTTGCTAGCCTCATAGGGAGGAACATGCACTGTTGTTGGTTAGGAGTGCTGGACTTATATTCCAGATGCATCTGAGAATATCATAATCCAGCTGACCATATTAAGCAACATGCTGATCAAATACAAATGATTGGCAGGGAATTCCCTGATTATAACCCACCGGTTTGGTTGGGCTGGCTGGTTCACAGAATGTTTAATATGACAAAAAAAAGGATTATGGAATTGTCTTAAAGCTATAACAACATGTTTTTGACAACAGGGATGTCTGGAAGGCAACGAAGGCCCTGGTCCATAAACTATTATGCCAACAATTCATTTTCACTGGTGAGAAATCTGGCCTATCTATTGCCATAACTTTAACATTCTTGTGAGTTTCCACCAGTGGTGCTTATGTTGAATCCTGGGAAATAAATGGACAGACCTTTAGACCCACAAGTCCTATATGCAGCAATGTCTACCAGCACTGAAAGCCTGTTTCTGAAGAGCCAACTCTGATGGCTAGGCCGTTGTGTCCAGATGTCTGGAAACTGCTTCCCGTGGTAGGATTCCTTCTCCTTGTTCTCCTTTGGAGAATACTCAAAGGCTGGTCAAAGGAAGTGGTTTAAGAATATGGTCAAGTTCGCCCTAAGCCGTGGAGGCATTGAGATTGCTGACTTGAGAAGAAAGTTTCTGGTTGCTTAGCATGGCATTTTCTGATCCATCGAGGCATCAGCCACCTCAAAATTTAGTGACTTAGCCGTAAGGTAGAATGGTGACTGCAGAGGAAAGTAAAGGAAGCTAATCCTGAGCTGTGAATACTATAGCCCCACAGCAGTGGATCCATAACCGGGTTTCTCAGTTACCTGAAGACTCATTTAACCTGAAAAACGACATCCTCAATTCCAAAGGACTGCTATAGATGATGGCCTAATGACCTTTGGAACAGGTTGGTACATGTAAGTGATCCAGGATGTTTGAGTTACAGCAATTTCCTGAATATCTAGTGCAGAGTCACACTAGCTGATTACTGTGGTCACAAATGATTTGAACTTTGAGGAAATGGTATTTGCTGTTGACAAAAACTGCTAGATCATGATAAGTCACTGAAATTTACAAGAATATGAATTACACTCTCCACTTGCAAAAAGTGGTGATGGCTGACAATCATAATGCTCTTACTGTCTGACTCCATGTGTCAAGGAGGAGCAAGATGAATTGGTGACTCACATTATTAAGCCATCAGTGATGTCCCAGATGCAATTACTGGTTAATGACTGTGAAGCATTGCAGAGGTCTGCAGCAGCTCCCGAAAAAGACAAAGAAAGTAAGGGCAGCTACTACCTTTAAGGCTACAAGGCTTCTTGTGACCCAGCCTTTCGTCCAGCAGTCAGATGAATTGCCATTTGTAGTTCCAGTGCATTTGCAACTAGACATGGTCCCCGCCTTCCAGTGCTTGAATAAACAGCATCATAAACAGCACTTACGATGTGTGTCAATAATATGCTTTTCAAAAAGCGCAGTATTCCTTTCTAGAATCATTAGTTTTTAAAAGCCTTTTTCCCTTTTACAATCCATAATGAAAAACACAAATGTAAGAAGATAACATCGTTACATCAATCAAATTAAAGGCGATCAATTCTTGAAGGGGTTGCAACAAAAATTAAATGTTCAAATTTAAATGAACAAAATTCAAATTGAATTACCGTTTTAGGAACTTCGACCCCCGCAGTGTCCAATGTTAGGATTTCGAACAAACCAGTCAACTATGTTCTCCGTCCAAGAAATCCTGAGCGTGGGCATGGCTGTGAAAAAAAGGGGCAGGCAGTCCAGCTCAAGTAGCCCCTTAACCGCGTGTGGTCTGGACCTGCTTGTGGCCACCTTGGCCAGGAGGAGACTCATGAGGAGATACTCCGCATTGCCTATATCATCCCCTTCACACAGAGTTACCAAAGACCGTGAGCCTACAGCTGAAATTCAGACTGAATTGTTGTAGCAGAACCCTTACAAAATGAAGAAGGAGCTGGAATCTACTTCATCTAAAAGATATGTGGAACACGGACTTCTCAAGGCTGCAAAAGACACAGGCAGCATCGGAGTCCATGAACCACCTTATTCTTTGATTACACCGGACTGCTGTGTGCAACATACTCCATGACAAATCCCCAGTGGCAAAGGGGAGTACTCCCATGTAAAAAGCCTCCTGGTGGATGACCTGACCACCTTCTGAATGGAACAACGTGGCATGTCCAGGTGTTGCTTAATTGGTATGACACAGCTCTTTCAAAATCAATTAAATCAATTGAACTCAGATAAGCCAAATCAAATCAAATTAATTCAGTTAAAGATGCCAGACCCAAAAACTAACTGTCCAAACTTAAATTAACAAAAATTCAAATTGAAATGTCACTTTGATAATTAACAGCACACTCCAATCTCTGTGCTGCCTGATGACAAAAGAAAGGCTTGCATGTCTTAGCAGACACCTCATGTTCCTTCAGCAAGACCTCCATGGCACAGACAGAAGCATGGAAGAAGGGGAGGAAGTCCAGCTGAGCAATCCCCTCAACTGCCCTCTACTTCGACCTGCTTGTGGCCAGTTTGAGCATACCCAGAAACAGAGTCACGAGGTGTTCCACTGATCTGTTGCTGACTCTCTCTGCACTGAATGGCCAATGATCAAGAACATTGAGCTGAAGTGTAATCATAAATTAAGGTCAGCTCCTTCCCATCGAAAGGTTTCAACAGATCGTCCCACCCGACAGAAAAGACAGGCGGCACAGGAATCCATGAATGATCTGAATCTTTTATTGCATGGAACTGCTATATACAACACCCTCCACATGGAAAAAAGGAGTACTCCTGCTAAGGTCCCTGCTATACTGGATGGTAGAATAGAACATCATGGTGTGTCTGGATATTAGTTGGTTGGTGCAAACTTTGTTGAAAAGCTGATTAATTGTGAATGGAAGGCTAATGGTTAGCATTGTGCAATCACTGGACTGCTGATTACTGGAATAAGGCTTTAGATGTCCTTACATTCCAGAGGTGAACTCCAACCTTAACCAAAAAAAACTGTTACTCCTTCCACTCTGGCTTCTACTCCCTTAATATCGAATGTCAAGATATTGCGCAGTTGATTTTAAAATCAATATGGTGACGTTTGGAAATTGTGTTCACTGAAGTGAGTTGCATGCTGCACCTGTTACCCCCTTTTACCCACAAAGCTGATGACGATTGAGGTGTTGGTATCCTTGCTAGACCTGTACCCTCTCTGCATCAAGGCCACAGAGACCATGAGTTGTGTTAACTCCCTTTGAAACTGTCCAGTCTGTTCACTAACCCACTACATCCCAATAATTCAGAATAGTTCTGAAGAAGGGTCACTGGATACAAAACATTAACTCTACTTTCTCTTTGCAGATACTGCCAGACCCGCTCAGATTTTTCAGCAATTTCTGTTTTTGACACAATAATACTTATCTGGCATATGGGAGCTTCACTGAGTTGAAAATGGTTGCAAGCAGACTTCACCGGGCGTCTGGACATATAATGCTTTGAAAATAGTGTTGGCAGATGCTGCTGCACAAAGTTTGATTTGCCAAATACTTTAATGTCTTATCTCTGCCTTCAACTGCATTTAAAAGTAATGATACCATTGAAACATAGAAAATTTACGGCATATAACGAGATTATTCAGCTCATTGTGTCAGAGCTGGCTGAATAAACGAGCCACCCATTCTATTCCCACTTTCCATGTTTGGTCCATAGCCTTGCAGGTTACAGTGCCTCTGGCGCAGATTGAGGTTTCTTTTAAATGAGTTGAAGGTTTTCGCCTCAATCAGTATACTGAGCAATGAATTCTAAACACCCACCGCCCTCTGGGTGAAAAAGTCTTTCATCAAGTCCCCTTTAATCCTTTACCAATGACCTTAAATCTGTGCCATCTGGTAATTGCCTTCCTTGTGAGGACAAACAGGTCTTCTTTGTCCACACCTCTCATTATTTTGTGCACCTCAATTCAGTTCAGCCTTGGAAACATTCTTTTAAATTTTCTCCGTATTCTTTGCAATGAAATATTTCCTGTCCTGTTGTGACCAGAACTGTACACACAACCCTAGCTGTGGCCTAAGCAGTGTTACTTATATATCGATGATTACATCCCTGCAATTGTATTCAATACTTGGCCCAATGAAGGAAAGCATCCCGTCTGCATGGTTTACCACTTTATCTACCTGTTTATTACCTCAGGGACCTGTGGCCTTGTGCTCCAAGCTCTCTTACTTGACGTACTCCCCTCAATTTATATACCTATCCAAATGTCTTTTAAACATTGTAATTCTACCCACATCCATCACTTTCTCAGGAAGTTCATTCCACACACAAACCTCCCCATATGTTTGCCCCTCCCCAATACTGCGCTCATCAGATGCTCCTGAGATGAGGGCAGCATGGGTTAAGGCCCCTCATGTCTTTTTTAAATCTCTCTCCTCTCACCTTAAAAATGTGCCCCCTAGTCTTGAAATTCCCATCCTAGGGAAAAGACAATTACCATTAACTCTATCTATATCTCTCAATATTTTATAAACTTCTATAAGACCACCTCTCCATCTCCTATGCTTCAGTGAAAAATTCCCAGCCAATCCAACCTTTTTTAATAACTCAAACCTTCCATACCCACCAACTTCCTGGTAAATCTCTTCTGAACCCTCTCCAACTTAATAATGCCCTTCCTTTTACTGGGTGACCAGAACTGGACACAGTAGTCCAATGTCTTGTACAACTTCAACATGACTTCTCAACTCCTATACTCAAAGGACTCAAAGGAAGGAAAGCATGACAAATGCCTTTTTAACCATCTTGACTATGTGTGATGCAAACTTCAAATATTTACGCATCTGAACCCCTAGGTCCCTCTGTTCTACAACACTATCCAAGGCCTCACCATTAATTGTGTAAGCACTACCCTTATTTGTTGTATCGAAATGTAATACCTCACATTTATCCAGATTGAACTCCATCTGCCATTTTTCAGCCCATTGACCAATTTGATCAAGATCCCTTTGTAATCTTAGAAAACCTCCTTCACTCTCTACTATGCCACCAATTTTGGTGTTGTCTGCAAACTTACTAACCATGTCTTCTATATTCTTATCCAAATCATTTATATAAACGACAAATAAAAGAGGACCCAGAACCGATCCCTGGGGAACACCGTTGGTGACAGACCTCTAGTCTGAAAAGCAATCCTCCACCACCCACTGTCTCCTGCCATTAAGTCAATTATGTATCCAATTGGAAGCTCACCCTGAATCCCATGTGGCCTAACTTGATGAATTTGTCTACTCTTGTCGAAGGATTTACTGAAGTCCAAGTAAACAATCTTTTTGGTAACTTCCTCATTCCCTAAACAAAGCAATATACTGATGATGCACAATTTTAATATAATAAAGAACAGAAATACTGGAAAATTCTTAGCAGATCAGGTAGCATCTGTGAGGACAGAAACAGACTCAACACTACGGGTTGATGATCTTTTGTTTCCTCTCACTCTAACCTCACTTCAATATCAACCTTGCATTATTGAATGTCCTTTAAAACTTTAATTCTTTCCCTTGAACATGAGAGTCCAAATGACCACATATTAAATATCATTGACTACTTACTCATATTTTGAACTATAATTTATGCTTAGAGATGGCCTTGAATATCAACAATATGGGACCTACTACTTCAAATATATCTGGGCAACTGGCAAACAGAATGGAATTTCTGTTTAATTTCTTCTAAGCTCACCATCTTAATTTAGTCTATTCATTCTGGGTTTCTTTTGGAATGTACTGAAATCGTGCAAAGTGGTTTATAAATGCAGATTTTTTTTTGTTTGATCAGGTTTAATACAATTAAACAATTTACTAAAAAAATAACTAATTTGCTTCATTTACTCCTTCCACGACCGAAAAGAGAAATTGACTTCAAAATATCTCCAAAACAACTTCACTGTTCCAGTTTACAATACTGAATATAAATGATAAATTAAGAAGTAAAAATATATGTCAAATAAAGCAGCCAATGATTTTCATCCTGAAATAGAATCATACATGCTTCTTGTGTGAATATTAATTCTACCAGACACATTGAACAAAGACATCACATCATAATGTCAAGTGATGCGTCAATAACCTCTGACCTGGAAGTTACATCACAAATTATAACAAGTCAGTCAGGATCCTGCTTTAGAGTAAGAGATCCTTTTTTGAATGCAAACCAGAAATACACGATTTTGAATGAAGCACAAAGAACCTTGATTATCCAAAGGACATGGATGGGGAGTATGTCGTTTGGTTAATCGAATTACAGATAATCAAATGCCAGAAAACATAGTTTAGCTGAGCATTGAGACATTGCGATCTTGCTGGTAATCTGATATTTGGATAATTTAATACCAGATAATCAAGGTTCCTCTGTATTCTCTATCAATAAATAACTATTTATGAATATCTATCATAAATGCCTCAATGGAAAAGAAAATCAGCCAGAGAGCCTCAATCGCTGATGTATGTGATTGCCAAAGACCGATTTCATATCCTATTTGCTTCATTCTGTCTTTACATTATACTTAGCCTGAGCTCAAACTTCTGGCTGTTCATGTACCTTCCTTCTCAAATGCTACATTATGAGGCTTCATTGTCACATGATTTTATACAGCATGCCACTGCAATCTATCAGGCACTGGCTAAACTAATATATGGAATTCCCCAGGTATACATCTTCAGCTTTTCATTGTGAGTTCAGAGATTACTGTGGGGAAAGAAAGACATCATTAGAGTGGTGCTCATCTAATGTCATCATTATCATCAAGGAATCACTTGAATTCTGAAATTTCTGGGTAAAAGATTGCAGACATAGTGAGCTGCCTTAAAATGAATATATCCAGGTATCCACCAGGGAAACAACATACTCTTGTACATTGGAGGATTTCTACTTGAAGACAAATTATATATTGAAAATTGAAACCCTTTGGTGTTGACAAAGGTGCACAATTAATTAAGGTAGCACATGTGGCCACATCTGTTCAAACTTTGATATTTGGATCCTGGCAAATCTCAGTTTACTTTTCACAATGCAGCAAGCCTGCGAGCTGACAATGGATACCTGATTAGGTGTACCCAGCCTGCAGGTGTTATTTAGACAAAGCCTAAAGTACTGCTTTGGATGGGTCTTGGGTTTCTGTTTCTGGTTTTTCTCATGGACTCTGAGCCCATTGATTATTACGTGCCCCTAAATGAAGCCAAACAAACCCTTGGGCTTGAAGAATCTTTTTTGGGTATATTGCACCATGTTCTAACAGACTTCCACTATACTTGTTGTTTGAACCATTCTCTATAGTGAACAACATCCAAGGAGCAGTAAAATCGACATTTCGGGCAAAAGCCCTTCATCAGACTTTTGCCCAAAACGTCGATTTTACTGCTCCTTGGATGCTGCCTGAACTGCTGTGCTTTTCCAGCACCTCTAATCCAGAATCTGGTTTCCCGTATCTGCAGTCATTGTTTTTACCTATAGTGAACAACCAATCTGGACCAAATTTGTGCAATTCATTCCCAACACACAGCAGAATGCTGGACCATTAAGACCTAAAAGAATCGCAATGTGAAACCAGTACAAAACAGGCTTTTGTAATAGAAATGCTTGTGAATTGATATTTGAATAAAAGTTAATACCCAACCCCATTGTGCTCTGTTTATTTATAAACTTTCACACAGAATCAGTTGTTTCCACAAATCCAGGACTAGCTTCCATCGTATCTTGCTTGAATGCAGATTGCATACTCAGTACATGAAAACACGTAACAATTAGCAGGTCGCAATGGCTGGCAATAATAATGTCTACCAGTAACTTCACAACATAATTAAAAAGACTAACAGCTTGTCTGGTTTGTCCTTCATATACTGCAAATGTTTGTTGACATGTCGCCATATTACATTTTAAAATTAATTACACAAAAGTTAGTAAAGAAGTTACAATTCTGTGGGTACCACAGTTATACCTGATAAAGAAAAACAAATTCTTCATTGATCTAGCAATTACACCATCAAATAATTTAAATTAGGAAATAACTGGCATTAATGGTGAACAATAAAAGGTATGTTTTACTGAGGAAATAATGCATCTCGGGTTTTACCACACCCACCACTAAAAGCAATTTAAAATAGGTGTACTGTGCTTTATACACCAACTGTACATACTTTTCTTGTTCACAGCATTATAGACCATCCATATCTAATAAAAAATAAAAAAATTCAAAATTAAATAGCTTTAGCTAACATATGTAGCTCAATAGTGCCACACACCCTTGGACAATCATTTTGTGACAGAAAATACGTGAATCTGAACTGTTATGAAGAACACAGTTGGCATTTTTCTAGTGATACATTAGAGACAAAATACAGTATTTAGTGAATGCACTGAACCCCTACTAGTGCACTCTGTAACTATAATATAGATTTATGTTTAATCTGGACTTACCACTATTTCCCAGTATTATTTATTGAAGACCAGAGCTGTGGACCAACCACTAAAAGGAATGCTAAACAGGGGTATTATTAAAATACCATATTTTATCACATTTGAAGGCAGCTTGAAAATTGACTTGTTTCTCCATCACAATATTTACATGATATCATTCTAGAAAAGAGTACAGCAAATCAACAAATGTCTTAAAAACAGGCAGTCTTTGGTGACTGAAAGGCAGGTGTTTCTTCACCGTTACCTCTTTCCTATTTCACTCTGTCTCATAAACTGGATATTGTTGGCACTGTCGGAAAGATCCGGATACTGTTCCACAAACAATACAAAAAACCCTTCATAACCTTGTACCCTTCCATTGCTGAGTAGCTGTTGCTTTTCTCCCTCAGTCCATGATCTGATACCCTCCTCCCCTTCTTGCACCCTGCGCTGTTCCTTTGCCCAGGCCTGGGCAATAGCTCTCTGTCTGGCCATCTCTAACACATGGGCTTTTTCTTCTTCAATGGTGGCACCATATCGAATGTTGAAGCTTAGAGCTCCGTACTGTAGCTGAATGTCTGCAAACCTTCTAGTCCTCCTATTCACTACAGAGGTCATCTGAGAGACAGTCACGTTGACTCCATTTTCCAACACACGGCCTCCTCCAGTATTCCCAATAATGGCTAGGTCTTCTTCCAAAGGCCCTGACTTCACAAAGTAATGCGTATCTCGACCATCAATAGTAAAATGGAGATTCTCCAGATAATCAGCACCATTCAGAACGGCAGCTATTCGTCTGCTGTCATCACTGGCCACTCCGATGATGTCAGCAGTTACCTTAGCATTCTGAATTGCGAATTTCACTCCTTTACCAAACATTGAAGGAACTGCAGCAAATCTTGGTCGTTTATCTTGGCAGTTTTTATGGTTCCTTATGTATGCCTGTGGCAGACGTTCCAAAGATATGAAGCTTTTGAGTTGCTTTTGTAGTTCACACTGTATACCTAAAACAATCTGTAAAAAGAAAAGGGCTCCTGATAAAGTGTTAATTATCAGACAATAGGGAAATATTTCCTCCTGCAGTTAGATTAGATTCGTTACAGTGTGGAAATAGGCCCTTTGGCCCAACCAGTCCACACCAACCCCCCAAAGAGTAATCCACCCAGACCCATTTCCCTCTGACTCATGCACCTAGCACTATGGGCAATTTAGCATGGCCAATTCACCTGACCTACACATCTTTGGACTGTGGGGGGAAACTGGAGCACCCAGAGGAAACCCACACAGACATGGGGGGAATGTGCAAACTCCACACAGACAGTCACCCAAGGCTGGAATTGAACCTGGGACTGTGAGGCAGCAGTGCTATCCGCTGAGCCACCATGCTGCCTGTATTTATGAAACTGTATTTGCGAGGTTGTGAAGAGAATGGGAAGGTGCCTTGTCATGATTACTGCAGATGTTATAAACGTTGCCTTTCAGGTGAATTTTATGATTTCATTTGAAATAGCTAACATAAGAAATATGCTTTCTGAACTTACAATATTACTGACAGACATTGACAAGTAAAAGTACTGTCCTAACCCTAAAATGAGTTCAGAAGATGTGGAGAATGAAAAATAAGAAAAGGAAGTTCTCTGTTAGGGTGGAAGACAGGCAAGATTAAATTACAATAGAATGGTGATGAAAGGCCAAAGGGAAAGGGACAAATAAAGAAACAAACAATGGGTTGAAGGTATAGTGAAATTATCACCAATGCTTGCCATAAAAAGAAGGGAAAAATGAGGAAATACAGTTATTATAAAGTAGGAAATTATGTTTGCTCAACATACCTTGCTAGGGTCCCAGTTTTGTGTTCTGGTTTGAGTTTTCAAAAGTTCATAGGTTGCTTCCATGACATTCATTTCTGGCTTTGGAAATCCAGGCACGACATTGTGCAACTGGAACCCAAAAAGCTGCAGCCAACTTCCAATGTCTGGAAAACAGAAAAATCAAACAGAAAAAAAAAATGACAGAGGTCCATATTTAGTACACTTTTGCAAATCATTATTTGGCGGTGTGTATAAAAACTGAGCAAGCAATATTATTTATGATTAAACATTGTTGATTGCACTGTATATAGTAGATCTCTCCTGCAAATTCTTTCTGACATACCATAAACAGATTGACTCTGCAGGACAGAGTCAAAGAGGGAAGAACCATTTATGATGTGTGGAGGGAATTAACTTGCTGGGTACATACTTTCACTGTTTTTGAGAAATTGATTGATAAATTTGGATAAAATAATATGTGGGCACAATCAGTTGGATTAGCTCCTTCTGTGTCACAACACTTCAGCAATTCTGTGATTATGTGAAATTTGGCAACATTTACCAAGCCAAAGATATGATTAATCGCTGGAAATATTAAGAATCAATTAGAAAGAATTGAGACCAACTGTGATTAATTTATGATACAGATGGAAAATAAAAGCCAAAGATTAGCAAAGATGCAGAATGAATAGTACATCATAGAGGCTCAGCTTACCTGATGTAAACTATCTATGAATAACAAAGATACAGAGACAAAGACTATTATAAAATATTCTTCAGGCTGCATATTTTATGTGACGAATACAAAACCCAACCACTGTTTAAATATAAAGATGTCTATGAATATTGATATCAAAATGCATTTCATCATCAGATTGCTCACATATGATAACCATATATGTTCCTCAGATTTTGAAGCACTTGGAATAACCGACAACATCATTCATAGCAGAAAGTCATATGAAAACACAGGACTGGCCTTCCAGTATGATATGACCAGCTAAACTATTCTCCCAAGTTTTATTTTCCTAGTTTACCATTCAGCTTGTTCCACCCCTCAAAAACTAAGTATGAGGATATGGTTCCAGCATAGCATGCTCACATAACTACTGCTCATATAAGCTGAAGTGTTAAGCCATTCTGAAGCCAGACATCAAAGTAAAAAATGAGATGCCAATTCTTTTCCTCATATTTATTGACAGAATGGAACTTTAAAACTGTCTATTATGGGCCTAAATAAGATAAAAGTCCAAAGATTGTATTCTTAATAAAGCAACTGTTACTAATGTCTACTTTAATAAAACAATTAACAAAATTGAAAGAACGAAGTGAAAGTCACCCGAATCCCAGACGACCATGGGCTACTGTCCCATTAGAGAGATATGACTGGTGGTGATAACCAAAGTGTCTTATTAGCTCATATTTTTAAAAGTGCCCTCATATTTCAGTCCTACCACTAGCAAACATAGTTTCTATTTTTACCCGACCTAATTCCTTTTAAACATCTCTTAGCTTTCCAAATTGGATGACAAGCCAGCATATTTAACCTGTATTTGTTACTGAACTCTTTAAACTGAGGATCCTGAGATCAACTGCTCTTGGTGCTGTTAAGGGGAGTGTACATGTAGCAGCATTGAGAGGTGTAGATTGGCAGTTACTTATAAATCCCCAGTTCCTCCTTCAAAGAGCTGTTTGATTATCAACAAATTCAGAAAGAAAATAGCAGTTTGAATCTGTTGCAATTTTTAAAAACAAGTTTAACCCATACATCTGGTATTTTGACACATGCTTGGCAGATTTACATCAGCAAGTGTGACATTTGAAGTGACATAGATTTGCCAGGTAGCAGATTTATGAACTGCTCAGGAAATTATCAAAGTTGTGGAGATTGAAGATAAATTGAATATCTAAAAAGAACAACTAATGCACAAATTTCAAAGAAAAATAATTCTTTATTTATTAAAGTTTTGCTTAAGGGGTGACAGGTGACAGTGAATGAATAATTGATTTAAGAAATTAGACAGATTGGGCTGAACCTTAGGCTGTTTTGGCAAAGTAGTGGCCACTTTGACCAGAATGCTTCTGGCTGTGGATACCCAACAAGTTTTCTCTATGTATATCATCAAACATATTGCATTAATTGGGGTTCCATTGCTTGTAGTGAGCTTCATATCCAATTTCCACCGCATGTTACTATGCATTACTCCTGGAGCTGCTTGCTACTCACTAGAAATTCTGAAATTGCCTAACATCTCTGACACCACTGTCTTATCTAAAAGAACTTGTGAATCTGAGTTAGTGCTGACAGTCAAGAGCAGGCCTGCATAAGTTTTTGCATTTGTATTGGACAGAGAGAAATCAGCTCCCATTTTTCCCCGGAGCTCTTGCTGGACAGGATGGTACAGAGTCTGCACTTCTCTTCCTCAGGAGTAGTAGTAAGGCCATGATACCAGATTATGTTGGCCTGACCTGAAGTTGCTGTTGTGAGGAATGCATTGAACTATAGGAAGGAGGTCAATGTCTTCTCCACTCTGCCAGCATAAATCCCTTTGATACCTCATAATCACACTGTCCCTGCTACTAAACTCCCCCTCCCACTAAGGCTCATGTTCTACCATTCTCACTATAGATTTCACTTGCTGAGTCTAAAGATAAGAGTGGGACTTTTCTGAGTTAGCCTGAAGATAGCAGCAGGATCACTATGATCAACACTTGAAAAATGTTTAGGTTAAGGTGGATGAGGAAAGCAGGAGAAGGTAGTATGTCTTTGTTGAGCCTCAAGTTAAAGGGTAACTGACAAAGGAAAATCATTTAATTAAGGAAAGGTAGCATAAAAGACAAATGTTGGAGAATTTATCTTGTTTTTGTTCACAGAATGATATAGGAATCTATATTTGGCAGTATGTCACATTGCGTGCGATTCTGGTCTCCTTCTTATCGGAAAGATGTTGTGAAACCTAAAAGGGTTTAGAAAAGATTTACAAGGATGTTACTAGAGTTGGAGGATTTGAGCTATAGGGAAAGATTGAATAGGCTAGGGCTTTTTCCCTTGGAGCGTCAGAGAGTGAGGGGGTCACCTTATAGAGGTTTATAAAATCATGAGGGGCATGGATAGGATAAATAGACAAAGTCTTTTCACTGGGTTAGGGGAGTCCAGAACTAGAGGGCATAGGTTTAGGGTGAGAGGGGAAATATATAAAAGAGACCTAAGGGGCAACATTTTCACTCAGAGGGTATTATGTGTATGGAATGAGCTGCCAGAGGATGTGGTGGAGGCTAGTACAATTGCAACATTTAAAATGCATCTGGATGGGTATATGAATAGGAAGGGTTTGGAAGGATATGGGCCAGATGCTGGCAGGTAGGACTAGATTGGGTTGGGATATCTGGTCGGCACGGACGAGTTGGACCGAATGGTCTGTTTATCATGTTGTACATCTCTATGATTCTAAAAGTCATGTGGAATTATTTTTGTCAGAATTTCAATATAAATGCAAACCATTTGTGTCAAAAAGTGCAAACACATTAAAAGGTTTTATAACATTACCAGTAGCATTGTATGAGACAGTATACAATGAATCAGATTATGCTTTGTTTTAGATGGATGGATTAATTCAACAATATAAAGCATGATACATCAGTTCTTTGCCAAAGTAGGTGTGTGTTTTGTTAAGGTTACAAAGTCTCATTGTTAAGTCAACTCTGGACTTTCACAAATGTGAAATTTTAAAAAAAAATGTGATCCTTAGAGTTGCTTTGGCTTTTTTAAAAATACTTTCTGGAAATATGGTGTAGACATTTAAATGATATAATATAATAAACAGAACAAGTAACACTTGTACTGTTTTATTACTATTATAGGTATACAATCATGCATTCAAAATTAGGATGCATTTGCTCATTACCTTTAAATACAGAAGAGCCCATAGAAAACATGAATGCACAGCTTATTTGGCAATTTCTCTGAGAAAAGTGAAAGGTGCATATTTATAGTGGAAGCAAAATGTTGGTGAGCAGCCCACAAAGATAAAAATGTTCAGCTGAACCTTTTTGCAAGTTGTTAAGTTTCACCCTCCAGAATGAAAGCAGAAATTAGCCTCACTCTAGCAGAACATGTTGGGCTCCCTTCCCACATCTTGCCCCCCATTTTGTCACCCAGCCCCTCCCAACCCATCACAGGAGGGGCTATCAAGATTTAACCCATTACTGTTGTTCCTCAGTAGTTGCTATCTGACATGCTGTGTATCTTCAGCAATCCCGGTTTCTTATAATATGAATTGTGTTTGGCTCTCAAAATGGTGTGGACGAATACTTTGTGCAGTCATACAAAACATCTCTCTTTAAAATTTCAGAGGTGATGCTAACCTTAAATAATTTAGTCAAAGTGATGAAAGGAATGAACTTGCATAAACTCAGAATCCATGTTTTAAAGCACATTACATGCTTTATGAGAATTTCTCACTACCAAGTTGTGGGAGGCCTTTAGAACTGAGATAGCAAGAGTTCAAGGTCTATATATTCCTGTGAGGGTGAAAGGTAAGGTTGATGGGAATAGGGAATTCTGGATGTCAAGAGATATAGAGGCTTTGACCAGAAAAAAGGAGGTATGGGTCAGGTACAGGCAGCTAGGATCAAGAAAATCCCTTGAGGTATACAGCGTTTATAGGAATTTACTAAAGAAGGAAGTCAGGAAGGCAAAAAGGGGACACAAGGTAGCCTTGGCTGATTTGAGAACTTGGGTAAGTTAATGGTCGTATCTTGGGGATAGTCCATTTCACAGTATAGGAGGTGTTGGGTGTATTAGAATGTAGGGAGGTGGATCAATCTTCTGGTCCTGACTAGATATATCCAAGAACACTGTAAGTGGCTATACAAGAAATTGCAGGGGCCCTGGCTGATATTTTTGCATCATCGTTAGCCACAGGTGAGATCCTGGAAGACTGGAGGGTAGTGAATGTTGTGTCCTTATTCAAGAAGGGCTGCACAGAAAAACCTGGGTACTATCGACCAGTATGCCTAATAGATGTGGTAGATAAGTAACTTGAGAAGATTTTGAGAGATAAAATATACGATTAATTTGAAAAGGAATAGTCAGCATAGCTTTGTGTGTGGGAGATGATGCCTCAGAAATTTGTTAGACCTCTTTGATGAAGTGACCAGGAAGGTTGACGAGGACAAGATGGTAGATATAGTCTATTTGGATTTCAGTAAGGCCTTTGATAAGGTTCCACATGGTAGGCTGTTCTGGAAGATTAGATCGAATGGAATCCGAGGGAACTGATAAATTGGATACACAATTAGCATGGTGGTAGGAAGCAGAGGGTAACAGGGGGAGGATGATTGTCAGACTGGAAGGCTGTGACTAGTGGAGTGCCTCAGGGGTCATTGTTGGGTCCATTGCTGCTTATTATCTATACCAATGATTTGGATGAGAATGTACAAAGCATGATTAGTAAGTTTGCTGATGACACTAAAATAGGCGATATCACGAACAATAGGAAGATTATCAGAAATTGCAGCAGGAACTTGATCAGCTGGGGAAGTGGGCTGAGAAATGGCAAATGGACTTTAATATAGATAAGTGAGAGGTGTTGCATTTTGGAAAGTCAAATCAAGATAGGAGTTTCATGAGTAATGGTAGGGCCTTAAGGAATGTAATGGAACAGAGGGACTTTGTGTTCAGGTGCACGGTTCTCTGAAAGCGGAGTCACAGGTACACAGGGCAGTGAAAGTAACATTTGGCCCACTGGTCTTCATCAGTCAGAGCATTGAGTATAGAGGTTGGGAGTTATGTTGCAGGACGTTGTACAGGACGTTGGTGAGGCTGCACTTGGGGTATTGTGAATTGAATTGAATTGAATTTATTGTCACGTGTACCAAGGCACAGTGAAAAGCTTTGTCTTGCGAGTAATTCAGACAGATCACAGAGTTAATTAGCATAGGTAGTAAATAATAGGTAAACAACAGCAAAAGCAAAAACAAAAGTGCAGGTAAATGTTAAGAGTTTGTGAGTTCATTCAGTATTCTGACAACAACAGGGTAGAAACAGTTACAAAACCAGCTGGAGCATGTATTCATACTTCTGCACCTTCTCCCCGATAGTAGAGGTTGTAGAAAAGCATTGCCAGGGTGGGATGGATCTTTGAGAATGCTGGTGGCCTTTCCTTAACAGCGGGCCTGGAAGATGGATTCTATAGATGTGACGTTGGTCTTTGTGATCGTCCAGGCTGAGTTCATCATGCTCTGTAATCGTCTCTGATCTTGAATGGTACAGTTGCCAGACCAGGTAGTGACACATCCAGACAGAATGCTCTCGATGGCGCACCTATAAAAATTGGTAAGGGTATTCGCCATCATGCCAAATTTCCTCAGGTGTCTGAGGAAGAAGAGGTGTTGTTGGGCCTATGTAACCAGTGTGTCCACATGAAGAGTCCAAGAAAGTTTGTTGTGGATGACCACTCCCAGAAGCTTGACATTGTCCACTCATTCCACCTCTGATCTGTTAATGTGTAGGGGGCATGAGTAACATCTCGCTGAAAGTCAGTCATGAGTTCCTTAGTTTTGCTGGAATTGAGAGCTAGGTTGTTCTCAGTGCATCCATTTTCCAAGTCTTCCACCTTCCATCTGTAATCTGTTTCATTGCCATCTGAGATTTGACTGACTATGGTGGTGTCATCAGCAAACTTGTAAATGGCAGTGGTCTGGTATTTGGCAACGCAGTCATGGGTATACAGTGAGTATAGTAGGGGGCAGAGTACACACCTCTGGGGGGGGGGGGGGGGGCTCCAGTGTTGAGAGTTAGTGAGGATAAAATATTGTCCTCAAACTTCACTGATTGTGACCTGTGGGTCAGGAAACTAAGGATCCAGTTGCAGTGAGTGGGGCTTAGTCCAAGATCATTAAGTTTAGTAATCAGTTTTGAGGGGATAATAGTGTTGAAGGCTGAACTGTAGTCAATTTGTAGGATTCTTACGTAACTGTTTCTGGTGTCAAGATGTGAAAGGCAAGTGATATTGTATCTGACGTGGATCTATTGGTCCGATAGGCAAATTGGAGTGGGTCAAGAGTAGTGGGGAGGCTGGAGTTGATTAATGCCATGACCAGCCTTTCAAAGCACTTCAAGACCACCAAAGTTAGGGCCACTGGGCGGTAGTCATTGAGACATGCTGCATAGTCTTCTTAGGCACAGGGATAATGTTGTCCCTCTTGAAACAGGCAGGGACAGTGGTCTACTGCAGGGAGAGGTTGAAGATATCCAAGAAGATCTCTGCCAGTTGATCTGCACATGCCCTCAGTGCACGGCCTGGTACTCTGTCTGGTCCCATCGCTTTCCTTGGATTCACACGAAGGAAAACTGATCTGACCTCTGATGCAGTGACTGTTGGGATAGGTTCATCAGGGCTTGTTGGAATAGGTGTTACCTCTCTGCTGAAATTCTGCTCAAAGCGAGCATAGAAGATGTTGAGACGATCTGGGAGGGATGTGTCATCGTCTGCAATTTTGTACTGTGTTGAGCTTTGGTCACCTTGCTACAGGAAGGATGTTATTAAACTGGAAAGAGTGCAGAAGAAATTTACAAGGATGTTGCCAGGATTCAACAGTCTGAGCTAGAGAAAGAGGTGGGACAAGCTATGACCTTTTTCTTTTGAGCTTAGGAGACTGAGACGTACCTTATAGAGGTTTATAAGATCATGAGAGGCATGGATAGGGTGAATGCACTCAGTCTTTTTCCCAGAGTTGGGGAATCGATGTCTAGAGGGCATCAGTTTAAGATTAGAGGGGAGAGAATAAAAGGGAACCTGAGATGCAATGTTTTTGCACAGCAAGTGGTATGCAATTGGAATGAACTGCCAGGGGAAGTGGTTGAGGCGGGTACGTTAACGACATTTAAAAGGTGTTTGGACAAATACATGGAGGGGAAAGGTTTAGAAGGATATAGGCCAAATGCAGGGAAAGCGGGTGAGCATGGAAGGAGATTTTAGTCAGCATTGACCAGTTTTGGCCAAAGGGCCTGTCTCCATGCTGTAGGACTTTATGACTCTATGACTCTTTATGTCACTACAACATAACACCCTGTGACACATCCTGGAAACTACATTCACAACATGCAACGTTTGAATAGAACGTCTCAGAAAAAGTGACAGTGCTCATTTCTGAGCAGGTTTGAGTGATAACAAGTTGCTCACAGCAATATGTCATCTTCACTTGACATATTGCAAGATTTTTCTTCCTCTTCTCAGTTCCCAGGCAAAACAAGATTGGCCTTACTTTCTTTCAAATGACATTTCTGTTTAAGAAGTGTTTAGTGTGCAAATAATTTAAGGACCTTCTTTTTCTATATTTAGAACAAGTTAATGATTTCTGGTAAGTCTGACAACAGACACATTCAAAAATGCAGCCACCCCTCGCCTTTCATAATTCCCAAAAGAAAGCTTCAGTTCTGTATTTAATGATGCTATTTGAGAGAGAATGTTATATCTTTAATGCTGCAGACAATGTTCTATTTGGTTCCTGTCTGTCATGTCATTGTTGGCATTTTCCATCTGAATATTATCTTCAGCTACCATGCAACATTTTCCAATTTAAAGATCCTACCACAGAACTAAAAGCGGCAGCAATAAGAAGTCAAAATTCTATGCTAATGCCATGTAGCACGAGGAGATTTTTGGAAAGCACCTTCCTGAGGTGACCTACATTTTGTACATCTGCAGTAAATGATCAGTTATTGTCACTGCAAAGAAATGATAAATAGTTTACTTCTAAAATAGCACTTTTTGAAGCAGATTAGTAATGGTGGCTGCAACTGTCTGAGTGTAGCCGATTGCTTTCTAATTTCACACTGATTGAATTTAGTGCTTCAAACTACGACACTGAATGAAAATTACTTCATTATACGAATGTACAGCCTTTTCAGTAAAATTATCTGTCAGTTTGCCTTGTAGTCTTCAACAGCCTTAACAGCTTTTAAAAATGAAATATTCATAAATCTGACACATCTGAAATAAGAATGTCGTTTGGCCATTAATCAGTCACCCACAAACGTTTATCACAAAGTTGAGAACAAAACAGTAACTCAATACTTGTTTAACTTTCTATCAACATTAACAGTTAAAGAAAAAGCAAAGTCACTCTAAAACATCATAATTATTAGATGAAGTCAATGATTGAGAAATTCAACCACAGAGGGTCTTTATTTTGTGTGTTTAAATAACTTCCAAAATATCCAACTTTGGGAATTTTGAAGTGTATAGCTAGCTATATTGGTATGCTGAAAATGCAGAGTACAGTGACCTTGCCAACTATAGGATTTTTGCCATTAACTCTTGCCACCAACTCTATGCATCTCTACGGAAACTATCTCAGTCGAAACCAAGCAATTTGCAACCTTGGTTTGTGATGATGCAGTTCGAAGCATAAGTTTGATTTATGACCAAAACTACCTACTTCCACCTTCAAAATGATCACTAGTGTCCAACCCACCTCAGCTTATCTGCTGCTGATACCATTATCAATGCCTTTTTTAAAACTCTGAACTCAACTATCCCAATGCTGTCCTTGCTGCCCTCCCAGTTATTTTGGAATCTGGGGCCATCCTAAACCCAATACAACCCATATCCAGCCCTGATCACACGTCATCTTAGAGTTCACTTAACTATGTGGCTCCCAGATGGAGTCTCCAATAAATTAAGAATTTTCATCCTTCTTTATAAATACTTTGTTTTGACTAATCTCTGCAACCTCTTCCAAAATGTTTCTGTCTCTCTGGTCTGATCTGTTGAGTATCTCTAATTTCAATTACACTCCTTTGCTCCCTCCTAAACTGCTCCCTCCTAAACTGCTATGTTTTGTAAGGCTGTCCCAACACTTAATTTCTCCACCTCAGACCCCTTCCAGGTATATGCATGATTACAGTTTCACAATCTGCAGTGTACAAGTGCATCTCCTAGGTGATGTTGCCATATTTACCAGCACCATTCTATGCATTTAGCCACGTTATGAGACCAGTTAGAATGAGAAAGCAGATGCCCTGAATGTCTCAATAAAGATATCACTAGTTCATTCAGAAAATTCATTAAATAAAGCAGACCCTACTGCATTAAAGTTCAGTTACCACAGAAAGATCATATTGCATTTCTGTGCAAGATACTCAAGAAGCTGTCATGATGCCAGCCCTGTGCCAGTCCAGGGGCAATGATGGCATTGTGAGGCCAAACGAGATCTCTTGCTATATCACACAAAACTCAAACTCACAGTGACTTTGCCCACCCTGAACCAACTATTTTTGCAGTTGCAGTTTGCAGCATGGAATGCAACTCGTGGTGGACACCATCAACACTGGGTTCCACCTAATCATCTGGTAATTCCCATAGCCTCCATGTCCCCTTTCACCTCACACTAACCCAACAGTCCCTTTCCACCCATGCCCCACACCACACTTAACTTTGCCAACAACTGACGTTCCTGTCCCTAAACCCTGACATCACAACTCAAATCTGCTCACCCTGGGTCCTCTATACTCATCCATGCAGGCCAATAACCATCCCTCATGGAGCCCACCACACCTTCTAATGCTGTTGTGTCTTCCCTCTTTGTACCCTGAGCTTTCTCTGTCACTGTTCTTGATCCCACCTTAACTTACACTTCTGCTTGTCCCCCTGCCCCCACACCAATTGTCTTGACTGCCCTACCCCTTTTGGCACTGATCTTGTTTTGCCCTAAAGCAACTTGCTGCTTGCACCATACACAATGCTCAATGCACAGACCCCCAGAATTGCATTCACTCCCAACACCTGATTGACTTTGAAGAGTGAGATATTATTGACCAGATGCCTCACTGCTGTCTTTGCAGTTCTCAAACTGATGATATGCAATTTCCTGATGTCTTGTAATAGTCCGACAAACTAATTATTGCCCAGATTATCAGTGGACAGATCTCCCTGACTAGCCTGAGAAGTTGGCTGACTGTGGCCAATCCCTGGATTGTGTGTGGGCAGTGCCCTTAACTGGCAGTTTGAAGAACCCCTGACTGCCAGTGGGCCTCCATGACTGGATTGAGGACTAGCCTTCACTTACTTTCCAATCTGATTATTTGGTAGATTAAACATGCAGTGTGTTCACCACAATACTGAGAGCCTTTAAGCTCTGCTGAAACACCAATGTACCAACAGGCATGGCATGGCAAGAAATTCAATGCATGGATGCTACAAACCTGCAGTAGATGCTAAGTAAGCAAGCAATACGAGATCAAGCAAGCAGCCTTGAAATGAAGCCCTGTCCAATCAGACCCTGTACACAAAGTGCCCTTAAAGCAGCCATTCAATGCTAGTTGCTGGAGTAAATGGCAGGAGGAGGTTTATAGGACACAAAGGACAAATGCTGTAGTTATTGGAGACCAATCATTTCAATCCACAACATCACTGCAGTGTAGCATGTTTAATCAAACCACCTTCATCTGCTTTTGCATTGATATTTGCACAATGTATAGCATTGCTTATGCCTCCATAGACACTAAGCAGTCCAATAGCCAAGGGAATATATTTAAAGCAGAAAGCTAAGAGGAGAGTTGAGGTGAAAAAATTTTCTCAGGCTGTGATGGGAGTCTGGAACTCACCGCCTGAAATGGTGGTTAAGTCAGAAGCTCTCAAAGCATTTGAACAGCATTTTGTGCAGTCAGGTCCTTGTAGACTATGTGGACATGATGAGCTGAATGGACTGAATGGCATCTTTCAATGCTGTAAACATTTATCAATTTTTAAGCTTATAAACTGAATTGTCCAGTCACATTAACACTGGCAACAACAGGTCACAGGCTGGGAAATCTGTGGCAAATAATTGTGATGATACTGTGGCTTTAAGAGATATAATTTGTCCCTTTGTTATGAAGAACATTTGTGACAGAGGATCTGAGCAGTCTGCTCAAAGTCAGTAAAATAAACAGCTTGTGGTGTCTTGAGTATTTTTAAAGTTGGAATAATTGAAGGAGCATGAATGGTTGGGGTCAATCTCCCAGTGGAGGAGGATTTTTAATTTTAGCTTTTAACAGCTGCTAGGATCTTGAAGCTGGATGTCAAAGCTTTTATTCCTCTTTCTATTACAGCTAAAAGTTCGGGTTCACTTCCTACTGCTAGAATTGTATGTGAGGCAATCTAGTTTACTGAATTTACCTTTGCCAAGGGTGTGTTTATGGGATGTTACTGCATTGGAACAGCTCATTTTTAATAGTTTTTATATATATATACATGCACACACATATATTTTATATATATACATATATTATATATAATATATATTATTTTGTTAAATACTTCGTTAGAGTTACAGTTAAGTCAATTCTTGTATTTTTACCCTGTCTGTGTTTTAACTGTAGTGTAAAAATAAAGTGTGTTTGCTTAAAGTTGAGTAGTTTGACCAATCAAATTGCATCTGACACACAGCACCTTACATTTTCCTTTAATGTACGAAACTTTAGGGCTTAGGTTATCTTCACAATACATTATGAAGAGCTTTGGTCTGCTCCATAACAAAAGTAACTTACTGACTCCCAAAGGCTTTCTACCATCTGTAAGGCAAAAGTTAGGAGTGCAATGGAATAATTTCCAATTATCTGGTGAGCACAGCTCCTACACTCAAGAAACTTGACATCTTTGGGAGCAAGGTAGCTCACTTGATTACCACCTTGTTCATAAAAAAAAATCACTCCCTCTACAGAATTGTAGCAGTGTGTACCATCTACAAGATGAATTATAGCTCTCACCAAGGCTCCTTCCAAATCATGACTCTTACTCCTTGAAGGACAAGAGCAGCAGATAAATGGGAGCAGTAACACCCTCAAGGTCCCCCCAAAACCATACACAATTCTGACTTGGAATGATATCACTGTTCCATAATTGTTGCTGGGTAAAATTCCTACAACTCCCTTCTTAACAACACTGTGGATATACCTACTCTGTATGGACTGCAACAGTCCAGGTACCAGCTCACCACCACCTTCTCAAGAGTAATTAAGGTTGATCAATAAGTGCCAGCTGACCCAACAATGCCCAATTCCCATGAATTGGAAGGATAATGTCTGGTCAATCACAGACATTGCTCTCGGCAAATAACTGTGATTGACCAGACATTATCCTTTCTATTTCATGGGACAAATGACCCTTTGGAGATAAGGGTTACTCTGTAACTGGCTGATGATTTTCATACTGTCATAACAGTGAGATCTAGAACAGGAAGAATGAAAGCTACATGACTTCAAGACATGTCATTGTGTAACCAACCAAGATGCTGATGAGGCAATTCAGGTGCCTGGTCTGATTTGTAGGTGCATTCACTATTAGCAGCCAAGATTTCTAGATGATCATGACTTGCTGAGTCTTGCACAACATAACACGACAAAAAGGATTGGAGCAAAAGCGGAGAAAGATGATCATTACTCCATATCTTTGGATTTGCAAGAGTTGAAGGAGTTGGATAAACCCAATGTAGTGAGGATAGCACAGTTCTCAGATTCCAGCGATATTCAGAATAGCGAGTTCCAAGGATGGGCAAGTGAACAAGAATGATTATAAGAAGTATTTGAATTCCCATTTTGATATGCCCATCCTTCATCCTCCAAGTAATCTCCACCCTTATTTCCCTGATATCCAAGTGTTGGAGATTACTTTGATGCAAATTAATGAGATATTGAATGGCTAAATGAGGCTTTCCTCAATTCTGCTTAAGATATCAGTCTGTGTTTGCAGCCAATTGGTAAGAATGAGCATGCACTTGAATGCTAGATGGTTTCAACTTCCATGCAGATGACCACACTTTTCAAGGACAAGGGCATCAGCATGAAGGCCTGTAAATCATGGCACTCCTGCTACAGATGGAGTCTTCCAATCGTTTGCATGGGAGGAGAACTTCACACTGTTCCAGAATAGAATTTATTGAAGATTTTATTGAGATGTTGTATTTGATCCTGAGATAAGATTATGAACTCATATCCACATTATCACCGAGACTACCTATTTCCATAGCTATAACATTGCCTATTACCATCCCTGCCTCAAGTTCTGCTGCTGAGACCCTCATCAATGGCTTTATGAGCTCTCGGTTTGGCTGTAAGCACTTCTGTTTGGCCACCTGCATTCTAAGTTTCACCAATTTGGGCTTTACCAAATCCGTGCTGCTTATGACCTAACATGCATCGTTTCCCTTCACATATCATCCCTGTGCTCACTATCTATATTGGCTCATTTGTTAAGCAACAATTTAACATTAAGTTCTGATTGTTGCTCACAAATCCCTCAAAGTCCTGCCTCATCTTTGTAATTTCCTCCAGCCTTACAGCCAATGTTCTTGCAAATTATTTCCATCTAGGTGCAGAATGACTTCTATTATCTGCACCAACATCAAGGTAATATGCAGAGAAGTGCCACTAGGAGAACCAAAAACATAATTAGTACCTTTTTAAAAAGCCACTGTAGGTATGAAACAAGTAGAAAGAATAACATCCACTCTCACCCCTGCCTTTGAGACTGTTACATGTTGATCCACAAACTGCCAGATTTACTGCATTACTGCATTCAGTTCTAAATGCACTATTGTGGCACTTGAACTCCCAATGCCTAGATTTTAAGTTCAGTACTACCAGTACATTGCAGCTTGTGTTTTATTCATTTCCCAGAAGGAAAGTTAAATGGATAGAGATAGTTCAAGACTAGTATTTTTATTTTCAACAGACAAGCTCAAATAAAAATAAAAAGAGGAAAGAAGTTTTTTGAATCGATTGATAATGTTAAAAAGTTAAGCTTTTTTCAGATTATTCACTGCTTCCTTGACATAAAACCACTTTGGATAATGAGGAAGTAGGTTTGGGTGCTTTATTTTTATCTATTAATTTCCTGTTGTGGGGATCCAACCAATTCTTTCTCATGAGTTAGAATGAGAGCAAACTTCATTTAACCATCAGGTTATGTATGGCTGTGTGACACTTGATAGATTGTTACATACTGCATGTGTCTTTGGGGATGCTTGATTGATGTGTTATCTTTGTGTTCTCGAGAATACAATACATTATTAATAAAGCTCACTTTTAGTACTGCCTGCGTTCATTTTGATTTGACTAGAATCAGTCAGAATGATAGCAATATCTGTTTGAATCATTTTTTTCAAGAAAGGTTTGACTTTTATCTGTTCGTAAACATTGTATATTGTTTTTAAAAAGATCTACCCAGCCTGCTGTGCACGATGTGAAAACTAAATAGCTTCCTTTTTTGAAGCTTGCGTATCAAAGCTTTTGTCGTAAATGTTTTTCAAAAGATGTCAAGCTAAATTGACAGCATGTATATGAATAACAGTAAATTAAATAGAACAGAGGGCAAAAAGTTATAGGTGGGTGGACACTTTGAAATCTCCCCTCCCCTAAGAAAAGTTAATGATGAGCTGACATGCCAACAACAAACCTGCTATTGTGTGCTGCGGGTACACTTTCGCCCCTGACTGTGAGAAATGACACTCTCTGGAGCTGGTGGCTAATCTAATTGAACAGAAGCTCCAGCAGTCCTGGTCGTGCCAAAGCTCCATAGTGGCGATTGTGGGGACTGCAGAAAGGACAACAGAGAAGGTCTGATGAATTGCAGAATAAGGTCAACTCGGGAGCTTTGGGCAACCACTCTTTTGGCATCTTGGATGGGATTTAAAAGATGTCCAAATATGAAAGAATGGCGTACTATCTTCTCAGGTTAGTGATGACGTGGGGTAGTGGGAGAACGATCATCTTTCTTTGTGCCTTTTTAAACACTGCAGAACAAAAGGGAGTCTTGCCCTCATTGTCTGTCTATGGCAACCATTTTATGGCACAGGCAATGCACTATTGGGGTCAATTGTGTTTTTAAGTTCTATTAACCTTTAAATATTTATTTATATTGTTGTTCCGGCTGCTGATTTTGTTGTCACCAACACTGTCTAATATGGGTGTGAGCTCGGGATGGGTGGGAAGGTGTTGTACTGGGCTCCTGAACTATATTACATGTTCACCCCTTTGCCAAATCACATCTGGTGAGAGTATGTAATACCTCACCTAGAGTTACATGAAAATATATATCTCAGTCAATATGTTAGGGTTTCTACAGGATTGAAAGTTTGACTTTTTTGAAAATAATTGATGCATTTGCTTGTATTGTGTTGCAACGTATTAACCTTTCACCCACCATTTTCTGATTCATGAATTATGTCAAAATGCCTCAATTGGCATATAAACACAGACAGAATACTATTTGTGAAATGGGAGTGATTATTCCAAACCCCAAAATGGCTGCCAAAATGGTACACCATGCAGATGGAGGAAAAGACTGTGCATGCATCACTGACATTCCCCAACCCTCCCCGGCACAGTGGTGTCAGCACCTGTGCACATGCAGACAGCATCCACAATGGCTGCTACAGGATGCTGAGTTGGTGATGAGATTGCTGAGTGGGGGGGGGGGGGAGAGCTGGGAATGTTGGGACTAAGTGGGAATTCCCCTCATTAGTGGAGTAGCTCCCGACCACCTAGGAGTCATTCACTACACTGCATCATAGCATCAGGCCCAGCTCAATAAATGGCTTTTCCAACAGTTACAGCTGTTGGGAAAACATGCCGGCAGTGGAAATGATTGAAACAATTAGACTTTCTAACTTATTAACATTTTCTTCCTGGGATCAAAGGAAATGCTCCTCTGGCCCCAGAAGGACAGTACAAACTTCTTCTGTGCTATCACTCCCTTTCATCTGTCACAGAAGTTTGATGTGACTTTTCCTTCAGCCCCTTCCATCTGACATTGTGCTCTCACCCACTGGCCAGCTTTGGCTCCTTGCTGAATTTGGAGCTGGAAACTGTCTGGTAGTTTCTCATTCTTGGACTCATTCTGGTGAGTTCACATTATATACACAGTAATATTGCTCTTATTAGTGAACAATTCTTTGAGTTTTTCATTCTTATGAAATTTCCTATTTCCTTTTCAATTATTCTCAAAACTATTTTCATCCTTGTTTTGTCATCAAACCCTTTTACAATCCAAGATCCAATTTTGTTATCTGGGCCAACATGGCACATATTGTTACAGTTCACTTGAGAATATATCTTTAAGAAAGTCCTGAGATTTACATATGATAGAACTGAAACCAACATGCCCATTCTAAAATATGAGAGACTTAACAAACAATTCAGGTCTTTTTCAATAGATAATTGCAGTTACATCACACTGTAAACTTTTGCTATAAATTCTGTGTCTTACGATCTTATACTCCACAACCACCTAATGAAGGGGCAGTGTTTCAAAAGCTACTGCTTCCAAATAAATCTGTTGTGTTTCGTGTTATGTGATTTTTAACTTTAAAGATCTAGTTTAACTTATTTTACCCAAATCGATTTTATGGCTTCATAAAATAATTCGGAGCAGAGGCAATTCAGCTTTTTGAAATGCTTTTTGAAGATTACATATCGTTATCAATGTTCTGAAGGTTAAAATTTCCTACTCTGATCATTTTGGGAAGTCAACTTAAGGACTTCACATCTGACATACTCAAAACTGAGTAAAGACTGCATCTTTTTATTTCACTTCATTTTTGATTATGGACTGATTTGGGAAAGGGGCTTTAAAAAATGGTTGTCGAAAGAATTGCTGCAGTTTTAAGAAACAAGTTATTGAAACTTATTGTAAGCAGTCTTTACACAGGTATTTTATTCGAGCTGTGGATAAAACTGTTTGTGGTAGGTGTAGCAGCACCAGGGGTTGTACACAAACGGAGATTTCGTCAGCAACAAGTTATTGATTGATTTGTGAAGTTTTGACCAGTTGTGGATGTTCAAGGCCATCAGCCTGACAACAACTGTCTGATTAGCTCCTGAGTAACTGAACAGCTTATGGGCTTGAGTGAAACAGGCAGAGGCCTTTGGACTGCATAATGGAAAGGTTTTATGTCTAAAGCCGGAAGAAAGACAGTTTATCTTCTTTAACCAATTGCGATAAATTGCTGTTTTTAACCAACAAGTTAGACATTTTGTACTTCATCAAGCTGCCAATCTGTGCCTCCTGTGAAGAACTGAGAGAACCTGAAGGGAAAGATCAGAGAACTGGAAGAACTTGGGAAAACAAAAAGAACACTCCTTTGAATCCTGAGGACAGGTGCTATTGAAGTTTCCCCTCTTTTGTTTGTTTCCTCCATCCACTTGCCTGTATATGTTTGTGGACAGAGGGAGAATTTATAAAGGGGTCAGAGTTTTAACTAATAGAGTTATATATAGACAGTTCATAGTTATTTACTTGTGGTTAAAATCTATATATCTGTAATAAATAGTTATTCTTGTTAAGTACAGAAACCCGGTCCATGTTTTCTGTTAACCTAAATCTTTCCAAAGATAAATTGGTGACATTGTACTTTGATAACTTTTTAAAAATTGTGACTTCTATGGGAGTTGTGGGCCTTGATTTCCTGTGCACTACCTCAGTGAGGCAAGACAACTGCAAAAGTTTAACTGATTTACATGTATGTCATTCAGGAATTTAATGGAAATTAACATAAAGTGTGAGGAGAGGCAGTTTAGATCAAGTCAACAACAGAAGTGTGGCTTTCAGAGGATAGGTTGACAAAGTCCCCAGTTGACCTTCTCAGTCAGAGCATATTTGGCAAGGTGGCAAGAACATGGAACAAAGAGCAGTACAGCACAAGACCAGGCCCTTTAGCCACAAAGAGGTATCAGACTTGTAACTATCTATTATTCCTTACCTGTAGTGAAATGAGTGATGTCCTGAACAGTGCTGATTGGGTTGTTGTTTTTAAATGAATACAGATTAAATGGGAATAGATTGTTGTTCAACTCTTCCCAGAGATTATAATTTGGTGTTGTCCATCGTCCAGACACAACATCATAATCACGACGGCCCAAATGTAAAAGCTTTGTCAGGGGATCATAAAGCCCGCCATGAAAACCGATGATAACTTGAAAATCAGAGTTGGAGTCCTCGTAAATATCTCCGTAGGGTGTGTATTGTATCTGCTTAATTAATTGCCCAGTATTACTGAACACAGCTAAGGGAGTCCCTGTATTATCACAGGTTACGTAAAACTCTTCACCATTGCTGATCTCCATAGCTATGAGATGACCTTGAAGATCGTAGTAGAGAGACGTGATTTCAGAGTTGGTATGGTTATACAAATGAGTGATTCTGGTTGGATGAATCAGATCAGCATAAAAAAACTGCAAGCTCTGCCCAGTGTTTGATTTACTTGCTACACGTCTTCCCAGTCCATCATATCCATACAGCATACTCCAACCTGCAACATTATTGTATGCTCTGTTGAGTAGACCATTGGAGTTGTAGTCAAATATAGTATCACCCCTCTGGTGGAGGAAGCCATCTTCATCCATTTTGTACTCTACTTCTCCGAGCCTGGTAATCCTATCTCGCAGGTCATATCTCAGTGGAGTTAGTTGACCACTATTTTCATAGCTCATCAGGTTAATGTTTCCATTTAAGTCATAGCTGTAGCGCCATTGAGGTTTGTTGTTGATAGAAACAGTTTGCAGTTGTCCATCAGCATCATATTCATATGAGTACTTGGTAAGATTGGTATCAGTCCCCACTCTTATCTCACACACTATCATACGTCCCATGTTGTCATACTGAATAGTCATCCAATATGTAATGGATCTCAGGATCTCAAATTGGACTTCTCTCACTTGGCCATTGGTATTAAATCGCTTGGTGTGTGTCATAACAGTGGTCGTTATAATCTGGTTTAGATCATAATAGATTACACTAAACTTCCCAAATTGCTCTGTCCGCCCTGAAACATCATCATGACGATATAGATCAATGGGCAGAGGAGTTTCATTGATCATTGCTTGCATGCTCGTGATTCGAAGGTTATTATAACTGTAGTCAAAGCGAGCATTGACAAGATTGTCATCACTGAACCTGAAGATCTGTCGAGCAATAAGAGGGCCTGTTTGTCGAAAGCGGACTGTACAGGTAAATCCTTCATGTATCAACTGGATGGTTTTAATGACACCAGCTGCTTCATCGTAAGTGAAGTTGACCTGAGTGGTATCATAAATAATCTCAGAAAACTTGGACAGTTTAGTGTATTTGTAGACTACCATTCGTCCAGTTCCTAAGTACAATGTTTGAAGTAAGCGCCCATCCTCAGTGTAATCCTGTATAATGGAGGCACTGCGGTCAGGTGGACTGTAGATGTTCCTATAATATCCTACAGAGCAAATGGTTTGTAAAGTATGTCGAACCATACTGGGCATGGTGACCGAGAAAAGTCTGTCAATCTGATCGAAGTCAAAAATGTACCTTCGCTGGCTATGCAAAAGAAGTGTCACAGACTGTTGAAAAATAAAACTAAAAGTTATTTAATGGAAATTTCAGATATTCAAAACCAAACAAACCTTGAGACATTTTCGAAGAAGTAAAACAATACTGTTGGTGGAGTTAACCACAAATATGGTGCTATTGTGAACCAGAAATAAGCAATGGGAAACTGTATGGTTTCCAACACATAGCTTTGACATCACCTGAGTTGCAAATTGTATGAAATCAGAAACCAATGAAATTCTATGGAATTCCTGAATACATTGGACACAGATTGTAATGAATTTAATTGTTTTCATTGCTATAGGTGTGGGCAAATAACTGCATTTAAGACACATGAGTAGAGTTTGAGCTGGGCATCACAATTCAAGTTTCATCTGGAATGTAAATGGAATTAATTCTCCCTCCACCTCAGGTTGACACTGTACTCTCTATTTGCTCCAATGAAATTCAGCAGAAGCATGTAGAGCAAAAGTTTCTTTTTGGTCTTTCCAGACTCGACACCAAGCTTGGCAATTTCATATCATAACATTTCCCATCATTTCTTTTGGATAGGACCGAATGGTGATCATTTAACTATTCTGAATTTACACTTCCTCAAATTCAGTTTTTTTGATTATCTACTTGCCCATAACTATCCCGTTTTGCCTTGCATTATTCTCTTTTTTTTGTTTATTTAAGTTCTCCTGCTTTCCATCCTACCATAACCATTCCCTTTTCTTCCTCCCCTTCCTTTCTTTTCACTGCTTCTTTGCTTTCTTCAAACATGCTCCATCTTTGACCTCCCAGTTCTGATGATGACAGATTATTGGCTTGAAACATTAATTTTGTCTCCCTCCAGATGCAGCCTGATTTGTTGAATAATTTTTGGTATTTTCTGATTTTACCAGCATTTGCAATACTTTACATTTGTTTTATACCTCCAAAAAGTAACGCTGCAAAAACAGATAAATGCAGAGTTATCTTTCATCAGAATTGGAAGAGGTTACTGATAAACAGCTCATTTGCATAAGCAGAACCAGAGTGAATTGTTTGATGGTGAGGACACAGTGACTAAATAGCAGAAATAATAGCGTGTAAGTCAAAAGAAGTTGATAATTAGATAAGAAGCACAAAAATAACCCTGGATTTTGACACCACCCTTCTTTGTCAAAGTATGTGCCAAAGTGTTTTAGAATCCACATAGTATTTCTGGACTGCTTCTTGTTGAAACACAGGAATACGACAGCTAATTTATGCACAGAAAACTTGCACAGATTTCAATGTGAGATTTCCCAGACAATTTATTTCTGTGATGTAATGATCCTATCCACAAGATACCAAATCCAACAGTGCAATGTTCATATAATACTGCACTGTAATGTTTGCCTTGATTTTTGCACTCAAGGATTTGGACTTGTTGAAACTTTATTGCTGGAACAGCACAGCAGGTCAGGCAGCATCCAGGGAACAGGAGACTCAACGTTTCGGGCACAGGCCCTTCTTCAGGAATGAGCAGAGAGTGTTCCAAGATTTGGACTTGGACTCACTACCTTATAACTGAATATAAGGTAACCGAGTCATGGTCGACAGAAAGGGACAACAGAAACAACTGGAGGAATGAATGGAAAATCGGGCAGTTTTTGTCAGCTAAGGATATTAAGAAATATGGAGCCAAGGCAGAGGTTGTAATTAAGATACAGAAAAGCCATGACCTAACTGGATGGTGAAACAGACTCATGGGCTAAATGGCATCCTCCTGTTTGTGTGTTCCTCTAATACAAGTGAACAGCATTTACAAAAGAACGAAGAGAAGGTGGAAGAGAAAAATTATGCATCCACGAATGATAAAAGGGCGGCACGGTGGCTCAGTGGTTAGTACTGCTGCCTCACAGCACTAGGGTCCCAGGTTCAATTCCAGCCTTGGGTTACTGTGCAGAGTTTGCACATTCTACCCGTGTCTGTGTGGGTTTTGTCTAGGTGCTCCGGTTTCCTCCCACAGTCCAAAGATGTGCAGGTCAGGTGAATTGGCCATGCTAAATTGCCCATAGTGTTAGATGCATTAGTCAGAGGGGGATGGGTTACTCTTCAGACTTGCTGGGCTAAAGGGCCTGTTTCCACATTGTAGGGAATCTAATAATCTAAAATAAAAGCAACAAGATAAATTGTAAAGTGTTTAATTGTGGGCGGATGTTAAATGGCAAGCAACAAGAAACATTTTCTTGGCTAGCTGAGGGTACAGGAATATAATGGGAGAACGCTGTACAGAAATACAGGATCCTCACCAACTTGTAGCCTCACCTTTTCCATTTCATCGACTTTGGAACAACAGAAACTGCTTTTCGAGCACTAATGTCACATCAAGTGCCATCTAGCCATTAGCATCCACTTCAAGGTGACCAGGGTTGTTGGGAGGCAGCAGTATGTAAGCTGGGCTATAGGTGTTGATGGAAAGGGTGTGGAGAGAACAAGTGAGAGGGTGGGGTTGGGGATGGAATCTGCAGTGCCTGGGGTGGAGCAGAATGCAGGAAGTTTGAATGGAATGAAGAGTGTGGGGTTGGGGGGGTGGGATTTGTTGGTGAGCATTTGGGATGGTCAGCTTTGCCAGCGAATGGACTAAACACAGATCTGTGACGGGAGTGATGGTGATTAGTGCTTGAGCTATGGCTGAGTGTGACAAGTGTTGGAAGTCACAGGGACAGTGAGCTAAGCTGAGGGTGGCGAAGGGTGCTGGAGTGCTTTGTTATGATCGAAAGGGATATGCTCCTGAACAGGCTTTACTTCTGCTAACAATAGCTCCAAATAAATATGGTAAAAATGTGTATAACTAGCAGGCAAACAACCAATCTTACGCACTGGGAGACTTCAGAGGACCATTAGCAAGGGTTAAAAATGTGATGCTGGAAAAGCCCAGCAGGTCGGGCAGCATGAGAGGAGCAGGAGAATTGACATTTCGAGCATAGGCCCTTCATCAGGAAAGGGTTTCCCAGTGCAGATTAGTGTTTACGTTGGTTCCCCAGAAGTTCTGATCAATTATGCGTCTCAACACCAAGAAACCACTTAGTGTTTGTTTTTTCTGGGACAGGAAATCTGGACCATAATGTCTAAGGTGTGGTGCCCAGAACTTCAGATGTGGTCTAACCAGAATTTTATTTAACAGTAGCAGAACATCCTCTTCATTATAATCTAGCTCAAAGGCCCACTGAAATTTCATTAACCCTCCATAATGACACTGTAGCTGACTTCTTTAGTTTACAGATCTATTTACATGCATCCCTAAATTGCCTGGATCTACTCTGTTCCTAGATTATCATCATTTAAAAAAAAACACATAAATCCTTTTCTCATCCAAAATCGATGACCTCACATTTATCTGTGCACTGAATTTCACTTACTTTGTCTATCAATGGTTCTTTTTAATTCTTTGTTCCCACTAGCACTGCTTATTGTACCACCAAACTTGGAGTCATTGGCAAACTTGGATCTCTGTCTCTCCATCACATTACTGAACAGAAGAAGCTCCATCACTAAATTGCCTGGTGCAAGACACTTTCCAACAATTTGAACACAATCTTATTACTACTACTTTCTGTCTTTAATTGAGTAACTAATCACCCAACTAGGTCTTTGATTTCAGGTTAACTGTGGGTTTGGTAAAGAGTACACATCTGAAACATGAGTTTCCCTGTTCTACTTCCAGAGTGCTACTTCACCTGCTGAATTTTTTAAGCATTTACTGTTTGATAAGGTTGCAACTGATACAGGCCCCAGATCTCAGGAAGGATGTGTTAGCATTGGTCAGGGTCCAGAGGAGGTTTGCAAGAATGATCCCAGGGATAAAGGGCTTATCATATGAGGAGGGGTTGAGGACTCTAAGTCTGCACTCAATGGAGTTTAGAAGGATGAGGGAGTATCTCATGGAAATTTACAGAATATAGAGAGGCCTCCATAGAGTGGATGTGGAGACGATGTTTCCATTAGTAGGAGAGACTAGTACCCGTGGACATCATCACCTGAGGAGCCTCAGATAAAGGGATAACCCAAAGAACTGAGGTGAGGAGGAATTTCTTCAGCAAGAAGGTGGTTAATCTGTAGAACTCATAGCTGCAGAAGGCTGCGGAGGCTATGTCTTTTAAATAGAGTTAGATAGGTTCTTGATGAGTAAGAGGATCAAGGATTATGGGGTGAAGGCGGGAGGATGGGGTTGAGAAGCATATCAGCCATGATTGAATGGTGGAGCACACTGGATGGACTTAATGGTCTAATTATCCTCCTATATCTTATGGTCTTCTGAGGAAACAGGCAGGCATCCTGCATGCAGATTTTAGGACACGCAAATCTTTAATCCACTAGAAGGTGTTTTATGACAGCGAACAATTTGCTCTCTGATTTTCTCCCTCTCTTTTTCTGATAAAAATATATTACTCATGTCTAGTGCTTTCCCTACTGCTTTAATTGTGTCTGGTAATTTACCTGCTCCATTTCGCGTTTGAACTGGAGTCTACTTCATAAGCTATCTTTGACATTCAATAAAACTGATTGAGCAGAACAGGTCCTTTAAAATGTTGAAACTGCACTTGTCATGTGAATGTACTAATGGAGAAACCATAAAACAGGGCTTTGAGTGATTAATTTGGAAGGCAGGCATGGTAAAATGATAGAGTGATGGTGGTGCAAAGTAGAAGTAAGTGTAAATTGTGAAGATGAATGATCTTATGAGACAAGAAATAAAAGTAAAATTTGGGCCTAAAGGAAATATAAAACTTACAGCAGAGGAGGAGGAAAGCTTAGAAGAGCTGGCAAAGGGAAGGCTCCTGTGGAGTAGGAATATGGTGGAAGAAAGGCAAATAGACCAAGGGGTATGGACCTACTGCCAACTCACTCTGTTTGTCCTTTGTCTTTTCAGCTATTGATACTTGCTGTGCAATTCTAGTGATTAATATTTCTCTTTCAGGTTTTCAGTGCTCAGACGTTTTTCTTTGGTCTTTATTACCTTACTCTGTTAAGCTGAATTGAGGCATATTTGAAAATATAAATCAATCATTTCAATAGTATGAAAGTTTGCTTGTATTGTTGTATGTGTAGATTGGTGTATATGTACATTAGGTAGAATTAAAAATTCATGCATGTTATCTTTAATAAAAATTATACATATGCATTACATTCAGTAAAATGAAATCTATTTTAATTAGCCAAATTTGCATTAACAAATTTTAATGAGAAAAATGAATACATTATCTGTATTATAAAGTGCCAACTTAATTTTTTTGAATTACTAGGAGTATAATTTTTAATTAACTTAAGTTGCCCATGCATTTTAGTATAATTATTGTGTAATTTCTTTCAGCATGATGAATATAACCTCCAGATCTTTGTGCATTTTTCTATTGTGCTGAGAAAATGATACAAACGACCATATATCACAATGCTCTGAACAATGCGTTATCTGTGTCAGAACTCTTTAAGCCAACAAATGCTACAATACTTTTCTTGATGGTTTCACGGGAAAATGCAATTCTCATTGTGGAGCTGAGACAGCAACAATAAAATAAAGCCTGTGATTCAATACTGTTTTGTTGTTTAATTGACTTCTAAACTGGGATAGCTGGGTGTCACTTTTAACTTCTATTTTAATGACACTTGGCCTGCGTATATCTGGAAACATTGAAGAGGCAAACTAAGTCAAGGGTGGTCATTGTACGGTCGCTTTGTTTTTCAAAACTGTGGAGGCATAAATTTCATCCCTGCTTGCACCGGTTTGGTGGGTGACCTGTGCTACAGCTACCTCCAGCAAGGTACACATATACCCTTTTGACCAGGATTCTCTGCCCAACTGCTAGCAGAAGTCTGTGAGTTGATGCAGCCAAATTGACTACTATCTCACCAGGATACATAATTTGGAGCACACTGGCCCAGAAAAATGAAATACCTCTTCACAGTTATTCAGCTGCAAGAGGGGCCTAGCACAAGCATCAATTAAAAGATCACATGTGGCATGGTGGCTCCATGGTTAGCACTCCTATCTCACAGTGCCAGGGACCTGGGTTGGATTGCCCATTTGTGTGGAGTTTGCACATTCTCCCCATGCCTGCATAGATTTCTCCGGATGCTCTGGTTTCCTCTCTCAGTCCAAAAATGTGCAAGTTAAATGAATTGGCCATGCTAAATTGCTCATAGTTCCCATGGATGTGCAGGCTAGATGGATTAGCTGTGGGAGATGCAGGGTTACAGGGATAGGGTAAATGGGTGAGGCGCTCTTCAGATGGTTTGTGTGGACTTGATGGGCCGAATGGCCTGCTTTCACACAAAAGGGACTCATAGAACATAGAACAATACAGCACAGACCAGGCTCTTTGACCCTTGATGTTGCACCGACCTGTGAATTATTCTAAGCCCATCACCCTACACTGTCCCAACATCATCCATATGCTTATCCAAGGAATGTTTAAATGTCCCTAATGTGGTTGAGTTAACTATTTTGGCAGGCAGAGCATTCCACGCCCTTACCACTCTCTGAGTGAGGAACCTACCTCTAACATTTGTCTTAAATCTATCACACCTCAATTTGAAGCTATGTCCCCTCGTAAGAGCTGATGTCATCATCCGCGGAAAACGACACTCACTGTCCAACCTATCTAATCCTCTGATCATCTTGTATGTCTCTATTAAATCGCCCCTTAGCCATCTTCTCTCCAATGAGGACAGACTCAAGTCACTCAGCCTTTCCTCATAAGACCTTCGCTTCAGACCAGGCAATGTCCTAGTATATCGCCAATGCATCTTTTCCAATGCTTCCATATCCTTCCTGTAATGTGGCGACCAGAATTGCAGACAATACTCCAAGTGAGGCAGCACTAGCATTTTGTACAGTTGCAGCATGACATCACAGGTCCAGAATTCAATCCCTCTACCAATAAAACCTAACATACTGTATGACTTCTTAACAGCACCATCAACCATGCTGGCAACTTTCAGGGATCTATGTACGTGGACACCAAGATTCTCTCTGTACATTCACACTGTCAAGAATCTTTCCATTGACCCAGTATTCTGCCTTCCTGTTATTCTTCCCAAAATGAATCACCTTACATTTATCTGCATTGAACTCCATTTTCCACCTTTCAGCCCAATTCAGCAGATTATCCAAGTCTCCCTGCAACCTGCAACATTCTTTAACACTATCGACCACTCCACTGATTTTAGTATCATCTGCAAACTTACTAACCCATCCACTAATGACCGCATCCAAGTCGTTAATAAAAATGACAAACAGCAATGGTCCCAAAACAGATCCTTGTGGTACACCATTAGTAACTGGACTCCAGGGTGAATATTTTCCATCAAACACCACTCATTGCCTTCTTACAGAAAGCCAGTTTCTAATCCAAACTGCTAAATCACCTTCAATCCCATGCCTCCACATTTTCTCCAGTAGCCTCCCATGTGGAACCTTATCAAAGGCTTTGCTGAAGTCCGTGTGCACCACGCCAACTGCCCTAACCTCATCCACATGCTTGGTCACCTTTTCAAAAAAATCAATGAGGTTTGTAAGGCACGACCTGCTCTTGACGAATCCATATTGACTATTTCCAGTCAAATGGTTGCTTGCTAGATGTTTACAAAACCTATCTCTTATAATCCTTTCCAAAACTTTTCCAACAACAGACATAAGGCTCACTGGTCTATAATTCCCTGGGTTATCTCTACTGTCCTTCTTGAACAAAGACACAACATTTGCAATCCTCCAGACTTCTGGTACTAAACCTGTAGACAATTACGGCTCAAAGACCAAGGCCAAAGGCTCAGCCATCTACTTCCTAGCTACCCACAGAATTCTCGGAAAAATCCCAGGGGATTTACCTACTTTCACACCTTCTAGAATTGATAACACCACCTCCTTACTAACCTCAAACCTTTCAAGTCTAATAGCCTGATAGGGCTAATAACACAAAAGGGACTCTATGATACTTCTTTGATAGCAGGCAGCCAAGTTGTACCAAAAGCACTTTTTAATAACTCCTGCTATTGCAAGGTGAATGCAGGAACTCCAGAGGGCCTGTAGTAACTTATAGTTTTGCTAGGGACTGTTGCTGCATCCTCACATTGAGAATGAGGAGTAAAAACTGAATTCAGACATCACTTGATTCCTGACCCTTCCCATTTCTAACTTTCCAGTGTTTGTTGATGGTACTCCACATGGTTGAAGCTCTCTGGGGGATATGAATGAGCCTTAGGTTATAACAACAGTGTCTGGTGATGACACAAAGTGGGAAGGGATGGCCTGAGGTCACACTGTCGAAGGACTAACTTGACAGGCTTCTGGAGGCATAGCTCAAGGGAGATACTAATCCTGATACCAATCTCTACAATAATCAAAGAATTACCAGCTTTTAGCTTTACAAACAACTGGTCACAATTACTATTGGGATGCTTATGAGTGATGGTTTCAATAGTTTTCAAAAGACCTTAACTGTGAGAGTTGTACATAGAATTGTGTCCAGGTTTAGATGCGATCCTTGAGTCTAATAATTAAAGTTGAAAAATTTAATTTTGAAATTTGTCCTTTAAATTTGAGACAAAGCAATTAGATTTGAAAACCAGAGTCAATTTTTGTTTAACATGTTATGATTTATATTTTTTTGATATAATTGCATGTTGAAGTTTGAATGTAAGGCAAAATGTGCTTAATGAGTTATTATGCAAAGTACAAAGCGTTACTTTTACATGCTGGGTGTGTTAAGTGATCGAGTTGAACTGCAGAAAGTAGCACATGATATTGTGTCACACATTTTGCAACTAACAAATAGGCTTCCTGTCAGTTGAACGCAGAACAGGAATTGAACATATGAGTAAAGCTGTGGTTCAGCCATCAAGCTAGGTGGAAGTGGAATACAGGTGAAAGTCTTGGACAATGAAATGCTAAATTAGTAATGACAATAGAAATAAGCCTCACCGTTACAGTACTGGAAGCATTCATAATACTCCAATTGCCTGCTATGCTGTGGACACTCTGCATATGTAACCAGGTTGTACAGTGCAACTGTAGCTGAATTATCAATTTCTTTCCCCAAGGTGAAAATTCAAAATCAGTTCCTTTTTGATTACTTTCTTAACTATTTAATAGCTTAACAATCTTAGTTCACTGATGTTGCTAAATGCATTGATGTCCAGAATTTTCTTAGACTGAACGCTAGGAAGTGACTTTTTCGATAAAAAGCCCAGAAAGTTCTTACCTTTTCTGAGTAAGTGTAGCTCCATATTTTCCCATCTGCCAGTACTCTGGATATGATCTTGCCACTTTGATCATATTCCATTCGTTCAACCCAAGTTCCCCGCTGAATGCCTGTCAGCAGCCCCACTGGGGAATAGGTGACATTGACCTCATTGAACTTGTTACTGGGTGCCCAAAGAATTGGGCGTCCAGATTGGTCATACTGAATTTTGAGAGTAAACTTTCGATGGTCATCATAGATCTTCCCAATTCTGGTGCGACGGTCAAAGTCTATGGACAGCAGGTTTCTGTTATGAGCCTAATGATAAACCAAATCTGAATCAGCATCACCAACAAGTTTATTGCCTTGAACTTTTAAGATAAAATTCCAGTTAAACTCTGACCATAACAAATTTCATCATTTTTCATTAAGAAAGATCATTTTCAAAAATATTTTCTTCTGATTACAATTTATAATTAAATTGTAATTTCTTTTCTGTAGTGTTTTCCATGAAGAACTTGCGAATCTTAGCAATGATGAGATTATAATTCTAACATTCCAAGAATCAATTTACATGAACGTAAAGTCTTTAAGACAATCAACTGTCACAAAACTTCATAGGTTGACTTAAATTATAGAAAAGGTTGCCCAATGATAATTGTAGATTTTATGCTTATGTTTGAAAATGGCATTTTGAACTCTGCTCCATTATGATCAGGTGGCACGGTGGCTCAGTGATTAGCACTGCTGCCTCACAGCACCAGGGACCTGGGTTTGATTCCCACGTTAGGCACCAGTCTGGGTGAGTCACTCTTTGGAGAGTCAGTGTGGACTGGTTGGGCCAAAGGGTCTGTTTCCATACTGTAGAGAATCTAATCTAATAATGTGATATTCATTCATTTAAAGAAAAAATTAAAATCACTGCGGGCTTTGTAAAACCAATGGAAGGAATAAAAAGGAAAGAAAGAATTGTGTTTTTACATTGCCTTTCACAACCTTAGGATGTCCCAAAAATGCTTTACAATTAGGTAATAAAGTACTTTTGAGAGGTAGTCACTGTTGTAATATATAACTATTTTGCCTCAGGCATGATAGTCTAATGTATCATTTGAATTGCTGAATTTGAATGTTACTAATTCCTGATCTTGGTAACTACTTTTCTCAAGATCTATAATCTTGCGGGAATTCATTTTGTTTTGATATATGAATCATATTATAAAGCAGAAAGAGGCATAAGTAGCAAAAAGCACAATAAATTATTTCATTGGTTATTCTTAACATTTTTTTTCATGTATCCCATGTGTTTCAATGCAAATTTGCACAATTTAACTGACTTATGGGATGTATTAAATTTATTTAATATTTCTTTCATAAAATAAAATGACTATCCTCAAGACAAAAAATGAAATGCAGAATGTTGTGTTAATGTTTGGAAAAGAAGTGTCAAATTTTGTATTCCAAAATGACATTGCACAGTGGATCAATGGTTAGCTGCTATCTCACAGTGCTAGGGACCTGGGTTTGATTCCAGCTTCAGGTGACTGCATAGCGTTTGCACACTCTCCCCATATCTGCACGGATTCCACCGGGTGCTCTCGTTTCCTCCCACAGTCCAAAGATGTGCAGGTTAGGTGGATTGGCCATGCTAAGTTGCCCTGTAGTATCCGGAGATGTGCTGGGTAGATTAACCGTGGTGAATATAAGATGTTAGGCTGGGTCTGTGTGGGATGCTCTATGAAGGGTTGGTATGAACTTGATGGGCCAAATGGCCTCTTTCTGCACTGGAGGGATTCTATGATTCAAAAGCAGGACCTACTTTTCCACATACTTCTCTCTCTATTTGTATCTTTCTGCAGTTTTTTTTTGTTTATTTAAATTTGCCTCAGATAAAATAATTCTACAAGCTTTTAAATATATTATTGAACCTTTGAGGCTTACAGCACAGAGGGTTTTGTTAATCAGTTTAGTATTCTGTGCTAGCTTACTCTGAGAGCAATTCAAAACTAATTCAGCTATCTTGCTTTCACCTTAGAACTCTGTATCATTTTCTGCTGCAAATGTTTATCCAAGTTCTCTTTGAAAAGTATCTGTCTCAATAGTTGCATGTGGCAAACCATTTCCTGCTCTAACAATCATGTGTACAACAACATTTCTCTGAACCTCTCTTCTCACTTTTGGTAATAATTATAAGTTTTGAAGGGGTTATTATTGATCTCCAATTTGAGGAAATAATCTTTCTTCAACTACAAAAAAACTTCAGTAAATCTCCTCAGCCTTCAAATGTTACATTTGAACATTTCTAATTTCTTAAATCTCTACATAGCTGGTTTAATCCTGGTGAATCTACTTTATGCACCTTATACCTTTAATGTTCTTTCTATAAGAAGGTACACACAAGATTCGCACTGTGGTTAAGCAAATGTTTGCATTACTTATCCAATCTTGTATTCTATGACCCATTTATGAAAAGAATTAAATGTTGTGACATTTCCTTTATGTTTTTTGGCTGTTTAATGCCATACTTGCAGAGAATTTAAATTCTTAGGTCTGTCCGTTCAACGTCTTTCAGCCTGTCTGTAATCTTCCCTAACTACATAATAAAATGTACATTAAATTGCATCTGGCATCTGCATCCCCAAATCAATCTATGTTTTCATGAAGTGTAACTGTCCTACTTGATGCATTCCATTGTCTTGCCAATAAGTCTTGAAATGTTCCTGCTTATGCCCAAGTTCAAATATCAAAACTGCCAATAAAAATGAATTCAGCACTGGCCACATCATACGTCACTTGCACTCTTTATCCAATTTGAACTTTGTTTATTTATCTAAGTCTTTATTTTACATTTCTCAACCATCTTTTTATTCATGTTGTTATGTACATTTGCATGAATATTTCTAACAAGCCTCTTGTGAGAGGTCTATTGCATGCCTTCAGAAGATCTACATACACTAGATTACTTTTTTGTATCCAATTGACTGCTTTTTCAAAAGGTCTGTTAAATTTGCCAAACTAGCCAGTCGTGCACTCTCCTTTTTCAATAAATTTGCATTGTCTATTTTCTTGTCTCATCACATTAATAGCATATTCCAGGAGGATGAAAATTGGACACATAGATCCCTTTTTATCGGTTATTGCATGTGGGCGTCACTGCCAAGTCTGGCATTTATTATTCCTCTTTAATAGCCCTTAAGAAGCTAGTAGGTGTGAGCTGCCTTCTCGAACTACTACAGTCATCTGGTTTATGTGCACTCACAGTACTATTTGACTTTCAGGGTTTTGATCCATTGACAATAAAGGAACGGTGATATATTTCCATATCTGCTTAGGGTGTTTGCATTGGTGGAGGTCATGTTTGGTATCTGCTGTCAAAAGATACTTAGTTGCAGAGTGCAGCTTTTAGATGGTCGATACTATTGCATGGTAAGGCAATGGTAGTGGTGGAGGCATTATCCATCAGCAGGATGCAGAGTCTGCTATCTCCTCTACTTTCAAAAGCCTGAGTACACACTAACAGAACCAAACATATTTGTTTTGAATTCAGCAAATTCCTTTGTTTAATTATCTCTAACTATTGCTCTGCATAACCTTTGAAAAAAATTGATGTGATTTATTGGTACAGTCAATCCTCCAAACTTTAATCTTCAAACTAAGTCTCTCTTCATCATTGATCAGCCCAACCCTTCATAAACCTACTATTTTAATAGTTATGATTAGATTAGATTACTTACAATGTGGAAACAGGCCTTTCGGCCCAACAAGTCCACACCGATCCTCCGAAGACCCATTCCCCTACATTTACCCCTTCACCTAATACTACGGGCAATTTAGTATGGCCAATTCATCTAACCTGCACATCTTCGGACTGTGGGAGGAAACCGGAGCACCCGGAGGAAACACATGCAGACTCGGGGAGAATATGCAATCTCCACACAGAGAGTTGCCCGAGGCGGGAATTGAACCTGGGTCGCTAGCGCTGTGAGGCAGCAGTGCTAACCACAGGCTCTAGGATGCTGATAGGTGAGGACCTGGAAACAATCATTATTACGGAAGAGGTGGTATTGGACAAGCTGATGGAGCTAAGGATAGACAAGTCTTCTGGCCCTGATGATTCAACCCAGGATACTAACAGAGATGGCGGAATAAATAGCAAGTGCACCAGTGGTAATTTTCCAAAATTCGCTGGACTCTGCGGTAGTCCTAGCAGATTGGAAAACAGCAAGTGTGACGCCACTGTTTAAAAAGAGAGGTAGACAAAAATGGGTAACTATTGACCGGTTAGCTTAATCTCTGTAATGGGGAAGATGCTTGAGTCTATTATCAAGGAAGAAATATCAAGGCATCTTGATAGGAATTTTGCCGTTAGGCAGACGCAGCATGGGTTCAAGCTTAACAAATCTTTTAGAATGCTATGAAGATACTACCAGTAAGGTGGACAATGGAGACCGAGTAGAAGTGGTATATCTATATTTTGAAAAGGTGCGGCACAAGAGCTGCTGCATAAGATAAAGATGCATGGCATTATGGGTAAAGTATTAGCATGGATAGAGGATTGGTTTATTAATGGGAAGCAGAGTGCGGATAAATGAGTGCTATTCTAGCTGGCAATCAGTGATTAGTGGTGTGCCTCAGGGATCAGCACTGGGACTGCAATTATTCACAATTTATACAGATAATTTGGAATTGGGCACCACGTGTAGTGTGTCAAAGTTTGCAGATGACACTAAGCAAAGTGTGCAGAGGATTGTGAAACGTTGCGGAGGAACACAGATACTTTGAGTGAATGGACAAAGGTCTGGCAGACAAAACACAATGTTAATAAATGTGAAGTCATCCATTTCAGTAGGATTAACAGTAAAAAGGATTATTACTTGAATGGTAAAAGTTGCAGCATGCTGCTGTGCTGAATCACGGAAGGTTGGTCCGCGGGTATAACAAATAAGTAGGAAGGTAAAAGGAATTTTGTCATTCATTGCTGAAGGGATTGATTTTAAAAACAGAGAGGTTATGTTGCAGCTGTACAAGATGCTGGTGAGGCCACACCTGGAGTACTGCATGCAGTTTTGGTTTCCTTACTTGAGAAGGATGTACTGACACTAGAGGGGGTGCAGAGGAGGTTCACTCGGTTGCTTCTGGAGTTGAGAGGGTCAACTTATGAGGAGAGACTGAATAGACTACGATTATATTCATTGGAATGCAGAAGATGAGGGGGCATCTTATAGAAACATATAAAATTATGAAGGGAATACATAGGATAGAAATAGAGAGAATGTTTCCACTGGCAGGTGAAACTAGGACAAGAGGGCATAGTCTCAAGATTAGAGGGAGCAGATTTAGGACTGAATTGAGAAGGAATCTCTTCACCCAGAAGGTTGTAAATCTATGGAATTCCTTGCCCAGTGAAGTATTTGATGCTACTTCAGTAAACATTTTTAAAGCTAAGATAGATTTTTTTTAACAATAAAGGAATTAAGGGATACAGTGAGAGCATGGGTAAATGGAGCTGAGTCCACAAGAAGATCAGGCATGATCTTATTGAATGGCGGAGCAGGCTCAAAGGGTCAGACAGCCTACTCCTGCTCCTAGTTCTTGTGTTCTAATGATGCAAATGGGGATGTAGCATCCATTTTTATGGGGTGGAGATTCTTGTTATAAATGTCTATGCACTTATTTTATTGAATTCACTGGTGTCAGTTGCTTTCATAAATATTTCCCTTTCATGTGAGTTGAATCAGATTACCTTATCCTTGCTGTATGACAATGTAATCCAAGACCATCATAATAATACTCAGCATCATCTGAACTGGATATTTGTGTTTTTGCAAGTGTCCTTCAACCAGAACTGAAAAGCGCTGAGTGCTCTCTAAATATGATCTATTGCATGATGATTTATCAATGTCTTTTGTTTTGTCATGAAAATATTTTGCAGTTATCATAATATCTTAATAATTATGACCTGCTTTCTGGAAATAAACTTTCTTTCTTGTACTAACCCGAAATCTCCTTCCAAAGACAGCAAGATTGCCTTTGCTCTGCTCCTTCCTCTGTCTCCACTCCACTATGTTTGGATTGTGTTCAGTAGGCAATGAGATGTTACGTTTTCCCATAGTTGGATTTGCAGCTCCAGCCAAGAGGTGAGGTTCTGTCTGTAAAGTCAATTCCATCCCGCTGGCAAAAGTGACTTGCAAAGAGCCATCAGAGCCAACCCGGTAGGTATTTTGAATGTGCTCTGGAAAAAAAAAATGCCTCTAATAATTAATAATTAAGTTTATACTTCATTAAAGTTGTCTTGCTGGATCTTATCTAAGGGATGCAATCTTTAGGTCCATGACATGGTGGGCTCAGTGGCAGGAATGGAGATTAATTGGCCAGGGTAATTAATCAGAATCCTGGCACCTTCTTGTTCCCTCTAAAATGAGGGTCTGGATGAAAAGGCTCAAACTCGACATACCCAACCAGTTTTCAATTGATGCCTCTTTAATGGTTAATCAATAACCATTTAAGGGCCCATTCCCACTTGGGCTGCAATTACCTCAGCTTCAAATTGAGCAAACAAAAATCAGCCCCCCCCAAGTTGAAAACCCATGCAGGCTGCCTGTCAGTTGGAGGATGTCACTCAGTCTGCATTAGTTGGCCTAAAAGTAGTTTTCTGTCCCCTTGGACCTTGTGGTCTCTGTTGTCCTCCTGTTAGCAGCCATGGCTTTCTCAGTGGTATTGCCAAATCCAAGAGCTGCCAGGCTCCAATTGGTTATCAGCTGTCATAGGTAAGGATTTCTGCCCTGAGAGATTTGATTTCAGAGAAAGGTGAGCTGCTGTCATCCAAACTGCCTGATTGGAAGAAGAAATGATGACCTTGCACTGAATTAGGCGTCCCACCATCTTTTGAGCAAGCAAACATAAGACTATAAGTCATAGAAGCTTCCTGTTGCCTGCCACTTCAACACATCACCAATTCCCTGGCCCATATCTCTATCTCAGATTTGCGACAGTGCTCCTGAAATACTCAGTGCACGCTGGAAAACAGCACCTCATTTTTCACTTGGGAACTCTGCAGCTTTCTGGACTCAATATTGAATTCAATAATTTTAGGGCTTGAGCACCTTCTCCAACATCCTTACCCCAAACTGCACTCACTGGGCTTTCATTTACATAGGCTGCTATCATAAACAACCCATTGTCAGCCACTAACAGTCCCCATTAGCAGATATTAATTCTCCCAGGCTGGACTTTACCCATTCCTTCATCTGCTCAACAATTTTTCTCTCTCTCTGGGCTCCATCTGCATCTATCATTTACTCCTCCCTGTCCTATCTTGAGCATATCGACCAACTTTTTCTGAACTACAATCAGATCTGAAGGGTCATTGGACCTGAATTGTTAACTCTGCTTTCTCTCCACAGATACTGCCAGACCTGCTGAGATTTCCAGCAATTGCTGTTTTTGTTTCTGATTTCCAGCATCAATAGTTTTTTTGTGTTTTTTTTCTAAAATAGTCTGACGCCTGTTGGTTCAGAAACTGTCTGAGTATATTTGAGACTACTTTTGCCAATCTGATTTGTCTCATCCAAACGAAGATTAAAATTGGTCATGATTATTGCAATCACTTTCTTAGCATTCCCATTGTTTCTTGATATATACAGTTCAAGCTCTCTAACAAGAATCAAGAATTACTCTTATCAGTGAATTCTATCACTTGCTATTTCTTATCTCCATCCAAACTGATCCTACACTTGATCTTCCAAACCGAGATCGTGTTGCATTCTTGTCTTGATTTCATCCTTCAGAAACACAACTCCACTTCATTTTCCTTACTTATGTTTCCTAAATATTATCTGTTAAAAATCTTTGAATATTTTATTCTAGTCTTTTTTGCTTTGCAACTAGACCTTGGATTAGCTATCATATTCTAACCACTTTTTAATATATTTAATACATTCAGCTCATCATAATTACTGCACACATTTAGATGAACTGGCGTTGTCTTTTTACCATTCGTCCCGACTCTCACCCTTACTGATATTTTGTATAAATTCTGTCCTTTCTTATCATTGCTTTATTTTCCTCTTTGTCATTAATTTTCACATGGATTCTCCTCAATCAATTATTTAAAGACTCTCTATATCCCTGAGACTTCATTCTGTGTGCTCACTTTCTGACCTTGACCAACTGTGTGACCAGGAAAGCCATTGATGTCATTTGCACAAAGCAAATATTCCAATTTTCGCCAACAATCTGCATTGAAACTCAGGTTGAATTCTGTTCTGAAGGCAGGATTCCAGTCACCTCCTTTGGGAGATATACTGTTCAGCCACGGTGTTCAATCGGCACCGGCTTTTACTCATGCTGCAGCCATCACTGTTACACCACAGCACTTTGCTTTTAATTTAGATGTAGGTAATGGATTGGTTGCTTGACTAACCTGTGGGCCTTTGTAAAAACAATTCTGTAAATGTTTTGGTTGTATTTCAAGCACATAAAATTAGGAGGGGGAAAATCTGAAAACAATTCCCAACTACAGGCAGGTTAAAAAAAAGCCAGTGTTGCCTCCAGCCTGAAATTCCATGTGATTGACAATTTGAAAGTTCTGTAACAGGAACATTTGCTACACCAAAGCTGAGTGAATGTCACAGTGAGAGCAAAGTTAGAAAGCAGTCATTACTTTCCATTTGAGATAAAAAAAAGTTTACTTGTGTAACTCAAACATATCTCTTGAGTCCAGTCTGCATCCCCATTCACCACTGCAAGACTTGTTGGTTCAAATGTAGAGATAAGGATGCAGTATAGATTGGAGAGACAGGATGCCTACTCGCAGAGCACTTCAGTGAACGTCTCCAGACATTCACACCAACCAATCCCACCACCCCGTGGCTGACCACTTCAACTCCCCCTCCCACTCTGCCAAGGTCCTGGGCCTCCTCCATTGCCACTCCCAAACCACCCAATGCCTGGAGGAAGAATGCCTCATCTTCCGTCTCGGGATCCTCCAACCCCATGGCATCAATGTGGATTTCACCAGTTTCCTCATTTCCCCTCCTCCCACCTTACCTCAGTTCCAACCATCAACAAGGTACTGCCCTCATGACCTGTCTGACCTGTCCACCTTCCTTCCCATCTATCCACTCCACCCTCCTCTCTGACCTATCACCATTACCACCATCTCCATTCTACCTAGCGCACTCTCAACTACCATCCCCCCCAGCCCCACACACCCTCCCATTTATGTTTCCATCCCCTTGGCTCCCAGCCTCATTCCTAATGAAGGACTTTTGCCCGAACCATTGATTTTTCTGCTCCTGATGTGCTGTGCTTGTCTAGCACTACACTCTCGGCCACAAGGAATATCCCTGCCTGGAGGACATACTCAATTGGTTAGAGCTGAAAATGTATTGCTGGAAAAGCGCAGCAGGTCAGGTAGCATCCAAGGAACAGGAGAATCGACGTTTCGGGCATTTCCTGAATCGACGTTTTCCTGAAGAAGGGCTTATCCCGAAACGTCGATTCTCCTGTTCCTTGGATGCTGCCTGACATGCTGCACTTTTCCAGCAACACATTTTCAGCTCTGATCTCCAGAATCTGCAGCCCTCACTTTCTCTCAATTGGTTAGAGGCAGGTTTGTGATGCAGAATAATGCCAACAGCATGATTTCAATTCCTGCACCAGCTTATGTGATTATGAAGGACTCTTCTACTCAACCTTGCCCTTTGCCTGAGGCATGGTGACCCTCAGGTTAAACCACTACCAGACGTTTCTCTCCAATGAAAGAACAGCCGTATGATCTGGTAAGACTATAGCGACTTCACTTTTACATATAATGGTATTACAACAAACAATGTACTTCTATAATTTGAACATTGACAATAGTGGACACTAGGAAGGTCTTGGTGTGTACATACAAACACATGAATTGGGATTAGGCTGGACTGTTTGGCTTCTCAAGTCTGTTCCACTATTCAAAAAAAAACAGCTGATCTGTTTGTATTTCTAATTCAATACACCAATCTATCTCCTGATTTGGAGGATGCTGATCTTGGACTGAGGTGGATAAAGTTAAATATCACACAACACCAGGTTATAGTCCAACAAGGGAAGGTGTGCGGTGTTTTGGCCTTTGTTGATGGAGGGATTGAGTTTCGGAGCTGGGCGGTTGTGCTGCGGCTGTGCGGGGCTCTGGTGCGGCCGCGCTTGGAGTATTGTGTGCGGTTTTGGTCGCCGCATTGTGGGGGAGGTGTGGGGGCTTTGGGGAGGATGCGGAGGAGATTTGCTGGGATGTTGCCTGGTGTGGAGTGGGTGTCTTGCTGGGGGGAGGCTGGGGGCCTTAGGGCTGTTCTCGTTGGAGGGTGGAAGGTTGAGAGGTGACTTAGTGGAGGTGTGTGGGATGGTCGGAGGGTTGGATCGGGTGGACAGGGAGAGCCTTTTTCCAAGTATGGGGACGGCAGACACGGGGGGAACACGGCTTTGGAGTGGGGGGGGATGGGTGTGGGGTGGATGTCAGGGGTGGGGTTTTGCTCAGAGAGTGGTGGGGATGTGGAGTGCTTTGCCTGCGGCGGTAGTGGATTTGCCAAGTTTGGGTGTATTTGAGTCGTCATTGGACAGGCATATGGACGTACATGGAGTAGTGTGGGTGAGATGGGCTTCAGATTAGTATGACAGGGCAGTGCAACATTGAGGGCCAAAGGGCCTGTACTGCGCTGTAATGTTTTATGTTCTATGTTCTATAAGTTTATTTGGAAGAACTAGCTTTCTGAGTGATGAAGGAGTGGCGCTCCGAAAGTTAGTGCTTCCAAATAATCTGTTGGACTATAACCTGGTGTTGTATGATTTTTAACCATCCATCTCTGATAGCCTTTGATTCCCTTGCTTCATTAAATTCGACGTAACTCTGCCTTAAACATATTCAATGGCATCACCTCCATCATCTTCTATGGCTGAGAGTTCCAATGTCGCATGACCCTCAGAGAGAAAGAAAACCCTCTTCATCTCTGCCCTAAAACAGCATCACTTAATTTTTAAAACACTCGTTCAGAAAATAATCACAACTAGAAACACCTTTTCCAGATTCACCTTGTCAAGATGTTTAACAATCTTCTATACTTCAATCAAATCACCCCTCACTCTTCTAAACTCCTAAATTCCAATGATAACAAGCCCAGTCTGTAGAGTTTTCCTCATAACATAACCTACTCATTCCAGGTATTAATCTAACTTCCAATTCAATTACATCCTTTTTTAAATGAGCAGAGGAAACGTTAACATGATATTCAAGACATGGTTTCTCCAATGCTCCATATAATGTAAGCACAACACCCTTACATTTATCTTCAGTTTCTTTCATTATAAAAATAGCATCCCATTAGCCTTCTTAATTACTGGTTGTACCTGGACACTGACATTTTGTGATTAATTCACAGGAACACCTAGATCCAGCTGCTCCTCTGAATTCTGCAGTCATTCTCCATTTAAGTAATACTCTGTTTTTTTATTCTTCCTGCTGAAGTGAACAACTTCACCATTTTCACATTATATTCCAACTGCCACATTTTTACCTACTCACTTAACCTATTTATATCCACCTGCAGCCTTTATAAGCGTTCTTCACATATAATTCTATCTATGTTTGTGTAATTTGCAAAATTAGCTTTCATACTTTGCTCCCCTCATCTAAGACATTGATTGTAAAAAGCTAAGGCCACAGCATAGACCCTTTAGGGGCTCTACTTGTCATATCCTGCCAATTGGAAAAAGATTAGATTTTATAAACTTAGTTTACTCCCAGCCAGCCAAGCTCCATCCATACTAATATATTACCCATATACTATGAGCTCCTATTTTGTGCAATACCTTTTACATAGCACCTTGTCAAATGCCTTCTCGAAATCTCAACACAATCTTGCAAGCGCAGTTTCTGTGGTGGTCGGGAGCTTTAACATTTAAAGTACAATTACAGTCTTCAATCCAAGCTTGGAGAGGCCTATTTTGCAACCTCTCACCATTCGTTCTCACCCCAGAAAGTTCCTCAATTAAATTTGGAATTTAGGTAACGATTAAACAAAGCTACTCTATAAGATCCTGATCGTAGAAAATCAGCAAGGGTTCAGAGATGAGCTAATGGAATGGGTGGAACCTGCATCATATCAAAGGTCTGCTGGGATTCTGTACAGTTGAAAATCCCAATCGATGTTTCTATGGTTAGGTCGAGAGAGAAGAATGAATGGGAAATGAAAAACTGATCGAAAGGTTTAGCAAAAGCTTATTAAATTGTTACAAAATCTGCACTAATTTTATTGCAGATAAAACCAATCTACATGAAAAAAATGCAATGAAATCACATACTTTAGAAGATACATTAGAAATTTAAGCAACATGTACAACAGTTGCCGTGAATCCATTTCTTTTTAGTTCGCTATGAACTTTATTCCAGAGCAATCTAAATGTAAATTTTAAAAGGACTGATGGACAGATTGGTTGTAAATTGACAGGCTGACAGATGGCCTGCACAGTGCACTTCCATTACTGTTACCCACAGCTGGAGTGGGTTTAATGATTGACAAGAACGCCACAATTCTACTTCACTTTTGATTTATGACATGACAGTTATTCCCTGGCTTTACTGAAACTGAGAAGGATGTATTGGCTATTTAAAGTGTACACTACAATGGAACACAAAATTCAAAGAACTAGCCTGCTTTCTTTGAATTGTTGCTGATCAGGGTTAGGCATCTTCCATCGAGAGAAAGTAAATAAGTTATTTCATCTGCGGATTGTTGGGGAAAAGGGAACATTTTGTATTATGTTATTGTCATAGCTATTGCTTGCAAAATCACAGTCCAATTCAAAAGGTCAAGATTTGCTAATATGCATCATAGTCCTGCTTATGTTGAGGGCATGGATAGCAGAAAAATAATCTTGCTTGAATATAAAACAAAATCAACTGTATCAGTAATTCTACTTACTTTTCACATTACAATTCAAGTCCTGAGCTGTGCACATTGTCATATAATAATCATAAATTAGCTTTGTGAGCATTTCAGTACCAAACATTTCAGTGTAAAGACAAAAATAATTGTATTGAGTTTGTATCAGATTTTAGAGAGAAGAAAGTTTAAATAGTGACACTTCATTTTGCAAGATTTTTTAAAACCTACCTTTACACTGCTTAAAGCTATATTTAACTAAATACCTATATTCTTACAGGCTAAACATTAATGTTAGCTGATTCAAATGCAAGTCAAATTTAATATTTCTTCAATCATTCGATCAACGTATTATTTTCTACTTGAAAAGTAACCATATATCTCCAAGAAAACAGCACAATTTTGCAAATCTTATACTTGTATCAATCCAACGCATCACCACAATTACAGCTCAAAAAAAAATTCAAGAAGCCTGACATCACCCAGGACAAATCGACCTGCTTGATTGGCACTACATTCATCACTTCAACAATCACTCCCTCTATCACTGAATTTGAGTGGCAGCAATGTGAATCATCTTTTTAAAATTCACTTGTGGGCATCACTGGCTGAGTTGGTATCTAGTGCCTGTCCCAAGTCACCCTTGGAAAGATAGAGATGAGCTACTTTCTTGAACTCCTGCAGTCGGTGTGCTGTCAGCCTACGCTATCATCTTTTCTACTGTGATTTAAATGGCTCTGGTTGAATAGATGAAAAATAAATAGTTTTGATCCTGCAATAAAATGCAACTACTAATTCCTTTACACTGACAAATAGGCCCCCTGATTTCAAATCAAAATGAACATCTCCAGCTCTCTCCTTCCCAGAGAGCTGCCTATTATTTGGGAATGTGGCTATGAGAAATGCATGGCTGAGTTTCAAGTGCATCTCGGCTTCAGCACAATAGGTTCTCTGTTCACCTGATAATAAAGGACACTTTCAAGAATTTGTAATAGCACATTGATGTTGCATCTTGCTTGTTGAAACAAACTAACAGTGTTACAGTATTACAAGTCTTGTTATATGTCAGAAAGCATTTTCTTCCTTAAATCAATGAAATGGAAGCTGGTATTAAATGGTGCATTTTTTTGAAGGAATATAAAATATTTCCATTGACGTTCCATAGAATCTGAGGACTATACATAGTGTATACTAGCTGAGAGTACTAAGTGATCTGAAGGGGCAAGGTGTATATATTAATGGCATAGAGGTGGCATGGATTGGCATGTGTGATCGGAAGAAGCATAAGTTGGCATGGTGGATAGGTGGGGAGTGAAGGGTGAGGTTCGTGTTGCATTAAAACATTGCTGGAAGCTGGGATGCTGTGTTGGAAATGCAAGGTGGGCATTCTAATTGGCCCACTTCCTCACACATTCTCCTCAGGGGTATAAGCATGGCTCACAAACTGCATTGCCAGCTCCATCCTGGAGTGAAAACACAAAAATAGCATATGGTGTCACACATGACTGATCCACAAAAGCGTAGGTCAGACTTTCCCAGAGCAGAGGAAGATTTTACCTCATAAGTATGAATATTACAGTCGATCATTCAAATCACTACAAATTAAAAGCAACTTGTGTTGTTTGAAACTTTTGTATTCAGTGAATAGAGTCTGGTTTACCTTGCCTATAAATATATACAGCATTGGTAGCTGAGAAGTTGGCTGTAATAGCAAAATTCTCTCTGTTGGATAGATTTGCTTCCACTTGCACCGACTTGTCCACCTCACGATAGAAACTGCTGACTTGGCCAGTTGGAAAAGTCACATTCGTCAGGTGACCATCACTGTCATACCTAGGTAAATGAAAGTTTTAAACAAAGAAATTAGGAATAATTACATGTTGTTGATACCACACAAAAGACGTTCTTAAGGAATATTTAACCCGAGGGAAGGGGGGAACCAAAAGAAAAAGATGTATCTGGAAATACAGCATCAGATTCTATGGGTACATCCTGCTTAATGCTCAAACATCACTCTTGATACCTCCATTGTCCCTTACTTGCCAAACACCCATTACCAGGTGAGCAGAGCATTTCTCAGTGTAAATATCAGGAAGGCTAAATCTATTATTGTCAATTCCAGACAAAAAAAATCAGTCCTTAGTCATAGATGCCAAGCTTCTCCCTGACAGGTATCTTGGGTTGAACTAGAACAAACACAACATTGGTGTTTTGCTGAACCATGAGGTGAAGTTCTGACCATGTATCCACTCATTCTCCAAGCGAGTCTACTGCCAAGTCTATATTGTGTCCATCTTCACCCGAATGCTCTGCACCTGAAGTCTTTAGCCATGTCTTTGATACCTCTAGGTTTGACTATTTCAATGTGCTTCTAGTCACCTCTGATATTCAACTTTCTATAAAACCTGAGCTCACTCAGATCTGTGATGCTCATGTCTTACTTCTCAAAAAGCCCTTTTCAGTCATCACCCCCTGCATTTACTCACTTACACTGGCTCCCAATTTGGTAATGCCTCCATTTTAAAATCTTTAGTCTCGATTTCAAATCTTTTCATTTAATCATCTCCACCCTGCTCTCTAAACATCTTTAGGTCCACAAACATCTGAGATATCTGCCCTCCTGTAAATCTGGCCTCTCCTGCATTCCCAATTATAATTGGTATACCAATGATGCACTCAGCTACTTCAGCCCAAATCTCTCTGGAATTCTCTCCCTACCCCTCCACACCTAAGATACTCCATAAAGCCTATAGCTTTGACCATATCTGTATCTTAATGACTTCTTAAGTGGCTCAGTGTCATATTTTGCTTTATAGTATTCTTGCAAACTCTTTGGGAGATTTGATCACTTCAAAGATATTCCATAATCATGATCTATTAAAAAGAAAACCACATTATTTTGTTTCAGTATCAGTTTTGGGAGACCAGATAGTTACTGCTTATACTTCCTCCCATCTGCTGGAACAAAATAAGTGTTCAGTTTGGATTTGTAACTATGGATGGAAGTGAAAGATCTCCATCTGCAGTTTTTAGTTTCAACAATAACTTACACATACATAGCACTATTATGTAGTAACATTTCCCAAAGTACTTCCAAGGAGCATTAGTCAGTAAAACATAACACAGAGTCATATAAAGACATTATTTGGAAAGATATTCAAAAGTTACAGAGGTGGGGTTTCAGGGCTTGGGGCTCCATCAGGTAAACAGGGAAACAAAGTTTGTAGCCTGGGCAACTAAGAGTACCGTGAGCACAGCAATTAAAATTGGAGTTCTTCGCAGTGGGAAAAACTAGAAGAACACAGATATTTTGGAGGGCATGGGAATGGAGGAGATCCAGATTATAAAAATTACATGGAGAAATTTGAAAATAAGGCCAAATTTTAGAATCCAAATGTTGCTTAACCAGACGAGAGTGTAGGTCAGTGAGCACTGGGGTAATAGATGGGTGGAACCTAATGCAGACAAGTACACAGGTGACAGAATTTAGAATGATCTCCAGCTTACGGAAGGTAGAAAATGAGAGGTCAGTTATGTAGATGCCTGATTTCCCAGTTTTAATTTTGAATGCCATCTGATCTGTTGACAATTATCAATTATTTACCCACAGAAACATCAAAAAAGTGACTGTATCCTTGGTTGCAAAAAGCAACATGTTCACCACTCTCTAGGTGACAGTTTCCTGTTCCTTTCTGGGTGTCTAATTATCAGAGCATTGAAAATGGTACCTTGAGCAAGAGTGGTTGTTAGTTCCCCACAGGAAAATGCATTTCTGTTCCCTATGAAAATTGTCCTGACTCATCTCTGCTGCTCACACTCACTGTACACCCACTTTAGAATCCACAAATGAGGTTGGATTCCACTCTTCTCCATTACTTGGTCATTAACTCTATTTCATTTCACTTTATGTTGTGTCGAGGACAATTTATTCCGCCACCCTGCACAGTCTTGGCATGGGCTGACAAGAACTTAAAATCCATTTGACTCTTTACAAAAGTTGGAATATTTTTCCAACCACATCCCTTTAAGGCTAATGTTACTTTTGTGTTATTACTTAATTTTAATAGCTATTGGTGCAGAGCCAGAACTGTGCCGGGAGCTGATTCTGTTATTCAAATTAGCTGACTATGCAAAATGAGATAGTCAGCTCAGTATGGTTTGGGGCAACTTGATTCAAGCAGCCAGCAGCTCCAGGCATGTAGATTGCTGCCGTTGCAAAACTAGGGCCAATATGTACTCAAGTAGGTTATGTTTGCTGCACACTCTGAGCTTTGGGGTTTCTCCTGAATCAGATGCTGCCATGAATGTGGAACTGATAGATGCAATAATTTGCACTGCACTAAATAATTCACTTTTGGAAGCAGATATCTCCTAACAGCTAAAATGACAGCTATGTTAGTGTTTCTAAAACATTATTTTTGGATGGCATGTTTGCATTTATTCCTCATTCTTAATTGGTCTAAAAAGGTGATCGTGGAATTTCTCCTTAAACCATTTCAGGCCTAGTGCTCTTGCTGCATCCATTTTGACCCACTGACAATTAATAAAAAATAATATTTGTTGTTTCACTCACAAGCTGAACATGTAAGTCACACAAGCTAATGTTCTCGTGATTTTTCTACTCTTGCCCTTCTCAGTGATTGTAGTTGCAGGAATGGGAGTTGCTGTTGAAATAACTTTGGCAAACTACTATTTTGCATCTTACAAATTATGTATATTGCAACCAAGGTGCACTGATGATCAAGGGAGGGCGCATATACATCACAAATCTACCTGACACTTGTTGGGGTCCAAACTAAATGTTGTGTGGCTGTTGGTGTGGGAATATTTCATTCTCAGATGATTTATGAATGGAACTGAACACTATGAACCATCATTGGGATGGAGGGAAGTTCATCAATAAAGTAGCTGAACATGGCTGAGATGAAAAACACAATCACATCTGTTGTGCTTTGAGCCAGATATGAAGTCAGGTATTAGAAAGGTTTCCTTTTGAGTTTTTTTGACCTTAGTTCATCCATAGTATGTTGTTGGAGGAGAAAGTGGGCAGGTGCTGAGGCAGGAGATGTGGCTGTGGTAGCGAGTCTGTTTGAGAACGTGGCTGAAGAGCTTCTGAAGAGCCCTGAAGAAGGGCTTATGCCCGAAACGTCGATTCTCCTGTTCCTTGGATGCTGCCTGACCTGCTGCGCTTTTCCAGCAACACATTTTCAGCACAGTATGTTGTTGCCAAATTCAGCCATTCTCATTTCCCCTCTGATATTCTGCTTTTGGGAATAGTGGTGAAGTACATTCTGGAGCCAAATAGCTCTTGCATCTAAATAGCAGTGAGCTTATTCATATTAAATAGGTTTCATTTGATAGCACTATTAACAATGTCTTTCGTTACTTCCGAGATGATTGGGAGGAGGCTGATAGAACAGAATTGACCATGTGCATGAATCTTTTTATCTTTAAAAGATTATATGGTGTTGCAAGTTCTACACATCAGCAAATAAATGCCTGGAGCATAACTGTGCGGGAAAGTTTTGGTGAACTAGTTGAATGTTATTGCAGGTTTCTAGTTTTACTGATACTCATAGACTTATGCATTATACACCTTTACGTTAATGTATAATTCATGGTGGTAAGCGGTGAGAGAAGGAAAAAGGACTACTATCTTTCTCTTTTGTCAATGAGAGAAAAAGGAGATGCTTTTATATAAGACTTTTCACGGTCACTGGGTGAAGCAAAGCATTTTAGAGCAAATGGTGTACTTTAGGGACTGGATTTTGCCAAGTGAATTATTGATTTTATTTCACTGACATATTTTGGTTAATTTTTTTTACTTTGTGTGATAATGTTTGTTAATGTCTCAATGTTTATTTGGGCAAAATTGAGTTATTAAATGTTTGAAGTCTCTGTTATTGACAATTAATATCTAAAATTATCATTTTTATGGAATTGTCGGAACAGCATCTTTTTTATGAAAGAACATTTCTGAGTTGGTGTACTGTTAACACGATGTTTCATTCACAAGTAGACAATGGATGGGCATGGAAGTGGTACATTGGCAGTAAATTGGCATGCATAGATTGAAGGGTCAAGGGAAATAACTAGGAAGCATTACGTTGGCATGGTGAGTATGAGAGGTCATTGGGAATATGTGGGAATCAGCTGTTGTGAGAGGATAGGTTTAGAGGGCCTTACCATTTTTGTTCCAATTGGGATGAATGTGTGGGGAACCAAACTGGGCCTCTGACCAGCTCACTTGAGCACTCGCCTGTCACTTGGTCACCTAGGACTTGTTTACAGGATCAATGGGCTTGACCCTCTCCCACATCCAACCCTGGTCTGACAAAAATTGCACAATTTAGGACCCTGTAGCTGCAACTGACTTGCTGAACATGAAAACTTCTTAACCTGAGGAACCACTTTAAATGCTGAATATATAATCCCCTACTATACATCATTAGCTGTACAACACTTTGAGGTAGGTAGGGTCATGAAAAGTGCTATTACAATGCACGTGTTTCTCTTTTGTCTTTTCAAAAAGAAGTAAAGGTAATAATTCTCCTTCCTTTATCTCTTAACACTATAAATTTTACACGAACATAAAGATGCAAAATCTATGTCTATGGGCATTGGTAGAACAAGTAAGTCTGACAATGCTCTAACTTACTCTTAATTTGGTTAGATAACATAATCAAAGCCCATTGTTCCTATTCACTGAAAAGGGAAAGGAATTTTTATATTACAGTCATACATTTTTCATCCCTTTTTTAAAAACTCAGCTCCTATGTTGTTTCTGCATTTTCTCCAGCCGTCTGTGATTTGTTCCATGTGCCATCAGATTTCCATCAAGCTGAAGTGCTCTCAATCTACAGCAACCAAGGATACCTCTCAAGAATTCAGTTTGAAGTACTCAACTCGAGGATTATTTAAATGCACTTTCAATTCAAGGTACAGAGAGCATGCAAATTAAAAGCTAGCAAGTTATCATTGAATACAGTAGATTCTTCTGCCTTGTGAATGCAACCAAACCAGAATAGCTGGATAAAGCAGGCCACCAATAAAAACAGAAACTGAAATAAACAGCCTAGCTTAAAATACTTCTGAGAAAAGTAATTTTGGCTATGAATTTCCCCTTCTAACTGTTAAGAATGCAAAATATTGCTTATGAGAAAAAGAAAAATCAATTTTTCACATGTGCATGTTTTAGCACTCCTTTAAGAATGATCTTTTGTGACTATCTTGTGGTAGTTGAAAGTTACAAAGCTGGAAGAGAGCAATTGCCTCATGGGGCCTCCACTGGCGTTAGCCTGTGGTGCTAACTTCTCGAATTTCACTTTCCCTTCACTTATTTCATCAGTTTAGATTTGTTGTTTTCAACTACTTATGCAACAAATATTTAACTGATTGCTTCAATAGTCACCAGCGGTGAAGCATTCTATGTCCAAACTTGTCCTTGAGTTGAAAAGCTGTACTTTCTGAGAATAAGCCTGTGTCCCTTTGGTACTAATTTGTTACACAGCATAAAATCCTGCCAGTTCAATCTAAAAGCATTTGTACTCTTCAAAACAAAATCTAGAATGGTGAAAACTTGTGTTTTGATGAACAAAAACTAAGCTTATCTTTCCAACTTTAACTTTTCATTGCAAGTTTAAATGGATTAAGTTTTGCTGGATTCATTTATTGACTTGATAAAGTATGGCACTGGAAAAGGCACAGCAGGTCAGGCAACATCCAAGGAGCAAGAGCCGATGTTTTGGGCAGGATCCTTTTTCAGGGTTCTGAAGAAGGGTCCTGCCTGAAACGTCAACTCTCTTGCTCCTTGGATGCTGCCTGACCTGCTGTGCCTTTTCCAGTGCCATGCTTTATCAACTTTGACTTCTCCAGCACCTGCAGTCCCCATTGTCTTCATTATGTGACTTTAACACCAATTCTAAATTGCAGATTCTGTATTGGACATAATACATAATCCATGCAGCTAAACAATGTCTCACACAAATTCGACACCATTTCTTATAGTATATTGAATATAAAAGCAAAGTAAAATCCTGAGTTTTTTTTTGTTTTTCTGCTCTATTATATTATTGTTTTGAGTATATTTCCTTTCATTTTAGATTAGATTACTTACGGTATGGAAACAGGCCCTTCGGCCCAACAAATCCACACCGACCCTCTGAAGAGCAACCCACCCAGACCATTCCCCTACATTTACCCCTTCACCTAACATGATGGGCAATTTAACATGGCTGAAAGACAGGAGCGACTGGGATTGTATACCCTTGAGTTTAGAAGACTGAGAGGGGATCTGATTGAGACATATAAGATTATTAAAGGATTGGACACTCTGGAAGCAGGAAACATGTTTCCGCTGATGGGTGAGTGCCGAACCAGAGGACACAGCTTAAAATACGGGGTAAACCATTTAGGACAGAGATGAGGAGAAACTTCTTCACCCAGAGAGTGGTGGCTGTGTGGAATGCTCTTCCCCAGAGGGCAGTGGAGGCCCAGTCTCTGGATTCATTTAAGAAAGAGTTGGATAGAGCTCTCAAGGATAGTGGAATCAAGGGTTATGGAGATAAGGCAGGAACAGGATACTGATTAAGGATGATCAGCCATGATCATATTGAATGGGTGGTGCAGGCTCGAAGGGCAGAATGAAAATGTGTTGCTGGAAAAGTGCAGCAGGTCAGGCAGCATCCAAGGAGCAGGAGAATCGATGTTTCAGGCATGAGCCCTTCTTCAGGAATGAGGAAAGTGTGCCAAGCAGGCTAAGCTAAAAGGTAGCGAGGAGGGACTTGGGGGAGGGGTGTTGGAAATGCGATAGGTGGAAGGAGGTTAAGGTGAGGGTGATAGGCCGGAGTGGGAGTGGGGGCGGAGAGGTCAGGAAGAAGATTGCAGGTTAGGAAGGTGGTGCTGAGTTCGAGGGTTGGGATTGAGACAAGGTGGGGGAAGGGGAAATGAGGAAACTGGAGAAATCTGAGTTTATCCCTTCTGATTGGAGGGTTCTGAAGAACCCTCCTCCCACCTTGTCTCAGCCCCTCCCCAAAATCCCTCCTCACTACCTTTTATCTTAGCCTGCTTGGCACACTTTCCTCATTCCTGAAGAAGGGCTCATGCCCGAAACGTCAATTCTCCTGCTCCTTGGATGTTGCCTGATCTGCTGCGCTTTTCCAGCAACACATTTTCAGCTCTGATCTCCAGCATCTGCAGTCCTCACTTTCTCCTCGAAGGGCGAAATGGCCTACTCCTGCACCTATTGTCTATTGGCCAGTGGGAGGAAACCGGAGCACCTGGAGGAAACCCACGCAGACACAGGGAGAATGAGCAAACTCCACACAGACAGTTGCCTGAGGCGGGAATTGAACCCGGGTTACTGGCGCTGTGAGGCAGCAGTGCTAACCACTGTGCCACCCTGCCACCCAAACAAGTTGGCCTGTACGGGGACAGAACCCACAACCTTGGCGTTATCAGCACCATTTTTTGTTTTCATTTTTGTTTGTGAAGGTCAATGGTTTACATTTTTCTGCATTGAACCACCCACTTACCCACTGTTTAAATAGGATGGCATGGTAGCTCAGTGGTTAGCACTGCTGCCTCACAGCACCAGGGTCGCAGGTTCGATTCTGACCTCAGGCGACTGTCTGTGTGGAGTTTGCACATTCTCCCTGTGTCTGTGTGGGTGTGCTCCGGTTTCCTCCACAGTCCAAAGATGTGCAGGTCAGGCGAATTGGCCATGCTACATTACCCATAGTGTTAGGTGCATTAGTCAGAGGGAAATGGGTCGGGGTGGGTTACTCTTCGGAGGGTTGGTATGGACTGATTGGGCCGAAGGGCCTGTTTCCACACTGTAGGGAATCTATTAAATAAAGATCTACGTCCTTGTGTAGTCTGCAGCAGACTTTGCTATGCTTATAACTTGGTGTAACCATCAAGCTTCAACAAGCATTCTTCCTTTACCTATGCTCAAAATATTAAATATATGAAATGAGAAACAAAAAAATACCCACTATAAGCCCCATCACTACCTGTATCCTGCCAATCAAGAAATCAACACCTCTACGTTTGTTTTGCTGTATCTACCAGATATCTATTTGTTCATAGAGATAACCTGTTACCAGTGACTAATTCTCCGAAGCCACCTTTAACTTCTGATGGTGGCATAAAACAAATTATTTCCAATCAGCTTCCCATTGCACAATTTACCCAATTTTTTATGTACATTGATTGCAATAGAGACAGAAATTATTTTAGGTGTATAACAGGTGAGCCTAGTATAATAGCAAAGATGTTTTCATACCATTCAATGAGGCATGATAAACACAGCTGTAGTGATCTCAAAACTGTTGTCATTACTTTGTGAAAGTGACAGCAACTTCTGGCATCTGCACATGAAATTAGATGTGAAAATTCAGATGTTACTGTCAGTGATGTCCTATTCCTCTGTTTGTGCACTTTTGAAGTCTTTATAGTTGAAAGATTAGGAATCTCTGAATTGGTGTGAATTTGAACTGTTTTGCACTATTACTATACTTGTAAAAACTCATGTGAAAGGTATTTCTTGGTGCTTGAAGTATAGCTAGATTTTTATTCATGTAGTTAATCATTATTGTTGCTGAACAATTGATTTGCCCTGAAAAAATAATCTCATATTTATACATTGGTAAGTTTTTGCATTAGGATAAAAATACTCCCTGGCTATTCAAATAAATGTTTGATTTAAATATAATTTACCCTAATTTTACAGTCTGCAAAATTCTTTAAAATATTACAGATAATTTGGGTTAGATTTTCCAAGCATTGGCAATTATAGTCAGATTGTCACTCTGCTACTACTTGTTAATTAAGCAATAGAAAGGAGCTCCACATTCCGAGCCAAAGATTCCAGCCACAGATCATGCACCTTTAATCTAACTGTGTCCTCATTGGACAGTCAGGGGAAGGTAAACTATACCCTCTATTTTCTGTCAATAGTTTCATATTCTATGATTTCAATGTCCAGCAGCACAAATAGCTGCTTTGACAGCACCTGTGAAATGTTAAGTGTGAGGTTTGGGTGCAAAGTGGGTAGGGAGCCAGGATTCCAGATGGTGAAGGTGCTAAACTAGTAGAGTGCCAGTTAAATCAGATACCAGGTGCGTAGGAGGCTTAGGGGCAGGATGTTAGGGTACCAGGTATGTGGAGTGCCAGGTAATTAGGATGTCAAGTGGTTAGACCACCTTTGTGATGGGGTGCCAAGATGAGAAAGGCCCAGATAACTAATTGAGTAATAATGTAAGTAGGGGTGAAAGGGGTCATGTGGCTGTGCAGGCTTTTGGGCTGGTGGCTGCTGGCTGTCATGTTAGGCAAGGGGAAAGAGAAAGAGGGTAGGGGTGAGGGGTCACTTGGGGGCTAGAGAGTGTAAGGGCTCACAGGAAAGTAGTTGAGTGTGTGTGAGTTATGTTGGGAACCACTTTAATATTTCCTGGGTAAATATTAACTGTATCAGAACACTCCAAATTCACCATTTTATATTGATATTTTAGGAACATTCCAGGCGCAGGAGAATTATCTTGTGGAATTTCCAACTTCCTCTGCATTTCCCTTGGAGTTTGCACTGTGTAGGATTCTACAAGGTCCCAATGTTCATATCTAGTCTATGCTGCAAAAATGATTATCTGGCCATTGGAAAATTCAGGACAAATGGTTCCTGCTTTATTCGTGAGAATTCTTCCATGTGGTTGGTCACTTAGCCTGCTTGATGATACACTGGTGTTCCGCAGATCACTGGCGTCATAATCAAATTGACATCAAGAAAATTGAAATCCAGCCAGGGATCTCTGTCAAACGAGTAGCATGTGCAATCGCAGTGAGAGTTTCTGTTAATAGGATGTAAGCCAGTAGAGGGCACACTACACCACTGGACTTAGAGGATACAGAAACATTAGGGAAGAATTTTTGAAAGGCACTTTGCTTGAAGCAAAAGCGGATATTTCCTGTCGTGCAATAGGATTTATTTCAATCATTCATAGTGTAAGGTGACTAGACTGTAGCAACGATTGAAAAACAGTCCATCTTTTCTACCAGAGTATCTGACAGAAAGGACATATACACAGGTAGCTGTGGCATCAGGATTTCATTTGTTTTATCACAGCAATGCAGTAACTAAGAACACGATTAATGTCAATCACATGCTAATTATGTAGACACAGTATACATAGAAGGAAAGAAACATTTAAACTATAGCAAAATGATTGTGGAGCATTGGACTAACATAAATTAATTCTTAAATCATCTATTGTTCGGAATTTGTCAGCCTTCATTTAGGATTTGAATTTAGTTATAGGCGGTGGAAATCTTACGGCAGTCAGGTGCATCAATATATACAAATCTCTCCTAATTCTCCTTGATACATACAAGAGCTAGGGCTTCTGGTTTCTTTTTGATTGGAGTCTGGAGCACTTGAATATTCGCCAAAGTCAATGACAGTTCCTTCATGTTGATCAGATCCAGAGATTGAATCCTTTCACCAAATAGCTAAGTGTCAGGTATTTCTGCATTATCAGAGGCTGATCAAAGATCCCACGAGCAGGCACTGGAAACATAACTCCCCTGGCATTCAGCAGCCCATCTACCCTGCCAAACGTGAAGCAGACTGATATTGTTAATGGCTTGGGATTTTTGGATCTCATGACTGGGCAGCTAAGCACCTGTGTCAGATATTGGAACTGAGTGGCTGTTGTCTGGGCTTCACCACTAATTGAATGCACTCAATCAAATTATCAGTTTAGGTATGTAAGGAAATGTGTAATGCAGAGGCAGTGAGTTCAAAGCACTGTTTGTTGTGTGGAAACTAGAAAGGTGCAATACTTGTTTATTACATTGATATTTATTAATTGTAATGATACTGCTAATTGAATAGAACAACTTGAGTTGAATAAAACCTTTAATCACAGTGAACTGGTTGAAATCAGCAAAAACTGATTAAATCATGGGTTGGGAAGAAGTTCCGTATGACAAAGGCACTGGATGACAATTTGGGAGTATGTTAATCAAACCAACAGCCAATCATTCAATCAAAGAAGTGCTCTTTTAAAACTTACATTCTGTGTGTTAATGTCTGATAGAAGTCCCACATAGATGCATTCAAAAAAGTGAACAGGAGACACATATCAGGAGAGAATGCACAAAGAAAAAAAACAGAACATAGGAATCAACTACGAGTTTCTGGTGAACAAAATCAAGATGATCCCAGTCATTCATCATGTGAGCTACAATAAAGTCATCACTGTGTATGCAATCGAGAGTGGAACCACTGTGAGCATGCATTAATTGAGTCTGCAGTGTAGGTGGAATGTGAAATGTGTTTTCTCACAGGAAGTCCAAATTAGATGTTTGTTTTATTTGTTCATAGGATGTGGGCATCAGTTGCTAGGCCAGCATTTATTGCCTATCCTAAACTTCCTTGAGAAAGAAATGAAGAGCTGCTTTCTTGAACTGTTGCAGTCCATGTGTTACAGCTGCATGCACAGTGATGCCAGCACGGGAGTTCCAAGAATTTGACACCGCACCAGTGATGGAATAGTTACAACTCAGGATACTATGTCACTTGGAGGAAAAGTGTGTTCTCATGCATTTGCTAGTATTGTCCTTCCAGAGGTCAAGGTTTGGAAAGTGCTGTAAAAGAAGTATTGGTGAGTTGATGATTACATGATTTGGCCATTCAAAACACATATGAAAGAAACCTATTTATATCTGCATGGGAGATTGCTTGTGCATGTCCTTGAATTTGAACAGATTTGCTTTGAAAGATGCTGCCAGTCAAGAATGACCTCTCTTGCTGCAGTGCTTGAGTCAGGAACATTACCCAGAAGAAATGAGAACTCACTCCTCACTTCAGGGACAGGTCCTCAATGTTTTGGAGGACAAGTTGATGGAGAGAAGGAAATGAAGTCTTCTTATCAGCTGACCACCACAGGAGGCCAGACCACTGGACCAAGCCATGCTGGATAGAAAGAGCAGTCTGGACACAAATTGTAGTGAACCGATGCTCAACAGTACAGCAAGAAAGCTGATGATTTTCTTTGCCCTGCAGCAGTGAAAGCACTAGAATATTTTCTCTGCTTACCCCTGCTCCTTGAGTGAGTAGTGAGGGCCATCACTTGCTCAAACTCTTCCACTGCACTACATCCTCACTGTTATATACATCATGACCACTCAATGACTCTCACTCATTGCATCCTCCAAAATTACAAACTGTCTCTGCACCTCACCCTGTCCCCATGCTTCCTCCTCACCCAATGGAGACACTTTATCAGCTCTCCTGCTCATGCATTCCCATTGACTGTACTTCAAATGAATTCCATCATAGTTAATTTCTCTCTTTGTCTCAATGTACAAAACACCATCCCACCCAATCATGGGCTGCTGTAATTTCACATTGGTTCACACCACCCCAGACTAATGTCTCCACAACATCTCAACTGACCTACCTATAATTCCGAGACTGCTTGCATTTGACTTGCAGAACTGATCCTAGCCCAATGCTCAGACTGTAGGGACATGGTCGGATCATGAGATGGCTAACCATGGCTAAACCCCTGCGTAGGAATTGGATGAGCTGCTTACGGGGATCTGTGCCAGGGCTTCAACTTTTTACAACATATTTCAACAAACAGATGAGGCAAGTGAAGGCAGGGTCATTAAATTCACTGATAACACCAAGATGGGTGAAAAAGTACATTGCAATCGTGATGTCTGGTAGCTACAGATGGATGTAGTTAAGTTGATGAGTGGGAAAAAATCTGCCAGATGGAGCATAATATGGGAAAAGTGAAGTTTTCATTTTAGCAGAAAGAGTGCAAAAGCAGGGTAACATTTACATTCAGAAAGACTGAGGAAGTCTGAAGTGTAGAGTGATTTTGATGTGCTAATACATGAGTCACAACAGGTTGTTATGTACGTACATGTCGTCAAGATGGCGAATGGAATGCTATCCTTCATTACAAGAGGAGTTGAATATAAAAGTAAGAATGTTCTGCTTGAGTTATACAGGGTACTGTTAAGAGCACATTGCGAATACCGTGTGCAGTTTTGGTCTTTTTTTAATTATCCCTGGGATGTGGGTGCTACTGGCTGGGTCAGCATTTATTGCCTGTCCTTGTTGCCCTTGAGAAGGGTGGGGAGCTGCCTTCTTGAACCGCTACAGTGCACCTGCTGTGGGTTGATCCACAATACCATTAGGGAAGGAATTCCAGGATTTTGACCCAGTGACAGTAAAGGAATAGTGATATATTTTCGAGTCACGATGGTAAGTAGTTTGGAGAGCAACTTGCAGGTAGTTGTGTTCCCATTTATTAGCTGCCCTTGTCCTTCTGGAGGGAAGTAGCTGTTGGTTTGGAAGGTGCTATCTGATGATCTTTGGTGAATTTCTACAATGCATCTTGTACTTATTGGTGATGGCCATTGCCTGACATTTGAGTGACATGAATGTTACTTGTCACTTCTTAGCCTCAGACTGAATATTATCCAGATTTTGTTACATTTGAACATGGACAGCTTCAGTATCTGAGGAGTTTTGAATGATGCTGAACATTGTGCAATTGTCAGTGAACATTCCCACTTCTGACCCTATGATGGATGGAAGGTCATTGAAGCAGCTGAAGGTGGTTGAGCCAAACTCTTCCACTGCACTACAATCCTCATTGTTATATACATCATGACCACTCAATGACTCTCACTCATTGCATCCTCCAAAATTACAAACTGTCTCTGCACCTCACCCTGTCCCCCACTTGGAGGCTGGGTCAGGAGCAGTACTGGGGTCCAAGATATCTCTCCCAGGCCCTGCTTCTGCCAGGTTGCTTTCTGCATGGAGGCATTCCTGCATCTCCTGCAACTACACAGAATCCATAGAACATAGAACATTACAGTGCAATACAGGCCTTTCGATCCTTGATGTTGCACCAATCTGTGAAAGCAATCTGAAACCCACATAACCTACACTGTTCCATTATCATCCATATGTTTATCCAATGACTATTTAAACGCCCTTAAATTTGGCGAGTCTATTACAGTTGTAGCCAGGGCATTCTCTGAGTAAAGAACCTACCTCTGACATCTTTCCTATATCTATCTCCCCTCAATTTAAAGCTATGTCCCCTCATGCTAGCCATCACCATCGAGGAAAAAGGCTCTCATTGTCCACCCTATCTAATCTTGTGATCATCTTGTGTGTCTCTATTGAGTTACCTCTCAACCTCCTTCTCTCTAACGAAAACAGCCTCAAGTCTCCCAGCCTTTCCTCATAAGATCTTCCCTCCATAGCAGACAACATCCTGGTAAATCTCCTCTACACCTTTTCCAATGCTTCCACATCCTTCCAATAATGTGACAACGAGAACTGTGTGCAATACTCCAAGTGCGACTGCACCAGAGTTTTGTACAGATGCAACATGACCTCATGACTCTGAAACCCAATCCCTCTACTAATAAAAGCTCACATACTATGTGCCTTCTTACCAACCCTACCAATCTGGGTGGCAACTTTCAGGGATCTATGTACATGGACACTGAGATCTCTGCTCATCCACACTATCAAGAATCTTACCATTTGCCCAGTATTCTGTATTCCCGTTGCTCTTTCCAAAGTGAATCACTTCACACTTTTCCACATTAAACTCCATTTGTCACCTCTCAGCCCAGCTCTGCAGCTTATCTATGTCCCTTTGTAACCTGCAACATCCTTCCACACTATCCACAATGCCACCGACCTTAGTGTCATCCGCAAATTTACTAATCCATCCTTCTACACTCTCATCCAGGTCATTTATAAAAATGACAAATAGCAGCAGCTTCAAAACAGATCCTTGGGGTACATCACTAGTAACTGAATTCCAGAATGAATATTTTCCCATCAACCACCACTCTCTGTCTTCTTACAACTAGCCAATTTCTGATCCAAACCGCTAAATCACCCTCAATCCCATGCCTTCATACTTTCCGTAATAGCTTATCATGGGGAACCTTATCAAATTATTTCCTGAAATCCATGTACACCACATCAACAGCTTTACCCTCATCCACCTGTTTGGTCACCTTCTCAAAGAACTCAAAAAGGCTTGCGAGGCACAACCTACCCTTCACAAAACCGGGTTGACTATCCTTAATCAAACTATTTCTTTCTTGATGATTATAAATCCATTATTTTATAATCATTTCCAACACTTTACCCACAACCTATGTAAGGCTCACTGGTCTACAACTTGTCGGGGATATCTCTACTGCCCTTTTTGAACAAGGGGACAACATTTGCTATCCTCCAGTCTTCTGGCACTATTCCTGTAGACAATGCTGACATAAAGATCAAAGCCAAAGGCTCTGCAATCTCCTCCCTGACTTCCCAGGGTATCCTAAGATAAGTCACCTGGCTGGATGGGATTTATCTATTTTCAAAGTTAAAAATCACACAACACCAGGTTTAATTGGAAGCACACTAGCTTTCGGAGTGACGCTCCTTCATCAGGTGATAGTGGAGGGCTCGATCGTAACACAGAGTTTATAGCAAAAATTTACAGTGTGATGTAACTGAAATTATACATTGAAAAATTGATTGTCTGTTAAGTCTTTCATCTGTTACAATACAATAATAGTTTCACTTCTTTCATGTGTAAATCACAAAACCTTTTTTTTAAAGTTGCATTCTCGGATTAGCTGTTAACAATGGTGATAGCTAGACAATATGTTGAAGGTGTTGGCCTGTGTTCTCTATCTATACCATAATGTTTAGATTGATTCTAATCTAAAAAGTGAGATAACAGAGTTTTACATAAATTCATGCAGTTTTTGAGCAAAGTACAATATAACTCTGCAAGTACAAATTCACCCCACAAAATATATGTGTGCATGTGCGTCTTTGTGTGTGTGTGTGTGTGTGTGTCTGTCTGTCTGGGGTGGGGGTTGTGAATGCGATAATGGATGAATGGGGACTGCACAACAATCACAGACAGGAGGGTACCCTCCCAGTTGTGGAACACTTCAGTGGTCCAGGACATTCAGCCTCGGACCTTCGGGTGACCATCCTCCAAGGTGGACTTCGGGACAGGCAGCAGAGAAAAGTGGCCGAGCAGAGGCTGATAGCTAAGTTCGGTAGTCATAGGGAGGGCCTCAACTGGGACCTTGGGTTCATGTCACATTACAGGTGATCACCATTGCACTACACACACACAAAGATATTCCTAGACACACACACACACACACATACACACGGACACAAGTACACACAGACGCGCACACAGACACCCACACACACCCTTATAGACACACGCACTCCCACACTAACACATGCACCCCGTCACAGACTTAAGATACTCTGCACTCACTACACACACACACACACACACTTTCTCACACTCACAACCCCCATCCCAGACAGACACACACACACAGACAGACAAAGACCCACATGCACACATATATTTTGTGGGGTGAATTTGTACTTGCAGAGTTATATTGTACTTTGCTCAAAAAACTGCATGCATTCATGTAGAACTCTGAGCTCAAAAACTGCATGAATTTATGTAAAACTCTGTTATCTCACTTTTTAGATTAGAATCAATCTAAACGTCATGGCATTGACAGAGAACACAGGGCCAACACCTTCAACATATTGTCTAGCTATCACCATTGTTAACAGCTAACCCGAGAATGCAACTTTAAAAAAAGGTTTTGTGATTTACACATGAAAGAAGTGAAACTATCATTGTATTGTAACAGATGAAAGGCTTAACAGACAATCAATTTTTCAATGTATAATTTCAGTTACATCACACTGTAAATTTTTACTATAAATTCTTTGTTACGATTGAGCCCTCCACTATCACCTGATGAAGGAGCGTCGCTCCAAAAGCTAGTGTGCTTCCAATTAAAGCTGTTGGACTATAACCTGGTGTTGTGTGATTATTAACTTTGTACACCCCAGTCCAACACCGGCATCTCCAATTCATATCTATTTTCACAATTTCCAGAATTGCTAACACTTCCTCCTTATGAAACTTAATCCCGTCTGGTCCATTAGCCTGTAATGGTCCTCAAAAACATTGTCTTTTTCCTGTGTGAATACTAATGAAAAATATTCATTTAGTGGCTCTCCTATCTCCTCAGATTCCACGCACAACTTCCCACTACTGTCCTTGACTGGCCTTAATATTATTCTAGTCATTCTTTTATTCCCAACATACCTATAGAAAGCTTTAGGGTTTTCCTTGATCCTACCTGCCAAAGACTTCCCATGTCCCCTCCTGGCTCTTCTTAGCTCTCTCTTTAGGTCCTTCTTGGCTAACTTGTAACTCTCAAGCACCATAACTGAGCCATCATCCTAATATAAGCCTCCTCCTTCCTCGTGACAAGAAATTCATATTCTTTAGTAAACCACGGTTCCCTTGCTCAACCACTTCCTCCCTGCCTGACAGGTGCATACTTATCAAGGACACGCAGTAGATGTTTCTTGAATAAGCTTCACATTTCGATTGTGCCCATCCCTGCAGTTTCCTTCCCCATCCTTTGCATCCTAAATCTTGCCTAATCGCATCATAATTGCCTCTCCCCCAGCTATAACTCTTGCCCTGCAGTATATACCAATCCCTTTTCATCACTGAAGTAAAAGTAACCAAATTGTGGTCACTATCACCTACCTCCAAATCTAATACCTGGCCTGGATCATTACCCACTTTCAAATCCAATGTTGTCTCACCTCTTGTTGGATTGTCTACATACTGTGTCAGGAAACCCTCTTGCACGCATTGGACAAAAACTGACCCATCTAAACTACTAGAACTATAGCGTTTCCAATCAATATTTGGAAAGTTAAAATCCCCATAACAACTACCCTGTTACTTTCGCTCTTATCCAGAATCATCTTTACAATCCTTTCCTCTACATCTCTGGAACCTTTCGGAGGCCTATGGTTAATTCCCAACAGGGTGACCTCGCCTTTCCTGTTTCTAACCTCAGTCAATACAACCTCAGTAGTCGAGTCCTCATCAAACGTCCTTTCTGCCACTGTAATACTGACCTTGACTAACAATGTCACACCTCCCCCTCTTTTACCACCTTCCCTGTTCTTACTGAAACATCTAAACTTCAGAACCTGCAAAAACCATTCCTGTCCTTGCTGTATCCATGTCTCTGAAATATAGAATATAGAACATCGAACAGGACAGCACAGTATAGGCCTTTTGCCAAAGATGTTGTGCGACCTTTTATCCTACTCTAAGATCAAACTAACCTACATACCCAACATTTTACGATCTTCCAAGTGCCTATTCAAGTTACTTAAATGTCCCGAATGTATCTGACTCTGCGACCACTGCTGGCAATGCATTCCTTGCACCCACCACTTTCTGTGTAAAGAACCTACCACTTACATCTGCCCTAAAACCTCCTCCATTCACCTTAAAATTATGCCCCCTCATGATAGCCATTTCTGCCCTGGGAAAAAGTCTCTGGCTATCCACTGTATTTTTGCCTCTCACCATCTTGTAGATCTCTATCATATCATTCTTCGTCACTCCAATGAGAAAAGCTGTAGCTCTCTCAACCTTTCTTCATAAGACATGCCTTCCAGTCTAGGCATCATCGTGGTAAATCTTGTCTGCACTCTCTCTAAAGCTTTTGCATCCTTCCTATAATGAGGCGACCAGAACTGAACACAATATTCCATCTTAGCTTCATTAACCAATCTTTACTCTGTTCATGCTTTTTTAGACTCTGACAGCCATTGTGACTTGCATTGTATTTTAGCCCAGAGGGGAGGCAGGCAGCTGAAAAATGTGTTGCTGGAAAAGCGCAGCAGGTCAGGCAGCATCCAAGGAGCAGGAGAATCGACGTTTCGGGCATAAGCCCTTCTTCAGGAAGCTTTTCCAGCAACACATTTTTCAGCTCTGATCTCCAGCATCTTCAGTCCTCACTTTCTCCTAGCTGATGGAACATATCCTTGTTGAGGGTAAGAGATCAGTAACTTTCTTCCTGCACTTGCTAGGATGGTGTTTCACCCAAAAACCTGCAGTCACCTGTCCACTTTCTCAGACCAAGTTAGCTGGGTCTGATGACTTGAGATCTTTTACTGGTCAGCAGGAGATAGCACTGTCCTCCCCTCTCACACCCCATCCATCCATCACCCCCAATCCCTATCAGCGAAGTGAGGAACTAAATTGCCATTTTGATCACTTCTTTTGGGATCACAATGTAGGAAGGCATATGGGTGGCAGTTCCTAGCTTGCAACAGCTGGAATGTCATGGAGCTGGGATTTAATGATGGTGCCAGTGGTGTGAACATCACATAATAATAGTGGTGAAAACCTCCATTTTTCCTGCTGTACGATTCCCCAAAGGAGATGCCCAGAGTCTAAGGCTGCATGATTAATAAGCCGAAGACCAATGTTTGCATGAGCAAAGTCAATCTGAGACATGGCAGCCTGGACACCATGAATCACATTCTAAAATACCCTTCCACTTAAAATGGGGACATTCAGCTCCACGTCTTGTTCAGCATCTTTTGAACTACATATTAACTCCCTCACAGTTAATATTCTGTTTGACACTTCATTCCACTTGTCATAACATTGTTCTGTTTCTGTTAATTGAAAATCAATTCTTGAAAAAAATTGCAGCATGTTAGATCTCTGAAAATAAACTGCATTTTTTTGTAAATCATAGCTAGACATTTAGAATGTATCCACATTATATGATTTATGGAAATCATGAGTTCAGAAGGGAAAATGCATTTCCTATTAACACATCCTGCCAGTGAGACTTTTTATTGTGTGCTATATTCTCATTTTCTGAACATTTTCACATGAGATTGTTTTGCAAATGCAACTGCATATCAGGAGCTATGATACAACCAGAAGAATATGTTTGTTTGGATGACTACTGTTTAATTACACGCAAATCCATCTGAATCTGTGCCATTAGATTGGCGTCACTTTCTTTCTGAGAGTTATTTTTAGTTTGATTTCATTAATTTTTTTTCCTAAGGATCTCTGATCCTCAATTACCCTATGGCACACATGAAATAGACCCAGAATTACCTCAAACAGTAACATGTTCATCTAGCTGTATCAAAGTCCTTGCACTTAATGAGCATTTCTAAATGTCATGAATTGAATTATCCATTTGTATAGAACAAACAGATTATCTGTTCATAATATTATGCTTGAGTGGCATTTGTATATTACTTTGAACACTTATGTTGCATTTCTAGTCTTGGAGGCTAGTGAAAGGAGAAAATCTGAATTGGTGAGAAGGATAAGGCTTCATTTTACTTAGAGGGATGGGAAAGAAGCCAGCGCTGAGAGATTGATAATGTCAAGTACTAGCAGATGATTGACAGACCTTAAGCATGAATGACAGGGACTCTGAAAATCAGCAGACCCATGCTTGAATATCTATATATCAGATAATTAGGAATGCCAAGCACAAGCGCACAAATAGTAGCCATAACAAATTGTGAACAGAGTAATTTTGAAAGGAAATGAAAAGGTGGGTGGCACATTTTCCTAACTGGAAAAAAGATTAGTCAACAAGCAGTAAGTCAAATTGCAAAGAAATGAAGCTTACTTTTTTTCATTCAAATAATCTTCATGGCTCAAACTAAATTTGCTGTTTGTTTACATCAAGAATACAATTGTTATCAGCACCAATATAACTGAATTATTGAGTGTATACTATACAGTGAAACTTGTATTGAAGTAAAAACATGAAAAATATCAAGTATAATTGGCATTGATTTGTTAATGCAGGTTTTGTGATGTAAATAGAGATTTATTTTGATGAGGCTAGATAAAAGAGAGTGAAGTAGAAATGGATATGAATTTCATGAAGCATTTGTTGAGGTGTCTCTCAAAACAAGTGGAGTGAAAGGATCAGTCAGATGGGGGCAGCACAGAGGCTCAGTGGTTAGCACTGCTGCCTCACAGCGCCAGGAACCCAGATTTGATTCCCATCTTGGGTGACTGCCTGTGTGGAGTTTGCACATTCTCCCTGTGTCTGTGTGGGATTTTTCCGGGTGCTCTGGCTTTGTTCTATAGAACAAAGATGTGCAGGTCACGTGACTTGGCCATGCAAAAGTGCCCACAGTGTTAGGTGCATTAGTCAGGGGTAAAATAGGGAAGTGGGTTACTCTTCGGAGGGTTGGTGTGGTCTTATTGGGTCTTCCATACTTTAAAGAATCTAACCTAAAAAAACAGGAGATAAAGCAAGAGAAATATGGAGGCCTACAACGCAGAAAAAGGACCTTCACCACACTGAGTCTTTTTCGGTCAAATACAAGCAACTAACACGCACTGACGTTGCATTTTGGTGCTGAAATGATGCATCAGTGTAAAGGTTTCACTCTGACTAAAGAAGCATTGGAAGTTCTACATTTCAGGGTTCAGTGCTTGGTCCATTTTTGCTCTCTGCAGGTACGGATGATATAGATTTGGGCATTGGTAATAATCTCTCAAAATATGTTTAAGATGTGAAGACTGGGGGGCTTCCTCAAAAGTGAAGATGTCTTCAAGTAAAGCTATGAAGAAGCATATAGGATTTTTTGAATGATAAACAGATGGGAGATGGAATTTTCATAAGATATATTTGAGGTAATCAGCCAGAATCTGCTGTCACAGTAATGATGAGTTTAATGGTGCTCACTGCTATTTATTCACAAGTGATTCAGAAGCTTCATAGTGCAATTTAAAACTTGCTGTTCTACATATGCTACTCCATGAAAAGTGTTTCAAACATATCATCCTGCTGTTAGCCTCACAATCCAAAATGTGTTGAACAGTACAAGTTGCTGGAATTAAACCTACTTCAGGAAATACAGCTTTGTCAATTCTTATTGAAGTGTTCTTTCTAACAATGTCATAACTCTTAATTATTATTAAGTAACCCCTCTCGTACCGAACATGAACTATTCCAAGTGTGGAATTTTATTCCTTCATGATCTAAATATTATTGGGGATTTTGAAATTGCAAAGCTCAAGGTTCAAATTCCAGCATTCACATTAGTGTTTATTTCTTTAAACTTGTGGTTAAATTTAGTTTCCTTCCTACTTCTGTTCTACTATTTTTTCCTATTTCTATTTTGTTCTAAAGAAGGGTCTCTGGACACAAAGTGTTAACTCTGCTTTCACTCCACCGATGCTGCCAGACTTGCTGAATTTTTCCAGCATTTTCTGTTTTTGGTTTTGTTTTCCTTCCTATTTGTTTACTCTCTTCATTGGATCTTCCTCCCCCTCCCTGTATTTCTTTTTCTCTACCTGATTTAATATTCAATTGATGCTCCCAAATTAAGCTATCAACTCAATCTTTGCACTATTAATTTCATAATCCTTCAATAAGATTGGTTAAGGTGAAATTTAGTTACCATATATACTTGAGTAATAGTTAATCTCATGTAAAAGTCAACCCCCTATTTTTGACTAAATAACTTGGAATTTTGCATATATCTCATGTAAAAATCAACCCTAGTTCTTCACAGATAACAGATCAATGTTATGAGTCAGTGTGCTGGCCGTCACGTCCTGCTCCAGTTTCCAGTCTGCCGGTTGTTCTGCTCTGCTCCTGGTCTTCCAGTCTGCTGGCCATTGTGTTCCGTTTCGGGTTTTCAGAATTACTATAAGTCATTGTTTTTCTTCTTTATTCACTTAGAGATCAATTGGACTTCTGCTAATGATGTGGTATGAATTTTGACGGGAATGAATTCCAGGCCCTCAAATTTAGCATCCATGTAATATTCGACCCCATAAATTTAACCTTCAAAAGTAGTCAAAAAATTTGTCCATTACTCAATTATATATGGTACTTGCCCTATTTTGTCTGGTCCTGACACCCAGTTTCCTCTACTTTGATAATGTCAGTATCTTGTTATGCAAAAAATTAAAATACTAATATGTGTAGAGGGCGGCACGGTGGCACAGTGGTTAGCACTGCTGCCTCACAGCACCAGAGACCCGGGTTCAATTCCCGTCTCAGGCGACTGACTGTGTGGAGTTTGCACGTTCTCCCCATGTCTGCGTGGGTTTCCTCTGGGTGCTCCAGTTTCCTCTCACAATCCAAAGATGTGCAGGCCAGGTGAATTGGCTATGCTAAATTGCCCATAGTGTTAGGTGAAGGGGTAAATGTATGGGTGGGTTGCGCTTCGGCGGGTCGGTGTGGACTTGTTGGGCCGAAGGACCTGTTTCCACACTGTAAGTAATCTAAAAAAGACTGACTTACGGCAGGTGTTGCTGGATGGCTTTTAACTCTTAATTAAGGCCCAAAACATTATTGGGGAAAAATCCAGAAAAAACAATACTAAATAATTTAGATGAACAGAGACTGGCAAGCTCAAATAAAGCCATGAGAGATCAATAACAGCACGGGGAAGGTGCAGAACTATCTTTGGCATGAATGGAGGTCCAGAAAAGGAACTCTTTTTCACTTAAACTGGGGCAAGGGGGCTTTTCGTTATTTTAGACAGCCACTAACCTGGTGTAAATATAGAAAATTCTGGCAGTACTCAGCAGGTTATGCAACACCTCTGGAAAAAAACAGAATTACTTTTCAAGTTTGACAAATAGTCATGACCTGAACTGTTAATTCTGTTTTTCTCTCTCCACAAATGTTATCAGACCTGCTGTGTTTTACAGTATTTTCTATTTTTATTTTAGTTTCCCAGTATTCATAGGTACTGCTTGCATTGTCTATTCACCTGGGAGTGGCTTTCTTGGGTTAAAGTGCATTAGAGGTCCTGTTGTCTGATTTGGACCCATTGTCATGGGGTACCTGACAGGCATCAAGCCGCCAAACTGCAATCAGCAGTTAAAATGATGGCCAACTGGACTTCAGTGAAAATGGATTCAAAAGGCAATATGCTTCAATTTATAGGCCCTCCCAACCCTTCACTCATCCTGTTATACACAGGTAGTGTGGATTAAAATTAATTCCCAATGTTAATTGTGAACGTTTATATTGCAATACTTGCAGTACAAAAATATGTGACTATTTATTGCAGCAAGTAACCTTTATAAACAGAAATCAAAAATATTAGCAACACTAACAATATCTTACTCGTAAACTGTTGTCCAGCCATTTTCATTGTTCTTTGTTGCTAGCAGACCGGTGTTGCCATGGTATGTCATCATTGCTAAGTCAAGGCCCTTGGCAGATACTCTTTTCAAGGCCCCATTGTTGCTGATAGTGAGCCAATATACCTGACCACCAGGCACCACGAGCCAGAGAGGTACACCATTACCATCTCTCCGAATATGTAGTGAATCGCCATTGTTGCCAGTGATGGAGCTAAGATCACCCTCACTGGTATAGCTGAAGTTGTAAACATAGTCCCCTGTTATTAGATTCAAGGTATTCAAGTGGGTCCCATTAACATTAAAGAGATACAGCTCTTGATCTGCTGGTGAAGCCACTTCATATACATTCAAGTGATTGTAGCGCGGTTTATTCCTGCTCACAGCTCGGATGCGGATATTGGCAAGGTCCGCGATATATAATGTGCCATCTGGAGAAACAGCCAAGGAGGTTGGTGTTTTCAACTTTGCATCCTTGGCATAGCTGCCATCACCTAGGGAATAAAGGAGATATGATGATATTAATAATCTAGAACTAGGGACCATTGGAATAAATCTTAGCATCCATGCAAACCTGATGATATATTTTGGAGAAAAGTAGAGTTCATAGGAAAGCCTCTAAATCATTCAAAGCTACAGTCCTCTCTGTTCTTTTCCCCATCCCCAGCAAACACCCTGTGCTTCACTCCACCTTCCTCTCTGACTTATCACCTTCATCCCACCCCCAGCTGTAGAGGACCAGTTTATTCTATAGCTATTACTTTAAGAATCTGTTTAGATTATGATTAATAAGTATCAGCTTTTCTATTCTTCTTCTCAGGAAGGCATATTCTGGATTAGTGATGCTGGAAATGCACAGCAGTTCAGGCAGCATCCGAGGAGCAGTAAAATCAAAGTTTTGGGCAAAAGCCCTTCGTCAGGAATAAAGGCAGAGAGCCTGAAGGGTGGAGAGATAAATGAGAGGAGGGTGGGGGTGGGGAGAAAGTAGCATAAAGTACAATGGGTGAGTGGGGGTGGGGATGAAGGTGATAGGTCAGGAAGGAGGGTGGGGGAAGGTAGCAAAGAGCACAATGGGTGGATGTGGGTGGGATGAAGGTGTTAGGTCAGAGAGGAGGGTGGAGTGGATAGGTGGAAAAGAAAATAGGCAGGTAGGACAAGTCATGGGGACAGTGCTGAGCTGGAAGTTTGGAACTGGGGTGAGGTGGGGGAAGGGGAAATGAGGAAACTGTTGAAGTCCACATTGACACCCGCACCAATCAACCACACCGCCCTGTGGCCCAACATTTCAACTCCCCCTCCCACTCTGCTGAGGACATGGAAGTCCTGGGCCTCCTTCACCGCCGCTCCCTCACCACCTGATGCCTGGACGAAGAACTCCTCATCTTCCACCTCGGTACACTTCAACCCCAGGGCATCAATGTGGACTTCAACAGTTTCCTCATTTCCCCTTCCCCCACCTCACCCTAGTTCCAAACTTCCAGCTCAGCACTGTCCCCATGACGAGTCATACCTGCCTATCTTCTTTTCCACCTATCCACTCCACCTTCCTCTCTGACCTATCACCTTCATCCCACCCCCATCCACCCATTGTACTCTATGCTACTTTCTCCCTTCCCCCACCCCCTCCTGTCATTTATCTCTCCACCCTTCAGGCACTCTGCCTATATTCCTGATGAAGGGCTTTTGCCCGAAATGTCAATTTTACTGCTCCTCTGATGCTGCCTGAACTGCTGTGCTTTTCCAGCACCACTAATCCAGAATCTGATTTCCAGCATCTGCAGTCATTGTTTTTACCTTCTCCGGAAGGCAGTTGACTGTTACTAAAGGTAGAAAAGTAGAGCAGGTCCTGTATCTGCAACAACTAAAAGAGGATCAAACCCCATGCTGTTGGCACCAGTCTGATCCAGGCACCCACCCAGTCAACTTTATCCTGTTGTGGGATATAGGTAAAGTAATGTTACTTCTGCAATCATACTTACTTATGCAAGGTAAATGCACTCGCACGAGTGTATAATTGTTTCAGCCAAGAGCTGAGTCAACAACAATGGAAACTATGTGAAGGAAATACATAATTGTTTTTGTATTAGCTGAAATGTGCCTGCAAAGAATGATAGATGTTACAGACAAATAGAAAAGGTGCTGTGAGGGGAGGGGGTTAAGCTAGGTATGCCTATACAAACAGTAGTTATAAGCATCTGTTTCCCGCTTCTGCAAAAACAAGAACAAACCACAATCAAGAAGTCATGAGGTCATAAGGTCATAACAAGTAAGGGAGGATATACCTAACAATGGACCACAGCAGGATGTGGTCAAACAGCCTTGTGAGGCCAGAAATAAGCATTTTGTCACAGACAAGGCCGGATAAGGCAAGAGATGAACAAGAGTAATGGGCACCGGTCTGAGAGAGGTGGGAGATGTAAACAGGGGAGGAGCAATGGGAGGAGAGAATAGGAACCAAATTACATAAATGTTGTGTACTAGTTGAATTCAGTGTGTGTGTGTCCCTGCCTTGTGGACAGTGGACACCACACCCTCTTGCAAGAGTAAAATAAATGACACTACTGATTCAGATCTTGTCTCGGACTGAAATTATTGAAGTGACTGAGCTTTGTTTCTCTCATTGTGTTGCTGTGACCACATGTGCATGTATATTATCATCCACAACAATGAACAGTGATTGTCGAGGCCTTTCTTGCCATACCATGGCTGACCAGGAATCTCTCTCATTTCTGCTACCGAATATCAGCATCTGATTGAAGTATTTATGGGTTGATACTCAAGCAGTTTGGCTAAATTTGGAATGTGTTAAGAATTTGACTATCAAATTCTAGAGCAGGACTTGAAACTAACTCTTCTGGTCCCTACTTTCATGCTTCCTTTACTATTTATGGCTTTTAGAATTTAGCCACTTGCAATTTTCTCAAAGTGTGGAGACTTGCTGGGGGTCAGAATGGCGAATGGTAGCAGAGCACAAAATGTTCATTCTTTTGGTGAAAAGCTGAACAGCAAACATCAGCAGGTTATTTGACATTTTAATGGGAATCACAATCAAACTCGACATTAAATTTGGCTAAGAGCGTTTCAGTGCAGGCATCAGAACCCTAGGCTGCTATTTCCTTCATTCCACACGGGCTGAAGCCAATTCTGTTGGATCAAGTACTTTGTTAGTACTTCAACTAGTTCTGCAGCAGTTTACTGAAAAATTATGAGAGTATACCTTATGATATAGAAATATTTCATTGAGAAATATAGCCTTCTTTGGAGTGAGGATGATAGCAAGAAATTGTTTTGATTTGATAATCCTCATGGTCATAATCACAGAGCCCACTGTTACGAATGCTTTTTTCTGGCCTCACAAGGCCGTTTGACCACATCTTGCTGTGCTTACTGGTACAGAATAGTTATTTCAATAGCCTATCAGAGTCTGTCTGTGAACCATTTGGAGCAAAGACTTGCATGCAAGTGACAACCTTCAGGAGGGATAAAGGAGAGATTGTATACAGTGTAGTGAAATGTGGTGAACAAACCACCATTTATATTTGGCTGCAATATCAACACAGGCTACAGCCAATGGAAAAATTCATCTCCTTGCTTATAAATGATGCATAACTACGCTAACAGATCTGCTGTACGAAGTATTACAGCTTTTAATTTGAAATTTGAGGCATAATTATTTTTCTAAGGAGGAGATACAACTCAGCAACGTCTATAAGTAGCTTAAACCCACAGGCAATATTTTATCAAACTTACTGTATTATATCACCCACAGTACAAAGAAATCTGTTTCACTCTTTGACAGTTTCTTGCCAGTCATTTAAAATAGACCACAGCTCTGCATCATGGAAATACAATCACAACGCTGTTTCAATTTTATTCCCTCTTCTTCTGATTCTTGCATGCGTTTCATTCTGTATACACAACCAGTCCTCCAGCACTTCTGACTAACTAGCCATTCTTTATATGTCAACCCCAAAGGCATATGCTGACAGCTGCTTAAATGAGGATGGCATGACAGATGAACCTGATCTTGTTTTTACCTGTTGTTCACGCACAAACATTATACTGTACGGATCACTGGACAGAAATCAGGAGCAGCAAACCTATGTATGTATCACCCACTACTGTCATGCCAGTTGACAGTAGTTTACACAGCACATGCTACGTATTGAATTTAGAGCCTTCTAGTCATATATGTATGCATGGGAACAAGATGGGATCAATTTCCATAAAGAACTAATTGTGGGGTGCGCTGGTTAATTCTCACTCTTGTAAAATTAGGCGTGGGGTGAGATGACCATGTGGTCAGGGATAAGGAAGAGTGAAAATGGAGTAATACAAAAGATACATTCAAAAAATAATGAGAAACAACAAGTGGATGCCTTTTTCTTCTAATATGTAACAAAAATCTAAATAGTTCGGCAAATTCCTTACAATGTAATATCTTCACTCTAATACTCTTTTATAATCTGATTATGTGCAAAGTCATCATTTCTATAACAGATATAATAACTGATTCCCCTGAATCTCATCTGTAAGTTCTTAAACCATGATGCACATCACTGTGAGAAGTGGTAATGATCTACTACGTGCTACCTCCCTTATTTCAAGTAAATCTCCTAACATGCAGAAGCCATTTACAAAGGATTTGGGGTAGTTGGATGAATTTCAAGCTCCTCTTTCCAAGAATAAAGAGGACACTACAAATATATTCTCTAACAATTGTCTAAATTAAAAATTAAGTAATTGGAACAATTTCAATGACAGTTTTCAAATCTGTGCTGATGAAACATCTTAGTGAGGACTAATCATGGAACGCTTCCAGGGAACAGTTGGTGATCTCGGTCACATTCCATGGCCACGTAGATGTGTACTAGATATCCAAATATGGCAAAATAGTTGGAGAAATCATTTCCTGTAGCTTATACGTTCTGGTTAAGTGCAAAATAATGTTTGCAATTCTGACATAACCGAAGAGCAAAATTTTCTTTAGGGTCCAGAGTTACTAACAGAGGTACTACTTGATACAAATTTTTCCAATGAACCGAACTAGGATTGGAGAGTCGTAGAAATAGAAATGATGAGATGAATGCTTACAGGTCATTAGCCTTAGTTCCACTTTTAATCTGTGCCACATTAGACACAACAATATAAAACAAACCTTGACCTTATCAATTCCACCTAGGTTCTCAGGATTGGCAACTGTTGAATCACTAGAAATACTGGGCTGCATCAATGGGCTAGTTTTAACATTTAAAGGGAAATATATTCTTATGCCTGTGAAACAAATAAAATTAGAGAATCTGTAAGATGGATTCAGTGTAAAATAAATTATTGCAGTGACATCATTAAAACATTAAGAAATCAACAAATGAAATTCGATATTGCATTCAACCTTATATATTGTAAGCTTAACTCCAAAAGGGGATTATTTTTATTCTTAATTTTGATTATTATGATGTGGAAATATTTATGATTATATAAATACTTATTGGAAGAAAAGCAATTCTCAGAACTAAGATCATGATCTTTGTCCACAATAGTTTTGGCGTTTCCAAAACTTGACAAACTTAATCAACATTAATTCTTCTCTACTACAATGTTCAATTGATCCAGCTTTAAAAATATAGTGGGATAATTCTGTACTGCCTCCTGTGTCTTCTGTCCAAATAACCAGAAAAAATCTGATCAAAATAAATGGATACTGAGAAAGAACATTATGGATTAAAAAGATCCAAACTACACAACTGTTTTTTTAAACTGGGCAATTTAATTATAAATCTATCTCCATAAAAATATGCAATAACATGTTACACTGCTGTTGACAGTAAAGTAACAAACTATCATAGATTCTGGTGTGATCATTATGAATGTTTGAACTAACCATGATTCATCTTTTTTGAAGCTCAAAGTGGGAAGGAAAGGAGAATGGGGAAGAGGTTGCAGTTAGGAAAGTCTGATGGGAAATAGTTTCACAGAGAAAAAGTGAGAATTTTATAACCAGATTGAAAGAATATTTACAATTAGTGTGTGAATTGATGAAAAGAAAAGCATTTCTTGTTTTTATTGTTTGGATAATAAACATTTGCCATTTAGTTTTTAATTTCCCAAATTATTGGATTATTCATAACTAGAATTTCCATTGATAGGAATGGACCTCATTCAACAAACAAATACTTTTCAGCCATTCAATTAATTTCATAGAAGTATAGCTAAACATCATATGGCTTATTAAGCATAAACTTTAGCATGGGCATGTTGAGAAGAATGGTGTGTAAATGCAATGTAACCACAAATCACTGGATTACTAAATAGTTTCTTAACAAATCTTGACTGATTACAGCATTACCTGAGAAACAGTTGCAGTTGGGATCAATCTTGCAATCACATTCTGTTGATGTGCCGGCAAATATGAAGATCTCACCATTGGTCGTGACCTGTTGTATGCGGTTGATCTTTCTCTCATCTGTCTCTGCTATGTACAGCACTCCACTGTGAGAAACAGCAATAGCTCTGGCTGACTCCAGAGTAGAGTGAATAGCCACTTTGCTCATTGGAAAATGGTTGATGCCTGGTACCTGGCAATGGATAGGCCGGCCTGCGACAATCCGCACACGACTGGTTTCTGAGACCTGCAGTACGATGTTGTTGTCGAGCACGTAGAGCGAATTATCAATGGGGTTAACAGCAAGGTCAGTCGGCCATTCAAGACGCACCTGTGAAGAGAAATAATTTGGACTTGAAATGATCAATGAACTGTTTCAGGACAACAAATTTTGCTGTCCATTTTTTGAAAAGCTATTTGTGCAAAGGGCAACTGTGGATTTTCTTTCAATTTTTGTTCATAAATCTTTCGATTATCTACAGACAGATTTTTTCAATACTTTTGACAAATTCTGACTGTTACAATCACCTGGTACTTGTGCATCAGATCCAAAACTTTTGGAAATGTCAATATTATATGGATCTGAATCTTTTTTAGCTTATTTAACTAACTCTAACACTCTTAGTACTAAATACCCTTTGAGAGGGAGTAGGAAAGTTCATTTTGAAGTGAGAGAGAAAATGATTTGTAATTTAAAAGCAACAAGCATTCAATTTTGAGAAACAACTGAAGTTAAAGAAGCTAAAAAATGCATTTTTAAGCAAAGTGAGAGATTCTAAGTAGTTCAGATCACGTTAGTCATCTGAGCATATATAACTGATCATTATAAGTCTGAGCTTCTGTAGGAAACAAAATGATTGTTTACCCAAATCTGATTCCCTTTATGTGGCTGTGGTACAGCTGGATATGCACTATTACCAAACATCAGTTCATGTTGTAAATTATTTGAATTAGGATTTTAATGCCAATATCTTTTCAATGGGGAAAAAAAATTGTTATGTCAATATTTCATTCCTTCAGCCATCATCTATTGTTTATAACCTGGTCTTAACTGTCAACTAACTATGAGTTAAAAAAATTTACTTCATCTCTTTTACTTCTTTTCACCTTGTTGGTGATTTGAAAAGGGAGTCCGTTATGAATTTGATGTGAATGCACCCAAAATTGTAAAATTTTAACAGCAACAAATACATTGACAGTTCCTCTCCTAAATTTAGCTATAAATGAAACATATGGAAATAAGACAAGTTAATGCTCACTTGGGTCATCTAATAATGATTGAAATAAGAAAGGTATTAAACTAAGGATAAAAATTACAAAAATGACAGTTAACCAGATGGAAACATTTTTATGTAACTGTAAAGTTGTGCCGGTGTTAAGAGGTCATTTTAAATTAACAGTCAATAGGCAGAAAATCCAGCTCAGAATGTCTAAGTGTTATTTACGGTTAAGCATTGAATAGATGCAGAAATGGGTTGTTCTGAGCAGTGAAGGAAGCAAATGACTGGAGGCAATTGAGTTACACTACAATTGAAACAGATTGAAAATGAATAATGACAGGGTTCTTAAAGTAATTCAAAAAGAAAAGGGGAATTGTATATTGCAAGCTCATCATTCCAGAGTCAAAGTTGTTGCTATTTGAAAAGTAATATGCAAGTCAAGTCAAAAGAACACCACAGTTAGATAGAACATAGAACATAGAACAGTACAGCACAGAACAGGCCCTTCAGCCCACGACCATTGATCCTCATGTATGCACCCTCAAATTTCTGTGACCATATGCATGTCCAGCAGTCTTTTAAATGTCCCCAATGACCTTGCTTCCACAACTGCTGCTGGCAACGAATTCCATGCTCTCACAACTCTCTGTGTAAAGATCCCGCCTCTGACATCTCCTCTATACTTTCCTCCAACCAGCTTAAATCTATGACCCCTCATGTTAGCCATTTCTGCCCTGGGAAATAGAGTCAATAGCCAGAGACTATCTATGCCTCTCATTATCTTGTATACCTCAATTCGGTCCCCTCTCCTCCTCCTTTTCTCTAATGGAAAAAGTCTGAGCTCAGTCAACCTCTTTTCATAAGATAAGCCCTCCAGTCCAGGCAGCATCCTGGTAAACCTCCTCTGAACCCTCTCCAAAGCATCCACATCTTTCCTATAATAGGGCGACCAGAACTGGACGCAGTATTCCAAGTGCGGTCTAACCAAAGTTTTATAGATTTGCAACAAGATCTCACGACTCTTAAATTTAATCCCCCTGTTAATGAAAGCCAAAACACCATATGCTTTCTTAACAACCCTGTCCACTTGGGTGGCCATTTTAAGGGATCTATGTACCTGCATACCAAGATCCCTCTGTTTATCCACACTGCCAAGAATCCTATCCTTAATCCTGTACTCAGCTTTCAAATTCGACGTTCCAAAATGCATCACCTCGCATTTATCCAGGTTGAACTCCATCTGCCACCTCTCAGCCCATCTCTGCATCCTGTCAATGTCCCGCTGCAGCCTACAACAGCACTCTATACTGTCAACGACACCTCCAACCTTTGTGTCGTCTGCAAACTTGCTGACCCATCCTTCGATCCCCTCATCCAGGTCATTAATAAAAATTACAAACAGTAAAGGCCCAAGGACAGAGCCCTGTGGAACATCACTCACCACTGACTTCCAGGCAGAATATTTTCCTTCTACTATCACATGCTGTCTTCTGTTGGCCAGCCAATTCTGTATCCAGACAGCTAAGTTCTCCTGTATCCCATTCCTCCTGACCTTCTGAATGAGCCTACCATGGGGAACCTTATCAAATACCTTCCTGAAATCCATATACACCACATTCACAGCTTGACCCGCATCAACTTTTCTAGTCACATCCTCAAAGAACTCGATAAGGTTTGTGAGGCATGACCTGCCCCTCACAAAGCCGTGTTGACTGTATTTAATCAAGCCATGCTCTTCCAGATGGTCATAAATCCTATCCCTCAGAATCCTTTCTAACACCTTGCAGACGACAGACGTGAGACTTACTGGTCTGTAATTGTTGGGGATTTCTCTATTTCGTTTCTTGAAGAGAGGAATTACATTTGCCTCTCTCCAGTCCTCAGGTACGACTCCAGTGGAGAGCGAGGATGCAAAGATCTTCGCAAGTGGCGAAGCAATTGCATTTCTTGTTTCCCGAAGCAGCCGAGGACAAATCTGGTCCGGGCCTGGCGACTTGTCCATCTTAATGTTTGACAAAATTTTCAGCACATCAGCTTCCTCTATCTCTATCCAGCACGCACACCTGCTCTTCAAAGGTTTCATTCACTACAAAGTTCGTTTGTTTCGTAAAGACAGAAGCAAAAACCTCATTTAGGGCTTCCCCTACCACCTCAGACTCCACACACAAGTTCCCTATGCTACCCCTGATCGGCCCTACTCTTTCTTTGACCATTCTCTTATTCCTCACATAAGTGTAAAATGTCTTTGTGTTCTCCCTAATCCGTTCTGCCAAGCCTTTCTCGTGCCCCCTCCTGGCTCTCCTCAGACCATTTTTGAGCTCCTTCCTCGCCTACCTGTAATCCTCTAGAGCTGAGCTTGACCCTAGCTTCTTCCACCTTATGTAAGCTATCTTCTTCCTTTAAATGAGAAGCTCCACCGCTCTCGTCATCCAAGGTTCCTTTATTTTTCCCCTTCTTGCCTGTCGCAGAGGGACATATTTATTCATCACTCACAACAACTGTTCCTTAAACAGTCTCCACATGTCTATAGTGCCTTTACCATGGAACAATTGCTCCCAGTCCATGCTTCCTAACTCATGTCTAATCGCATCATAGTTTCCTCTTCCCCAATTAAATATCCTCCTATTTTGCCTCATCCTCTCCTTCTCCATAGTAATGTGGAATGTGAGGCAGTCGTGGTCACTATCACCAAAATGCTCTCGCACCACAAGATCTGATACCTGCCCTGGCTCGTTTCCGAGCACCAAGTCAAGAATGGCCTCTCCCCTCGTTGGCCTGTCAACATTCTGAGTTAGGAAACCTTACAAAAAAAGCTCCATTCAAATATTCTGCTCAAATGTGTTTCCAATCAATATTGGGAAAGTTAAAGTCACTCATTACAACAACCCTACTACGTCCACTTTTCCAAAATTTGTCGACCTATGCTTTCTTCAATCTCCCTGCTGCTATTGGGGGGCCTGTAGTAAACCCCTAACGAGGTGACTGCTCCCTTGCTGTTCCTAATTTCCACCCATACTGACTCGGTAAACAGATCTTCCTCGACAGTGGAAGTTTCTGTAGCTGTGACACCCTCTCTGATTAGTTGTGCTACACCCTCTCCTCTTTTTTGCCCTCCCTATTCTTTTTAAATGCTCTAAACCCCGGAACGTCCAGCAACCATTCCTGCCCCGAGAAACCCATGTCTCTGTTATGGCCACAACATCATAGCACCAGATATTGCAATGAAATTAATAGATGTAAATCCAGGAATTGTTATAACCCATCTTTGTACTGGGAAGCATGGGGTAAATTATTTCTCAGGCTTCAGAGAGAAAACAAATGCAATAGGATGCAGAATGCATTAACAATAACTGATACCATAGAATCCCAGTGGCTCTGAAATGAACTATATAGTAAACAAAAAGTAATTCAAAGTCAAAACATTTCTTTAAGATTTTGAGATTGTCTACCTCCATTAAAATGCATGTCTGTGAAGATCTATTGGTATTATCGCTAGACCATTAATCCCGAGACCCTGGGAAAGTTTTGGGGACACAGGTTTGAATCTCGCTGTGACTGATGGTAGAATGTGAATCCAGTAAAATTCTGGTGTCAAGAGTCTAATGGTGACCATGAAATCGGTGTTCATTATTTGGAAAACAAACTAATGTCCTTTTAGCAAGGAAGCTGCCATCCTTACCTGGCCTGGCTACATGTGACTCAAGACCACAACAATGTGGTTGACATTTAACTGCCCTCTGGGGCAATTAGGAATGGATAGTGAATGCTGGCCTGACCAGTGACGCACACATCCCATGAATGAAGAATAATACTTACTATCATTGAACCTCACAATACTCATTATCATACCAGGCCACAAGAGTACTGTTATTTGAAACTTCAGCGAAGTTATATATAGCATTACTTAATTACAAATCCCCCTTAACATTGTTTATCCTCGTGGTCAACTATGACAACATCAAGTGCTGATTAAATCAGTCTATTGTAAAGGTAATTAAAGGTTGGCTGATAATATACTACTTACACACTGCAAGACTTGGGATGCTTATTAAGTTTGACCCCGATTGTAAAATACGAGATTTTTGTCTGAATTTACAAGGTTAGAAATGCGAGATGAAAGGAAAGCAACAGATTTCTGAAATGCTGTTGGCCACCAGTCAGGAGCAACAAACAATTGTCTATATAATGTTGCTACAATCGTAAAAGTGCCTCAACAAGAGAAGTCCTCAGCCTGATATCTCTTTTGGCTCCTCCGGCAATATACGGGGCATGAAGGAATTGGTGCTTCAGTGTCTTACTGAAAGCTAAGTGCAAACCAAAAATAGCACTTTGTGTTGAATAAACCAATGTCACATTTGTCAATGAGAAGAATCATATTCCGAATTTTACATTGTTGTTAGGGATCTGTTATTCCACTTAGTACAGAGTGTCGAATTGACCGTTTGATATTGCAGCTTATAAAAAATACACAGATTTCAAAGAGAAAAAAAATCTATTATTGGAAATCAATGCCTCTGCTGAAAAGTATGTTGGAAATCATTTTCTGTCCACAGAAAGACTTGCTTTAGAGTCACTGCAACATCTAATAGACCCTATTTATTTGCGCTATCATGGTTTACATTTATGTTTCTGTGTCATAAATGTTTCACATTCTGAGTTTCCTTCATTCAAGGCTATGGAGACCAGCTTTCTCCTCACTTTTCAATCTCTCATTCTGGTTATCAGTTGTACAGTTCTTTTCAATATTTATGCATCTTCTTGGTTAAAACTATACATGGAACTTAGTCCATGGTCAGTGCATATATTGGAACACTGTCCAATTTCATGACATGCCTGTGGTGAAGTATATTCTGGGTATCTTGTTCAGAATTCTTTACCACAGAGCACCTTTTCTTGGCAGATGAACTCAGGGCACATATGAGAACTTAGGACTGGGACATGATAGCTATTACAGAAATATGGCTGAGCGAGGGGTCGGATTTACTGGAGTTTAGATGTTATAGGAAGGGTAGAAATGGAGGCAAGAGAGTAGGGGAAGTGGCATTTTTGATTAAGGAGCACATTACTACTCAGAGTATATTTCTGAGGGATCATGCAGTGAAGCGTTATGGGTGGAACTCCGAAATAAGAAGGGTATGATCACCTTGATGGGATTGTACTGTAGGCCCACCAATAGTCTAAAGGAAACTTTGGAACAAATATGTAGAGGCATCATAGAAATATTTAAGAATAGCTCTCTTGTAATAGTAGGGGACTTTAACTTTCCAAATGTAGACTGGGACTGCCATTGAGCCAAGGTCCTGGATGGGAAAGAATTTGTAATATTTGTTCAAGAACATTTTCTTTATCAATACATAGATGTACCTACTAGAGAAGGAGCAAAGCTTGAACTTCTTTTGGGAAGTAAGGCAGGGCAAGTGGCTGAAGTGTTAGTGGGGAGCACTTTGGGATCAGTGATCATAATTTTATTAGTTTTAAAATAGTCATGGAAAAAGATAAGACTTGTATAAAAGTTAAAGTTCTTAATTGGAGTAAGGTAAATTTTGATGGTATGAGACAGATCTTTCAAGAGTTGAATGACGTAGACTGTTTGCACGTAAAGGGACGGTTGGCAATTGGGAGGCTTTCAAAAGTGAGATAACAAGAGTTTAGATCATTATGTTCCTGTAAAGGGTAAGGCTGATAAGTGCAGAGATTGGAACAAGGTAGCCTGGTGGATCTCACAGAATATGAGTTCCTTCATTGGTGCTGTTAATCTGGTTCCATCAGGGAGTCCTGGTTGATAGATAAAAATAGGACTGTCAGACATCCTGTTCACTCTGAGAGCTAGCTCTGAGGGAGCTGGATCAGTGTCAAGAATCTACAGTTCATGTAGATAAACTTCAAGTATATAAATGTGTAAAAAATAAAAAAGTGACTTTGTGACAGGATACCAGCCTCCATGGAGTTATTTCAGTAAGAGTAGGGAACAAAGATATTGAGGCTCTGGTCAAGAATAAGAAGGAACCATATATAAACTATAGATAAATAGAATCAAGTGAATCTCTTGAAAAGTGTAGGGGGTGTAGGGGAATTTCTAAGAAGGAATTCAGTAAGGCAAAAAGGGGACGCAAGATAGCTTTGGCAGATAATGTTAAGGATAATCTGAAAAGATTCTATAAGTACTTTAAGAGCAAAGGAACAACTAGGGACAGAATATGACCCATTAAAGATCATCTATGTGTGGAACCACAGGAGATGGGAGAGATACTAAATGAATATTGCACATTCATTTTTATTGTGGAGAAAGAAATGGGGGCTAGGGAAATTGAGGAATTAAATATTGATGTCTGGAAAACAGTCCACATTACAGAAGTGGAAGTGCTGGAAGCCTTAAAAAAACAGAAAGGAGAATAAATCTCCTCGACCTGATCAAGTATTGCAGGACCCCTAGAAGAGATATTTGTATCATCTACAGCCATCAGTAGATACTGGAGGACTGAAAGGTAGTTCATGTGGCTTTATTAGGAAATACTGTAAGGAGAAGCCTGGGAATTATAGTCCTTGAGTCTGACATCAATGGTGGTTAAGTTATAAGAGAGAATTTATAAGAGATAGGACTTACTTGTGTTTGGAGAGGCAAGGCATGATTAGGGATAGTCAGCGTGGCTTAATGGGAAGGAAATTGTGATTCACAATCTTGATTGAGCTTTTTGAGGATATAACCAAAAAGATTGATGAGGCCAGCATGCTAGATGTTATCTACATGCATTTTAATAAAGCCTTTGATTTGGATCCACACGGTAAACTAATTCGCCAAGATAAATTATATGTTATTCAGGAAGAGCTTGCCAAATGAATATAAAATTGGCTTGACAATAGGAGTCAGATGGTGGTTGTGAGTTGTTTTTTGGACCGAAGGTTTGTGACCAGTAATGTTCCACAGGGATTGGCATTGTGTTCACTTTGGTTCGTTATTTGCAGTAACAATTTGATTGAGAATTTAGGAGACATGGTTAGCAAATTTGCAGATGACACTAATATTTTGGTAATGTCAATAGTGAAGAAGGTTATCTGAGATTTCAAATTGATTAATTGGGCCAATTGGCCAAAGAGTGGCAGATTAAGTTTAATTTGCATAAATGTGATAAAACAAGGACAGGACCAATACCGTTAATGGTAGGGCTCTGGGTCATGTTGGCAAACGGAGTGTGACGGGTTCAGGTGCATAGTTCTTTGCAAGTTGCATCACATGTAGACAGGGTGATTAAGAAGGCACTTAGCACCCTTGCTTTCATCACTCAAATCATTGAGTACAGGAGTTGGGACGTCATGTTGAGTTTGTACAGGACGTTGGCGAAGCCACTTTAGGAGGACTGTATACAGTTCTGGTAGCCTTATTATGGGATACCAGAACTATTTTGTGAAATATTTATCAAAATATTTATCAGAATGTTGCCAGGACTAGAGGGTTTGAGCTTTAAGGATAGATTTGGACTTTTTTCACTGGTGCGTAGGAAGTTTAGAGGCAACCTTATAGAGGTTTATAAAATCGTGAGGGGCATAGATAAGGTGAATGCAAAGGTGTTTTCCCTAGGTTGGGGATTCAAAACTAGGAGGCATATTTTAAGGTGACAGGAGAAATATTTAAGAGAGACCTTAGGGGCACCTTTTTCATATGGAGGGTGGTTCATATGTAGAATGAACTATCAGAGGAAGTGGTAGATGCAGGTACAGTAACAACATTTAAAAGGCCTTTTGATAGGTACATGAATAGGGAAGGCTTAGAGGAATATGGGCCAAATGCAGGCCATTTTAGTTTGGAAAACATGGTTGAAATGGACGGGTTGGACCAAAGGATTTGTTTCCGTGCTATACGACTTTATGACTCTAGGACAACTAGGTTGAATGATTAAGCTTACTCAAGGCTGAGACAGACAGATTTTTAATCAACTAGGAGAAAGTGAAGACTACAGATGATGGAGATCAGAGTCAAGAGTGGGGTGGTGGAAGTTAGTCAGGCAGCATCTGAGGAGGAGGAGAGTCAACGTTTCGAGCATAAGTCCTGCATCAGGAATGAGGTTTGTGGGCCAAGGGGGCTGAGAGATGAATGGGAGGGGGTTGGGGCTGAGGTGAAGGTAGCTGAGAATGACATAGGAAGATGAAGGTGGGGGTGAAGGTGATAAGTCGGAGAGGAGGGTGGAGTGGGTAGATGGGAAAGAAGATGGACAGGTAGGACAAGTCAAAAGGGCGGTGCTGAGTTGGAAGATTGGATCTGGGATAAGGTGGGGGGGAGGGAAAATGAGGAAACTGGTGAAATCCACACTGATCCCATATGGTTGGAGAGTCCCAAGGTGGAAGATGAGGCATTCTTCCTCCAGGCATCAAGTGGGGGGGAAGGAAAATGAGGAAACTGGTGAAATCCACACTGATCCCATGTGGTTGGAGAGTCCCAAGTGAAAGATGAGGCATTCTTCCTTCAGGCATCAGGTGGTAAAGGTTTGGCAATGGAGGAGGTCCAGGACCTGCATATCGTTGGAGAGTGGGATGGGGAGTTAAAGTGTTCAGTCACGGAGTGGTACTGTTATTTCATGCATGTGTCCCAGAGATGTTCTCTGAAGTGTTCTGCAAGTAGGTGTCCTATCTCCCCATATAGAGGAGACCACATCGAGAGCAAGTGATACAGTAAATGACGTATGTAGAAGTGCAGGTAAATCTCTGATGGATGTGGAAGTCTTCTTTGGGGTCTTGGGTGGTGGTAAGGGGGGAGGTATGGGTACAGGATTTGAAACTTTATTGCTGGAACAGCACAGCAGGTCAGGCAGCATCCAGGGAACAGGAGATTCGACGTTTCGGGCACAGGCCCTTCTTCAGGAAGGGCCTGTGCCCGAAACGTCGAATCTCCTGTTCCCTGGATGCTGCCTGACCTGCTGTGCTGTTCCAGCAATAAAGTTTCAACTTTGATCTCCAGCATCTGCAGACCTCACTTTCTCCTGGGTACAGGATTTGCAATACTTGTGGTGGCAGGGGAAGGTGCCGGTAGGGGAGGTGGAGTTGGTGGGTGAGTAGGGGGGGAGCAACCTGACAACAGAGTCATGGAGGGTATGGTCATTAAAGAAAGTGGATATGGGTGGGGAGGGAAATATATCCCTGGTGGTGGGGTCTTACTGCAGGTGGCGGAAATGGTGGAGGATGATGCGATGTATCCGAAGGTGGGTGGGGTAGAAGGTGTGGACCAGGGAGGTTCTGTTGTTGTTGCGGTTGGAGGGGTGGGGTTCAAGGGCAGAGGTGCGGGAAGTGGATGAGATGGACTGGAGGGCATCATTGACCATTTGGGAGTGGAAATGGTGGTCTTTGAAGAAGGAGGCCATTTGTTATGTTCTGTGGTGGAATTAGTCTTCCTGGAAGCAGATGCGGTGGAGGTGGAGGATTTGAGAAAAGGGATAGTGTTTTTAACAGGAGGCAGGGTGGGACGAGGTGTAGTCCAGGTATCTGTGCTGGGTTTGTAGTAGATGTCTGTGTTGAGTCGGTCACCGTTAATGGAGATGGAGAGGTTCAGGAAGGGGAGGGAGGTGTCCGAGATGGTCCAGCTGAACTTAAGGTCGGGGTGGCATGTGTTAGTGAAGTTAATGAACTGTTCAACCTCCTCGTGAGAGAATGAGGTGGCATTGATATGGTCATCAATGTAACAGAGGAAAAGATGGTGAATGGTGCCAGTGAAGCTGTGGAAGATGGACTGTTCCACGTACCTGACGAAGCGAGAGGTATAGCTTGGGCCTGTGCTGGTGCCCATAGCTACCCCTTTGATCTGGAGGAAGTGGGAGGATTCAAAGAAGAAATCATTGAGGGTGAGGACCATTTCAGTCAAACGAATGAGTGTCAATGAAAGAGTACTGGTTGGGATGACAGAGGACTTGGAGGCCTTCATCATGGCAGATATATGTGTATAAGGTATCAAGGGTTATGAGGAAAAGAGAGAAAAGTGGAGTTGAGGATTATCAAATCAGCCACAATCTCATTGAATGGCAGAGCAGACTCGATGAGATGAATGGCCGACTTCTGTTTCATTGTCTTATGGTCTGTTCAGCAGCCTTTTCACATTGCTAATTGCTGTTTCCCAGTTACTTGACATAGTAAGTTATGATTCCATTTATACCTATCCCTCTATTTAAATTCTCCATCAGCTATTGCCACAGTATGTTATACAAACAATTTGTAAGTTCTCTCAATCCATCTTCCTGTCACTTCAACAGTTTTACATTCGGTTTTCAGCTGAATGATTATTCTCCAAACCAAGAACAAGGGTTCTAGGCAGACTCCTTTGAGTTTTCCACCCTACCAATTTAACATCACTCTCTGAACAAATATCTACAACTTCCCAATCTTCTGTACACTTCTCACTCCTTTTTAGCTGCACATACAATTCTTATATCATTTTAAAAATGCATTTGCAATTGACAAAGTTTGGAGGAAATGAATAGTTATTGACAGTTCTCAGTTTCTGGAGTCAAGAATTGGGAGATATATTTAGTGGGTAGCCAATTTGATATCATATCTTATACATGCTTAACTGAAGTCAAAATTACTCCAAATTAGTTTTAAATATTCTGCCTTCAAACCAGAGTAAATAAAATGAAATAGCATTGGTCTTTGAATGTACTGCTAGTTTTTTCCATGATTGAGGCAGTCATTCAGGCTGGTGCTTATTGCCACATGTATTGGGAGTACTTGATACTTCATTCATAAAGCTATTTATCAGACCTGATTTTAGAAACTGACACTAGAATAAATGAAATGAGCTATCACTGTGAAAGTTCATCCTACGCATGCACACTTGCAGTAGGAGTTACTGGATGCTGATCAGGATGGGAACCCAAGCAGATTTATTCTCTCTCTCCTCCAGCACGCACTGTTACTATGATTGTAGGGTCCCACCCTCGCTCTGATGGAGATTAACTGGCTAAGTACAGGCAAAGTATTGAATTTGGAATTAAGCGTTATAGACTTGGCCAATTTGAACATTTTGAAGACAGTTATCCACATTGAAAAGCTTTTTTGGATCCTAAATAGTGGAATTACTACAAATCAATGTAAGTGTTTAAAAAATCAATGCCTTCCCATATTCAACTTGACACCTGCCCCTCTTATAGCTATTCACTCTTTTCTCTGGTGGCTAGTCAGGTTATGCATTCATTGTGTTGGTAGCCTGCCAAAAGATGTTTGTAATTCAAGTCACTTTATCATAAGTGAATTCATTTAGTCCTTCTGGTTTGCCTGGCTACAGTTCGAAAGCCAGTGATATATCACTCAAAGAGGATAGATTTCAGCATATACTTGACACATGAAAAGTTACATTTAATCATCAGCATTGTGAAATTATGCTCCAGTTAAATTAATTTATACGAGCACTCTAGGCCAGTAAAGCCTTAGGTTCAATTTCAGACTGTGCTGAGTTAGCTGATCTCAGCCAGGCAATGAGAGCATCATACAACACAGAATGCAATTTGGTCCATTGTGTTTCTACCAGCTGTTAAAAAGAGCATGTCCACCACTTTTCCCCTTTTGCCCTGATATTAAAAGAAAACTTGAAAAAAGATTTATCTCATTCCCTTTGAAGGTCGGGGAATGGTTGAAGCTGGTCCTATTCTCATTTCAGGCAATATGTTCCAGGGCTATAACAACTCAGTGACTGAAACCTGCTTCCTGACATTGGTGCCCCAGGCCTAAGGATGGGTTACACAAGCCTATGCATTCTGCACTTGATTTCTCCAGATAATGCATTGTAGAGAGTCTTTGAGTGTGTTGCATGACACTATTTTGAGTTTGGTGAGGTACAAGCATCCTGTTGAATCAGACCCCAGCAAAAGGGGATGAAAACTAGAGAAAATTGACTCAGATGAAGAAGAGAATAGTTGGCAAGATGAGATCAAGTTGGAGATTTCTTCCAAGTGATACAAGTAGCAACATTTTATACCTAATATATAGGAAGACACAGTTTTATAATATTTTGAATACAGAAAAACACAAACCATTAAAATAGCAAATGAAAACTCACAATAAAAACAACTATCCATTATTGATGTTTATAAATGGGTGATTCTAGGTTGGCATCAGCTATATATCCCAGACTATTTTTCCTTCCAGTGAATTCCAGGAAATAAAAATTGGGCATGTTACTTTATTGGGCCCTTTGCACCTGTGGCAGCTTATTTCACATTGTTTGTTTCACATCATTGACCAACATTAAAATGCTTAACTGTTCTGCTGGTGTCACCATGTTTGCATTTTAAAGACATTCCTTGGAGATAAAAAATGTTAATTAACTCACCTCAACACAGAAAAATTGGACAAAGCTCCTGCTGAATTCTTGTTCAGAGATAAAACAACTGTACATAACAACCTTTGCACCACTTTTAGTCGAGTACAATGAAAGGACGATAACTGGTTTGTGAGCAACCAAAAACAGGACTAAAATAAATGCAATACCACAAAATACACTGAAAACCAGAATATCAGAGATTATAATACATTCTTTGACTATGCCTTGAGGAGACTTGCTCTTGTCTTAAATGATTTTTTTTTCTGCAATTACACACTACCCCTATATGGTTCCTCTTTATGCACCTTACCATAACCTAACCATAACATGTGAATGGAAATTGGGAATTTTTAGGAGTCCACTGGTTGCCATTTACCATAGGTACCTTAAATATTTAAATGAAAAAATTAGGATGTTTTTCACATTAATTTTCATAAATTGGACAACGGTGATGCGGGCAAACATTAGGATTCGACAGTAAGTACTAAGTTTTAGAGAAATATTAATTTGTAACCTTCCATGAAACCAGAAGCAGTATCAATTCTTCCATTACTACACATTGATCATAATTCTGCCATCTGCAACTTCCTGTCTTCTACTGTTGCTTGCTCCATACCACTTTCACTTCTTCACTTGTCCATTACCACCTTCCTTTTATCTGGCATCATCACCTCTTTTGTCATGTAATCTCTCCTGTTTTCCACATTATAAAAACTGTCCTTTCATTCTTATTCTCTATCCCCTCTTTTTCTGCCTCTGTACTTAGAGTCATAGAGTCATACACATGTACAGCATGGAAAAAGACCATTCGGTCCAACTTGCCCACACCGACCAGATATCCCAACCCAATCTAGTCCCACCTGCCAGCACCTGGCCCATATTCCTCCAAACCCTTCCTATTCATATATCCATCCAGATGCCTTTTAAATGTTGCAATTGTACCAGCCTCTACCACTTCCTCTGGCAGCTCATTTCATACATGTTACACCCTGTGTGTGAAAATGTTGCCGCTTAGGTCTCTTTTATATCTTTCTCCTCTCACCCTAAATCCTCTAATTCCAGAGACCCCCACCCAGGGAAAAGACTTTGCCTATTTATCCTATCCGTGCCCCTCATGATTTTATAAACCTCTATAAGGTCACCCCACAGCCTCCGATGCTCCAGGGAAAACAGCCCCAGCCTATTCAGCCTCTCCCTATAGCTTAAATCCTCTAACCCTGGCAACACCCTTGTAAATCTTTTTGGAACCCTTTCAAGTTTCACAACATCTTTCCGATAGGATGGAGACCAGAGTTGCATGCAATATTCCAAAAGTGACCTAACCAATGTCCTGTACAGCCGCAAAATGACTTCCCAACTCTTGTACTCAATAATCTGAATAATAAAGGAAAGCATACCAAACGCCTTCTTCACTATCCTATCTACCTGCAAGGAGCTATGAACTTACACTCCAAGGTCTCTTTGTTCAGCAACACTCCTTCGGACCTTACCATTAAGTGCATAAGTCCTGCTAAGATTTGTTTTCCCAAAATGCAGCACCTCACATTTATCTGCCACTTCTCAGCCCATTGGCCCATCTGATCAAGATCCCGTTGTAATCTGAGGTAACCTTCTTCGCTGTCCACTATACCTTTAATTTTAGTGTCATCTGCAAACTTACTAACTATACCTCTTATGCTCACATCCAAATCATTTATGTCAATGACGAAAAATAGTGGACACAGCACCGATCCTTGTGGCACTTCACTGGTCACAGGCCTCCAGTCTGAAAAACAACCCTCCACCACCGCCCTCTGTCTTCTACCTTGGAGCCAGTTCAGTGTCAAAATGGCTCGTTCTCCCTATATTACATGAGATCCAGCTTATGAATGGTTATCGATCTGAAATGTCAACATTATTTCTCTCCCTACAGTCATGCTGAATACTTCTAGAATCTTCTGTTCTTGTTTCCTATCTCCTTTTGGGACTTATTTTGGCTGTCCCAACCAGCCCTATATTTCCTAAGTAAGTGTGTCACAGGTGTTGACAGCAAAGGCAAACAGCATTAATAATGTCTGAGGTCTAATTTCAAGTTAGACTTGAGCTTCTTAATTGCACCTCATCATGTTTACAGAGTAACAATTCTAGATCTATAATCTTGCTGCTATTTTGTACAACGATGTGGAAGTGCCAGTGTTGGACTGGGGTGGACAAAATCAGAAGTCATACAACACTAGGTTATAGTCCCACGGGTTCATTTGAAATCACAAACTTTCAGAGCGCAGCTCCAGCTCACCGTACCCGACAAAGGGGATGCGTTCCAAAAGCTTGTGACTTCAAATAAACTCATGGGACTACAACCTGGTGTCATGTGACTTCTGACTTTGTACAATATCTCAGAATTTACAAAGAACAATACAGCCTCGGAACAAGCTCTTCAGCTCACAAAGCCTGCACGGATTTTCAATCTTTATTTAGATTTACTATGTATTGCCCATACAAGCTTTCTACTCCTCTGTTCGCCACCCGTTCATGTGTCTGTCAAGATATGTCTTAAACATTGCTAATGTGCCTGCTTCCAGCACCTCCACTGGCCAGTGTGATCCAGACACCTACCACCCTCTGTGTGAAAGATTTTTCTGACACTTCTCACTTAAACTTACCCCTCTCAACTTGAACCTATGTCCTCTTGTAGTTGACTTTTCCATTCTGGGAAAAACTCTCTGCAATTACCTGGGAAATATCCATGACTGAGTCGCAACTCAAAGGTTGTGTCGACGTTAGACCATTGGAACCAATTATTGTTGTGATCACACCATCCTGATCAATCTTTCGAATGGTGGTTCCATCCACAAAGAAGATGAATCCATACTTATCAACGGCGATCCCTATTTGGAAATGACAGTGCAAAGATATTTTAAAAAATTGAAAAAAGTTGGTAAAGAAATGAACAACTTCATTTATATAATGCCATTAAAGCTCTCAGGGCATTCCGAAGCTCCTCAAAGCTAATTATATACTCTCACAACGTACTTGCTGTTGTACTAGAGGTATATTGGCAGCAATTTGCACACATACCATAAATAGCTATGAAGTAGGTCCACAACTAATTAGCTTTGTGTTGGGTTAGTTGAGGAAAAAGTATAATTTGCATATCTGGGGAACTTGACTGGTGCTTTTGTGTCTAAGAGGTAAGGACTGGCATTTCCAAGAGTACTGCATTTAAGTGTCAGCTTAACTCTGTAATCAAGCCTTTGGAATGGAGCTTCAATTTGGAATGTTTGGATTCAGGTTACAGTTAGCTCCAAACCAAGGGAAGCTCTCTCTACACTGTCAAACACTTGCAGGGTAAGTAACAGTTATAACTCCTCCCATTGAACACTCTCATATCAAAAACAGCACACGTTAGAGACAGGGTAAATGTAAGTAGCAGTAATATGAAGAATTAGTAAAATTGCTGCAAGTTAATTAAATATGCTATCCAACTTGCTGTCCGTATCAACACTGCACAAGAGACAGTGGCAATTTCCAAACCATAATTAGATATAATTATCTACACTGTACAATACTACAAGTGTGTTTTGGATAAACATGAATTATTCCTAATTGCAGGCAAGTACAAATTCAGGTTACTAAAATGCATTTTCAATGCTGACAACTGCTCTCATTCATAATCATTTCCTGCTTTAATTTTTGCAGAATATACTTTTCAGTATTTTGCTTCTAATGTAAGCCTTGTGCAACAAATTTGATATAACATTCAATAGTTTTCCTCAATGCTGATCTATTTCTGAACTTTATGGTTATTTTATTCTGGGAACTGAAATTTTAAAGCTAATAAAAATAAGAATGTATTCCATAGCCAATTTACTTTTTAAACAACACTTGGTCTCATAAATAGTACATCAGTAGTAATTGTCAGTATTGAATCTTAAACATTTGGAGATTTTATGCATCACATCTTGACTTAAAATAATTAGCTTTTTTTTCATTTTCTTCATCGTATTCTGTTTGTCCATTACTATCAGCCATTCTCAGTGCTAACAATGTCTTATGTAAATGAGGAAATTGTGGATCATCCTCCACTGCAGAGATAAAACATATCAATTAACCTTTAACCTTGTAGGAGTAGTACAGGGGGAGCACAGCACCATGAAAGATATAACATTCTCAAAGAGTTATTAAATTGAGATCCTGGTTGAAACTTCCCTCTCCTGTAAAGTGGCAGAGATGACAATGGAAAGAGCAGATAATTGGGCAAACACCGAAAATGCTGGAATGTCAGCAGATCTGGCAGTAGCTATAGAAAAAGAAACAGAGTTAATTTTCGAGTTTTAATATGACTTTTCCTCATTTAATCCCAATTGACCCATTGAGTCCACACTGACCCTCTGAACAATATCTAACCCAGTCACCCACCCTGTCCCTGTAACCCTGCATTTACCATGGCTAATCCACTCTGACTGCATATCCCACTAAACAATAGGGCACCTTAGCATGGCCAATCCACTGAACCTGCACATTTTTCGAATTTGGGAGAAAACCCAAACAGACACAGGGGGAATGTGCAAACTCCACACGGACAGCCACCCAAGGTTGGAATTGAACCTGGGTCCCTGGGCACTGTGAGGCAGCAGTGTTAACTGTTGTGCCAATGTGCTGCCCCCAAATGTTCTAAAAAAATGAAATAAAAATAAGAAAATGGTGGAGACAATTAATAAATCACATAGCATCCAGTTCAGACAAAAAGTCAATGACTCAAAATGTTAACACTGTTTCTGACAGAAGCTGCCTGATCTGTTGTCTCCAGCATTTTCTGCTTCTATTTACATTAGTGTGTTTCTTGCTAAAGTTACACAGGTTGATTTCAAACTTTTAAGCATTAACACCCTGTCAGCTGTGCCTCTTCTCTAATCTCTTTACTTCAAGTGTCTCTTGTAGACTGGCATATTTTTGACCAATTTTAGCAATGCTCTTAAAAATGATTATTGACTTTGCTATCAATCTGACCAGTTGGTCAGCAATAACATTCAAGGAGGAGTCTCTAACAGTCTAACAATACAAAATGAATTATTACAAAATCAACACAGGAACAAGCTTCTCTGAAGACTTTCACAGTAGTTGTATCTGTTCTTAACTTTTGATTTTTTTGAGTGGAAAAGCTTAAAATCTGATTGGTAATAATTGAAAAAACAGTTTGAAACCAGAAGCATAATTATGGATTGAGTGGCAATATTGAGAAGTGGGAATACTGTCTCATAAAGATAGCTGAATTTCATCCAGATGGAAAAATCTCTTTTATCAAATCTCACCAGCAAACTGAGTATTCCTAGTTAACAATGCAGTGGGCACCACTCACAACTGCAAAGAGTTACATGGGGTTAATCAAAAACTTTGGGAAGCCTAATGTGGTTAATATGCTACTATAAACTATGGTACATATACCTCTGGAAAGAAAAGGAATTTTCATGTTCAGCATTGCTACTCAGTCACCAACTAGACCTGCCTTAGGATAATAAAACTAAAAGTTTGGCTGTCAATACACCTGGAAGCAAGAGCTGGAAATCTCACTGCTTGACTTGAAATTTGTAAAGCCTTGTTTGTGTTACTGAAAGCATCAAGTAGAGAAAAACTAATGCATTTGCACTGATGTTTTTATTGGCAGTACAATGATCAACTTGTTTTAAACAGTTGCAAATTCACAGTGTAAACTATTCATTTACATGTATTAATTATTAAACCATGGATATAGGTATTCTATTTGCTGTATTTTAAATGTCAGTTGGGTGAGTTCTTGCTACAGTAAGCAAGAACACAATGTTTAGTTCCACAATTAGTTAGCACTGAGTCTGAAACAAACTGAATGGGCAATGGTTAGAGAACAAGCAGCTGTGTTGACACTTAAGGAACAGATTAAGCAAATGAATCAAAGTACATTGGATAAAATGTAAGTTAATTCTTTTTTTCACACATTAATTGGTGAAAAACTGTGCAGCAGAATATTAATGATGACCATAATAATGCAGGTATATGAGATATGTACCTCTACTGTTTTAACTAAGCCATTGATAGCAGAGGAATTTCACAGAATGTTAGAAGAAATGGCAGAAAAGTGTTGAAATGTACAAATAGATGCTAATATTCCAAAGAAACATAACATGAACATACAGTTGATCTGGTAGCATCTATGGGAAAGAAATAGAGTTAACTTTTCAAGTCCGATTTGACTCTATTTCAGCTCTGACTCATCATTCACAGATGTTGCCAGAATTTCTAAAGCATTCTATGTTTCAGTTTTCCAGCATTTATGGTGTTTTTGATTTTACAATACAAACATAGTCTGAATTGTCAAGTCTCTGTCTAATCGTTCACTTGCATTCTCTGGATCAAAATAAAGTATAATTTAGCAAGTTCAAAAACTGATTGAAAGTTGTGTCAGCTAGGGCCGCATCACTAGAGCCATTCTATCGTGTATACTACAACTTGGAAATGTACAGTTACATATGATTCACTCATAAAATATGCTATGTGAGATTTTGATCAAGAGACTTATATGAAATAAAGGTATGTAAATCAACTGTATTTTACTGTGAATTTGGATACAGCTCAAGAAGACTGAAGTGAAGAATTGTAATTCAAAAGGGTACATGCTTTTAAAATGGACAGAGCACGATCCAATTTCTGGGCCATTGTTCCCCCGACCAAATTGACTTGGCTGAATATATTTACGTTTATTTTAGGCATCAACACATTCTTTCAATGAAAATTAGCTTGCAAGTATATCATCTCAGCACCATTGATTGAAAACTAACTGGTTGATATAGTGCATTGTGTACTTTTAAACATTAAACATTAAGTTAGAAAAGATATGAGCCTGGTGATTAGTTTTGGTTATGTGACTGGATAAAAACTTAAGAACCTATTGTAACATTTCTCTGCACATTACCTAAGTCACCAGCTTATTTAAAATAAATTACATAACATTCATGTTATCTCTTGGGCAGATGAATGTTGCATAGAATCATTTAAAAATTGTTAATGGGGATTATAGACTATCCCATTTCTGTATATGTAGTATACATCTGCCTTTCTGCTGCCCCCTCTATTTCTGTTGGGAGAGGTGCTAATAAAATTAGTGCAATAATGCCTACCTGCTGTGAGCCTATATAATGGGTCTTTTCTTAGTACAGTAGACAACAGAAAGGCAACATTAGAATTAGTTTCAAAATTTCATTTGAGTAATTAGGACTGAAGAACAATTTGACAAACATGTTTTGAAACTCTGAATGCTGATTTTGAGGAAGTGTGAGCATTTTGGAAGTTGCTTAATGTGCACATCACCTTCATATACAACTGAGAGAGTCAGGATGTTTTGTAAGTGAATAAAAGAAAATGCCACAAAAGACATATTTTGGCAAGTGGGGAAATTCAACTTTCACAAGGTGAACTGGTGTAATTACAAATGAAAATTTCACATTTGACTGCATAAAATAGGAGATAAGGATAAAGTCAATGCTTTCCTTGTCATAATGGGTCCAGATGGTTTTGATGTAGTGTCAGCCAGTGCTCGAGAATATGCTGAAATTAATAGATTCTGGACTCATGGTATGGCTAAAAATTAAACTGCACTGTGAATTGTTTGCTGTTACAGGAAACAATTACCAAGTGAGACAGCAGCAGCTTACATTCTGGAATTAAAGAAACTCTCTTGCTACTGAGAGTGTGGGCCAGCCTTAGAAAACAATCTAAGAAACACTTTTAAAGAAATCCTAATGAACAATAAAAATCAGAGCAAGCTTTTCAGTCAAACAATAAGCTGATGAATACATAGAAATATTAAACAGAGATAAACACAGAGTTTATTGTCTTGAGCCAATAGAGGATGCTCAATGGATTTCAGCAGGCACGTTCACAGTCCAAGAGTAGGTAAGCTAGATATAATTATTGACATGGAAACCATCAGATATCTGAATGTCCCAACTGCAAGTTACATTGCAACTGGATATATGTAAGTAAGTTAAAAATGTATAAGTTATTCACAAAACTAGCTTCACATTTGAGCGTGAAGTTATGTCAGAACATCAAGCTTTTTTGGAGAATAGGAGTTTGATTATCTTCAAGACAGCAACAGAGAAAACTGGTCCAGAAACAAACCATTGACAACCAACTGTTCATGGGCAAGTAGTATAAGATTCATTGCGCTTTCTAGAATAAATCCAACAAAGACAAAGAAGTGACCACAACTGTGCTGCCAGCTTCCAGTATTGTGTTGAAGGATGGTCAAACCAAACATTTAACAAGTTGGGCCAGAACACATAGCTTGGGAACTGTTTTCATTTCATAATCATGTCTTATTTACTAGTATATGGCAAAGGAGTATTCATTCAAGTTTCCTTTTGGAGAGATACATTGGAAAGAATGTGTCAGGGACACTTTGTAATGCCACATGTCCAGGAGAGCTCAGTAAGCAGTGTCATGACCAGAGATCTCAAAAGAGATTCAAGACATTGTGAGATCTGCATCTATACAGGATTGTCAAGTTTAAATTTCACAGGGTATTATGAATAGTCATCTGGGAAAATGTCACAGCAGTAAGCACCAAGGCAAAGTTGTGTTAGATCTAAGGCTAGTTGAGGAGCCTGGAACTCCTTAAATGCATGTAAGTTTGATGTGACTCAGGATGTCAAATTGTCCAACTAAGTTTCCTTTCATTCCATGGTCAAAATTAAGAAAAACTATGGGAACAAGCATAAGCTGATTTCTTTTGAAGTAGAAGGAAAATTTGATTTGTCAATAGCTCGCACAAGTGGATAATGCTTGAATTTATGCGGAATACGAAATATGTCAAAATTATTGAGGCTGTTAGAACTTGGTTTGCAATTTGAGGACTGTTAGAGTTTTTTGTGTCAGATATTCATTCACTATACAAGTGAGAGGAATCTAAACGTTTTCTGGAGTAAGAATGGAATGATATTACCAAGCATTAAATGATGTTGCTAGGTCACAGATTATGAATATATCTTTGCAGCATTATTTGCCAGATAATAAGCTAGGCAGCAACTTCCATGTTTTCCTTTAAATAGGGTTGACAATTTTCTATTTTCTCAAAGAACAGCCTCCAATAGGTTGCACACCTTATGGGTTGGCATTAAACACAGTCATTGGACAAAAATTAGTTTGTCAGAACCTGCATCAATAGCAAAGGAAGAGAAAAACAAGACAAAGTATAGGTGAGTCATTGCACATGAGATATAAAACTAAGAGAGTCGAGTGCTGATCATAATAAAAAAAAGAAAGTCGGGAGACGGAAGTGTTTGAAATTATTGTAAAGAGACAAGTGCATTCATGTATCTAGTGAAGATTCTTGAAAGGTTCTGTCAGTTTAGATCATTCCCTTGAAAGAGGAATCTAGGAAGATGATGATAAATACCCATAGTTCAAGTTGCTCCTAAAATCCAATGTGAAAGCCTGAATGAAAGGAAATGTCACAAAGAAACAAAGTCTGCCTGAATCACAGAGCCCACTGTGGAGCCAGGGTCTTTGATTAAGACTAATCAATCAATCAATCTAACCATTAAGGGGAGTTAGTCATCAAAGTTCAGGATTTATGCAGCTAGACATGTTGACAGAACAAAGTGAAGCAAATGGTTAGAGAAAATAAACCAACAGAAAGAGAAAATGCTACATAGGTTAATTGAAAGTATGTTGGAAGAAAAAAGAAAGTTATTTTCATTAATGCTTATCAAATGATGACAAATTTTATTATGTGCACCTTGATGTTAAGCATGGCCATGAGTTGCCATGTCTTCAGGTGTCGAGGCTCTGAGCCCAGCAATTCATCTCCCAACACCCCTTTGTCTCTCTATCCCTCAGTCCTCACTTAAATAGCTTTTAAAAACTTACTTCCTTGACCAAACCTCTTGGTCTCTTGTCCTCATTTCTCTTCATATAGCATAGTCTCAAATTTTGATCACATTCTTATGAAATGTTTCAGACTGTTAGTATTGTATTTAAAGGAACAATTCTGTTGCCCTGAACTACTTTTTATCATTAAATAAATTTTTTAAATGGTTTCATTTATTCCATTTCTTAATGACTGAAAAAAAATTCATATCTTTTTGTGAGTTGAATATATATTAGGCTCAGAATTGGAGTGAAGTGATATTGTCTCAATGCCATTCCTTTCTAAATCTGCTTAGGGCAGCATGGAGGCTCAGTGGTTAGAAATGTTGACTTACAGCACGTGGTACCTAGGTTAGAATCCATCCTTGGGTGACTGTCTATGTGGGGTTTGCACAATCCCCCCATGTCTGCGTGAGTTTCCTCTGCTTTCGTTTCTTCTCACAGTGCAAAGATGTACTGATTAGGTGGAATCATCATGCTAAATTACCCATAGTGTTCAGGAATGAGCAGGCTAGGTGGGAAGTGTTGGGTTAAAAACTGAAAGAACTGTGAATGCTGTAAATCAGAGACAAAAATAGAAATTGCTGCATAAGCTTAGCAGGTCTGGCAGTATGTGTAGACAGAAATCAGTGTTAACGTTTCAGGTCAAGTGACCCTTCCCCAAAACTGGAAATGTAGGGTCATACGGATAGGATCGAGGTTGGGTCTGGGTAGGATGCTCTTCAGAGGGGTGGTGTGATTCGATGGGCTGAATGGCCTGCTTCCACACTGTAGGGAATCTACGATTCTGAATCATTGCTTCTTCTAGTTATTTAGCCCACCTACGAACTATGGGCTGCACGGTTTTATTCTGCATTCTCTTGTCCTTTTTGAGCCTTTAACCTTTTCATTATTCCTTGGCACTGTTATATAGAAATAGGGATATAGAAATGTTCCTGACACTAAAAATCGGCTGCTGTAAGTACATGATAAATGACTGACCAACACATTTCCTGTTTTTCCGAATGGCAAGTTGCCTTTGTGTGATTCTGACAACTCACTTCATCAATGGTCATGAAAATTGATCAAGCCTCCTGCCAGTGTCATAAAGGGAGAAGAACTATCTGACGTATACTCTGAAGCAAATTCACCCTTTTTATCTCCAAAATTGTGTGAATGCAAAATGCATTTGGACCAACTTTCTGCAATCCACTCTTGTCACAAAGAAACTCATCCATTTTAAACAATGTAAGCACCTTCATTAAAATAACTGAATTTTTTTAAAAAACATGTTTACTCATGTACTAACATCATACAAAGTAATTTCTAGACTATAAAGTGCTCTTATTTGAAGACATACTCTGAACACGTGATCTAGATCTGCTCTGTACAAATTACTTCCTGTGCACTCTCTTCTTGAATATTTTTTATGTGATTATTTTACACAGCTCATTTTCTGAATGCTTTGCTGTAGATAATGGTTCCAGACTGCTGGGCAGAAGATCTTTCTGTATTTGTGATAGCTGAAGATACATTTCCAAGGATTTTCTGTACGGTAAGGTTACCAAAGCCAGATGACTAATAGGATGCTCAGAGCTCTAGTTCCAGGATGACTGTAAGTGTGACAGGAAGACCATAAACTTTGGATTTTAGGACAAGCTGATGACAAAGGAAAATGACAACTTCACCTGTGAGTCATTGTGCACCACCATGACAATCAATGGTTATAGCAGCTTGACAATAGATGGCAATACCAAAAATGACACTTGATAGTCACCTTAAATGCAGTACTTGTGGAAGAACCTATCACTCAGGTATTGGCCTCTTCAGTTACCAACAGATGTGCACCATAGAAAACTGCCTCACACCCAACAAATTTGTGCATGTTAATCATCTTATCAATGGAAGAATGCTAACTGAGTTAAATTCAAGACTGTACTGAAAATGTACTTTACCTCTGGGACTGGTGAGGGAGGCTTCAAATGCTTTGCCCCCATCTCCACAATGATTCTGATCAAATGGGAGACACTGATCTCCAGTTCCAGCCACCACCTGAGAATTTCTTAAGATGTCCTTAGTTTGAACAACTGATTTCACTCTGTACACTTTCCTGCTGCTGGTATCTGACAGGTAAAGCAACCCGGAAACAGGGTCCACGGCGAGGTAATACTTGTGAGCAGGACTGTGGCTGAATCAAAAAGTAAAGCATGTCAGAAATTAAAGAACGAGCTTCCATTTCCATGTGCTTTATAGAACTGTATCATACTAAGAAAGCTGTAAAAATGCTTAAAATGTTTACAGTGTTTGTAGTTAAATCTAGCAATGTTAAGAGGCATTCTAACATCACTGTGATATCCTTGAGATTTTCCATTTGTAATTTTCTTAAGGTCTAGGTGACTTTTCAACTATCAAACTTACAGGGAATATTTTGTCGTCACATCCTTCAAAAAAATAAAAAGACTGCCATGATAACCAAACCAAGAACTTGTGAATATGACCATAGAGTACATTAATTTCTCTTTTCCAGTCATACTAAATAATGTATAATTTTTGTAATATAATGACATATAAATCATTCTGGCAAGTTTTCATGGTTTAAATAACAATTTCCTCTTTGGAAATAAGACAAGCAACATGAACTGCTTGAATAAAGAAATGAACTTGCTAACAACTTAGAAATGACTAATTCATTTATTTCATTACCTCACTTTAGGATATTGGTTTATGTAGCATGTCAGCTCAAAAACCAATCTTTATTACCGCTGTAAATTATAGCATTAAACTGACCGCATACAGCAATTTTAATGCACACCTGAAGCTGTGGCCCTATAATATAATATTTGAAAGGTTCTATGTCTTGTGCACAATGCCCTTGCATGTGGTTGACCATCTGCCATGTAGCTGTTGTCTGTTCAGAGACTCTTGGAAAAATCTCTCAAAAGCTATCAACCAGCAGCTGATGCCATGTATGAATCATCAATTCTGGTGCATTATTACTGTCAATGAATGACAAACAACTGCAACCAGCTTTGTTGCTGAGTGACACAAGTGGCAATTTATGCATCCTTCTCCTTAAATGCTTGACAGATAGCATGCCTGAATTTGGTTGGTTAAACACTGATGTGGTGTCTGCTTTATGTCCCACTGGGTACAAGCACTTGCTCCACCAGCTGTAGTTTTAATAAGTTTTGCCAGCTTTCAGCTGGCATCAAGCTGTCAGCCTGATGGAACCGATGCATCTTGCCCTACATGAAATCCGTCACTTTGTCACATTGAAGAACAAGAAAATCTCTTACAGACAAACATTAATGATTGTCACCTTGTTTACTGTGGTCTTTACGTTTGATGTAAAAACCAGCTTTCACGAAAGTAAATCATCCTCGCTGAATTGTGTCAGTGTATGAACTCAGCACCAGTACTCCAACTACATTGGCCTATTTTAAATTGGAACAAAACTGTGCAGCCACTATGAGCAGATAGAGTTGTGTATATGTGTGTAATACAAATTCATTTTTCCCAAGTTTATGCATAGAAAGGGACTAAGATTTACTATGCCAGTTATTTTTCTGTGCACTACAGGATGATTGCTGCTGAAGTGTGCTAGTGATCCTTGATGAATTGCAAGAACAGTTAACTGTTTGCATTGTATGACTAATGGCAGTGAAGGATGGCATTGGCTTCTGTTTATGCCACAGGCTCCTTCTAGCAACTGAGTCTGTATCACTGATTTACAGGATTCAACTGCCTTTCATACACTGTTGTAATATGGGCTTAATGTTATCGAGGTCTAAGCAATGTCGTACATCTCTATGACTCTATGTGTGGCAATGCTCATCTCAATGTTGTGATCATTTTGCTCCATCTTTTACATTTTTCTCAAGTGGGGTCGTGCATTTCTCACCAGGCAGTGGTAAGTTTCCACTTAATGTGATTAAACTTGTTAAGCTCCCTGTCAACAGCCCAACTTACCTCATTAATATTCTGCTTCCAATCTTACCAAACCTGACAAGCAGCAGTGTATGGTTGTATCAATATAACCACTCAGCCCATGGCTAGGACAAGCTGCCGATTATAACTGCTTGTTCGTTGTTTGACAACACATTCACCTGGCATCTACTTGCCTTGCCAGTGCCAAATGGCCAAATCACACAACTAGGCAAGTGGCTGTGTTACTCAGTATTCCTCAACCAATGGTCTTTATATCTTATCGTACAGCATCAAGGCTTATCAGCAGCATTAAAGCCAAACACACACCATCTGCAGCAAACAGTTGGCTATGTCTGAAAGTCTGAGCAATACAGTCCTCAGTGAAGTCCATGGCAGCACCCATAAGTCAGGGTCGCCGTGCTCAGTTAGTTAATGTGGCCTCCATACCAGTCCATGGCTTTTGCCTTGATCAGGAGTCCATTCTAAGTGGTTTAATAAATAAATCTGTGTCTCTATGGCCCAGGGAGTGGATCATGGTCAGTCCTTTGTTTCCAATAATGGTAGCAACCATACATCATTAGGCTTTCATAGATGAATAATGATTTGGAGATGCCGGTGTTGGACTGGGGTGTACAAAGTTAAAAATCACACAACACCAGGTTATAGTCCAACAGGTTTAATTGGAAGCACACTAGCTTTTGGAGCAACACTCCTTCATCAGGATGAAGGAGCGTCGCTCCGAAAGCTAGTGTGCTTCCAATTAAACCTGTTGGACTATAACCTGGTGTTGTGTGATTTTTAACTTCATAGATGAATAACATTGTTCTGGATACTCATGCACAGTTTATAGTTTAATATGCCATCTCTCTGGCCATCCTGCAGCATCAACCCTCTCTGTGTATTGCACTTCACTGAAACTGTGATTGCTGGGGAACTCAATGACAACTACATTCCTGCATACACAGTCACCTGACCAGTAGAGAATGTTGAATGGAGTGTGCCTAAGGTGTGAGACTGACTCAATGCCATATATTGCTTCTCCTGCTTTAACAAGATATATTTGGCACTCAGCGCATACACCCATCCACTGTGCATCAGTAGTGTCGATGAAGTGATGCCATAGAGTGGAATAAAACTCTGGCCTGTTAGGGGATGTCTTCTCCTCCAATGACAGAAAGGGGGCAAATCAGTAATATACAAATGGGTGCTATGGCTGTTTGTGCTGGTGCATGTGGAGAAAAGGTGTTGAATTGTTCTGCAGGAGTGAGACGGCAGTACGGAGGACATGCAACAGGACTAGTGATTTGGGGGGACTGGAAGGCAACGAGATCAAGTGAGGAAAGATGGTGCATCCAATAGAGGATGTCAGAGCATAAGGCAAAGTGGGATGTGCAGTGGCAGGGATAGGATTAGTGTAATGTAGCAGACAGCAGGGCTTGCACTTACCCTGACAGGTAGAGGAGGTCATTCACCTTCATTCTGCTCTGCAGTCAGTCCTCCAGATCCTGGAGCTGCCACTGCCCCTAGAGGCGATCTTTGACAAGGCTGCGTTGCCTGGTGGAGTGGCATTTTCCGTTGATCCTCCGGGAAGAGGACTGCTGTCATCTGAACCATCCTGTCAACCAGAACCTCCAAGGTCCCTGTGGCAGAAAGCTGGTGACAACCTCGCCTTTTCAGCTCTGTCTCCTCACAGTGTTCAAAACTGAGCATGGCAGCTTTCAGTTTGTGTGGTGGTCTTCCAAAGGTGGAAGCAAGGGAAGCTGTCCTTATGGTGCATATTGACTGAGTGGCAAATTCATCCAGAAATGGAGCATGGGGCAGAGGTTGACTGTGATACTTGCCATAGGGGCAAGAGTAGCAATTTTGATGAGATATGGCAAAGAAACGTAGGATAGCATCATGGCAAGAATCCCCAAACAAACTCGATGTGACTCAAAGTTAGCCAAAAGCCATAAAATTCAGTTTTCTATGTATGTGTCTCAACAGTGTACCCTTCAGCAATCATCTGGTCTTATTCAAATTGCAACTTTTCCTATGTCGAGGGCACGATTCATTCGACTCATAGTGACACTGTAAGCACGCCAAGAGGAGTTGTGGAATGTATCCATTTGTACGTAATCCGCTGCTCAGTGCTAGTCTCTAAATCAAAAGGGCCAAGTATTCAAACCCTTGTCTGGAGATTAGAGCATGTAATTGGAGTGTGTAGAAGTAAAGGGTTTTTAGTTTAGGCAGGCTTGATGTGTCAGTGCAGACATGATGGGCCAAAGGGCCTTTTCCAGTGCAGCACTGTTCTTTATTCTGTGTTCTGATCATGCTGATACTTCAGTGCAGTATGGCAGGAGTGCTGTACTCTGAGCTGTCACATTTCAGCTGGGACATTAAACCAAGGTCTTTTCTGTCCTCTCAAACAATCATGTTATATTCATTCAAATAGGTTTGCCCAGTATTCTGGCCAATATTTAACCTTAAACAAATAACTAACAAAATAGATTACCTGGTAATTTATCTACTGTTCACAAGAGTTTGAAATATGGAAATTAAATACCTTCACACAGTGCTATGTAACTTTATTCTAAAGGTCTAATTGCAACCCTCAGTTGTAGCATCCTGCTTCATTCAGAATACTTCATCTGTCATTATGGCTCAGCCCGTCCAATTAGCACTGGAACTGTTGACAGTGGTGCTAAGTGGTGGGTGGGGTAGCAGCCAATTGAAGTGGCATCTGGGTAGAGTAGCAAAGGGATGAAGTGGCTAGTAGGTGGGTTGTTGAGCAGTTGTCAGTTTGGGGCTGGTAAAGTCAATCTTGTGGGTTAGTCAGATGGTGGGGGCTTGTTGTGTTGGATTGTGGGAGATTTGGATTTGATTATTTCATTCACAGGATGCAGGTGTTGCTTATTATCCCAACATTTATTGTCCACTCCCAACTGTTCTTGAGAACATGGTATTCCGCCTCCATGAATACCCATAGTCCTCTGGTGTAGGTGCACCTACAATGCTGTTAGCGAGGGAGTCCCAGGATTTTAATGAAGCAACAACGATAGAACAGCATATAGTTGCAAGTCAGGATGGTGAGTGACTTGGAAGGGAACTTACAGGTGATGGGGTTCCGTGCATCTGTTGCTGCTATGCATCTTGTTGGTAGAGGTTTTGGTTCTTGAAAGAGCTGTCAAAAGAGCTGTGGAGAATTGCTACTCTGCAGCTTGTAGATGGTATACATTGCTAGCACTGTGATGGGTGGTGGAGAGAATGGATGGATACGGTGCTGGAACAAATGCCAGCCAAATAGATCATGCTGTGCTTCGTGAATATTGTCGGAGCTATGCTATTCCAGGCAAGTGGGGAGTATTCTATCCCACTCCTAATTTGTGCCCTGGAGGTGATTGACAGTTGAAGAGTCAAGAGGTAAGTTCCTTACCACAGAACCCCCAGCCTCTGACTTGTAATTTTAACCTTGATAAAAGGCTTCAGCTTGTTGGACTTGCCTTGGTGGTGATTTTTACTACCTTGGAAATTATTTGTTTTGATCTGCATTTCTCAACTTCAACTTTCAGAGCTGCCTATTTCTCTTCATTTTGTCCCTCAGAAGTGGAATAACAAAATTAGTGGGGTCAGTATCAGTAGCCTTCACCTCAATTATCTATCACTTCACAGGATGGAGGAGATTTGCATGAAGTTTCAGTTTACAGGAGGTATTATTCCAAAGAAGGGCTTGCAGAAAGGGGATAGATTTCCTCATTATTACCAAGCACCAGGATTTTAGGAGGCTCAGAGTTTCACAAATGGTTTCTGATATTTGCAGCCTCCTGGAAAAATACTTCCTGCCAAATAGACCAGGTGGCAATGTACTAACCACGACTCTTCATCGCAATCTGCTTGCTCACAACTGCAACTCACAATTGGCTGATATTATGTTGCTCAGGGTTAGAAAATCAGTTCACTGCTCTATTGATGAGGCCAGTGAGAGTGAGTGCTTGCTTGGCTTTGTCACTTTGGCTGGCTTCCCACTGGTCCAGTAAGTTTTAGGCTGCACAAGTGGTAATGGAGGTTCACTCAGATCACCTTGGAGTGTTTATCAACTCAAAAAGCTGTCAGTGCCAAAGGACCATAATGCATATACGTACAAGACCTTTGTGGAACTGCCATAATACTTACATCCTGAGTCAGTCAAGCTTCTGTGAGATATTTACACACAAAGCAGAGTTAGTGAATAACTCCTTGATTGACTTAAGACACTCCAGCCTGGTATAACTCAACTGATCACCTCATGGCAATTAAGTTGGGTCAGGTGATCGTGAAAGCAACCTAGTTTTCTTTTGTCTACACAAAAAAACTAGAAGTTGTTGGAAAAGCTCAGCAGGTCTGACAGCATCTGTGAAACATTAACTCTGATTTCTCTTCACAGATGCTGCCAGACCTGCTGAGCTTTTCCAGCAAGTCCTGTTTTTGTTTCTGATTTACAGCACCCGCAGTTCTTTCCGTTTTTATTTTGCTCATGATCAAATGTTAATAAGAACTAAAGACATTAAATTAAGACTATTTTTAGGATAGTTTAGAACGCTTATGGATTTAGCTGGCACAGTATTGATTTAATCTTTCTGGAAAAGCATAAACAATTATCAACATTCAAGGAAAAAAAGAAACAAGGTAGAGATAAAGGGTATGAAGATCACACTCCAACTGTTGAGGCCACTGTATTTCTCAACTGATGTGAGGGAGTCTCCTTGTATCCTGCATATACCTGTATCAATGCAAGGGCCAGAAAATGACCCTTGGCATGAAGTAAACTAAAAAGCTGAGTGATGAACAGGAAGGGAAGTAACCATCCTGACATCTTTGGTAACTGTTCTATGTTGTTCAGTTAGAAAGGTTCAAGCAAATTGTTGACATAAGATAAATGACCAACCTCTAGCAATAAGGTACTTAACTAAAATTCTCAGACACAGGTGTGGTCCACATTAAACTGCAACCTTCAGATGAAAAACAGATCAGGTAAGATGGAGAATTCTTGAAAATGTTGGCTAAAGCATAGAATGTTGCAGTTGTGAACTATTGAGATCAACACAGTCAGTGCCAATCAGCTGTTCCTCCTCCAGTATCAGTAAACTGGTTCTCAGCTGTTATAGGTTGCATATTTTTCCTATGTATTCAAATAATAGGTCATATCTAAGCTGTTGTGTATTAGTAAACTACCTGAAAATTGCTTACAAATATCCAGCTGCCTATTTTCTGGATGTGTGGTTGTCAAACCCAAAATGTTACAATGTCTTAATCCTTTAATTCCTTTTTCTCTGCCCTCACTTTGAAAAAGTGGAAGGAACTTTGCATATCTTTTTCACTAAGTTTGAGACTATCTGCTGCTTCTTCCATGTCTCCTTGCACACCAAAGCAAATTTGTAACTTAGCTCTCTAGCCCTAAACCAGCAATTAACTTGAATTTCTCCATGATCTTTACCTAATTCATAACTTTGCCTTGCCTGGCCCCATACAAGTTAACATTGTAAATGGTTGCCTATCCTTAAATTTATGTTCCACATTTTCAATTTAAGTTATGGTCATTATCTCCTTTTCAAAGAACCCATTTTAACCCCTTTATACTTGAAAGTTGCTCATCTCTAACCCCCTTTCCTTAGCCAAAGTTTTTGAATGCCCTGTTTCTGTTTGAATTTCTCCAGCTACATGACACAGCATCAATAAAGCCCGAACCTACATCACAGTTGAATTTTTCCTTTGACTGGCTGCATTACTACTTTAGTTCCCCACATCCTTCTCTGCTAATACCATGACTCTGTTGTCCAGCTCAGTGGGATTACTATTGCTTGTTTTCACTTGTAGCCGATTGGTGTGAGAGTATCTCCAGCTATAGTTTCTCTTTGCACTCTAAAAGCACACCTCTGGAGTCCACAAAGACCTATTCATGATACATATCTCCCTCATCTATATAAAGATGAAACAAAATGAATCGAGTCCAGTTTGTTTTGTGAATTGCATAATTATACATGCAAACTTGTTGAATCTGTGGTGCATTCAATTTCAAACATGACTCAGAGTTGGAGCTTGCCTTAGTGATTAAAGATGCACTCAGTCTATTTTATATGTACTCTGTAAATAACATACATATTTTAGTCACTTCACGAATATGCAACAATATTATACATGAATCTTTAAGTATCTCTGTGACATATATAGCTCATACTATTGTTTAATGGGTCTATAAAAGTCAATCAGATGAAATATTGCAACTTTGATTCTTCAATGCTCCATAAGTGAAGGTTATGCTTTTCAATTTATTATTAAAGTAGTCTAGTTGTTTTTGAATTGCGATCATGCAGGGGATTTTCTTTCACAGACATGTGGGGAAGGGATAGAATTTTAATCCTCAAGCACTGATGGGGTTGGGGCAGGTAAAAAAGTACAAATTCTAAAATCTTAAAGCATTACTCTACCCACCCATTTCTGGTTTTAACAGGAAGAGATTTATGATGGACCAATATGTTGTTAGAAGGTGGTTGCTTAGTAAAATATGGGGTGGTATGGTGGCTCAGTGCTTAGCACTACCGCCTCATAGTGCCAGGGTCCCAGGTTCGATTCCAGCCTCGGGCGACTGTTTGGAGTTTGCACATTCTCTCCATGCATGTGTGTGGGTTTCCTCCCACAGTTCAAAACAAAATGTAAAGATCAGGTGAATTGGCCCTGCTAAATTGCCCATAATGTTAGGTGCATTAGTCAGAAGGAAATGAGCCTGGTCAGGCTATTCTTCAGAGGGGTGGTATGGACTTGTTGGGCCAAATGGCCTGTTTCCACACTGTAGGGAATCTAATTATTGCGGACGGCTCAGTGGTTAGCACTGTTACCTCACAGTACCAGGGACCCAGGCTCGATTCCAGCCTCAGGTGACTGTCTGTGTGGAACTTGCACATTCTCTCAGGGTGCTCTGGTTTCCTCCCACAGTCCAAAGATCTGCAGACCAGGTGAATTGGCCAATATAAATTGCCCATTGTGTTAGATGCACAAGGGTCTGGGTGGGTTACTCTTCGGAGGGTCGGTGTGGACTTGTTGGGCCGAAGGACCTGTTTCCACACTATAGGGAATCTAATTTAATCTAATCTAAAATCTTTTAAAGGGGCTACATTCACTGAATTTAAGAATAACTGCTTATATGGGAATCCAAACAGATAAAAGGAATTGAAAAGTGTTGGAATAATTTTTAAAATCCTTTCATGGCTATATGCATCTCTGTCAAGGACATCATTTGTTGCCCTAATTAGTTTTTAACAGAATGGCTGACAGGCCATTACAGAGGGCAGTTATTGTTATCTTGGTGTCACATGTATGTCAGATCAGATAATGCCAGAAAATTTCCTTCCTTGTAGGACATTTACAAACCAGATTTTTTTTATGCCAATCAATGGTCACCATTCCTGAGACTGGTTGTTAATTCCAAATGTTATTAAATAACTTTAATTCTACCAACTGCTACTGTGAGATTTGAGCACTGTCCTGACAGCCATTAGCCTGGGAGTCTGCATTACGCGCTCAGTGATGATACCATTATATTGGCATCACTTGACATGTGGGCCAAGAGGAGGTGGATATTTTCTCCTGTCCCATAAACAAATCTCTTTACATATCCTGCGATTAACTGAAGGTCCTTACAAACTACAATGATCTCTGACTATCTACCATCCCACAACAGTCCCCATAATCTCTAACTCGACAGCACCCACTTCATTCCCACGATCATTGACTATTTGAGTCCCCAATCACAATCTTTTATTGGGCCTGTATCCATTTTCGGTTTTTTGTACTTTGTTCGCTTTTGGATGAGAAATCCATTGAGAAGATTTAAAAGATATCCTGCAGTAGGTTCAGCAGAGATGTTCAGGAATGTTGCAACAGCAGATCTACTTTTTGTAAATCCTTCCCCTTCAATAGTCTTTACTTTTCTTGACAGCTCTGAATGAATGGTTCCTGTTACTGGACAGACACAGTGACAGATTCTGATCATGTCTGCAGGGCCATATTGCTGCAGTCAGAGGACACTTAGTCATAGAGTCATAGAGATGTACAGCATGGAAACAGACCCTTCGGTCCAACCCGTCTATGCCAACCAGATATTCCAACCCAATCTAGTCCCACCTGCCAGCACCTGGCCAATACCCCTCCAAACTCTTCATATTCATATATCCATCCAAATGCCTCTTAAATGTTGCAATTGTACCACCCTCCACTACTTCTTCTGGCAGCTCATTCCATACACGTACCACCCTCTGCTTGAAAAAGTTGCCCCTTAGGTCTCTTTTATATCTTTCCCCTCTCACCCTAAACTTATGCCTTCTAGTTCTGGACTCACTGACCCCAAGGAAAAGACTTTGTCTATTTACCCTATCCATGCCCCTCATGATTTTGTTAATCTCTATAAGGTCACTCCTCAGACTCCGATGCTCCAAACTAGCCCCAGCCTGTTCAGCCTCTCCCTATAGCTCAAATCCTCAAAACCTGGCAACATCCTTGTAAATCTTTTCTGAACCCTTTCAAATTTCACAACATCTTTCCGATAGGAAGGAAACCAGAACTGCATGCAATATTCCAACAGTGGCCTCACCAATGTCCTGTACTGCCGCAACGTGACCTCCCAACTCCTGTACTCAATACTCTGACCAATAAACGAAAGCATACCAAACGCCTTCTTCACTATCCTATCGACCTGCGACTCCACTTTCAAGGAGTTATGAACCTGCACTCCAAGGTCTCTTTGTTCAGCAACACTCCCTAGGACCTTACCATTAAGTGTATAAGTCCTGCTAAGATTTGCTTTCCCAAAATGTAGCACCTCGCATTTATCTGAATTAAACTCCATCTGCCACTTCTCAGCCCATTGGCCCATCTGGTCAAGATCTTGTTGTAATCTCTTCGCTGTCCACTACACCTCCAATTTTGGTGTCATTTTCAAACTTACTAACTGTACTTCTTATGTTTACATCCAAATCATTTATGTGGAAGATCTGTGATCTTCTTGCAAAATTTTGCCATTTTAGCCTTGTTAAACAAATGTAAAATATTTTGCACAATCTACAAAGTATGATTTTAAATAATACATTTGTGCATGATGTTTTAAAAATACAGATTTTTGGGTGGCGGGGGTTAAATGGGGGCAGGTTGGGAAAAGGCAATTTTAATCTGAAAATTGCAAATCAAAAACATTTAAAATGTTCAACCTACCTGTGTCGCATGTCTCGGTTTCTGACGCAAGTTGAGAATTGCAAAGTCAACAGATGATTTAAAAAAAAGAAAACAGGTTTTAATTGCTATATGAATCAATTTAAAGGAAATAAAATTTAATAAAATGCACACAGAAAGCTGGGTGAAATCATGCTGTGCTTTAGTTGAATATCTTTCACGGTTTTAATGAAGATTCTAAGCTTGAGCTCATGATCAGAACTTTCAACATCTGTACTAGCTACAAATCTAGAATGATTGGTGAAGGAAATACAGAAAAAGCATTGACTATACTCGCCCTTCATGCAGAAACTAGTTACTGCAACTGGAAATAACATTAGCATTCAAATGTACATAATTAAAAAAAGAACCTCATGAAATCTACTATGAGATTTAAAATATGAAGAATTTGTATTTACTTTTATATTCACCATCTTGATAACCATAAACTCTGAAAAATACCAGGCTTTCAATAGTTGAACTTTAGGTTTGAGTCTCAAACATATAAATTGGTCCAAGAACATCATACCTCAATTCTAAAATATTTATGGCATTTCCAGATGGAAAGATCCGGCGTACAAAGTTAAAATCCCCAATGTAGACACTGCCATCTGGGCCACATGCCACAGCAACTGGTGCATAGAGTTTATTGTCGTGTGCCAGGCTGTTGCAGTTTGGACAAGCAACGCTCCGCTGACGACCATTTCCCATCACGCTTGTAATGACAAGAGGTTGTTGGGATATAAACTGGTTTTCCCCATTTCCTTTATGCAGTATTCCTGAATGCAAAATGAAAGAAGAAAATAGCTGAGAGAGATACCATGTTGTGGTTTTGTAGTTTGTGATTAGAGCATGATCTTGGTCCTTCAGTTGAGTGATAACCGCAAATTTGAATCAGAAATAAATGAGAATAGTGACCAATATTCAAAATCCTTCCCACAGAGCACTCCCTCACCCCATCCCCGGTCCACCCTACCTTGTGAAAAGAACCTGTTCCGGGTTCATCCAATTTCTAAATTATTCTAATTATTCATATTGTTGTTGACAGATTTTCTCTCTTTTCTTACCCCTTCTTCAGAAGAGACTTTCTTTTTAGGGCTGAACTTTCAAGATCACCAGCAACTCTTGAATTATTTCTTAAAAATGAGGCTAAAGCTAATTCAGGCAAAAAGGGCCAGATATCCTTCTCCAGCTCGAGAACTTCCCATGATTTCAGGGCAGAGCATTATCAATTATTTGGACATAAGGGGTGCAATTTGAGAAACAAGATGTTATCTGTTGTGGACTCATACTTCTGCCTTGAATCACTCGAGACACCTTATTGGTTAAATATTAATGAGTGCATAGCCTAGATCCACAGGAAGAATGTCTATAAAGCAGAACCTGATGTTTGTCTGCAGGATAGTTTGATGCTAATACTGTCATTTTGGAACACAATGCCCCTGCTAATTTCTTCTCATAACTTTGCAGAGCTGAACTTGCATGAAGTGGAATAACAGATTTCCAACAGCACTTTTTAATTGTTTACAAGTTAATTTCTTTGGGCTGTTGCTATGACTTTGCAAGTGTTTAGTGCCTTCTATAGTTGTTTCAAGCAGCAAATGTCTATAGGATACAGTGTGGCAGAGGGTGGAGATGTTTTGTGCTGATTTGATGCTACACTGAGTAGTTATTCACAGACATGGTGCTTTCCTCTTGAAACAGAGAATGGACTTTGACGATAAGTAGAGGGCATGCAAAGCAGGTGTCTGGATGTGAGAGGAGAATGAGGGGAGAAGAACACTCAGCAGTCATTCATAGCCAGCAAAGAGGTTGAGGCAGCAATATTTATACCTGAACATCAGTGACATAACTTATGTGAGATGTGTGCACTCCAATAAGATGACTTCTGTGACATCTGTTAACTCTGTAGCCATAATCCTAACCTCATAAAAGGGCAAAGACAACTTTGTTTGTGGCAATAAACCTGTGGGTCGGATCGTTCTCGGCAGGAACTGGAAATCTTAGCAACATCTGACAGTTTGTTGATAGCTACAGCGTAAAGGAGGTCACTGGGGCTTTCCATTCAAAAATTACTAACTTTGTTCCTTTTTCTCTTGCCAGAGATCAGCAGGCAAAGGGAGTACAAACATTTGCTTGCATTGTAGGTTTCCCCAAGTAGCCATTACCTGCAGATATATCGAAATGCATGGTGGAGGTGGGTACTGCAGATGCTGGAGATTAGAGTCGAGATTAGAGTGGTGCTGGAAAAGCACAACAGGTCAGGCAGCATCCAAGGAGCAGGAAAACTGACATTTTGGGTAAAAGCCCTTCATCTGGCTTTTGCTCAAAATGTCAATTTTGCTACTCCTCGGTCGCTGACTGACCTGCTGTGCCTTTCCAGCACCACTCTAATCTTGATATCACAATGCATGTCAACAGAGTCCCATTCTCAGGATAAACAGGGATTCTCCTCACTCTATCCAACTGGTAAGGTACTATCTATAAAATGTCCAGCATCCTGACAGCATTCTGTGGCTGCCAGCTGGGACAACTGCATTTCAGTCACCAGATAAAACCAAAAGATTGCTACTGTCTATCCTATGATAACATTGTTCATGATATTGGTTTGTAACTGGTGCACATATGGGTGGATTACAATGAGATCTAAGCTACTACAGAAAATGAGACAGAACATTGATGTCCTGAAACAATAATTCTCTGTTTGTGTTGTTTCAGAAAGAGCCCTGATCAGCTTGGTTGAGGGCTAACTGTTGCATATCAACACCATTCTGGCAGGCCAGCCCTTGCCCCTCAGCTCTGGAAGAAGTGTCTGAGGAGCATAAGCATGAGGAATAGGAGGAAAAGCCAAATGAGACTGTCCCTTTCTTCCCAGTTGTCATGAAGGCTAATTTAATGGTGGAACCAATTAAAAAAAAAAATCAAATTTCTGTTATTAGCAATCATATACTTTTACTTTCCCTTAGTCACTGTATAATAAATAATCCTTTTGGCCATAATCCAAAACTAAAACCACCACAAAATAAGATAATAAAATTGTTCCAGTAATATACTGAAATGGCAAAGTTTTAAATGTATAAGTATCTATGAATTATAGGATTAGTAAACAGCAAGTTGAACTAAAAATGCAATCCCTTGTCACAGATTGAAACTAGACAATTGCTTTCTCATAGTATCCCTGCTTTCTTTAATCAATAAAACAACTAAATGTACCTTTTACATGTCTTCCTTCAATGTGTTCCCTGGTTGGTGATTTTCAAGTTTAATCTTCAAATACAGATATTTATTTGATTTTCCAGTTTACTTGCAAATTCTTCTTGTTTAAACGTAAACTCCTTTTGAATTTTATCCCTTCAATATAGCAAAAACTTTGCCAATACAGATTTTGTGAAATAATTGTTTTTCTCCAAAATAAATAGAATGGGTTAGTTTTTTCTATAGCATTTAAAATGATGGTTACAAGGAATATGTCCAATTACAATAATGTGCTATAGAACAAAGATCTAACAAAATTATTTAAAGGAGATGATTGTGGAGAATTTTAACCTTGTATTTTCATTTAGCAATAGCACCTCACTCTAAAACATTGACGAGAATTGATTTGCAAGACTCAAGTGTTGATTGGAAAAAAGTACAATGGCATTACAATGCTGCTAATTGGTTTGATATCTAAAATGGTGGGAGATTTCTTAGAATGTAAAGGTTAAGTTGAAAAATAAATGTGAATAAATACATGTTGTGGCTGTACAGGACATTGGTTAGGGCACTTTTGGGATATTGTGTGCAATTCTGGTCTCCCTCCTATAGGAGGGATGTTGTGAAACTTGAAAGGGTTCAGAAAAATTTACAAGGATATTGCCAGAGTTGGTGGGTTTGAACTACAGGGAGAGACTGAATAGGTTGGTGCTGTTTTCTCTGGTGCGAGGGTGATCTTGTAGAGGTTTATAAAATCTTGAGGGGCATGGATAGGGTAACTAGATAAGGCCCTTTCCCTGGGGTGGGGGAGTCCAGAACTGGAGGGCATAGGATTAGGGTGAGAAAGGAAAGATTTAAAAGGGACCTAAATGGCAGCTTTTTCATGCAAAGGGTGGTGCATATATGGAATGAGCTGACAGAGGAACTGGTGGATACTGGTACAATTACAACATTTAAAAGGCATCTGGATGGGGGTCTGAACAGAAAGGGTTCAGAGGGATATGGGCCAAGTGCTGGCAAATGGGACTCGATTAATTTAGGATATCTGGTTGGCATGGACGAGTAAAACACAAGGGTGTGTTTCCATGCTCTAATATTCTAATACTCTATGACTTTATGTCAGAAATGAATCATCTTTGGATTAGTTGCAAAACAAAATAAGATATTTTCCCCTATTTGTAGCAGACTTTTAGCTATCACTAGTGCACTTCATGCAATTGAAAACACAAGTGGCAGCAAGACTTTTCTTTTGTTTGTCATTATTCAAAATTGGACATAGTAAATGTTATCCATAGCATTAAAAGATTATTGTCAGTTTTAACACAAAGGTAGCAAAGAGCTTGAGTGATTTTGTCTCATTTGTTTTTCTGTGCTGAAATGATCTTAAAATGCTGACATTTGTTTAGTTAGAAAATGTCATGTAATATTCTTCTTTTTCTTATTTCATTTTGATGTTTTATTATATTATAATGGAAGTGTTTAAATAGATCAGAAAACTGTTACCCTACATGGAAAATGCTGGAGAGAATCAAATCAGTAAAGGCTAATTAGTTTCACTGGTGAACTCTGCAAGCTGTGTAATGCAGGTTTTCGGAATCACACAACTCCTGAATACACCAATCACAAAAGCTTTCTCTATCTTAGGGATTAAATTTAACATCTTAGACAACTAAACTATGCACCAGATTTGGTGCAAGTTTTTAATCACCTCATTTTTTGATAGTCTGCCAATGAAAGGGGGCTCTGAAAGCATGCAGTTTCAAATAAGCAGGTTGGACTATAACACAGTGTCGCGTGATTTTTGACAACATTACCATGAAGGTAGTCATTTGCCATCTGCTTGAATCCTAATAGTGAACACAATTCAATGTGAATCATATAGTTTCACTTTCCCCACCACCCAACACCACCAACTATGACGCCCCCATGTCCACAAAGTCAAACAAGTGAACAGATTCAGCAGGAAACACAAGCACATAACATCAGAATTTGGAGAGGATAGCCCTAATCAAGTATTGGGAGAGACTGGCATTCAGTGGTATGGAATAAACAAAGTGGGTCTAATCAGCCGGCATTAAGGCAAAATAGTAATGACCTGTCCAGCAGCAGAAGATATTTGGATTATAGCATTCCATAAAATCAGCCAAAGTAAAATAGGCAGTGTATATTACATAAAGTAGGCAGGTTGGATATAGGTAGTTTCATGCAAGTTAGTTTATGAATAGCCAGACAGCATTTAATCGGAGCGGAATTATTATTTAGTGGAAAATCAGCATCTCCCTTGTGACCAATGGGTACCTCAGCAAATTTTAATTTTGAAATCAGCTTCGTAAGATTGCTGAATAGCACTTGCACATGCCCTATGTGTATTATTATCCATATTAGACACTGCTTACATTGTTTTGACAGCTTAATGGCTTTCAGGAATATGATTTAGTAAGTTTCCTGTGGTAGCTGCAGTTTGAATCAAACTGCCTTGTGTAGATTGATATTGTATTTGAAAACAATCACTCTCAGCAGTGAATATCAACAATGGGACACACATACTCTTATTAGATAGGGGTTAACATCAGGGTTCTAATTTTACAATGATGAAATAATTAAAACAGCATTTCTATTGAATAGTATTCTAGGATTTGCATTAATTCTTTGGTTTGTATTTTACTACTTTGCTGCTTATTTTGCTAAAACCGAATGTGAGTTTTATTTACTAATTGATCTCCCATGGGCATGCACTTGGCAAATCGTAAATAATTTATTTTTCTCGAAGTGGCTTGTTTGCAGACTTAAGTCAATTTCCATTTTAAATTCATACTTTTTATTTACATATTCTACTTCAAGTTCACATTTATGATAAGACAACATCTTGCAAAATGTCTAGATTACAGAGGAGAAAGGGCTAGATGTCTTGAAATGGTTAAAGGTGGATAAATTCCCAGGACCTGATCAGGTGTACCCGAGAACTCTCTGGGAAGCTAGAGAAGTGATTGCTGGGCCTCTTGCTGAGATATTTGTATTATCGATAGTCACAGGTGAGGTGCTGGAAGACTGGAGGTTGGAAAACGTGGTGCCTCTGTTTAAGAAGGGTGCAAGACAAGCTAGGGAACTATAGACCAGTGAGCCTGACCTCGGTGGTGGGCAAGTTGTTGGAGGGAATCCTGAGGGACAGGATGTACATGTATTTGGAAAGGCAAGGACTGATTCGGGATAGTCAACATGGCTTTGTGCATGGGAAATCATGTCTCACAAACTTGATTGAGTTTTTTGAAGAAGTAACAAAGAACATTGATGAGGGTAGAGCAGTACATGTAATTTATATGGACTTCAGTAAGGCGTTCGACAAGGTTCCCCATGGGAGACTGGTTAGCAAGATTAGATCTCATGGAATACAGAGAGAACTAGCCATTTGGATACAGAACTGGCTCAAAGGTAGAAGACAGAGGGTGGTGATGGAGGGTTGTTTTTCAGACTGGAGGCCTGTGACCAGTGGAGTCCCACAAGGATCGGTGCTGGTTCCACTGCCTTTTGTCATTTACATAAATGATTTGGATGTGACCATAAGAGGTACAGTTAGTAAGTTTGCAGATGACACCAGAATTGGAGGTGTAGTGGATAGTGAAGAGGGTTATCTCAGACTACAACAGGATCTGGACCAGATGGGCCAATGGGCTAAGAAGTGGCAGATGGAGTTTAATTCAGACAAATGCAAGGTGCTGCATTTTGGGAAAGCAAATCTTAGCAGGACTTACACACTTAATGGTAAGGTCCTAGGGAGTGTTGCTGAACAAAGAGACCTTGGAGTGCAGGTTCATAGCTCCTTGAAAGTGGAGTCGCAGGTAGATAGGATAGTGAAGAAGGCGTTTGGTATGCTTTCGTTTATTGGTCAGAGTATTGAGTACAGGAGTTGGGAGGTCATGTTGCGGCTGTATAGGACATTGGTTGGGCCACTATTGGAATATAGTGTGCAGTTCTGGTCTCCTTCCTATCGGAAATATGTTGTGAAACCTGAAAGGGTTCAGAAAAGATTTACAAGGATGTTGCCAGGGTTGGAGGATCTGAGCTACAGGGAGAGGCTGAACAGGCTGGGGCTGTTTTCCCTGGAGCGTCGGAGGCTGAGGGGTGACCTTATAGAGGTTTACAAAATTATGAGGGGCATGGATAGGATAAATAGGCAAAGTCTTTTCTCTGGGGTGGGGGAGTCCAGAACTAGAGGGCATAGGTTTAGGGTGAGAGGGGAAAGATATAAAAGAGACCTAAGGGGCAACTTTTTCAAGCAGAGGGTGGTACGTGTATGGAATGAGCTGCCAGAGGATGTGGTGGAGGCTGGTACAATTGCAACATTTAAGAGGCATTTGGATGGGTATATGAAAAAGAAGGGTTTGGTGGGATATGGGCCAGGTGCTGGCAGGTGGGATTAGATTGGGTTGGGATATCTGGTCGGCATGGATGGGTTGGACCGAAGGGTCTGTTTCCATGCTGTCTCTATGACTCTATAACAGTTATGATCAGACTTCCTTAGTTGAATTAGTAAATTATATCCTTTCATAGGTACAAAAATAATGAATAAATGATTACACATCAGAAGGTCATTTTAGTTAATTTAAACAAATAATTTCTCTACACTGTATGATATACCTATACTACCAAGGTAGCATCATGCCTGCTAAAAGTCTAATTTCTATTACTCAGCCAGCCTTTGGATCCTTCACTGCCTGTGCAGCCCTTGAAGCTTCTTTTGATTTCTAATCTCTCTCTTCCTGGAGAGACATCAAGGGATTTTCTGATAAAATGGGAATGATGTTTTTTTTCTGGTAAATGAGCTAACAGATTGCCATTTAATCATTTTCTGGATTAGCATGTTGTGCACTTTGCATCAGTTCACTTTTAGTTTCAACCTTGTAGGACAACTTTTTTTTTGCTTTTAAAAACACCAAAACTTAGAATTTCAAATCATTGTGCACATAATTATCAGAGAACCTTAAAACATGACCTTAGCAATTACCTTTTGAAAATGTGAAGAATATTCACTGCATTCTCTTTTCTACAAACATGAGGATTTCGACAGATAAATCATTCAAATTAGTCAAAACCATATTGACTATTTCTGATTCGAATAAACCGTTTTAGATGTTTGCTATCATTGTAGCTGACTCACAGGTGATTTGGTTCCTTAATAAAGAAGTAACCTTATGTGAAGGTAAATCCTTACGAAAGCTAAACTCTCCAGAATTAGTACATTAAAATAAAATCTTAAGATAATTAACAGAAAAATACACTCAAAGTCAGCAAGCCATTTAATGTGGAGAATAAATGTAAACAAAGGGAAAACAAATGAAAATGTAGAAGTGACATATTAAAGAAGGTTTTCTCCCAAAAGATAATGGGTTGACAGAACGATGTTGGAAGTAGATGGTTGATTAAGATTGAGTAACAACTTTGACAAGCTGGGTCAATATCTGTACTGCTATAGAGTGGGAATGAGGGTTCCAGGAACACTGCTTAATTTAATTTTGAAGAAGCAAGATAGAAAGGCAGGTTTGAACTTTTCACAACCTCATGATGTCTCAAAGTCCTTTATGGGCAAAAGTGAGGACTGCAGATGCTGGAGATTAGAGTCAAGAGTGTGATGCTGGAAAAACACAGCAGGTCAGGCAGCATCCGAGGAGCAGGAGAATCGACATTTGGGCAAAAGCCCTTCATCAGGAATTCGTGCTGTGTTTTTCCAGCACTGCACTCTCGATTCAAAGTCCTTTATAGCCCATGATGCTCTGTGGGTTATCTCTCTTGAGGGCAAACTAACTTTGAACAGTGGACCTCCAACAGGATATTATTAAATCCTTTATTTACATAACCAAATGCCCAATATCTGTTTTATATAATAATTTCTGAAACCTTTTATTGTGTAAATCAACATTTGGATTACACTTCCAGCTTGTAAAGAGTGCAAACTGATGCTCGACATATTAGAAGATTAGGCCCTCTTTTATTAAGCAGTGAACACTAAGTGTTTACTGTGGAGCAGAATCTTTTGACCTCAATGTGAACACTAATCATGACAAGGTAGGTGCAAAAATTCTAAATGCAGAGTAAAACTCATTCCACAAACAACAGAAATCAGCACCAACCCAGAAGAACTCCCTTAAATTCATTTTCTCCATCAGAACTCCTGTGGTTTGTCTGAGTGCAACTGATAGCTTCTGTCAAATAAAGAGTTAGCTTTGTGAATTTGATCCTTAACTATTAGGAATTGGTTTGAGGCTGCTGAAGCACACTATTAAAGTTTGGGCGGACACCATCATTTCATTGATATAGGTTGTATTTGAACCCAGGTCTTCGGGGTGAATTAAAATATACTACTGTTTTTAATAATGCTGAGAAATTGGCAAAGAAGATTCTGATGAAATAAAGTGAAGCAAGCACTTGTGTTACATTGGAGATCCTTACCACTTTGTATGTTCAAAACATGATGGTTGTCCAAAGACCAGCCGCCTAAATTGGAGGCATCCTTTTCAAATCCCTGTAGAATTGCTGTCCTTTTCTCCCACAGTAGCAAATCTGGACAGGTTTCATATTCATATCCCACTGAAACTGAGAAACAATTACAAAAGAACATTGAAACCATTTCCTGCTGAGATCATAGATTCAAGGACTGGCATTAACAAATTAATTCTAGTTTGGAAAATCCATTTGTTTTTAAGGTGAGGATCATTCATTCATACTCCTGCACATGCACATACTTTATTAAACAAATACAAGGAGGACAGGTTTGTTTGCATATCATTTGATGTGTTTAATACTGTAAGTGATGACATCATGTATTTTTTGGGATGATTGGTGGATAAAAGTATCAAAAATGTGACTTCAAAAAAATCAGAATGCCAAAAGATTTTATAAAATAAAAAAAAGATACCCTGGGAGATCAGATACATCAGATAACCCAAAAACCATAGCCTTGAGCACTTGAAGTGTCTGAAGAGATTTGATAATACACGTTTATTTTAAGAAATGTCCAAAAGGGCAACTCTGAAATAGGAATTAATAACCTCATCCCAATTTGAATATTTGTGAATATTTTGTCATCAACACGAACTGATCACACTTCATAGAGTCATAGAGTCAGAGATGTACAGCATGGAAACAGACCCTTCGGTCCAACTCCTGCATGCCGACCAGATATTCCAATCCAATCTAGTCCCACCTACCAGCACCTGGCCCATATCCTTTCACAGCCTTCCTATTCATATACCCATCCAAATGCCTTTTAAATGTTACAATTGTACCAGCCTCCACTACTTCCTCTGGCAGCTCATTCCATACACGCACCACCCACTGTGTGAAAAAGTTGCCCTGTAGGACTCTTTTATATCTTTCCCCTCTCACCCTAAACCTATGCCCTCTAGTTCTGGAGTCACTGACCCCAGGGAAAATACTTTGTCTATTTATCCTATCCATGCCCCTCATGGTATTGTAAACCTCTATAAGATCACCCCTCAACCTCCGACGCTCCAGGAAAAACAGCCCCAGCCTGTTCATCCTCTCCCTATAGCTCAAATCCTCCAACCCTGGCAACATCCTTGTAAATTTTTTCTGAACCATTTCAAGTTTCACAACATCTTTCCATTAGGAAGGAGACCAGAATTGCACACAATATTCTAACAGTGGCCTAACCAATGTCCTGTACAACCACAACATGACCTCCCAATTTCTGTACTCAATACTCTGACCAATAAAAGAAAGCATACCAAACGCTTATCCTATCGACCTGTGACTCCACTTTCAAGGAGCTATGAACCTGCACTCCAAGGTCTCTTTGTTCAGCAACACTCCCTAGGACCTTACCATAAAGTGTATAAGTCCTGCTAAGATTTGCTTTCCCAAAATGCAGCATCTCGCATTTATCTGAATTAAACTCCATCTGCTACTTCTCGGCCCAATGGCTCATCTGGTCAAGATCCTCTTGTAATCTGAGGTAACCTTCTTCATTGTCCATTACACCTCCAATTTTGGTGTCATCTGCAAACTTACTAACTGTACCTCTTATACTTGCATCCAAATCATTTACGTAAATGACAGAAAGCAGTGGACCCAGCACCGATCCTTGTGGCATCCACTGGTCACAGGCTTCCAGTTTGAAAAACAACCCTCCACCACCACCCTCTGTCTTCTACCTTTGAGCCAGTTCTGTATCCAAATGGCTAGTTCTCTCTGTATTCCATGAGATCTAACCTTGCTAACCAGTCTCCCATGGCGAACCTTGTCGAACACCTTACTGATGTTCATATAGATCACATCTACCACTCTGTCCTCATCAATCCTCTCTGTTACTTCTTCAAAAAACTCAATCAAGTTTGTGAGACATGATTTCCCATGCACAAAACCATATTGACTATCCCTAATCAGTCCTTGCCTTTCCAAATACATGTATATCCTGTCCCCCAGGATTCCCTCCAACAATTTGCCCACCACCAACGTCAGGCTCACCAGTCTATAGTTCCCTGGCTTGTCTTGCACCCTTCTTAAACAGTGGCATCACATTTGCCAACCTCCAGTCTTCCGGCACCTCACCTGTGACTATCGATAATACAAATATCTCAGCAAGAGGCCCAGCAATTACTTCTCTAGCTTCCCATAGAGTTCTAGGGTACACTTGATCATGTCCTGGGGATTTATCCACCTTTATGCATTTCAAGACATCCAGCACTTCCTCCTCTGTAATATGGACATTTTGCATGATGTCACCATCTATTTCCCTACATTCTATATCTTCCATATCCTTTTCCACAGTGAATACTGATACAAAATACTTGTTTAGTATTTCCCCCATTTTTTGCGGCTCCACACAAAGGCCGCCTTGCTGCTCTTTGAGGGGCCCTATTCTCTCCCTAGTTACCCTTTTGTCCTTAATATATTTGTAAAAACCCTTTGGATTCTTCTTAATTCTATTTGCCAAAGCTATCTCATGTCTCCTTTTTGCCCTCCTGATTTCCGTCTTAAATATACTCCTGCTTCCTTTATACTCTTCTAAGGATTCACTTGATCTATCCTGTCTGTGCTTTACATATGCTTCCTTCTTTTTCTGAACCAAACCCTCAATTTCCTTGGTCATCCAGCATTCCCTATACCTACCAGCCTTTCCTTTCACCCGAACAGGAATATACCTTTTTTGGATTCTCTTTATCTCATTTCTGAAGGCTTCTCATTTTCCAGCCATCCCTTTACCTGCGAACATCTGCCCCAATCAGCTTTCGAAAGTTCTTGCCTAATACAATCAAAATTGGCCTTTCTCCAATTTAGAACTTCAACTTTTCGATCTGGTCTATCCTTTTCCATCACTATTTAAAATCTAATGGAATTATGGTCGCTGGCCCCAAAGTGCTTCCCCACTGACACCTCCGTCACCTACCCTGCCTTATTTCCCAAGAGTAGGTCAGGTTTTGCACCTTCTCTAGTAGGTACATCGACATACTGAATCAAAAAATTTTCTTGTACGCACTTAACAAATTCCTCTCCATCTAAACCCTTAACACTGTAGCAGTCCCAGTCCCTGTTTGGAAAGTTAAAATCCCCTACCATAACTACCCTATTATTCTTACAGAAAGCGGAGATCTCCTTACAAGTTTCTCAATTTCCCTCTGACTATTAAGGGGTCTATAATACAATCCCAATAATGAGATCATCACTTTCTTATTTCTCAGTTCCACCCAAATAACTTCCTTGGATGTATTTCCGGGAATATCCTCCCTCAGCACAGCTGTAATGCTATCCCTTATCAAAAACACTACTCCCCCTCCTCTCTTGCCTCCCTTTCTATCCTTCCTGTAGCATTTGTATCCTGGAACATTAAGCTGCCAGTCCTGCCCATCCCTGAGCCATGTTTCTGTAATTGCTATGATATCCCAGTCCCATGTTCCTAACCATACCCTGAGTTCATCTGACTTCCCTGTTAGGCCCCTTGCATTGAAATAAATGGAGTTTAATTTATTTGTCCTACCTTGTCCCTGCCTGTCCTGACTGTTTGACTTGCTTCTGTTCTCAATTGTACCAGTCTCAGACTGATCTCTTTCCTCACTATCTCCCTGGGTCCCATCCCCCACTTTACTAGTTTAAATCCTTCCGAGCAGCTCTGCCACATTTCCCTGCCAGTATATTAGGCCCCTTCCAATTTAGGTGCAATCTGTCCTCCTTGTGCAGGTTACTCCTACCCCAAAAGAGATTCCAATAATTCAAACATGTGAATCCATCTCCCATACACCAGCTCTTCAGCCATACATTCATCTTCTCTATCCTCCTATTCTTGCCCTCACTTGCTCGTAGCACGGGGAGTAATCCAGATATTATTACTCTCGAGGATCTCCTTTTTAAATTCCTGCCTAACTCTCTGTAATGTCCCTATAAAATCTCAACCTTTTCCCTTCCTATGTCGTTGATTCCAATGTGGACAATGACCTCTTGCTGGCCCCTCTCCCCATTCAGAGGGTACAGAATGTTCTCAGACATCCTTGATCCTGGTACCAGCGATACAACACACCATTCTGATTTTTCACTGCTGGCCACAGAAACATCTGTCTATACTTTGGACAAGACAGCCCCCATAACACAATTGGTCTCTTGGGACCTGAGATACTCCTCATTGCATTAGAGCCAGTCTCAATGCCAGAAATTTGGCTGTTCGTGCTACCTTCCCCATCACCTCCTACATTTTCCAAAACAACATACTTGTTTGAAATGGGGATAGCCACAGAACACATCTGAACTAGCTGCCTACCTCTCTTACCTTTCCTGGAGTTAACCCATCTATGTGACTGTATCTGATACTTTCCCCCTTCCTATAACTGCCATCCATCACATATTGTTGTTGTTGCGAATTCCTCATTGCTTCTAACTGTCTCTCCAACCAATCCATTCGATGTGACAAGATTCGCAACCAACAGCATTTATTGCAGATATAATCCGCAGTAACCCTTAAACTCTCTTTAAACTCCCACATCTGACAAGAAGCACATATCACTCTATTAAAGGCCATTTTTGCTCCTTCACAATCTACAGACCCAGAAAATTACACTCTGTCTTATTCCTCTACAAAACGCTGTACAAAAGCATACACACATGCAAACACACACTTAAAACACCAGTTTCCAAAGACTTCCAGTGAATATTTTGTCACAGAAGTGATTTGAAATAATAAGCACGGTTTTGTTTAATCACAATTCACAGCAATGTATTGAAGAATTTCTTTTTCTCAGGGCATTGATTCTTCTTAGGATGCTGCTCCACAAGCATTGGTTGTTCTTCAATACCTTGTCCAGTGAGGCAATGAAATGAAAATCAACTGATGATGATGGAGTGAGTGACAGGTGAACTCATATCATTTTTGCCAATTGTAAGAAACACATACTCCCAGTGGGATCACGAAATAACGGACATAGATTTCACAGCAAAGGAAAACAGTGTGAAAATGGCAGAAGACATTGGGAACCCTTGTATAACCCTCAATCCTCTCCCATCAAAAGAAAGCACCATCTCATTTTGGTGGAAGTGGGATTGTCCATAGTTTACCAAAGCATGTGTTGCAGAGGTAGCTGGTGTTTAAATTATCAGATCCACTGAAATCTGTCCTTCAAGTTAGTAGTGTCTGTAATCTGGAGTGTGGAGGTTAGACCACACAAGCGTAGATCTGTTTGTCATGTTTCGTTTAGTTAGCGAGGATACCCCTTTGGAGAGCAGGGGTGCCCTTTTGGAAATGGTACCAGGATGTCTTGGTGGTGGGAGTCAGGGATCATTGAGGGAGTTAATGGGGTAGGGAAGGGTGGTCAGTTTCCCTTTGGGATCATTAACTATGGAGATGATTGTGCAGAAAAGATGTGTGAGCTCTGAGCAGTTCAACTTGCCAAAGAGTGCCAACATGTTTATTTATGAATGACAGTAAAACAAACAATCATGGATTTTGAAGAAGGGCTTGTTCTGTAGAAGGATCCAAAACATTAACTCAATTTCCTCCTCACAGATGGTGCCAGACTGCTGAGTTTCTCCAGTAATTTCTACGAATGAGAATTTTTTTTTAAATACAGTGTAGTCTGCAATTAAAAAAACTTTTAGTAATGTAACTATTTTTTCTCCCATGTTCATGGATCTTGTGAAAACTAGGCAAGTGGCATGGTAGCTGAAGGGGTAAGAGGGTTGATGGAAGTAGGGACTAAATTATCATAGGGACAATGATTGGCCATGAGAAAGGCTAGAGAAATATAAGGTTGGCATTGGTGAGGCATGAGGACTGTGTGGGGGTGAGGAAGCTGTCAGGGTGATGGCTGGAGAAATGTGTTATTCCTTTATTTCAATTTTTGTCCAGTCCTGGACCCCCAGAGCATGTTCTCTGCCCATCCTTCATCAGGAACTGGCAGTCCAGTCAGGTCTTCCCTGATTGCTTGACCAAAATTCTAAGCCAGACCATACATCCCCACCCCAACCCCTGATCCAGTCAGCAGCAATTTCCAAAGGTTGTGTTTGCAGAGTCAGGATTTCTCCTGCCACTGTGCACCCATTCCCAAAATAAAAATCAGGGCCTGAGTATTTTCTGCTATTAGTTAAGCCTTGACAGGTTGAAGTCAATTGCAATATTTTAACTATTCTCCCAAATATGATCACCTCATTAATCGAGTGAAGAAGTCCAAACTAGGGCTTTCCATGAGTTGCATTAATCTTGATTAATAGTTCTCTCTTGAAAGACATTAAACTTTTGAGCAATGGTTTTCTAGTTCGGATGTTGTGTCTTGGTTATTTGTTGTTATATATACTTTGGAGGTAAGAGGTTACTTGTTGGCAGCTCTGGTTTCTTAGTGACTTGTATTGAGAAACATTGGAAAATAGGGTATCAAACCAAGTGCCAAATGTGACATCATAGCTTTATTAAAGAGAGAAAGAATGGTAAAAAAATGTCCCTTCTATTTCTGTATCTGAGAATTTTAAAAGCAGTGGCTGCCCAGAAACGTGTCACAAAAACAACTCTGAAGTAGGAACTAATGCTCTCACCCCAATTTAAATATTCAGTAAATTAATTTGTCATCAACACTAACTAATCCATTTGACTTTGTGTGTACACACACACGTGTACACACACACACACACACACACACTTAAAACAGCAGTTTCTCAAGACTTCGAGTGAATATTTTGTCACAGAAATGATTTGAATAATGATATTGGTTTTGTTCATTCACACTTCACAGCAATGCATTGAGCAGGATTACATTACGTAGCATACCTTCTGCTTCAGTGAGACCAGAAACCCTCTGGCCATAAACATCTGTTTTGTTCCATGTGTAAGTGTAGGCTAGGTCAGGTGTGGCTGGAAACCATTTCTGAAAGAGCCGTCCCTCAATAGCAATCATGAGATGAACCTTGATTAATCCGTTTGGAATAAAGGCATGAGTCATGATAATCCTCAATAATGATTTATACCCAGGAGCACGGCTGCTGAGGTAACTGAGCTTCACAAAGCTGGCTGGGATGGCAATCTCTTCCTGTACAACCTGCCAAAGAACATTAATTTCTTTGAGTTTGCATAGTTTTACACCATGCAACGGTGGAGATTCTATAACAACAATGGAACACAGTGCAGTAATTTGATTCGAGGATACTTATTTTCTGAGATAAGGATTCAAGAATTTGGGTGCAAATTCATTCAAGACCGATGGGATGAACATCTCCTGTTTGCTGGCTGTGAATGTCCCTTGTGAATTTAGTCCAGTCCAGTTTTGAAATGGACGTGTCTTCTCTTTAATTTAGCACTAACTGATCATTTCACCCAGCCAGAAAAACGTTTGGTGTGCTGACTAAAAACAACAAAGTACTCATATAGTTGACATCAAAGTACATGAATGTAGCTGAAAAGGCAGATTTTATCCTGGAAGACACTGGGGCTAATGTTTTCCATTTTGGATTTAAAATATGGTGGCAGGCAACATAGATGGCACCACATCCACCATTGCACATGTTTAGCTATCTTGCATGATTACTTGCTTCTCACTTTATTTCTAAGCAAGTGGGATGTTGGGTGACTGATTTGGAGAACCACATGTGAAAAGGGAGCAGGAAGTTCTTGCCCTTAGCAAGCCATTCCAGGATCTTAGATTCTGATGCTATGTTGAAAGGCCAGCTGGACATCATTTCATTTACTGCAAGTCTCTCAGTATGTGCTGGCCGCCCTCAACACTGAAGAAAGGTCGCCTAAATAGCAGAAGTTCACCCCTCATCTCAATGATCTTTCATTGCAAATATTATTGTATCGAGTCAGGGATAGAAGGGAAGTCCACTTCCAGAGCAATGGCAGCAGGAGGCCATTCCATCAAACCTGTATGACTGGGCTGAAATAGCAGTGTGAGTCAATGCCAAAAACCCTACAAATGTACATAGCTATCATGGCACAAGAAATCAAATTCTGCACTCTGCAAGAGCACGTGGCATTATCTTCTCTCTGTTAGCTCATGCTCACATGGGCATCTAACTCTGTCATGCAAAGGCAACTCACAAAGGGTCAAAGCCTGCAAGCCTCCATGATGTGCACTCAAAGGCTCAGACCCTCCTCTTGCTGTCAAACTGCTAATCCTTCCTGGGCATTACATTTCTTACTCACTTACTGGAGATAGCACACCGCATGGCAATGTTATACACACTTAAGAAGTCTTCCTGCATCCATTGCCATCAAACTCAATCATTCTCTTTAATGCATTGCAGAGAAAACTGGTCCATTACCATATGGAGAGTACCAAGACTGGCAGAGGAGTGTCAGACATAAAGATCCTCAAAGATACTTTAAGGAGCACAATGTTGTGCTGATTGGGATTGTTTCAGGGTTGACAGGGAAACAGGAATGGTCCAGGAACCCAGTGAGCTACATAGCAATCTGCTCTGGCAAGGTGATTACCCCCACAGCACAGAGACAGTCACATCCATTGATAACAAGCTAGACTCAGCTTGGGAACACAAGAGAGTGAGCACATCACTGGTACATGTTCAGAGCTAATGAAGGAAGAAATACCCATGGTCTCTGATACTTATGGGGAGATTTGGTACCTCCTCAGCCCTGTGCAGAAGATGTGCCTCTGTACTTGACCATAAGTGACAAGCTAAACCTGCAGAGGAAGGCAGAGGGACACTAGCAGGTGTACCAGCTGCCCTCACTGGACTGGAGAGAACTACTGCGGTGTCACCGGGTCCTTTGCTGCCTCCATGAACAGGGTAGCAGCCACCTTGAAGACCTAGGTGCCTTGACTCCAATATCAATGAAAATGTTCATAGTTTCCTGATAGATGAGTCAATTTCCAGGCACCCATTTTGCTGATTGAGAGAGGTACCAAACTGTAACAATTGAAAAGCAGCACATTCTTTCAAGAGTGGAAGAGGTTGCTGAATCTGTGCTCAGACTTGTGCTCTAGCTGCAGCTGCTCAGGATCCATGGCCAGGCAAGAGGTGGATGAAGCACCTCAACTTTACTTCTTGTGTCCCTTCTTCTTAAGGATGGTTCCTCTCAGCTTCTTCTCAGAATGCTCCAGAGGTGCCCTGCCTCTATACCACCCCTCATAGCCTCCAGCATCTGAGGCCTCGTAGGGTGAGCCTACATCTGTGCAAGAGTCTCTCAACTGGTTGAGGACCTCTTGGTTTAGAGTATGCCTGTCAAAGTCTTCAAAAATCACAAGAGTGAACCAATTTGCAAGTCAAATCCATTCCAGCAATAGATGTTGGGCCTGCACCCAGACAAAGTGGGAGGGAGGGCAAGAAACAAACCTTCTAAATGTACAGCAGTAGTATTCATTGTATAAAATCTGCAATTTATAACAGATATTTTCTTACACCACTCTAACTTCTGTTGTGGTTTATTAAATTGATGGGAGCCAAGAAGATTATTGAAAGAGGTGGTGCATCTTCCATTCTTCAAAGGATGTGCTGTTTTTCAGTTGCTACAGGTTGGTATGTCGCTCATAATCAGCAAAGTGGGTGACTGGAAATTGACTCATCCATCAGGGAACCATATACCTCTTTGCTGGGATTGGAGTCAAGACAGTACAGATTACTCTCTGAGGTCCCAGAGTATAAACATTTTGCCCTGAAATAGCTGACTAGCCCATTTTTGAGTTGGATCATTATTTGCTTGCCAAGATAGCCTAGCTCGATCGTTCCTGAATTTGGTGCATCTTTCAAATAGGGTCACTCTGCCACTCAATGCAGTATTATCTGTTGACATGAATTCAAATTATATGATGAAGGTAAAGAACTATCTTGCTTTCGTATGAAAGCAATGATTTCTTATTTTGCATGGCTCAAAATTCTACATTAATATGCAAATTAAAAATATTACTTGCATTTGCTATCAGGAAGTGTTTGGAGGCTGTGCAGCCATGGGTAGACTGAGCTCCAGCACCCATATTTTACTGATATATTCTTTGATAATTTTCCTCATTTTTCAAACTTGACCACTCCAACCCAATAAAAATTGTAATGTTGAAACATGACACACTGTCCCCATAAACAAAAATATTCAACAGCATGTTATTAATCTAACACATTAAGATTCTGAAAATAGCTGCTCCTACTTGTAATTCTGGGATGGCTGGTCCTCTGCCTGGACAAGATCCTGTAAAGGTAGTCAGGGGTGAAGGAAGAACAATTGGATTAAGAGTAGCAAAGCTACTGAGGTCACAGACAGGTGGCTTAGATTCTACTCTCTTCATGATGACTTTATCTACAACAACAAATCTGTTCCACGGTAACCAGAGTGTACGATTTTCAGTGATGAAAGGAGCACGCTCAAAGGCAAGCGTGACAGAGATTCCTCCAACCGCTACAAGATCAAAGCTGGCAACAAAAAGAAAAATAATTCAAAATAAGTAAGGCTTAAGAAGAAATCAAATGTAAAATTGCGTCAGACTTTGATATGAATATGATCTAAGTAATGCAGTTGTCATATATTTCACGAGAATTGACTATTGAAGTTGAAACTAGCTTTAAACACAGAGGAAGTTTGTCTTTGATTGTACCATTTACTCTTTGTGGAATATCATTTCACATCAGTTTCATTTTTTTTTGTAGTTAGTTCTATATGAATATTATAAACTATATGGAAAATTTATTCCACTATCCTTTTTTACTTTGCATTTTAGCATTTGTTTAATGAAGATATTTTTCTATTCTGAGTGATCCTTTGCTTCACTATGAGGAATTTTGCAATTTTTTAATAAACAAATAACTTTAGCAGTACAAAAACAGGTCTTTAGAATTTACATTGACGGGATTTTTCACACAATAGAAATAATTCAATTGAACAGATTCATGCAATACATTGTAAACAACACAATATTTTCTGACTAATTCTATGCAGAATTGTATGATGTTTCATATTCTTTGCGAGACTATCCGCTGCCTGCAAGACCAGTGTTTGCTGCCCATTCATAACTGCCCTTGAGGAGGTAGTGGTCAGTCACCTTTGTGAGCCACTACAGTCTATCTATTGTGAGTGCAAACACAGAGCAATTAAGAAAAGACAAAGCATGAATGGTGATAAAGTTCTAAGGACAGTGTGTTACTTGGAGGGGAAATTGCAGATGGTGGTGTTCACATGTATCTGTGTGTCCATGTAGGCGGTAGAGGTCTCACATTTAGAAGGTGCCTCGAAAGAAACCTGAATTATTACAATGCATCCCTTGAAAATTGAATGCACTGGTTTGACTGTGTGTCAGTAGTGGAAGGAGTGAATGTTTAAAATCGTGAAAAGGTTGCCAAGCGAGTTCACTGCTTTGTCCAGGATGCTATTAAGTTTTTTGAGTGTTGTTGGAGCTAGATTCCTCCAGGCAAGTATAGAATATTTTGTCACACCTTGTTGATTGTGAATAGGCTTCAGGAATTCAGGACATGAATTATTCACCTCAGAATTCCCAGCATCTGACTTGCTGCTATTACTTCAGCATTTATGTGCCTTATTCAGTTCAGTATCTAGTTAATGTTAAATCCTAGGATGTTTACAATGAGGGATTAAGCCATGATAAATACCATTGAGTATCTAGGAGAGATGGTTAGATTGCCTCGTGAATGAGATGGTCATTGTGTGACATAATGTTACTTGCATCTTATCAGTTCATACCTGAATGCTGTAAATGATGCAAATTAATCAGTAGCTGAGCAGTCAAATGGTATTGAATAATGTGCAGTCATCAGTGAATATCTAATCTTTGACCTTATGATGGAGGGAAGTTATCGATGAAACAGCTGAAGTTGGATGTGCCTAAGATGCGAGCGTGAGGGACCCCTGCAATGTTTGTCTCGGTCTGAGATGACTGACATCCGGCAACCACTACCAATTTGCTTTGTGTTACAAATACATCTAACTAATGGAGAAATTTCCCACTGACTTCAATTTTGTGAGTATAAGGATTATACACATTTTATTTGGAAATACACACTGGATAATAATGAATTATTCGTTGTTTTCATTTACAACTCAAAAGGAAAAGTGAAACTTTTTTTGTTGGAAGCTAGGTTTTGGTATTTTTGTACTGGCACAAGATGTCTTTTGGAAACAAAACAGTAACTGCCTAGCAATGGGGTTTGAATTGGTTTAAAGTAGTAGTTTGACACTTCACTGAAAGGTGAGAAAGCAGTTGAAGCTATGGCGAGCAAAGTCCCTCTCTCTTTTTAGTTGAGAAAATAAAAAGCCTCAAAACTTCACAGAAAAGAAAGAAAGCTTCTAATTCAAATCAAGATCTAAGTTGATAATAAATTGAACTGACCAGCTACCAAATTGAGGATGATCACAGCCAGTAACAACATGATATCATTGTCAAGCACAGAAACAAACTGTGATAAAAACCACCTCAATCCATCCTTTCAGTTTGGTCTTTGGTCCGCAGACTTTGTGTCTTTTTGACTTAAATTTTCCACCTAAAATATTCCAAAGAGAACTGTTTGTCTTGTCCATCTGTCTATCCTATGTGCAAATGTGTGCTTGGATTTAAAGGGTGTATAGTCTTTTACAATACCAATTAATAATCTTCTAACATATGACAAGAACAGGTAAGTTTGTCATAAGAAGTAAGTTTTGAGTTTTCTTGTTCATTGATAAAACCTGGTGTGAGTTTCTTTTTATTTTCAATTATGATCACAGTCAGGCAAAATAACCATCCTGGTGATTAATTTGATTACATTTCATACACTTGTGATGACTAATGGATTTTAATGTTTTCATTTCCAGTCCACAATTCTCATCATGTTCATTTCATAAGGGCTTCTTGATGTCAGGAGCAATCACCCTTACCCCACCTATTGCATTTATTGTAATAGAGTCAGAAGCTGAATGGTCCTGGCAGAACCCAAACTAAGCATTGGTGAGCAGGTTATTACTGTATAAGTTTTTTGTTTGACAACACTTTTCATAAAACCTTCAATTACTTTGCTGATGATTGACAGTAACCTGATAGGTGAGCAACTGGCAGATTGGTTTTGGCCTGTTTTTATTTATGGACAGTTCAACAATTTTCCACATTCACACAGGTGTCTTAGTGGTAGCGAGAACGGATTTAACTCCAACTTTATAAGGAGGTACCTCCTTCACTCAATTGAGATTGGGAACATTAAGGTGACAGGATTACAAAGATCATTAAACAGTCAGCTGATCCTTCTTCAGAAGTTTATGGCCCTCCTACCAATTTACATGTAAATTAAAGATTCAATCATTCTATTGCCAGTGTGAAACCTAAAACATCATTACAACTCATGAACGCTGAAACAGGAAAAGATTTTGACTGTTGTCATCTTATAATATCACATTAAACTTTTAGTGGCACACTTCAATTGAACATGAACACAATAAAAAATATTTTATTCATTATTCAAAATCACAAGAGTTAAATTGTCAGAACCTATATGAGAACTCAATGTATTATTAGGTGTCATATTCTCCAATTTAGATAACAGATGTTTGAAGTTGGCTCCTGATCAAATTTTGAGTCATTAGTTTTAGACTATTAGTTATAACACCATTTTTTCTTGCCCCATTTGGATCTAATTTACCACACAATAATTCCATTAACTAAATGAGATGGGTTGAAGATTCAATTCTTTAAATATATGAAATCCAACAGTGAAAAGGCATTATAAATTAAAGCCAGATAATTAACTCATATTTTATTAAAGATTTTCATCTTTCTATTTCCCTTTTATTAATATCATACTGCAGGATGTTGATCTTAGGTAAGGAAGCCAACAGAAATCAATAATTTTATTTGCCTTGAGTCCAATGATTGCACCACATATGCAAAAACAAAATACTACAGTATGCAAGGAATCCAAATTAAAAACAAAGAAGGTCAGGAAGATGACAGGGTCATTCTCTTGAAAAGTTAATACTATCTATATCTCCAAAGGCTCTCTGTGACCTGTTAATTGTAAGCAGCATTTTGGTGTTTATTGCATTATCAATCATTGTTCCAGATTTACTGTTAAAAATTCAGTTATGTATCCCATTAATCAATAAGCCTTCTATCTCAGCCTCATTTTTCATGTCTCATTGATGAACATCCTGCCTTCTTATTTGTTCAATTATCAAGCACATTTGACTCAGGATGCATCTGGTGACAAGTGGGTCTGAGATAACAGAGAAAAACGTTCTTCTGCACCTGCCATCCTGGCGGCTGATTGTGTATCCATAATCTACATGGTGCAAAAAGCTGATGTTCACACCAACTAGCGGGGTCTCATCCACTGCAACCACCTGTCCTCGAATGACACACACGCGGCTGGAATCAGACAACATGCAGATAAATAGATTAAAAAGATGATCAATAATTGCAATTAATTTATGCAATAAGCCAGCAAAGAAAACTGACATAGCTTCACATCAACTCTATTTATACTAAATCCTGTCTGGATCACAAACTGAACAAAGACAAACAAATGGTTCATTTCAATGCCAAACTTCATTGAGTCTAATCCATAACGTTTATCTTATTTATCTCAACCAGTTAAATGAGATTAGATTGGTTGTATTTTGCTCTATTACAGGCTTTTAATTTAGCAGGAGCAACTTGCTAATGGTATGACAATGTTCTTTTAAACAGTCAACCTAAACTGAAGCAGCAGAAACAGCAATGAGGGTAAAAATTGTATAGGGATCTTTTGTAACTAAAGTGTGTAAATCTTTTATAAATACTGATAGTACAATTACATAAAAATAATCCATTATGAATTGTTACTTCTTATATTGTTGCAGACTCAAAAATGCTGCCACTTGTAACTGGAAGAGTCTTCTCGAGTTATTCATTTAGACAAATATTCAAAGAGCTATTTCTTAGGTAAGACTTTTGTGTGAAATGTGATTCTCAGCAAAGTGAAGAGGTTTATCGTGAAGAATGGATCAATTCTATTTGAGGGTGCGCATCAGCCGAGAGGGTGGTCAAAAATGCATAATCTGCAGGCAGGCAATGCAGGTAGTCAATCTATGTCATATTTTGTAAATTAAACTTTGGAAATACAACTTAAGATTGGGGTACAGGCAGGCTCTGACCTCATACCTTTAATGCATTGTCTGAGCTGAGATGTCACATTTTGTTATAAAAATCTTAAGTTATTTTGAGAAGGTGACTTAAAAGAAGTTCTGAGATTTACATTTCATAAACTGAAACCTGCAACTCATTCTAAAAGACGAAAGCCTTAACAATCCAGGTCTGTTCAATATATCACTCTATGACATTGTAGCCTTTTGTTATAAATTCTGTGTCTTATGATTTTATACTCAACAACCACCTGATGAAGGAGCAGTGCTCCAAAAGCTAGTGCTTCCAAATAAACCTGTTTGACTATAACCTGGTGTTGTGTGACTTTTAACTTTAAATATCCTGAGTATACCTGACTCTACTACCAATGCTGGCAGTGCATTCTGTGCTCACCACCCTCTGATGTCTCCCCTTAAGCTTTCTCCAATCACCTTAAAAGTATGCCCACTTGTGATAACCACTTCTGCCCTGGGAAAAAGTCTCTAGCTATCCACCCCATCTCTGCCTCTCATCATTTTGTGGACCTCTATCAAGTCTCTTCTCATCCTTCTTCACTCCAATGAGAAAAGCCCCAGCTTCCACAACCTTTCTTCATAAGACATGCCCTCCAGTCCAGGCAGCATTCTGGTAAATCTCATTTGCACCTCCTCAAAAGCTTCCACATCCTTCCTATGATGAGGCAACCAGAGCTGAACACAATATTGCAAGTGTGGTTTAACCAGGGCTTTAAACATCTGCAGCATAACCTCACAGCTGTTAAAATTTAAATCCCCTGCTAATGAATGCCAACACACTATATGCCTTCTTGACAACCCTATCAACTTGGGTGATAACTTTGAGGGATCTATGGACATGGACTCCAAGATCCCTCTATTCCTCCACATTGCCAAGAATCTTGCCTTTAACCCTGTAATCTGCATTCAAATTCGACCTTCCAAAATAAGTCACTTGACACTTTTCCAGGTTGAATATCATCTATTACTTCTCTACCCAGCTCTGCATTTTGTCAATGTCCTGCTGCAACACACAACAGCCCCCCACACTGTCCACAACTTCACCAACAAACTTAAACCAACCCTTAAACTCCCTCATCTAATCACAAAGAGCAGAGGCCGCAGAACAGATCCCTGCGGAACACTGTAGGCCACCGAGCCCCAGGCTGAATACATTCCATCTACCACCACCCTCTGTTTACTATGGGCCAGCCAATTTTGTATCTAGGCAGCCAAATCTCCCTGTATCCCATGTATGCTCACTTTCTGAATGAGCCTAACATGGGGACCCTTAACAAATGCCTTGCTAAAATCCATATACACCATATCCACTGCTCTACCTTTATCAATCTGTTTTGTCTCATCCTCAAATAATTCAGTAAGGTTTGTGAGGCAAGATCTGCCCCTCACAAAGTCATGCTGACTATCTCTAATTAAATATGCTTTTCCAAATAATCATCAATTCTGTCTTTCAGAATCCTCTCCAATTATTTGCCACTACCAACATAAGACTAACTGGTCTATAAAGCCCAGTGTTATTCCTATTACCTTTCTTAAACAAGGGAATAACATTTTCCACCCTCCAATCATCTGGTTCTACTCCAGTGGTCACTGAGGACACAAAGACCATCGCCAAAGGTGCAGGAATCTCTTCTGTTGCTTCCCATAGTAACCTTGGGTATATCCTGTCTGGCTCAGGGAACTTATCTATCCTCCTGTTTTTCAAAATTTCCACCACATTCTCCTTCTTAGCATCAACCTGTTCAAGCATATCAACCTGTCCTCACAAATGACAAGGTGCCTCTCACTACTGAATACTGAAGCAAAGTATTTATTAAGGACTTCTACTACCTCCTCCAACTCCAGGCACAAGTTTCTTGCCCGATCCCTGATCAGCCCTACCCTCACTCTGGCCATTCTCTTATTCCTCACCTAATTGTAGAAGGCTTGGGATTTTCCTTAATCTGAACCGCCAAGGCTTTTTCATGCCGCCTTCTAGCTTTCCGAAGTCGATTCTTCAATTCCTTCCTGGCTTCCTTGTAACCGTCTCGAGCCCTGTCTGATCCTTGCTTCCTCACCCTTAAGTAAGCGTCCTTCTTCCTCTTGATTATTCTATTAGATGTCCCACATCTCTTGTCATCCAAGGCTCCTTAACCCTACTATTCCTTCCTTGCCTCAATGGGACAGTCTGATCTAGCTCTTGCAGCAAGTGCTCCCCTAACAACCTCCACTTTTCTTTTGTCCATTTCCCTGAGAATATCTGTTCCCAATTTATGCTCCACAGTTCCTGCCTAATAGCATTGTAATTCCTCCTCTCCCAATTTAATACTTTCCCATACCCCATCTGCTCTTATCCCTCTCCATGACTATTGTAAAGGCCAGGGAGTTGGGATCACTATTTCCAAAATGTTTTCCCACCAAGAGATCTGACACCTGACCTATTTCGTTGCCAAGCATCAAATCCAATATGGCCTCCTGTCTAGTCGGCCTATCTATATATTGAGTCAGGAATCCTTCCTGGACACACCTGACAAATTCTGCTCGATTCAAACTATTTACATTAAGGAGGTTCCAATCACTATTAGGGAAGCTGAAGTCACCCATGACAAAACCCTGGTACTTCTGTACCTTTCCAAAATCTGCCTCCCAATCTGCTCCTCCATGTATCTGTTACTACTGGGGGGGGTTCTGTACAAAACTCCCAATAAAGTGACTGCTCCTTTCCTGCTTCTGACTCCTACCCATACTGCCTCTGTGAACAAACTACTCTCTATGACCTCCCTTTCTGCAGCTGTGATACTATCCCTGATTAGCAATGTCACTCCCCCACTTCTTTTACCACCCTCCTTCTTCCTTTTGAAACATCTAAACCCCGGCACATCCAACAACCATTCCTGCCCCAGTGATATTCAACACACGTGTTGGCGACAACATGATAGCTCCAAATACTGATCCATGTTTCAAGTTCATCACGCTTATTCCTTATCAAATGTTATTGAAAATTTGTGTGCAATTGGTAATGAAGTACTCAAAATGCACAGACGATGGTCAGAGAGTTTGGAAAATAACAGACAAGACTTTTGTTTCTTATCTGTTCTCATCCCATAACCAATTTATTCAACAGAGTCTGCACACTTTCATCTTTCACAATCCACAAATTCCATCAGCTTTGTCATCCCAGAACAAATGTTACTAAAACCTTTCTCTGAGTCAGAAGGGTCTGCGTTCAAAACTAACTTACAAGTTTGAGAACTGAAATTCCTTGGCTTCATGAAATTGGGTTTTGTAATCTGTGAAGAAGAAGGCATTATAGTTCAAGTGAAAATATCAGGAACCTGTGCCAGGATGTGTCCCTCTTTGATACAGTTCTATTGGAAGGAACCTAGCCCACACTTGGGATGAGAAGCAGGTTTCGGGTCATTCTCTCTCTTGCTGTGTGGCTGCCAATTTGCAAATCTTTTTGCTGTTTGCTATTTTGTGCCTCTTGCTATTTTGCCAGTGGCACAACAGCCACATAACAGACTCATTTTTTGGAGATTTCTAGCTCAATGGAGATGCCTTTCATGAAATTGAATGGGGTGATCACTGGATCCAGGAGATTCATCCAATAAAGAGAGGGCTGACTGAAAGAAAGGATGTATTTGTGGCCGAGTCAATCCAACATGGGTGTTGAATGTCAAGGGGAGATTGTTAGATCCCTTCTTGTTGGAGATGGTCATTGCCTGACACTCGTGTGGCACAAATATTATTGTTAGCAATCAGCAGAATATTGTCAAACCTTTTCAGGAATTTGGCAAGGATTGCATAAAGAGGTGCTTCAGAAATGATACTGAACATAGTGCAATCATCAGTGAACATCCTCACTTCTGACCTTATAATGGTGGGAATGTCATTGCAGAAACAACAGTTGTGCCAAGATATTACTCAGAAGAACACTTGCTGTGATATCATGGGCCTAAAATGATTGGCTTACAACAACCATAAACATCTTCCTTTATGAGAGGTATAATTCCAACTGGTGGAGAATTTTCCCTCGATTCCTACTAACTTCAGTTTAATGATTACTTCTTTACTCCACCATTGCTAAGTATGATATTAACATATTAACATAATTCCTGGAATTCAGCTCTTTTATCTCCAGTTGGACCAAAGCTGTAATGTGGTTCAGAACCACATGAGGACAGAACTCAAACTGAGTGAATAAGTATTGTTACTTGTAGTTGCAGTTTGACAGCACTGATGATACTGTTCCATTACTCTGCTGTTGATCCAGAGGAGACAGGCAATAACTGATCAAATTACATTTGTTCTCCTTTTTGTAGATGCAACATGGAGGAGCCCCTCACTGGCATAGTGATTAACCCTCAACTGAGCACATCTAGACTGATAGATGATTCAGCTAAGTCTGAGGAAGGGTTTCCTGAACTCAAAATGTTAATTCTGTTTCTCTCAGACACTGCCAGACCCATTAAGGTTCTCTTGCAATTTTGTTTTTGGTTTTTGTTTTTGTTTTTGATTTTATCTAATTGCAACATGCATGGAAACACCATAGCAATAAGAACAGCTCAGAGTTTGGGAATCCTGACTCTGCACAGTGTTTCCACTATCTACAAGACACAAATCAGCAGTGTAATGGAATAATCTTCATTTTCCTGGATGAGTGTCTATCAAATAAGAAAAACAAAGTCAATACCATCCACCTGGGGATGAAAGGCTAATCTTATGAAGAGTGGTTGTGGATTCTGAGTCTGTATTCATAGAGTCATAGAGATGTACAGAATGGAGACAGACCCTTCGGTCCAACTCATCCATGCTGACCAGATAGCCCAACCTAATCTAGTCCCATTTGCCAGCACTTGGCCCATATCCCTCTAAACCCTTCCTATTCATATACCCATCCAGATGCCTTTTAAATAATGCACTTGGACCAGCCTCCACCACTTCCTCTGGCACAAACGCACCACCATCTGCATGAAAACGTTGCCCCTTAGGTCCCTTTTACATCTTTCCCCTCTCACCCTAAATGTACGCCCACTAGTTCAGGACTCCCCCACCCCAGAGAAAATACTTTGTCTATTTATCCTATGAGGTCACCCTTCAGCCTTCGATCCTCCAGGGAAAACAGCCTGTTCAGCCTCTCCCTATAGCTTAAATTCTCTAACTGTAGCAACATTCTTGTAAATCTTTTCTGAACCCTTTCAAGTTTCATAACATCCTTCCAATAGGAAGGAGACCAGAATTGCTCACAATATTCCAAAAGTGGCCTAACCAATGTCCTGTACAGCTGCAGCATGGCCTCCCAACTCCCATACTCAATGCTCTGACCAATAAAGGAAAGCATACCAAATGCCTTCTTAAATATCCTATCCACCTTCGACTCCACTTTCAAGGAGCTATGAATATACACTCAAAGGTCTCTTTGTTCAGCAAGACCCCTTAGGACCTTACCATTAAGTGTATAAGTCCTGCTAAGATTTGTTTTCCTAAAATGCAGCACCTCGCACTTATCTAAATTAAACTATATCTGCTACTCCTCAGCCTAATGGCCCATCTGATAAAGATCCTGTTGTAATCTGAGGTAACTATAATCTGAGGTAACTACACCTCCAATTTTGGTGTCATCTGCAAACTTACTAACTATACCTCCTATGTTCATATCCAAACCATTTACATAAATAATAGAAAGTAGTGGACCCAGGACTGATCCTTGTGGCACTCCACTGGTCACAGGCCTCTCGTCTGGAAAACAACTCTTCACCACCATTCTCTGTCTTCTACCTTCCAGCCAGTTCTGTATCCAAATGGCTTGATCTCCCTGTATTCCATGAGATCAAACTTGTTAACCAGTCTCCCCTGGGGAACCTTGTCGAACGTCTTACTCAATTTGATGGAGTTTAGAAGGATGGTGGGGTGGAGATGGCAGAGGGGTGTGGGGGTGGTGGTGGAATCTCACTGAAACATACAGAATACTGAAAGGCATGGATAGAATTGACATAGACAAGATGTTTCCACTTGGAGGAAGAGACCAGGACATGGGGCACAGCCTCCAAGGGAAGTGAGATGAGAAAGAATTTCTTCAGCCAAAGGTGGTGAATCTGTGGAACTCTTGCTACAGAAGGCTGTGCAGTGCATGAAAGAGAGAGATAGATAGAATCTTAATTAGGAAGGGCTTCAAAGGTTATGGGGAAAAGCAGGAGAATGGGGTTGAGAAACATATCAGCCAAGATTGAATAGTAAAGAAGACTCAATGGTCTGAATGGACTGATTCGGTTCCTATATCTTATGGTCTCATGGTATAAGATGAAACAGTCTGCTGGATTAATGTCCCATTCACCACCTTCCAACATCGACTCACTCCACATCAGCATACAATGGCAACAAATGCATAGCTGTAATTCACAAAGACTCCTCAACCTTAACCTCCAAACCTGCAACCTCAATCAGCTGGAAGGACGATGGCAGTAGATGTCTGGGAACCCTCCAAGTCACACACCATCTGACATGGAACTGTGTCGTTGTTGTTTCACTATTTTTGAATCAAATTCCATCATCCTTCTCAACAGCACAGAGTTTTTTTTATTCGTTCATGGGGGTGAGGGTGTCATTGGCAAGGCCAGCATTTATTGTCTATCCCTAATTGCCCAAAAAGCAATTAAGAATCAACCCCATTTCTGTGGGTTTGGAGTCAGACCAGGTAAGGATGGCAGTTTCCTTCCCTAAACAACATCAGTGAAACAGGAGGATTTTTCTGACAATAGGCATTGGATTCATGGTCATCATTACACTCGTAATTCCAGATTTTTTAAAAATCAAAAATCATTAGACCCTTAATTCTAGACTTTCTATTGAATTCAAATTCCACCATCTGCCATGGCAGGATTTGAACCAAGATTCCAAGAATATTACATGGATCCTTGGATTAACAGTCACATGATTATACCACTAGGCTACCACCTCCTTTCAATAACAAATAGGCTGTAGACTTTCAAAGTTCACACTATCTTTTCAGGGGCAATGGGACTCCAAATATCAGTCTCCTTTGTGTCACGATGTCTCACAAAGTAATCAAAAGAATATTTTTAAATAATTGTGTAATTTTTAAATAATTCAATGTAATATTTGAAAGGGAGAGTATAAAACAGTAAATATGATCCTTGATTTGGGTAGGCTTGACTTCACTGGGAAGAGACAAGGACTGCCCTTGACAAAATGTCAAAATCTTTGAAAAGGGTTAAAATGACATGTGGTCAGGTTGGATTTGATATAAAGAGAACTCAATGTGATATAGCAATGGTTTCTATCCCTAATATGCATGAAATCTATTGCCAGAAAAAGCATCTATGAACAACTAAATGGATTATCCATCTTACCTGCACATCCTTGGACACTAAGGGAAATTTAGCATGGCCAATCCACCTAATCTTTGGACTGTTGGAGGAAACCGGAGTACCTGAGGAAAACCCATGCAGATCTGGGAAGAATGTGCAGACTCCACATAGACATGTAGAGAAACTATTTCAACCAGAAGGCAAGTCTAAATTAAGAAACACTTCTATAAACAGGGGAAATAGAAGTCTAGCGTCTGCTTCTGTAAATAGCTACTGATCCTGGATCAATCAATATTTTTAAATTTGAGATTGACTTTTTTTGATTAATGAAAGCTGTAAGTGATTTGGAGCAAAGGTAAAGGCACATGAAGTTAGGTTGCAGATAAACAATGATCTGATTGAAAGTTGGAACTTATGCTGCCAAATATATTATTCCTGTTCTTATGGCTCTATTTTTCCTTTGATATTTTAAAACGAGGCCTTGTTTATCCCCTCAAATGGTCATGACTGATCCCATAGCAATTATTTCTCCCAGTTTCCTGGTCTACGTGGTCTCCACATTTGTCCCTCAACCCCAAAAATGTGAAGCATGTACCTGATTATTTAATTCATTGCTGTTTGTAGGGCCTTGTGAAATTTGAGGTGTGGATTTCTGTTCATGACTAAGTGTTATCTTTTAAAATACTTACTTGGTTGTGAAGCACTTTGTGATGTTCTGAGGTTGTGAAAGGTCCATTGTTTTCTTTGCACTTATAAACAATTGACATGACAGTACTGCACTTGAGAACTATTATCATTTCAAAATCATACCTCCGAATTTAATATCATCAGGAAATACCAATAAATGTGATGGTTGTTTCTTTACAAATAATCCCTCTATAAATAACTATTTATTATAATGTTATACAATTCAATAATTATGTGATTAATAGACATTGACAATTAATTATATTGTAGGTTGTAGATTAGTCATTAATTAATTTTATCACCTTGGAAATGATTGTCTGAATCAATCCAAACATATGGCTTGGAAGTCTCTTTGTACAACTGCTTTTAAACGTTTTAAGCAAAATAAATGTGAACAGCCTTAATTTAGTTCCTAATAAGTATAAGTCTGCAGCATAAAACTGTGTTAATTTGACAGTGTTCCAGAGAATTTCTATCGTGGAAGGCAATATTCTGAGACAAAGATTTGGACATATTCTGATGGAGCTTTACCCTGTATCAACTGTTGATCTTGGCGTGCTCAATGTCATTCAGGAAGTCAAGCATCTTTTGCCTCAATAAGCACAAAATTCAGTGTATAAGTAATGATTGCTGCATAGTCCCATTTGTGTTTAAGTTCCAAAATAAAATGTGTTACAATCATTTTGACTGACCTTCCAATTAACCTAGCCTGCAACATAAAACTTCTGAAGTTTGACACTGTAAACGTAAGTTTAGCAATTAAAATCAGGTCAAAAGGCTTGGAATTGATGAAATGGAAAAATCCCCTCGGTGCTGTAAGGAATGCTCTTCAGTGATAATGGTGCAATGTCAAGCTGAAGTGAGAGCAGCTCAGACAGAGCATCCAACTCAGGGATACCATTATTGCTTTACAGAAGGCTACTATACTCTATGGCAAAAGTGAGGACTGCAGATGCTGGAAACCAGAGTTTAGATCAGAGTGGTGCTGGAAAAGCACAGCAGGTCAGGCAGCATCCGAGGAGCAGGAAAATCAACATTTCGGGCAAAAGCCCTTCATCAGGACTATACACTATGCCACAACAATATGGTGACAGGCATTTAATGTAAATAGGTAGTTCAACTTGCATACAGATAAAATTCAAACAATAATTTAGTTAAAGGAACTGTTCATCCGATCCTATTAAAATATTACTGAACTTCAAAGAAATGCAATCAGTTAGCAGTGTTGTTGCTAATATTAAGATTCTATCACTAACATGTTGTCAAATTAGCAGATATTTTCTAGAAAGAAATAATTGGCTAAATTTTACCCATCTCTGGCTCAGCTACCAGCTTTTCCTGAGTGGCCAGGATTCTTGGCATGGGCAAACCTTACTTCGGGAAAACATCCCAACAGCAGTGGGAGGAGGTCTGCAATCCTGCATTGAACTGCTGTAAAATACAGGCCAATCATTCGGAGCAAGTAGAACTAAATAGAGGAATAGCCCCTCTATAGCCAAGATCATCAATTGGTATCTAGCTAGGCTTAAAAGGCTGAGATGTTAAAATGCTGTTGGTGCATTTCCCACCTTTCATAACATTATTGGTGGGATCCAACATGTACTTATAAACATCAGGCTTGAATGGCATCTTGTCGTCTGCCCAGGAGAGTGGATGACAATTGCAGAAGATGCGGGATCTGATCATTTTCTGGTGATCAGTAACTCAAAGCAACTTTAACTTCCACATTACCTGCCTCTTTCAAATGTACAAAATGAAACTACCTTGAAAAATATCTGTTAGTTGGAGGAGACTTTTATTCAATGATAACTTGTGGAGAAAATTCAGAATACAGAGGGTTAACCTGGTCTTGTACTGTTTATCTTCCATTGGGCATAATAAATGTACTACTGGAGTCAATTTTACCAAATGTCATTGAAAATGATGGAACAGTGAAAAGTTTTTTTGATTAAAAGGCTATATACGTGATAAATATTATTTCACTAATATTCATCTTATTTGGGTTGAAAATAATAGAGAAGTAATAGAGGATTTCGAAATTAGTCATTCTACAATCATTACTGGCTATATATTTTAACTGCCTTGGGGAATCCAGGTTTTGAGTGTAATGTCAGTTTCCAGGTTTTGAGACTAATAGCATGAAGGTGATACATTTTACTGAGCTTGTTTCCATGGTCACACTGAGCTCACTCTATTTTTGATATTTTGTGTTTCCAATTGAGGTAATGGTAAGGACTATCCTCTATACACCAAAATAGGATTTTTTCTGGAAGGGTGAGATTAAATGGACTGAAAGATATTCTTTGTCGGAACTTATCTTGTGGCAATTGAAAACTTGAACATGTACTGTAGTGAAGAGAAAAAGAAAAATCACAAAAATATCAATTTAATAAATAGTTCACGTAGAGGCTTGATTAGGTTATACCTTCTGAAGCCCTTGGTTAGGAAACAGATTTGACAACATTCTACATGGATTAATTGACTCGAGGCAATCCTAATGGGAAATGTTACTTGCAGGCTCTGGCTTAAGGGAAAAAAATATTAGCTCTGGTTCTTTATTGAAGAATAGGATCACAATTGTTTAGTTGCACCATTTACAATGTTTATACTTGAAAGTACATATGATTGCAATATTATTATTGTCAATCCTTTCATTCATTAATGGGATGTGGGCATTGCTTCTAGGCCAGCATTTATTATCCATCCCTACTTGTCTAGAGGGCAATTAAGAGTTAACTATGATGTCATAGAGGCCAGAGCAGAAAAGAATGGCATATTTCCTTCCCTACAAGATACTGGTGAACCAGATACGTTGCCATAACGATCAACAGTGGTTACATGGTCACTGTTAGGCCAGCTTATTATTATCCCAGGTTTTTCAAAATTTAATTTAAATTTTACCATTTGCCATAGTGGGATTTAAACCGATGAACCTAGAAAACTAACTTTGAGTTATAGATTATTAGTCCAGTGACACTACCACAATACCAACACTTTCCTTTGTTATTGAGATGATGCAGAATCAGGTCCATTTAGAAGCTATCAATTATCAAAGTGGAAAAGCCAGCAGTAATTCTATGAATGAATGCAAGGGAACCCAAAATGGAAATGAAATTAGAATAACTATGATATTTTTAAATAACTTTTGCATCTCAAAAGTTACCGTGTGTTACCGTGCATTTAAGATTGCACGGTCACAACAAACTATTGGTCTTAATTTAGTGCAAAACAAGGGCAGCATCGTAACTCAGTGGTTAGCACTGCTGCCTCCCCACACCACAGACCTGGGTTCAATACCCACTCTTGGATGATTGTCTGTGTGGAGTTTGCATGCTCTCCCCGTGTCTGCATGGGTTTCCTCCCACAGTCCAAAGATGTGCCTTGAGGAAGGGTTACTCGACCTAAAAAGATAATTCTAATTTCTCTTCTCAGACCTGCTGAGCTTTTCCAGCAACTTATGATTTTGTGGAGGCTAGGTGGATTGATCATGCTAAATTGCCCATGATGTCCAGGGATGTGCAGACTAGGTGGGTTAGCCATGGGAACACCAGGGGTACAGGGATAGTGTCTGGATGGAATACTCTTCAGAGGGTCAATGTGGATTTGATGGGCTAATGGCTTCCTTCCACACTGTAGGGATTCATAAAAACTTCCTTGTATATCCTTAATATATTAAAACTCGTATTTATGCAGTCTTCCTACCAAATCCTAAGATTACAAATTCCTGTGTCTACACGAGGACAAGTGCAAACTTGTCACCCTGTAATTATATTCTTCTCCAATGGAGAGGCATGGCAGTGTCACCACTGATGGGTTACATAATTGCTCAGGGTATATGGTTATAACAGAAAGATCGCATTTCGCATTGCAGTAGCATGGGCAGGATTTTTATGTTTATCGCATCCAAGTCCTGATGCAGCTGAACTTTCAGGAATTGGCCAGGAAGCTGAAATCTTTGGTGGCATTGTCAGGAATCTATTGTTTTAGGTAATAGTTCTGAATGATGACATTAAAGTTGTACTAACCTCCACACAAACTGATGATGCCATACAGTTTTTCGGTGCAGTCTACCACAAGTTCCTGATGGAAACAGACTTTCCATCTCTGGCTTCTTAGATTTGTTATATTGGCTAATTCATTCAAGCCATTGGTATCTCTTGCTATCGTACAATATGCTACGTTTTCTTGGGCTTGATAAATGAATCTTCTTGTTAAGACTCATCAAATCTATCTGTAACAGTGACAATTAGATAGGCCTATAGACCCAGATTAGAAAGGAGGATTGGTGGCAAAGAACTGTCCCAACCACAAGCCACCAGCAGTTTGCCTTCAGAACTGAACATAACATCTGTGCTAGACACCATTGCTGATTCTTGCAAGATGATGGTGGTAATTTGACCCAGGCGATTAAAAAAATCTTTCTGAAGACATTTCATTTTTCCATTTTCAGAACATTACTGCTTTAAGATGTAATAGCAGCCAAAACACAAAAACTAACAAGTGGTTGGAACATTAATGGGGGCAACAACAGGGTAACAGTAGCACCCCAGAGGAAAAGCTTCATCTAAGTGTTGGTTAGAGATACAGGGAAAAGAAAAACAGCTTGAATCTGGAAGAAGATTAGATTAGATTAGATTACATTACATTACAGTGTGGAGACAGGCCCTTCGGCCAACAAGTCCACACCGACCCGCCGAAGCGCAACCCACCCATACCCCTACATTTACCCATTACCTAACACTACGGGCAATTTAACATGGTCAATTCACCTGACCATGATAAAAGCTGACCAAGATAAAAGCTCGCCACTCTGGGAAGAGAGAGAGAGTTGTTGAAGAAGACTGCATTTTAAAATGATTGAGAACTCTGAGAGTTAAGTGAGATCCTAAGAGGAAGGATGAGAAAAACTTTAAATAATGGTGCAAAAGGCCAGGCCTGGTTTTAATGCCAATCCACTTTGCAGTTAGGTGCATGAGTTCCCAACCTGGACTAAACTGCTTCAACTAAGAAACTCCTGGCCTATCAGTTTGCAGGGAGAACTCTTCCAAAAGGTAAATGTGCATTTTTGTTTGTCAAATTAGGATCAGAGACCTTTCTCCCAACCTGTTTGGAACGTCAGGACCATTATATCTGTGGATGGATTAGTTTATAATAACACTATAAAGTTAAGAACAACATTCATGACTTTTAAAAATACTTGCTGAAATATAATAGCACCTTTTGTTTAATCCCCCTCTTGACATTCAAAAACATTCTGGATCGTGCCTTGCCATAGCCAGTCTCATGGTGATGGGTCAGTATTCATTAACGTAGTATCACATATCCAAAGAAACAAAATGGAATGACAATGACAAAAGTGAGAGTACAAACTAATTCTCATTGTCAGGACTCTGTTAAGATTGATTACCATCACAGTGGACAGCTGATGGTACACTTCAAGCACCTGGTAATCAAGGAGACCAGATAAATTCATCATTGAACCCATACAGTACACATACATTAATGTGAGATGATTGGAAGGACTGGATATGTTGAGAAGCTGGAGGTGGAGGGGATGCCAGGAGGCATGTAATCCCAGGTAGGAATGCAACGCAACCCCGGGGTACCATAAAAATAACTTTGGAACCTCGACTTCCCTTTAACTGGAGGTCTGCAACAATCCCTTCAGGCACTGCTGGTTCACATACTGAGCAAGTGCCATGGCTTAGCACACATTCCATCCATTGATGGTTAAAAATTGTATCAATGTTGTAGTAATGCCAAGTGACTCTGATGTGCATGGGTTAATGAGGTATCTGTAAAAATCATGCTGCTAATATCAAATACTCCATTAAAATGATTGCAAGCTGAATGCCAACAGGAACAGGGCAGTCGGAGCTGCACCATGATTTTCAATGTGTTACTATCCGGCACTAAAGCCAAAAAATCTAATTTGTTAATCCTTTTGCATCAAATGTTTTCTTTGCAATTTGAATCTTCATTCAGATATAGTTCAAATAAATTTAATTTGCATATCTTGCACATTAAAGAATTCTCAATAATTTAAAATTGATAATATATTTGTTCAACTTCATTCAATAACAGTTCAGCTTTGATGAATGAAAAATTGGTCATGTTTTTGATATTTATCTTGGAAAGTAATTTATGCAAACTCTTCACTAAACCAATTGTTGCCAATAGTTTAGTATAGTACCTGATAGAATATAAGGGACGGATGAATAGGATGAAAAGTCAGTTAGTTAGTTTGACTTGTGAAAATATGAAATATGTCTTTTGAGACAAACAGCCTATAGCCTATTTCATGTTCCTAACATTGATTACATTTTTATTTTAAATGTCCAATCTTACAATGAATAATACCTTGAGTTCAAAAAGATAACAGCAAAAAATATTGGATTGATTTTTAAAAAAAAAATTACCTGTTGTCAAAGAGACCATCAGTGGGGAGTACATGTGTGTTGTCTTTCCCAACCAGGAATTTTATTCTATCATAGAAGCGTCTTGGGGGATGCAGGGGAAAAGGCAATTGACTTTGTTGGATCAGGTCAAGAGGGTCAGGTGATCCTTGACAAAGCTGACCAGTGTAACAAATTGTTTGTTTGCAACAGTCTGGGTCCATACAGTCTGTTAAACCATCTGGAAAGAAAGAATGAAATATGAGGCAGTGTTTTAAAAAATGAATGTTTTGGTTCCAAGATAATATTATTTTTCTTCTGCCAGCATGGTGTACATAGTGCACTGACACAGGAATTTTCCTTTCAATTCTAAAATTAGCTCAGGGCTGTCAGCTGTCTTACCTCCATCCATTATGTGCTTTAACTTGTTACTTTTGAAATATCTGAGGTGCATCTTATTGAACAATTCACTGCTCTTGCTGATAGTACTGACTGTTATGTTTTTGCCAAGTTGTCTGTATAACTTATTTACCTGATTTATCACAGTACAATATAGAGATGACTCTAGTTCAAATTCCTAAATGATTTATTTGTAGAAATTGGAACATCTCAAGTTACAGAAGTTTCCAAACAATGTGGTCTTTGTTGGATACTAGATCCTTTCTGGAACTCTCTTTGTGGAGCCAGTTCCAAGACGCTCTAGCTCCACCAGATTATTTTCAGTCAATCAAATAGAAGAGGCTCAGTACCCAGACAAAATAACCAAATCCAAAATAATTAAATCACAGAACAATGTATTGACTTATCCTTGGATGTAGTTTCTTGGTGAACAGGGAATCAAGGGATATGGTGAGTGGGTAGGAAAATTAAATTGAAGTTCAAGATTAGGCACAAATGGCAGAGGGGATTCAATGGGCCACATGGTCTAAAGCTGCTCCTATATCTTGTGCATTCTTGAGAATCTGTGCTGATTATAACTTTCCTAGTTTTTTGCATATTGTGTCAATTATGTCAGCTAAACTGATAGTTCAGCTAAGAGCTCTGTGGTAAAGACATCATCTATCCAGGTTATTCTAGTTTCCCTTTGTTTGCTGTAAAACTGTAGGTTTAAGAAAGTCATGAGTGTAGATGCTGGAGATCAGAGTGAAGATGTGTGCTGCTGGAAAACCACAGCAGGTCAGGCAGCATCCGAGGAGCATAAGCTCTTTATCAGGAATGTATGTATGTAGTATAATAGAAGCATCCAACTTAGCAAGTTTCACTGGTTGAGCTCATGATTGCTCTGTATGGTTTCTTTCAAGGTCCCTTATGTCCATTGAAGGTACACTCCCAAGATCATCCCCTACTTGAACATCTGCCTTCCCCACCTGTCCTTACCAGCCAAGTTCTTCATACATGCTGCAGCGTCCAGCCAAGTTGGCTGGTGTGTAACTGTAAAGTTATCCTAAATTTCAGAGTCCATTGCTGAAAACCTTCTTTGGGGCTGGCTGCAATCCGAGCTCTGGCCACCACTCATGTTGGTGTAGGCGAGACCACAAAGCTGCCAGCCTTTTAATGGTTTGACAGCTCTCAAAATTTGGATTCCTCTCTTGATGAGGGAAGAAGGCCCACCTCAAGCCAATTAATGTTGCAATGTTATTAGACAGGATCATATGCATTAATGGGAAAGAACAGTCCCAATTTGAAAATCTACAATTCTGGCTGAGAAAGATCTCTTTTCAGATCCTCATAGTGTCTTCTAATTTGTCTGTTTACAGTTTGAAGGCGGTACTGTTATTCATTAGCCGTTTTGAGCTCACAGCCTGATAGAATATCTCAATTTTTCCTGTCCTGCTCTCTGTAATGAATAGAACTGTGAGATGCTTCTTTTGTTATTTATATTGTACTTGTCTTCACTACACCAGATGCCCCTCAGTTATGACAATTACTTGAGTTTTCACTGTTTATTATTCAAACTCAGTTCTATAAGTTTTTTTAACATTAACTGATCCAATTTAAAAAATATCACAATAAGAGTAGCTCAAAATACTTAGTGGCTGTTTGCACAAGCTTTTTATATCTCTTTCATTCAACTGAATTCTCACACACTTCTGATGTGGCATGAGTAATTCAACAATAATTTGGGTGCCCTTTTCCAAGTAATTACTTTATATTTCATAGCTCTCAGTATAGATTAACTTGCTTCTTATAAAAATATCTCCTTAGGTTATCAATGATGATGACAGAGCTCTTCTTTTCCAATTTGCATCTGACAACAGTACTGTAAGCATGACAAATTGGGCACAGTGTTGGGTCAGTAGCAATGATACCTGCCCCAAGCTACAAGGTTCCACTTTATGAATCCAAATTCAGTAGAGCATGAGCTTCATAAATGGTACTTTATTCTCAAAAGTTGAAATTCCAGTTTCAAGTCTACCAGACTTAAGGGCATAAACGTGTCTTGACCGCAATGGCTAACAGTGAATTTTCAGCCCATTTAAATTCCACCTGACTGTCTTTTCCATTTCGATAAATTTATACCCTTAAGACTCTGTCAGATTCTCATTGACTGTTGATGGAAGATAACCTTGTCAGTTTAAATCAACATCATGCTAATCCAGATTTTCCAAAAGGAAGCAATTGCTACAGCATACAGTTGGTATCAGCTTTCTTAGTACTTTGAAACAAAAATGGAACATCACTTGCATTATATTCTTCCTATCAGAACAGCTTTATAAAATGGCTCCCCAAAGTGAAACATGAAGGCTTGCTATTATTATGGAAATAATTGCAGTAATAAAATGATAATATAGCAAAATAATAGAAATAATTGCGCTTCATTGAAAGGTGAGTTGGACGACAAGTTGTAGTGACTGCACATGCAGCAGTAAATTCAACAATTGGGAAGTTAAAATCAGAGTTGACCTGTTAATCAGGAGGTTTTGTGATAATGGTTTCTTACTGAGACACTCATTATCATGAAATGCCCACTAAACACATCAAAAACATGTTAGGGCTTCTTTATCATTAAGCATTAATTAATTATTAATATGAGTTAATTATTGATTACTTTATAACAACGCTCTGAAAATCAGCTTATATATGTTCAAGCTTTTAGATTGTAATTTTGTTGGAGATTTTAAAAGTGGAGATTATTTTTGGCAAGTCGTGGAAGTTAAGAGTATTGCTTGACCCCAAGCAGGTCAACAGCAAAGAACAATTTCCTGAAAAGGGTTAAAAAGAAACTAGAGATTTTTCAGGCCAATATGGAACACACCTCAATGTGAACTCTACTTTTGGTAAAACTATCAATTAGCATGTAGTTCTCACAGCTTTATTTTTTTGCTTGGAATGTAATAACCTATATACACATTAACGTTGGAGTTGCCTAACTGCAATGAGAGCTGGCAATGGTGTGACAGGAATAATTGCAACATGAAGTCCCACCATTGCCAGCTCTCATTTTGTATTCAGAGACCTTTTAATGTCATTTTCCATTTTCAATACATGAATTCGTTTGCAGTTAGGCAATTCCATTCCCAAACTTTGGGTCAGTATTTTGAGTTTCAGTGGCAGGCAAGTCATTATGGTTTGTTTTGAAATTGATTCCAGTCATAACAGACTACAGAATGCCTTATGATGGTTTTTGAGAACAAGGACATATTGCCCTATTGTGATATTAAAGGTACCACAGTGTTCATGTGTATATAGGTTATTACATGCCAAGCAAAAAAATAAAGCTACATGCCAAGTGATACTTTTCCCAAGAGTAGAGTTCACATTGAGGTGTGCTCAGTATTGATCTGAAAAATCTCCAGTTTCTTTTTAACCTTTTTCAGGAAATTGTTTTTTGTTGTTGACCTGCTGTTGAACAACTTAAGTCAGCTGAAAATAGTCATCTGAAGCAATGTATGCATTTCACAGAGTCATAGAGATGTACAGCACAGAAACAGACCCTTCAGTCCAACTCGTCCACGCCGACCAGATATTCTAAATAAATCTAGTCACATTTGTCACATTTGGTCCATATCCCTTTAAACCCTTCCTATTCATATAGCCATCCAGATACAATTACGACATTTAAAAGATATCAGCTGCCACCACTTCTCTGGCAGCTCATTCCATACTTGCACAATCCTATGCACGAAAATGTTGCCCCTTAGGTCCTCGAAGAGTTACTTGGCGCAAACTTAATCTGCTCCAATGCTGCCCAGCCCTTCTAAGAAATTCTGGTAGCTTTGTGGGCGTTACAGTGGCACATTGGTTAGCACTGCTGCTTCACAGCACCAGAGACCCGGGTTCAATTCCCACCTCAGGCGATTGACTGTGTGGAGTTTGCACATTCTCCCAGTGTCTGCGTGGGTGTGCTCCGGTTTCCTCCCACAGTCCAAAAACGTGCAGGTTAGGCGAATTGGCCATGTTAAATTGCCTGTAGTGTTAGGGGCAGGGGTAAATGTAAGGGAATGGGTCTGGGTGAGTGGCGGGTCGGTGTGGACTTGTTGGGCCGAAGGGGGCCTGTTTCCACACTGTAAGTAATCTAATCTATGTCCGTAAGAAATGAGATATATAGTAATTGGACACATTTATTGAAGCCAAATGCAGTTTGTAAACTGCTGCAGTCAAGATTACAACCAGATTTGTTAGGGATAGTTTCTATTTCTAAATCTCAATTATTTCCAAGCAATAATCAAATACATCTATTTGATACAAATACATCTGATACAGCATTTACAATATCTATCACTGAGGGGAAAAATACCTTACTCCAATTAGCAATCAACACTTTCAGGAGACAAGGGGTAGAAGGATTAATGGTGATGGCAATTAGCAAGGAGGTCGAAAAGCAATTTGCAGGTGACAATCGCATTACTCTGTCATGGAAGGTCCGCTTTTATTTCATAAGTGAGCAGTAAGATGAAATCAGATTAGAACTGCCACAAATTAGAAACTATTTGCTGAATTTTCCCAGTACCTGAATGGTGTTGGTCAAGGTGCTTGAGTTGGGAAAATATGGTGAGTTCATAAAAATGAGCTCCTTGAAATTTGGAAAAAATAATGCCTGATTTTCCACTTAAGGTTTAAGCAGCAAGGTGAGAATCTCACTAGTGAGCCGTCAGAGGCCTATTTGCATCTTTTAGTGGTTTATATCATCTCATTTATTTGAAATTTGCTAGACTCTCATGCAGCAAAGAGAAATTACATGGCAACAATTCCCAAGATAAAAGCAAGAACGGGTAGCTATGGCTCCAGCTCTTCTGGGCCCCCATCTTGGCAACAGTATCCAACATCTCAGGGCATGCTCCATGGGCAGTGATTGCCTGCAACCTCTGTCCATTCAGGCTGATATTGGTCACACCAGTCTCACCGCATCATCATTATGGCTCATCTCTGATCCACTTACCATGTAGTGCTCCACTTCAATGTTGTACTCTGTGCTGCAAAGGCACAGAGAAATTACAGAGGAACAATTATGCTGGACAGTCTTGTAAAAACACCAACATCCAGGGGCTGCCAACAGCTTCCAATAAAAAAGCTGCAACAGAGGGTTCTTTCAGGACATGGTGGAGGTACAGGATACCCACATCTTTTGTCCATTTGTTCCAGATGAATGAGATGCATTGCCATCACAACTTTCAGATGTCCCTGGAAATCTGTCCCAGAATGATGCCATCTGCTGAAGGGGAACTTGAAACCTCAAAGAGTGGAAGGACATCAATCCCGGTAGCCACCAAGGTGATAGCCACGCTAATTTTTTAATGCAACTGTTGCTTCCAAGGATGCATTTCTGACCTGTGTGGGATCTCTCAATCCTCAACTGAAATATATCAAGCCTGTTACTGATGTAATTTGTGCCAGATCACAGTACTTCATCTCAATTCCTCATGAAAAACGTAGCAGACTTCGCAAATGGGCAAAATGCTGGTGACAACACATGTGTTGACAGCACCATATCAGAATGTTGCAGGCTTCATCAATTGAAAGGTGTTGAATTTTAGCACTGTATAATCCATTTGCGATCATTGATACTACGTGTTAGAAGTCTGTGCCAGGCATATTGGAAGCTGCCATGCCTTATCCTTGAGAGCATCAGATAGGACCTGGCAAACATAGTCTGGGGTAATAGCTACTTGCAGGTAAATTTACATTTGGAAAGTGGGAGTCTTTTAAAAGTAGTATCATGAGAGTTCAGGGTCAGCATGTGGAGGCTAGTACAATTGCAACATTTGCAACATTTAAAAGGCATCTGGATGGGTATATGAATAGGAAGGGTTTGGAGGAATATGGGCCAAATACTGGCAGGTGGGACTAGATTGGGTTGGGATAGCTGGTCGCATGGACGAGTTGGACCGAAGGGTCTCTTTCTGTCCTGTACATCTCTGTGACTATGACTCTGTGACATGCAACTCCAGTAATCCAAGGGGAAAAAATCAAGAGAATTCTGAGAGTTAGCAGGAAGAGATGTATTGTTGCAACAGACCCAGAAACAACTGCTACTGAGAAAATAAAACTAAAAATCCTGGTTCTGTGGGAGCTTGACCCCACTCATTCAGGCTGCTTCTATTGTTCCAACTTTAAAAATAAACAAGGCTTCACAAACTGTTTACTTTATGAGTTTTTGATAGACATGTCGTCACCTTAAAATCTTCCTTTGAAAAAAGGACAATCAACCTCTTAAAGCCATAGTATTGCCACAGGTGCCACAAAATATCTTTGGCAGATAGGATTAAGAAAAACTCCACAGTATTTCTCAGTATATTAAGAGAAAGTAGGAAGAGTGGTGCATATTAGAAACCTTTGCATGAAGCCAATAGATGTTGGTGAGGTCTTAAATGAATACCTCTCATCTGTATTCACAGATTTAATCCAGATAAATGCATTTTGGAAGTCTAATAAGGTAAGAATATACACAATGAATGGTAGGTGCCTCGGGAGTATGAGGAATAAACACACATTGGTGCAGAAATCCATAAATCCTTGAAGGTGTCAAGGCAGTTAGGCAGGATGGTGAAGAAAGAACAGCAGGTCAAGCAATATCAGGGAAACAGGAGAGTTGACATTTCAGGTTGACTTTTTCCAGCTCTATACTTTATTGACTCTGACTTGCCAGCTTCTGCAGTCTTCACTGTCTCCAGGATGGTGAAGAAGGCATATGGGATACTTGGAGAAAGTGAGGACTGCAGATGCTGGAGATCAGAGCTTAAAAATGTGTTGCTGGAAAAGCGCAGCAGGTCAGGCAGCATCAAAGGAACAGGAGAATCGACGTTTCAGGCACAAGCCCTTCTTCAGGAAACTTGGGAAGTCAAGTATGGGATACTTGGCTTCATTAGCTGGGACATAGAATATAGAAACAAGTCTTAGCACAACTTTATAATATAAACAGTGGTTCGGCCACAGGTGGAGTACAGCTCTAGTCATCCCACTATCTCAAGGATATGATAGCACTGGTAAGGGTTCAGAGGAGATTCACTACAATGTTGCCTGGGATAATAAGTCTCAGTTAGGGATGGATTGGATTTGTTTTCCTTGGAGCAGAGGAGGCTGAGAGTGGATCTGATTGAGGTATATAAAATTATGAGGGGCACAGATTGAGTAGATCATGAGAATCTTTTCTCCATGGCAGACATATCCAAGACCGTCAGGCCTAAGTTTAAGTGAGGAGTAAGTGTTTTAGAACAGATCTGAGAAAAAAAACATCACCCAGAAGTTGGTGGAAATGCTGAGAGGGTAGCAGAAGCAGGTACTATCGCTACATTTAAGAAACATCTGGATGAGCATTAAAATGCCTGGGCATAGTAGGTCATGGGCTAAATGCAGGTAAATGGGATTAGTGTAGTTTGGTGTCTGTTGGTTGACAGAGACATGGTGGACTGAAGGGCCTGTTTCTATCCTAAATGACTCTATTATATTCCTGGCTCATTTCAAGGACTGAATGCTGAACAAGGATGACTGGGAGACAAGGGCTACCCTCTGCAATCATGGTTGACCATTCCATTACGCAACCCCTTGATTGAGAACTTGGTATAAACTGATTGCAGTCCATTTTTCCAACAGAGCCATCAGGGAAAAGGCAATAGACCTCTTGAAGATGAGGTTCCAATCCTTCAGTGAGCTTGAGGAGGCCTTGCAGTGAAGGCCTGATGGAGTGTGCAGCATAATTCTAGCATGCTGCACTCTGCACATTGGAAACAGACAAAGAGGGGTTGAGAAGGATGCTGAAGAGCTTGTAGAGTGATAACAGTTTCCTGCATGTGAAAATGAGGACAATGAGCTGGAGAAATATCACTTTAAATGCAATAGAGTACAGCATTGTCAGGCACCACCAGCCAGACAGAACTTAATTGGCACCTTGCTCCAAAGATGAGAGCTGAGTGCGGTGATCATTTATTGACCGTCCTTTTGTTATTATTCAAAAGGCAAGCAGTCTCTGCCTGTTCTCAAAAGCAAATTGAGCTTTTTAAGTTTGTCTTTACTTCACTTTTGCTGTTTCTCAACAAAAATGAATGTTTTCAACCATCTGAAGGCTTTGCAGCACATGATACTCCCAGATTGAATAATGACAAGATGTTATACTGTGCAGTGCATTGGAAAAAGATTGGCAATCCTCAGACAAAGTATGGCCACCAAGGATGGGTTGCCTGTTCAGCTTGATTCTTGGAACTGCAGTTACAATGACAGTTAATCATACAGGTGATGATGAAGCGTCAATACATTTATAAATGTGAGCATGCCTTTGTAACTAAATGCCACCAATATGCCCTCAGAAACTTATTTCAATTCCTTTCTGCTACATTTATTTTGAAGGGCTATCCATGGCCAACAGCATTTGACCTGATTCATGGCTGAGCTTTAAATATTGCACCAATGCAGTGAATCCTGGGAGACCCTGGCAGTGGCAAGTTCTTGAGCTGCTGGTGAGTACACCATAGTATAAGTATGATGCTATAGATGTGTGGTGAACATATTGAGGTGAACCACCTGACCCCCCCCCAAAACTGACACTTTGCTGATTTTTGGTAAAATCCAGCCCATTATTTTTAAAGCTTCCACCATTCACAATGTTTAACTGTAAGAGATCTAAGAAAAACAACTTGATGAAGTTAATTTCTTTACAACTGTTCTCAGCTGTAAAAAAAAGGAAGATTACATCACAGAATACTTTCACACCGCTATGTTCATGTCATCCCCTCCACCGGAGCAGCTCAGCGACCGGTACTTCCACTTAACAGGACTGTCTCTGTGACCCAGTAAACTGAAACTACTTCTGTAGCTTAACCAAGAAACCGGCTTGCTGTTTAGTTCCTTTAATTTTTTAAAATCTAAATATATTCTTGTATTATGTAAGAAGCAATTCCTTTAATTTGAACAGTAGGTATGTGAAAAGCACAATATAAATGCTGACTGTATTTCTGTATTAATGTGAGGCAAGAAGAATTGAATGATTTCCAACACAGTTTGAGAGAAGTGTTTTACAAACATTATTTATAACCATGATGACTTTCTGTGTACAATCGATCTGGTGTTAAGTTCAGAAAATAATTAATGAGGCATCTTACAATTTGTAAATCATCCCTGACAGTAGACGTGTACACCAATCCTGCTTCCAAATTCTTTGGGTGAATCTGTAAATAGTCACGTCCATATGACTGATGGCCATCCTATCTGCTGTGTAGTACTATTAACTGGCATGCCAATTTATAGACATAGACCCATCTCTAAGCCATTTTAGGAGAGTCTGGCTACAGGGTGGGATTGGGTCACACAGTGGAATGAAACTCCCCTGCCCTTTAACTAGACCTCTTAGTTATCCTATTAAGACATGTGCAGACACTGACTGGTATTTCTCATTTGGGAATTAATTTCCTCTGCTTGTGTTACACTGCAAATGCTGACGAGATGCAGTTTCATCCTTAAAGAATGGGATATATAGTTATTGAATACATTGGTGACTTCTCTGGTTTATTAGCAGAGGCAGAGAGCACAAACACAAGGTGGTGATGTTGCATTTATACAAGACACTTATTAGATATCAGTTAGAGGACTGTGTACAGTTGTGAACGCTGCACTATAGGAAACATGTGAATACGCTGGAAAGAATGCAACAGCGATTTGCAGGAATGAGGAATTCAGTCATGTGGATAGGTTGAAGAAATAGGGCCTGTTCTTCTCAGAGTGAAGAAGACTGAGAGGATATTTCATAGAGATTTTCAAAATCATGAGCATCCTAGACAGAGTAGATGGCGAGAAGCTGTTCGTACGCGGAAAAGAGAAAAGAATGAAAATGCATACATTTAAATAGGTTTGCAAGCAAAATACAGGTGATGTGAGAGTAAGCTGATTAATTTGATTTACTGTCATGTACACCTAAGTTGTAAAGAAACTAACTTCGTCAAGTGAAAAGCTTTGTTTGTGAGCAGTACAGGCAGATCATAGTAAGCAAGGACATACAGATCATTGGGTGAAAGGTAAAAAAGTCTTGGACAGAGTAAAGAATACAGGTTACACCAAATATTAACAAGATCAACATTATATGAAGTTAGAGAATCCATTCATCAGTCTAAACATTTCACACAGCAAGTTGTTAAGACATGGAAGTATGGCAGAGGCAAGTTCAATTGAAGAATTCAAGAGGGCATTGAATGATTATTTGGATATAAATGTTATGCAGTGACATGGGGAAAAGACAGCAGTTTAGCAGAAGGCAATAGAACTGGTGCAGGCATGATGGGCTGAATGGCTGCCTTTTGTACCTCACAATTCTGTGATTCTATCAAGCAGACTGGCTCTGACTCAATTTGAGCAACGTCAGAGGAGATTGGTTAGTTTGCACTAAAATATCCCAGAATAAATAATTCAGTTTGTCTTTCCATTAGGAATCCACTTGTGCTTATTTCTTCAACCAACAACAGAACTTAACATTGGTGCATTAATAGCAATGAAGTCAGCTTCTTTAATGAAAGGCTTAGGGTTCATATTAGAAATTAGATTGAGCAAAGTGCCTGATATCTCACACCAATTTATCCTAAAATAGGTCTTTTTCTTATACTTAGTTGTGCTTAAATATATTTATAGTGAACTTCACAAAAAATAATACCTTATGCATTGTTAATGTTTACCTCGAAAATCTTTTATGCAATATCATAAAAATGAATCAAATGTAAACCCTTTATGTATGAGGAAAATTTAATTAAAGCTACTCAGAACACTTCAATTTCTTTCATCTTCCCAGGAATAGTGCAGATTCATCATCCTAATCATTATGCTGTCTTCAATCCATGAAATAGATTTAAATGAACAGTGCAGCTACATTTTGTTCGAGATGATCTCAACCTTATAATAGTCTTGAATAGCTAATTTCATGGCAGTCATCATTAAATAGTGAATTCTTAACGGCAATGTCTTAAAAAAAATCAGAGTCCACTTGTCAACCAATCAGCACTCTCATCTCATAATATCATTGTTGTTTTCTGTTTATTTTGATATTTCTTGAGAATTATCCTGATTGGCACAAGACGAAAAGCTTCAACAAAAGCGATTTTTTTTCTGCAAGACTCAAGTTTTGCACATCCAATCAACTGTAAATTCATATAATTCTACGACATTGAGAAAATTCACCAGCATGAAGAATTCTTACTGAAAAAAAATGTTTGAATTTTATCTCCTGGCGTCGGGGTTTTTACTTGGATTTATGCTTCATAGACAAAACAAGGATATGTGAAGTGGCTCTCATAAAATGTGGCCTAATTAACAGAATTCCTACAGCTATTTTAGTATTCAACTTAAGGATCAATCTTGAATGATGATTTAATTGCAAGAACGAAAAGCATTAATTGTGTTTATTGTAAATAGCACAGAGTGCATGATGTTTGAAGTATTCACGAAACAGCAGTTTAAAAATATACTTGCTTATTTTGTTTTAATGAGGAGGTAAACCAGCACAAATGGAAATATTAGTTTTGTTTTCCTCACTTTTGTAAAGATGTTTTCCAACTTAATACAAGAACTACTGTTAATGGCAAACTTGGGATGTATGGGCAAGTTGTGCAACAAAGGGCACTGCAGTAGTTAACTTGATCAACAGTCACAAAGTCAAATATAAAAGATGCACTCTTCTGGGCTGAATTAGCTGATTTCAGAGAATCAAATTGTACTGAGGTGAGACAATTAGACTTCAAGGGCATGGGCTAAGTAGGGAAAATAATAAGTCACTAAGGTCCTCTTTTCCAATTTCAAAACATCGATCCCTTCTGGCAAGTGAACATAAGTTGCTCTGAGAAGTGTTGTTGAAACATTGAGAAAATTTTCCATTCTCTTCAGCAATGGTAAGAAATGTGAGAAAATATTGTGAAATTGAAAAACATATCAGAATCTTCACAGTGAGAAAATAAATTCTGATTTTGCCCTTAAGGTTTAAACAGTAAGGTCAGAATTTGGCAATTGAGCTGTGATGGCTTTATTTTCATGCATCACATTTCTAATAGACTAAGTTGAGTTAGTTCTCTTCAACTTCCAAATCTCTTCTTGCCAAGAAACCAGATGGTACCAATTCCTGACATGAGAGACACAGCAATTAACTAACAGTTGATTTCTTGCTTTTCTGGGTCTTCACCACAATGTCCCTACATGCTCCTCTCTTCCTTTACTCATTCTTTTAGGCATCACCAAAACTCCAGTCTCATCACAACATCATGCCTGCTTTCAGAGACATTCACACACTACTTCAACCCTTCAAGACTTCACTTTGGACTCATCTACTGTACCTGCATGCTTCTGCCAAGTTGCTTTGCTTACAAGAGCATACACACATTTTGTGCATCTACACATTGAATAGCTCTAAGTTTCGTTTCTTAGCACACATTCACTTTGCACTTATTTGAAGGCTGCTGGCCTCTGTGGCTCTTATTGCTTTCATGCACACAGGGAGAGGCAGGTAGCTAGTCATATCTCAATGCAGTTGTGTAGTCAAGGAGGTGAACATGTTACTGTATAATGATGTTTCATCAATGTCAAATCTGCACCGTGTGCCAGCAACTTAAGCAGAAAAACACATTGCATATGCTTCAACCAAGTGGCCATGTCTCAAAGTCTAAAGTGACTAGTCCTGAGAGGTGTCAGAGGGGACTAGAGGGTCCATCGTCAGGCACTTGGTCCTATCAGAGTCCAGGGATCTGAGTCTTTGCAATCTAGGCTTAAGGCCACTGCCTGAACTGCAAGCCAAGTGCGACCAGTCCAGCAATTACAGGCATGGTGTTAGTTATGGTGCTGTAGCGGCATCAGTCCAGGTTCTGAGCATTGATCAGTCAGGGCTCTACTTCAAAATCAGTCCAGCATTGGTCATGATCAATCCTGCAATTGGTGCATTAACTGTCAGGGAGTTTATCAGAGCCTATCCATGGAGTTCTGGGAAACATGGAAAACTCAGTCTCCGGATGGAGGCTGTTGAACTGGTTTTGAGGGGATCATTACAATGAAAAGGGGTAATTTAAGGCAGAAGCTGGGATCCCACGGAGAAAAGGAGGTGACAAGAACTCTGGGAAGAGACGTTTTCACAAGTAACAATCTTCACGAGAAGAGTGATTGGTCATCAAGTGGATGATAACTTTCAGAGACTTTGAAAAGTTTCTGGGAGCACACGGGGGACATTATTCGCTACATTAAATGGGGTGGAGAGAGCCTGATCTGTGGTTGGCCCTGTTGACCTGGAAGACTTGGTTTGTCATCACAGTCCCCCGCATTTATATCTCAGCCCCCTTGGCTCCCCCAATTCCACATTCCTGATGAAGGGCTTATGCCCGAAACATCGACTCTCCTACTCCTCGGATGCTGCCTGATGCTGCTGTGCTTTTCCAGTGGCACACTTTTTGACTCTGATCTCCAGCATCTGTAGTTTTTACTTTTTTCCTAACTGCCAGATGTACACAAGCTGGAATAAGCATTAATGGACTCCCTAACCCAGTATACCAACTGCCTCCGACAAGCTTGGCTGTGCACTTGGCCAAGTCACTAATAGCTGAGAACATGGAATTATCTTCTGCCTGGGACAGAAAAGATATTCGGTTTTCAGAAGTCCTCTGAGTGCAAGAGAATGAGGGTATTTCTTCCTTGATGAACAGCAGAGATTTGTCAGTGATGTGCTTGTCAGAATGTGCTCTCACTCCTAATCGAGAAAGCACCAAGGTGACAGCCTCAGAGCTGAAGGAGGGTACAGGAGGAAGCCTTGCTCGGAGCATTCATTGGCTTTCTCTGCAAAGATGCAGCTGCAACTGGTGGCCTCTGCCACCACCCTCTTTGAGGCAGAGGTTCACTGAGTGCTGCTAAGAAAGGAGAGGGAATTAATTGTGTAAGAGGGATAAACATTTGAGAAAGTTACAAATGAGTTCATTCTGGTGGTAATAAGAGAGCATCACTGAACAACACAATGAACCTTACTTGGTTGGGTGAGTGTTAAGGTCTCTCCATCCCCACACGTGTGGATGGACTCTTCTCCAGCCAAATCCAACATTTTTCCTCATATGGTATGACCAGCATCTGTCCACACTGCCTCCATGGTTTTCAACCTTTTGATCTGGCTGTGAGTAATTTCTTTCCACAAGACCAAAGGAAGGACTGAATATGAGGGAAGTGGATGGAAGAATAGCTAGTGGTGATGTTGAAGCAGGAGAGCTGGTGAGGTGTCCTAAGTGAGTCAGAATTGCAAAGGGTTAAGTGAGTGAGAGCCATTCAGTGGGCATGATGCATAAAAAAGTGAGAATTGTAGTGCATGTAGTGGCCCTGTGACCAGGCGGTAGCAGAGAGAAGATGGTGGAGCCTACCCTTACAATGTGGAGAAAATCATTAACCTTCCATCTGAACTGCTGTGCATTGTGTTTCACCTGAGACACTGCACTGACCCAGGACAATCTTTTAATCCAGATTGGTTGAGTTTGGTGATATGACCTCTTCCATAGGTCAGCAGGAAAAATAACTGCTCTTCTTTCCATTGTTCTGTCCATGACCAGCTTTAAGTTCCTGTTAGTGAATCAAGGAGCTAACTTACCTTTCTGAGCCATTTCCTTGGGGATAACCAGGCCAGATCACAGTGTGAAGGCCAGTTCTCTGCTTGCAGTGCCTGATATTCTGTAGAGCTGGGTCTTAAATACAGTGCCATTGACATGAAGATAATAAAGTCCTGGCAGCAGTGATCAGCTTTTCTGCTTCTGCTGCAACATGATTCTCTGAAATGGGCACTGTCCGAATATATAATTAAAGAGATGGAGAGTGGAAGATTATATGAGAATAGGTGCCGTGGATCATAACAGACTACGTCCCATAAATCTCACCAAAACAAACTTTGCCAAAAATGGGAAAATTCATCCACAGTTTCTCTTGCCACGGATACTTCCAGACTTACTGAATTTTTTACAGCACTTTCTCTTTGTTTTTTCAGGTCTCCAGAATCTTGTGTTTATTACAGACGGACGTCAGCTCAGAATTAAGGTATAAAGTTATTTTCGAGTAGAATAATTTTCTCTAAATTATAGTTGGAAAACAAACCTTCTGTCTGAAGTCTGGCCTCATAAATATGAGACAGCATTTGGTGTTTGTGAAATTTGATGATATCAGATCACAGCCCTGAATTAGTTATAGACATATTGAATTTTTTTTTAAATAAGACAGACTGCATTGTGACAAAAAAGGAAGAGAAAGATTTATTAGCCAAGATATACGTGCATGTAAATTCTCAGAATATAATTCGGCGATGTCTGGAAAGAAATTCTAAATAAATTAATTGTACTTAGTTCCAAGAGGAATATCAGAGTAGAAGGATGTCAAGGGACTTCAGGCACAGAAACCTTAAAGAAACAGATGCAATGCAAAAACCAACTTCTAGTCTTCTGTGGTTGTGACAATAATGGAGTTTGATTATCACCTCAATAGAAACAGCTCATGTATGTTAATCATTGACTATGGGCATGATGTGAACTCAAAGAAAACAAGGTTAGATCTCATGGAATACAGGGAGAACTAGCCATTTGGATACAGAACTGGCTCAAAGGTAGAAGACAGAGGGTGGTGGTGGAGGGTTGTTTTTCAGACTGGAGGCCTGTGACCAGCGGAGTGCCACAAGGGTCGGTGCTGGGCCCTCTACCTTTTGTCATTTACATAAATGATTTGGATGCGAGCATGAGAGGTACAGTTAGTAAGTTTGCAGATGACATCAAAATTGGAGGTGTAGTGGACAGCGAAGAGGGTGACCTCAGATTACAACAGGATCTGGACCAGATGGGCCAATGGGCTGAGAAGTGGCAGATGGAGTTTAATTCAGATAAATGCGAGGTGCTGCATTTTGGGAAAGCAAATCTTAGCAGGACTTATACACTTAATGGTAAGGTCTTAGGGAGTGTTGCTGAACAAAGAGACCTTGGAGTGCAAGTTCATAACTCCTTGAAAATGGAGTCGCAGGTAGATAGGATAGTGAAGAAGGCGTTTGGTATGCTTTCCTTTATTGGTCAGAGCATTGAGTACAGGAGTTGGGAGGTCATGTTGCAGCTGTACAGGACATTAGTTAGGCCACTGTTGGAATATTGCGTACAATTCTAGTCTCCTTCCCATCGGAAAGATGTTGTGAAACTTGAAAGGGTTCAGAAAAGATTTACAAGGATGTTGCAGGGTTGGAGGATTTGAGCTAAAGGGAGAGGCTGAACAGGCTGGAGCTGTTTTCCCTGGAGCGTCGGAGGCTGAGGGGTGATCTTAGAGGTTTACAAAATTATGAGAGGCATGGATAGGATAAATAGACAAAGTCTTTCCCTGGCGTCGGGGAGTCCAGAACCAGAGGGCATAGGTTTAGGGTGAGAGGGGAAAGATATAAAGAGACCTAAGGGACAACTTTTTCACGCAGAGGGTGATACGTGTATGGAATGAGCTGCCAGAGGATGTGGTGGAGGCTGGTACAATTGCAACATTTAAGAGGCATTTGGATGGGTATATGAATAGGAAGGGTTTGGAGGGTATGGGCCGGGTTCTGGCAGGTGGGACTAGTTTGGGTTGGGATATCTGGTCGGCATGGACGGGTTGGACCGAAGGGTCTGTTTCCATGCTGTCCATCTCTATGACTCTATGACTCTATGGGCAGAAGACATGTTTTCACCTTCCAGGACTACACATTAGATTGGGTAAACCAAGCATCTGGGGCCATGTCTCTGTATGGTCTTCTGGTGTTCTAGTTCAAAAGGACTGGGTGTATGCTGTGAAGGTCACATCTGAAGAACATCCACGAGACACTCCTGCATTTGTAACTAAATAGAAAAGCCACTCTTCTCTCTTTCACTGATTGTTGGAAACAAGGTGTCGTTCAACAAAGCCACCATTTAACTTAGAGAACCAAGAATCTCCAGACTAACTGCTCTACTGCTAATGTTTGTGCTATCAGAACCATCCAATTTAATGGCAACATTTCACTATCTACTTATCATGGACAAGTCAAAGACTGATTTTTATATCTTTTTCAAATGTTATGTCACAAAGTTATAGAGCACAGAAGAGGTACTTTGGCTCATTGAGGCTGTGCTGACCTATCTAAACTACATAAGGAATATTGTGTGCAGTTCTGGTCACTCTCCTACTGGAAAAATGTTGTGAAACTTGAAAGTGTTCAGAAAAAAATTACAAGAATGTTTGTCAGAGTCAGAGAATTTGAGCGATATGGAGAGGCTGAATAAGTTGGGACTGTTTTCCCTGAAGCATCAGAGGGTGAGGGGTGACCTTATAGAGGTTTATAAAATCATGAGGAACATGGATAGGGTAAATATACAAAGCTTTTTCACTGAGTTGGAGGAGTCCAGAACTAGAGGGTGTAGGTTTCGGGTGAGAGGGGAAAAATTTAAAAGGGACCTAAGGGGTGACTTTTTCACGCAGAAGGTGTTGTATGCATAGACTGAGCTGCCAGAGGACATGGTGGAGGCTAGTACAATTACAACATTTAAAAGGCATCTGGATGAGTATATGAATAGGAAGGGTTTAGAAGGATATGGGCCAAATGCTGGCAAATGGGATTAGATTAGGTGAGGATATCTGGTCAACATGGACGAGTTGGGCTGAAGGGTCTGTTTCCATGCTGTATGTCTCCATGACACTATGACAAGGCACTTGCCCCATCACCTTGAATGTTATGATAGTTCAAGTACCATCCATGTGTTTTCTCCCTTCCCACCTCTAATCTGTGCATCTCTAATCTTTGGCATTTTACTATTTTTTATTCCAGAACCTGGAATAAAATGCTCCTTTCAAATATATTGAAACTGGGAAAGGAATCCTTAAGAGAAGGGACCCCTTCTCTTGAGTTATCCTTGTTGTGAGCAAGGTGAGGTGTGGGTTAAATAAAGTAGGAAAGCAAGTTCCTCCCTCCTCCCTTCGGTTTGTAATGATTTGGGGGAGGCCCATCTGGAGTCATAATAAATTGGGGAATGTCATCCAGGGATTGGTCAGAATAGAAGCCAAATTACAGCAAAAGTAAGAACTTTGGTGAAAGATTAGGATAATATTTCTTACAATAATGAGTTAAAATGACGTGCCATTTCAATTAAGAATTCGATTAATGAAATACTGTACCTCCATCATTGTCTCTCTTATCATCGCACACCATTTCCATGATGACATTACATCCCATTCCACTCCAGCCGGCTTGACAAACACAATGCCATCCATTTTGATCCAATGTACACCTCCCGTTTCCATTGCACAAACCAGGACATCCCTCTGTCAGAATTATAAAAAGAAAAACATTAAAGCAGTGACCACTGCATCAATGTTATATCCTTAAGATATATATATATATATATGAAAAATAAGATATACATAAACAAAACGTTTTTAGTTAAACAGTGACACAGTAGCAATTAGACAGAAGATAATACAACACCAGTACTTTGTTTCGATGAAGAAAAATATATTGACCTAGTTAAAAAGGCACATCCCTTATTTTAAAACACCAAATAGAAAGTGATTCAAACACTCTGGAAGCAACAAGTAAGGTAACAATTCATACATAGCCAATCCTTGAGCATCGCTGGACATGTGACAATATCAAAGATACATCAGCCAATTGAAAGCACAGAAATGTAGCTGTGAGCAATGGATGTGCACATTTGTACTTATCAAAGTGCTTGGCAAAATGGCCATCTGATATGCGTTAGTTTTCCTGAGTGTAGGAAACAATGTACCTTATACTAAGTAGAAAATGTTGTTGTCAAGTTTAGAGTGGTGCACAGCAGGTGAGGTCGAATCTGAAGAGCAGGAAAATCAACGTTTCGGGCAAAAGCTTTTGCCCGAAACATCGATTTTCCTGCTCCACAGATGCTGCCTGACTTGCTGTGCTTTTCCAGCACCACTCTAGGCTTGACTCTAATCTCCAGCAACTGCAGTACCCACTTCTGCCGAGAAAATGTTGTTGCCTTGTCCAAGGGTCTGGGACGATGGGATAGATTGAATAAATTACACAAGAATATATTGATCTCATGTGCATTTTGGCTATTTAAATTTATATGTAAACTCATTCACTGATATTGACTAATTACTTAAAATATGTAAACAAGTTCCAACACCAATCATCCCTTTTATTTTGGAAGTAAAATTAAGTGCAATGTTTGGATTCTTATCAATTATCCTTCAAATTACATTTGTACCTCTATCCTACTGAGTCCTGCCTCAACCTGAGTAAGAAATCTGTTCACAGATCTTGGTGATATTTAAAAGATTTGATAAACTGTAATTTCTTCCTATTTTCTCTTACTTTTCTAGGAAAATTGCCCATGTTCTCTAAAGACTGGGGACTCACCATTCAAAGTGTCAACTCCCGAACATATTGTGCCACCAACTCATACCATGAGCAATGAATTAGAACACTAATACATTTTTGTTTACTCATTTGATTAATTTTATTGTCATTGCCTTGTTATTTTCAATGTACTTGCAAATACTGATGATCCTTTCTGGAGGCTTGCTCACTGACCAGAACATGTATTCTATAATGGTTTTAATTAATCTTACGCTAATTTGACTTTATTCATCTGTTGGGTTGCTTTCATGGGACACAAATTAAGTTAATAAAAACTAACTGTCGGTCCGTTCTGCAAGTACAAGCAGTTCTGTGAATGAGGATACTTATTTGTGCCTTAGTTATGATATCACCTTTGAGACATCGGAAAAAGTGAAATATCCATACTTCTGGATTATATAAAAGAAGTAACCTATTGTTTTTTGTTGCAATAAACTGGATAAATGTATGAGAACAATTCAGCGGGTTACTGGAAAATTTTAGCATTACACTCTGAATGCACATTACACTCAAAAGGGTTAAATGTGAAAATATGTAGAGAGGTGCAGGACAGTACAGTGAGAGTAATATAAGTAATACATCAGAGAAAACTAGAAAGGAGTCAAAGTTCAAAACACTACATCTGTTTTTAAACTTCAAAGCTTGTAGTGATCATGGGATAGGAGGGAAGAGTCTGACCCACATCGGCTAAGACTCCCAAATAACTGTAGCCAAATGATATATATCAAAAATCGAGTTTATAAATATACAGGCTTTTGGGGATTTAGCTGCACTCCTGTGGATATCCTGTCGAAGGCAGAGAGAAGGAGCCCCCTTCCTATTAAAAGGGGAGCACTGAATAACTAACTGGTGCAGGAGCAAAGTCTGGAATGTGGTTGAACAAGATGCCTTGTGAAGGCCCAAGGATAAGTGATAAGAGGTTCTGGTAAACACTACGGGATGACCAAAAGCTGTCTATGGACTGATCATACAGTCATATGGTTAACCTTCAAACAGAAACAGAAATTGCTGGAAAAACTCAGCAGGTCTGGCAGCATCTACGGAGAGAAATCAGAGTTAATGTTTCGGGTCGAGTGACCCTTGCTTCAAAGGAAGGGTCACTCAACCCGAAACATTAACTCTGATTTCTCTCCATAGATGCTGCCAGACCTGCTGAGCTTTTCTAGCAATTTCTGATTTTGTTTCTGATTTACAGCATTTGCATTTCTTTCAGTGTTCACATGATTAACCTGCCTGAATATGCCTGTAATTAATTCATAACGTGATCAGTTTGTAACAGCCAACAGCAGGCTGAAAGCAAATGTATAAAGAGTATATGTTTCCTCTTGTTCAATGGGGAAATCCCTGGACTGCCAGAGGCTTTCTCCCCACCAGAGTAAAACAATAAACTCTTTGATGATTGAAATGGATCTTGGTGTTGAGTGCTTCATTTAGTCACTCTGCCCCAACACTATCATGCAATTAGTTATATATTGTTAGAATGAGAGCTGTTCCTTGTTAAGATTCACAAGCGGTTATTCCTCGACCCCTATAAACCAAATAGTTTCTTAGACTGTTTCAAGGAAAGAGGAATGGTGGCACAATCCTTCTACCCATAAACACTACATTTTCGAAATATCCAAGAGTGTCTCTCATGTTAAAGCATTGCATCCATGCTTTGGTGTAAAATGGATGAGAGTGAATTAGTCTTCTGTTTTAGATCTCTTCCAATTTTAATTTCCATTTATGTGTAAATACCCTTAACTGTTTTGCCATTGTTTTCTAAAATGTAGTGAAATATTTTAAAGAAACACTCATTCTGAAAAATAATATTGGGTGAAGATTTCTGACCCAGTGAGCAGACTTATGGTCACATCCCTGCAGATGGATGAAGATATATTACAAACTGCTTCTTACCTTTTACAACATTATCCAAATGTTGTGCTTAAGAACAGAAAAGAAAAAAAATCTATATGAGGCATGAAAAATACAAAATGAAAAGTATTGATAAAACAGTCTGATTTTTGAGACGATAAAACATCTGGGTTTTTCTTACCAACTGTGCAGTGCTCTCCTTCCCAGCCAGGACTGCACTGACATTTGCCATCCTTACACTTTCCATGTTCAGTACAACGTGGGTGGCATTCATGCTGGTCACAATTTAGGCTGCCCCAACCCTTCTCACAGTGGCATAACCCATCTAAACATATGCCATGCTTGCCACAATCCACCTCACAAATTTCTGCAGGAGACAACAGAACAATTTGTTGTTTTAACATCTTAATCATTTGACCCATTATACTTAGCACATTTTAGCCACATGGTAAATGCCAAGTTAAGCGTTTTATTAAAGTACCAGAGAGGATTTTTAAAGCAAGCCAATTGGCTTGTTGCTAGTTTACAATTGGAAATAAAAACTGAACATTTGGCTATAGTGCTTGGCTTTGGTCCAAATTTACGACAGAAAGATTTAATTTATCTGCAATAACAGAAAGTAACACCCCTGTATAATCTGGAAACAGATGGCTGTACTATTAACCTCATTTTAAGGGTAATATGCTATACCCAGTGGCTGTATATTAGAAGCTGCTCGTTTAATGTTTGTTGGCCTAGTTCAGCATTGGTTTTTTAAGTTATTCATTTGTCTCAGATTAGAATGCCCTGAAAGGATGGAAGTTGGTGCAAGATAAGACATGGGCAGCAGAGTTTAAGACGACCTGAAGTTTATAAAGAGAAGAATGCAGAAGACTAGCCAGGGAGTACATTGGAATTGTTAAGTCTCGTAGTAACAAAGGCATTAATGAGGATTTTTTGCTGAGGATCTCCAGAGACAGGGGAGAAGCTGGGCAGTGTTACAGAAGTTAAAGTATTTTTTTTAGTGATGGTGTGAATAGAGATTGGAAGGCGTACTCAGAAAGGAAAGCTTCATGGTTTATTCTCACAAAACTTACACTCATCATAATCAGAGAAATTGTCACATTGACCTCAAGGAACATCAAATCAATCTTTGCCCTTATTTGTATGCATTCTTGGCTAGTTTGTCTTAATTTTAGCAGAAATTATATTTATCTTTTCTGTATTATCAGCTGGTATTTCATCTCTTAGGTAAAATCTTACTCTCCCTCATTCCTCCATCCTCACAAATGTTATTTGAAAAATAATACTTTGATTTGTGTATAGCTTATATCTCTTGCAATTATCATAAAAATTAATATAATATGATCACAACTTCCTGTGCACTGTCGCAGGCTCATATCTTCTGATCTGTATTGATTTCTTTCCCATTACTAGTCTGGCAATGAAGCCTTCAGCCATGTTGAGGTGCTAACATATTACAGTCAGAAAAGAATCTTGGGCCCACTAAAAATTCTTATCTTTTCATTGTTTGTTCAGTTTGATTGCACTTTGCAGGGGTGGGGTAATGTGGGCATTAAAATGTCCCTTGATTATGATTCTCCCTAATTTTACTCATTTGATCAATGTTTATACATTTTTTTCTTCTGCTTGCTTTCCACTGGTTAATGACCTGTAATATACCTGCATACCTGTCTAACCTTTCCCTAAATCCATGATTAGGAGAACAGAACTGGAACAGACATGGTTAAGAGGTTATTTAGCCAGATTTTTCCAGATCTAATAGAGATTTTTCAATCATGAAGAACTGTGATAGTGTTCATAAAGGAAAAAAAATGCTCTGCTTGGAAATCAGTATCATAAGTATCATAAATTTAAAATAATCAATTAGAGGACAGTAACTGTCAGAATTGTTTTTATGCAGAAACTTGCTGGAACTTAAAAGGATTTGCCACAAGGAATTAAACCAGTGCCTCTTTTAAGTGAAAATTTGATAGATAATTGAAGGACTGTAAAACACAAGGCAATGACTGAGCAGGTCAATGGGATTAGTTTCAGATTGTTTGAGCAAAGAGCTGAAGCAGACATGATGGACCAAATTGCCTCCTGCAATGCTTTAACTTTTTACGATTGCAATTATTTTTATTCATACATGCTTCTTTAGATTGTTAAAGCAATTGAATAAATCTTAGCCTTGATTGAAATAAAAATTCTGAGCATTGAATTTCTCTTTCTTAAAGACTTTTGGGGAACAAAAGACAAATTAACCCTCAAACAGTGCTGAAAAGAGAGACATGTTGATTAAGGTTTTCAATTTGCACTCATCAGGACAAACACAAGAATAGCAAATTTCAAACAATCACAACTATTTTACAATAAGAGAAAAGTGAGCTTATTGGCTGGCAACTTTGATTGACTGAGATATTACCGTGAAGAAAGCAACAGGGAAATATAGATTCTCCAATTCCCAGGTAATTCTAAAAAAGGTAAATGCCTTGAACCTGTTCCTTTGCAATAACATGTCCTGACATATGAATGTATATCGCTTCTATCAAGCATAGGCACGCCATGTTATAAGCTTGATTGAATATCTTAAATTCGTTGTCACTGTAATTATTAGTGCACTCAAGATTGAGTTAGGTATTCCTTAATTACAAGATCACATCTAACAGTTGATATTTTGTACTGTGCAAGTATGATTTGGCTATGGACTGTAATCTGCATTTTATGAACAACCAATGGAACATGCTATTTTATTAACTGCTAAGTTCTGAAAGGATAGGAGTACATAACCAAAGAATTTGGAAACTTGATCCAAAAAAATTGATGAAGAAAATGAAAAATTCACAAAAGCCAATTTAATGAACCAACTCCCAGAATTTATTTAAGAATGTTTCAATCTGTGAAGTTTTCTCCACTCCTGTTTAAAATGAACTCACACAGAAAAGAGAGTAAGACTAGCATAAAACCTGCTAAATTATGTTGTCCCTGTATTTAATTTTTTTCATTCAAATCTCTCTTCACTCGGGGATTGAACAGAAATATTTCAGCTTGATCAAACAGATTAAACTAGAATTAAGCTGGGAGTCCTGGAGAAGTATTAACACAGATTCTGCTTTTGCAATACAATATACCCTGTGCATCAGTTGCACACAGCTTTCTCACTTTAAAGAACTGTAAAATTGGCCTTTGTATCTTAAATACGAACAGGGAATAAACCACGATCTCTATCATTTAACATTTATTAGATAAATGTTAAATGAAAAAAAGCTGAAAACGTTCTTGCTAATTTCTATGTTAAGTTGTTCTTTTCTATGTATTACAAGTCCATTTCCATGTCAGGTCACTTACAAGCAATCTTAAACAGCTCATTTCCATCACAATGATTGATCTTTCTATTCGGCACTAAGCTATAGTGTATTCTAATCTTTTCAAAAGGTGAATCCTAGCTCCCACTGAGGAGAAAAGGTACTGCTTTAGCCAGTCTGTCTTTTCTTCCCATCCTCCTTTCAGAGGGCCAGGCCATAGACTTCTATTTGATTCACCCATGCTTATTGGTAAAATAGAGATAAAACAAAACTGCTGATGCTGAAATCCAAAGTAGACAGGCAGGAGGCTGGAAGAACACAGCAGGCCAGGTAACATCAGGAGGTGGAGAAGTCGACGTTTCGGGTATAACTGAGGAAAGGTTACATCCAAAATGTCTTCTTCTCCACCTGCTGATGCTGCCTGGCTCACTGTGTTCTTGCCATTTCCTTCTGCGGATTGGCTGAATAGAAATCTTGCCCGCTAATAGCAGGTTTACTGGAAGAATTTGCAGGGTGACAATCAGCCTGCTTGCACACATTATAAAAGAAACCTTCCATGGCCACCATCTCCTTGCATAGGATGAAGGCAAAGAGCTCCTTGCCCAGAGGAGTACCACTACACCTCAAGCCAGTGCTTTAGTACTAGGCTGTAAAATTCATTTTCTTGTGTGTGTTACAATGGTATTGTATCAAGGTTAAGGGGAACAATTGGCCTCATCAATGGAAAGGAAATTCAAACCAACTAAACTTCTTCCTTCTTTTTGCAACATAATCTCTGATAGAAAGTTCATGTGTAAGAATATGAGGTGAGTATAATTATTCTCACCAGTGTTATTTCTTTTACAGGAATTAAAGGCACTACAGATAGATGACAACCAGCATTTTCCTCTATCCAGTTGTGCTCATCTTTTGAGCATTTTTATTTAATATACTGTTTGTTGAACTGATTTGTAGATTCAATGAATCCACCAGTGTGGAGGAGTTGAATTATAAATAGGCACAATGATTAACTGCAGGCGTTTCAGCAATTCTATTATATCAATGTGGGTTCATTTATCTCGCACATGCCAATGGGCTGAGCAACTCCTTCAAAACATTTTCCCGTCTGCATGCTCTTTCAAAGCAAATATTCAAATCAAAAGGAGAAATTGAAATTAAAAGAAGACTTAATTATTTAATCAATAATATCTCTGGGTGTTTTAAATTGTCGGTGGCACTAATAATATGGTGCCAATGCCAAGAAACTATGGTAATTCTTTGGAATTTCTTATTCTAGAGGACTCAGTCATTGAGTACATTCAAGATAGAGACTTACAGGCTTCGAGATAATAAGGATACCAAAGGATATGGAATAGTGTAGGAAAATGGTGTTGATATGGAAGATCAGCCATGGTCTCATTAAATGGCAGAATGAGCTCATGAGGCCAAATGACCTACTTCTGCTGCTATTTCTTGTCCTCCTATGTTCAAAAAAGGCTGACCATCTCTCAAAATATAAAGGCAATTAATTTAAATAAAAACAGACGATGTTGAAAATACTCAGCAGGTAGAGCAGCACCTGCGGCAAGAGAAACAGTGTTAACAAACTGGAATTTACAGGTGGGAAAGCAGACACATGGACTCATAACTAGGGCAGAATGCCATCATCAGTAAACCTGCTGTTAGCCTGTATGTGCCCACTCTCACTACGGGTTTTTGGATGAGAAAGTCCAATCGAGGCCTTATGAAAAGCCCCATTCCACTATCGCTCAGGCTTAATGGGCAGCAAGAGAGGCCTACATCTGCAGCTTGGCACATCTGACTTTGTGAACTGATGGCCATTTACAGGAGGAGTGGTGTGTATGTCCTGCCTGGCTCCCAGTTTCAATTGCTCGCCTCTGTCTGTAGTTTTTCCTCCATATGTTAACTCTTCCTGCTCCCATCCCCACCTTATCCAACATACTCTCCATCATCCTCATAAGGGTCTTCCCCCCACTGCCCTGGTTCTGTCAAGATCTCAGACTGACTGGAGTTCCAGACCATTCACTGTTGGTCTTCCTTCAGAGTCTCCCACAATACAAGCAATGACGACTACTCATGGTGACACTGCCTAACTCTGAGTAACTCCATAAGGTTGGACCTAATCCTGGAGAGGGATGATTTTGCACCTCATATTAACTAAAGGTTCATGGATTGAAGTTTAAAATATGGAGTACTAGTGAAGCAGAGGCAGATGTAGCTGCCTCAATATTTATGCTGAATTCAGGAAATCCACTCTCAGCATATAATCCAGCCCAACATTACAAGGCTATTAACCTGAAATTTCAACTTCATTTCTCTCTCCTCAAATTCTGCCTGACCTGCTGATTAAGTCCAACATTTTCTGTTTTTTTTTGTAACAAATCTTCCTATGACCCACTGAATACATTGAAGTTCTGAATGTCTCCTGTACTTGGTATTATTTAGTTCGGAAATATTCACAGCAGAAGAACAGCACATTCAGTGTAAAAAACTTCATGCCACTGTTTATATGCCATACCAATCATTTTCAAACTTTATTCATATAAACATAAACAAATATAAGTGGGACTTCATTATTTAGAATTAATAATACAGGGCAACCTTGATTATCCGAACGACTCAGGTGGTGTGTTATATTTGGATAATCAAATTTTTGAATAATTGAATGTTTGGATAACACAGTTTACCCACGCATCAGGACTTTGAGATCTTGTTCGGATTATCCGAAATTTGGATAATCGATGTTTGGATAATCGAGTTTGTACTGTAAATACTTGGACAAATGGACCACAAGTGTGGTTGATAAATTTGCTGTTCATATAAAGATAGGTAGAAAAGTAAATGTATTTGTTTAGAACATTTTCAATTATATATTTCTGCCATGTATTTACCAAATTTCCCTTGAAGGCAGGTATACCAGTTGTCTCAGCTATCCTTTATGCAAATATGTACCATATTCAAACCATTCTTTAAGCAGAGAATTTCTGCTATGTTATTAGTGACTTTGTTATACTTACTGCCTCTTAGTCTGGTCTCACTCACCAGTGGATCACATATGCTTGTCTATTCTCATCAAATTCTCTATAGTCTTAAAAACCAGTTACCCTGCAATTTTCCCTTTCTGGAGAAAAGAACTCCAGCTTAAATTAACTAGATTGGAGGTTTTCAGGGATTGGGAGTATGCTGTCACAAATTATTAAAAGTAGTGACATAATATCTTAAAGGCTAAGATGTACCTTGGCATACTCTAATAAATTTTTTTTGCATTTTCTCCAGGGCTGCTATATCATTTCAACAATATAGAGTCCAGAACAGTACACACTATACCAAGGATTTTCTAAACAAAGGTTCATATACATTCACAGAACTTCTGATCTTTCAATTCCATTCCTCTAAAAATGAACTTGAGTACTTTGTTTGCATTTTGTGGCCTTATTAATCCATAGCATTACTTTTAAAGATTTGTAATACACCTTTAATTGTATATCCCTCTACTCATTTACACAACATATTTTGTAGCGAGGATGTGGCATCCTATTCCTCCTAATAAATGTCAAGCTCACTTTAATATTAAGAAGAAAACAGAAATTATGTCTGCGGTGACCCACAATTCTGTATTCTTACCATTATTTCCAAACTCCATCTGGCCCCTGCATCTAGCTGACCCAGAATATTCATCACATGGGAATTCCATTTGAGCCTAAGCTAAACTTCTATCCTCATTGTCCGTCTGACAGAAATAACACCCATTTCAACCGACGTAGCATATATCTATTCTGATAGCCACCCATCCTTGCCAAATTTTCAGGCACATCATTGTTACTTCTAGTTTTAATTCTGGCCATGAACCTTTTAACCTCCTCATCTCTTTACCTGCCATTAAACCATCCTTTCAACTCATTTAATTGACCAAACATTTAGTCATCCCTTCTTCTGCTCTCTTCTTTTACTTCGTGTGAATATATGGCTAATTACATTTGTGCAAAGCTACACAAGACATAATTTCCTTGTTAATGGTACAATATAAATGCAAATTGTTATTGTTGGAGGAGAGTCAACTTGAAGATTGCTTGATTCGCTGAGCAAAGAGATTTAGATTTCACAGGAATTGCATATGAGAGCATTTACAGGCCACCTTTGGGAATACCAAGCAGCAGCAAGTTGTGAAAACTGCTACAAGAAGTGGTCTACTGCACTGGATCCCTTATTGGTCAAACACAGGCATAGCTACCATAACTAATCCTCTGACTTATCACTATACAAATGTTGGGCTCACAATCAAAGTAGTCTGCTTTGAATGGACTCAGCATATGACAGAATCAGCTGGAGACTTCACACAAAGTTTCAAGAGGTACTTTAAAATCCACTAGTCCCTCCCTCCTTACACAGATCTGTACATTTGTTGAATGAGAGTCCAGAATCAGAGCTGTGTCAGGAACTATCACATGTAATAATAGTTTCTCTCAGGGTGAGGCCACATCCAAACCCCTCAGGCATTCTACTCAAGTTTTTTGAGATTTGTGCTAAAGCTACAGGCCCAAGCAGCCACAGGAAAACTATGAGAAATCAGTTATTGCAGATCAGTTCAGTTTCAGCAGATATTCTTACTAAATTCATCAACATTTTATCCTTTGATTGGGGGACTGCTTAGTATGAGGTGAAAAGATAAAAGACACAGACCACTCGTCTCTACTAAAGTGAGCATCAACATGATGTATTATGGAAGCTAATGTTTACATGAGAGTCCTGGAACTTGTCTGGTATGAGCCACATCAAAAGTATTGGACAAATTATGTCCATTCATCTATCTTGATGATTGATGAGGATACTTTATTTCAGCATCTGTGAAGATGCCTGGTGCCAATTGTAGGCATAATTAAATGAATTCTTCTCTTTCAGTTTCTCTGTAGACTTTTTCAGATTAAGATGTCCATTACACATCCAATTTCTCTATCTTGTGGTGGATACCACCTTCTTTTATTTACTGCAACCTGTCTTTTTCTGTTTGTTCCATAATTGAATGCCTTTGCACAACAGCATTAGTCAAGACACTGGGTAATAGAAGTTAGACAATTCCTCATTGCTGTATTTACTCTATTGGCAGTACTTCACCAGATCTTGATGAAACAGCTTGAAAATCCTGGCAGCAACTCTGATGGAACTCTCTCCTCTCCTCAGGCCTTCTCTTTTGGCAATGCTGTAGTGGCAGGAGCCTAACAAACATCCTTTCATTCTTCTCAGCCCTTGAAACGATTTGACATTTGTCAAGATGAAGGATCACAGGCATTGTCAGGGCATTAAGTTGCCAATAATTCTGATCCTCAAGTCACAGATGACAAGCATTCATGGAGTGTTAGCCCTGTGCATTCATGAATGGAGTACAAGTTAGGCACTTATGGCCTGTTGGTCCAGTTAGTTATGCTCTGCACTTAAAAGAATTCCATTAAACTGTGTGAGGGGAAATTCTTTCCTTTCTTTCTTTTAACTATTTTTCAGAGGAAAATTGATGAAATCAGTGATACTGCCAAACAATATCTAAATGACCTGTTCGAAGCAAATGCATATTGAAGACTAGGAAATGCAATTGAGATCTCTCACACTCGCCTGAATGGAGCCTGCCATACAAAAATCAATATGGCTGTAATCATCAGAGCCATTGACAAAGCTGTGCCTGTGCTGGAGCTGGTTTACATTTCTGGTTGCAGATATGTTTCTGGCTTTGCGAATGAATCTTTTCGGATTTTTTGTTTGAGCACGCCAATGTATGAAAACCATGAATGCAGTGTAAGGATGTGTTCTGTTAAAGTAGTTAAGAAGCAAATACATCTGCCTGATTACTTGCAGGTTCTGGAGAAGAACATAGGCATATGCCCAGGGGGCTACTGTAACTTCACAGAAGTGTGTTCAGTGACAGAACTTGATTGCACAGTCTCATGTATGAGATGAAGTACACTGCTAAGGATGCATCAGAAAGGCTCAAAGAACTTCTCTGAATTTCTTTTGAACAACAAAATCAAAGTAACATAGAAACAGCGAACTCGTAAGATATAAAGTAAGAGCTACACATTACAAAACGGCTTAAAAGAAGTGAGCAGCTTCCTTTGCAAAGCTTGTTTCATGGTGTGATCGACCGATTAGAACATAAGAACAAGAGAAGTAGGCGCGTGAATAGGCAATTCGACTCTTCGAGCCTGTCACCATTTGATACAATAATGGTTGATCTCATCTTGGCCTCAACTCCACTTTCCCAGCTGCTCTCCACAATCCTTCTACTACTATTACCATAACTAATTAAGAACCTGTCTATTGCATCCTTAAATTTATTCAATGTCCCAGCACCTATTACATTGTTTCTGGCCTTGGGATTAAACTTTGTCAATTTTCTGTCATTTATGTTAAATTTGGCTTTTGACTGAGCCTTGCCAATAAGCTCAAAACACTACCATCATATTGGTCACACAATAGTTCATAAGCCTCCATGATCATTCTAATCAGACTTTAGTGTCTCAGCAGTATCTAATTGACTTATTAGCCTTAGTATGTTGTTCCTCCTACCCCGCTACCTCCATGTTTTAAAATTTCTACTTGCTATTCCACAATATATACAGAGGATCAACTTGGAAATGGAACCCCTGTCATTAAAAGAATATTGATAATGCATTTCACTTTTTTCTCTACAGAATGTGCTGACTGCTTCTGGGGTATGGTCAACCAGGATCAATAACCTGCAAACCCTCACTGATCCTCACCCACCATTCCAGATGCTAAATGTTGACAGCTTGATTTCCCTTGAAAGTCAGAAGAGCCACATTTCATCCTGCCCTCATTCAATGATCCAACCATCAGACCTTGCGAAAAGTAGTCATAGGAGAACAACCAGGTGCGGGAAAATCTAACTAATATCAGTACAGCTGTGCTCATCTCTCTCCCGGTCTTGAAATCCATTAAGACTAATTGCAGTTAACTCAGCACAGGTCAGAGAATAATCTGAGAGTTTGCTGTATAGTTTAATAGTTACATTCCTATGAAGCCATTACAAAAGATAAGTGACCTGAATTTTAAATACATTTTAATGATTGTTGCAAATGATTTGGCCTGCCACATATATTTTTACAAAATCTACAAGAATTGTCACTAGTTATAACCAGAAAAGTCAGAGACAGTAAAAGAGAAAGGCTGAATTTTACCAGAAATTGGTAGAAGTACTCGTCAAAGCTGGGGCTTCCTGGGATTCCTAGTGATTGTATCATAGTTAAAGTCCAGTTGTGTACCAGCTTATAAAGTCATAGAGGTCCACAACACTTGAAAAAGGCTCTTTGGTCCAATTAAATCTGTGCTAGCTCTTCACATCCTACTAAACTTCCTGCCCCATACAAGTGCTGCCAGCCAGGAGTTGCCCTTCACAGTGCACATAGTGGGAGGGGATCAAAAAGAAAATGTTCCTTAAGGCACATAGGTGGCATGGCTGACACTTTAATGTCAAATACAAGTGCACATGCATACATGTATTGCTATTTCACATAATGGGTAGGTGATGGCCTTGTGGTGTGATCAGGAGACTATTAATCCAGATACCAGATAGTGTTCTTGGGACCTGGGTTCGAGTTGGGCCATGGCAGATGTTGGAATTTGAATTCACTAAGAACATGGAATTGAGAGACTAATACTATCCATAAAACCATTGCTGATCATCAGGATAAAATTCCATCTGGTTCACTAATGTCCTTTAGGGAAATTTGCCATCCTTATATGTCTGACCTACATGTGACCCAGACTTCAGTAGTTGACTCTTAGCTGCCCTCTGAGCAATTAGGAATGGGCAATAAATGCTGGTTCAGCCAGTGATGCCCACATCCAATAAATAAATAAAAAATATCACCAGTCTGATCGACATTGTAACAGCAGCTATAAGAACAAAGCTACACAGATTCCTGTCCTTAGTGTCACCCCATCATAGCAGCCTAACATCATCTTATTATTCAATATTCAAGCGTCATTTACTGCAAACATTTAAATGGTTGAAAATTTTCACTTTTGAACAGTAACAACAAAAAATGAGAAACAAATGAAAAAGAGTTGCATTTGCTTTTGGGAACAGACAGAAACTGCTTGTTATTTGAGGAACAAGAAATTTACAGTCAGTCAATGAGCGATTACTGCACCTATCTCGTGTCTATTGCAATGCTGTCATTTAAGTCCTGTCTGATTTGCTGTTCATGATGCTCCAACGCTATGTCATGCAGAAGGTGATATTCCTTCTTTTCAATGTCTTCATCTTCCTGCTGAGAAACTGCTGTTGCTTTGCCAGATCTTCAGCATCCATCATATCTCCTCTTTGTCAGCTCCTTTTGTGCTGAGCCCAGATGCTGGGATTATATAATCACAGAACTGTTATTGTGCAGAAGGAGGCTCGTTGACCATCATGTCTGTACTGGCTCTTCAAATAAGCATCATTACCTATTGCTAGCTTCCAGCTTCTCTCCCACATCCTTGGACATTACTTGTATCTGAATAATCATTCAATTTGGTCTTCAGTATATCTCTTGAATCTGCCTCCACCACATTTCCAGGCAATATATTCTATACCCTATCCAAATGTTGTGTGAAAATGTTGATTTCAAGAAGGACTTAGATATAATTCTTAGGGCTAAAGGGACCAAAGGCTGTGGGGAGATAGTAAGAGCTGGACTTTAAGTTAGGTGATCAGCCATAATCATATTTTATGGCAGCGTAGGCTTGAAGGACCAAATAGTCTATTGTTGCTCCTATTTTCTATATTTCTGTGCTGCTTTAGCATATCAATTTGAAGTTGTGTCCTCTGGTTCTTAGTCCTTGTATGAATGTAAATACTTTCTTCCTATCTATTCTATTAAGCCTACTCATGATTTTGAAAACACTTATTAGATTATGTTGTACATACTATCCAAGAACTGCAAGAACTCGCATATCAAGCTTAGCATCAGAGCCTCATCTTCAGGAGGTCTATCATCAGCTCCACCAGAGCCTTGGATGAAGAATGGGCTGTGTTGTAACTGTGTTCAGCTTCAGTCAGGGGAGACATAACAGAATTGTCAGTTGTGATTCGAAAGGGTAGCCTTTGTCTTCCAGTAACCATCCCTGTAAGGTATCAGCCCTTGAAATGAAACAAGATCACTGGAGTTCATAGGATATCGACATTATACCTGTTCTCAGGGTACCTGGTTCAGATTTCTACAAATCTGATAATCATGGTTGACTTGTACGTTAACTGAATTGAGCCATTTTCTGCTAATAAAGTTAGATAATATGGCACTCCCAACACAATGCTTGTACAGTTTATAGTGTCCAGCATCTTGGGGGAATCAGCTTTGTTGGCACAGGTCCTGTTCCATCAGCTGGCAATAGTTTTGTGTCAGTATTCTGGAACACCCTCGGTCTGTGGTGAAATTGGACCTTATTCATCTGGAGGAAACAATATCAAGAATGATAGATGCTGGGTCTCCTGTGAGAACCTTCTGCTGCAACTTCTTCATGTGAAGGATGTTTGGGAGCCACTTGTGGTTTCTTCTGATCCTCTGCTTGCTGCCTAATTCGTTCTTCCTCAATTTCTCTAGCCTTCATTGCACCATGGCCACAGAAACAATGACCATGGCTATTCCTGAACCATTGGTCATGATGTCAACTAATCTCCTTGAAGCATACCAGGAACAGAGCAGGACCTTAACAATGTGTGAAGTCAACATTCACATCATGCACAAATTATGGCTTGGTACAGTCCCCCATTGAATGGGGCATGAGGATACAGAAAGGAGGGCTGTGGATTGCTTCTACATGAACTTTTGACACAGGGACCTTATTCTGACGTATGCAGCAGAGGTCACATTGCACAAATACAGTAGATTGCACAAATAGCTGTATGATTACTGATATCTTGTCATCACTTACTATTCTGCAGTATCTTCCCCTTCAAAGTCAGGCTGATTATGACTGATTAATCCACCCATGCCTCCTAACCCACGCCCACTCAAGACATCACAGTAACTCATGCCCTCCATTGCACTGTTGTCTCCCCACCTGATATGCTAAGTTGTCTCCCTTCAGAATTATTATCCCTCCTGGGGAAAGCTACCTTCAATCCCAACATTCCTACGACTGCAGTGGCCCCTGATAGCTCTCCTTGACTTTCAATGAGCTGACCCTCAGAACTGATTGTGGCCCACCCCCCTAACCAAGGCCTACCTTGACACCGTCCTGTCCCCCTTAGTCTACCTTGACACCGTCCTGTCCCCCTTAGTCTACCTTGACACCGTCCTGTCCCCCGTAGTCCAAGTACCTTGACACCATCCTGTCCCCCTTAGTCCAAGTACCTTGACACCGTCCTGTCCCCCTTAGTCCAAGAACTCCCCACCTATGTTCGGGACACCACCCATGCCCTCCACCTGCTCCATGAATTTCGCTTCCCCGGTCCCCAACGCCTTATTTTCACCATGGACATCCAGTCCCTGTACACCTCCATCCCCCATCACGAAGGAGTCAAAGCCCTCCACTTCTTTCTTTCCCGCCGTACCGACCAGTACCCTTCCACTGACACCCTCCTTCGACTGACTGAACTGGTCCTCACCCTGAACAACTTCTCTTTCCAATCCTCCCACTTCCTCCAAATGAAAGGAGTAGCCATGGGCACCCGCATGGGCCCCAGCTATGCCTGCCTCTTCGTAGGATATGTGGAACAATCCATCTTCCGCAACTACACTGGCCCCACCCCCCACCTTTTCCTCCGCTACATCGATGACTGTATCGGCGCCGTCTCGTACTCCCACGAGGAGGTTGAACAGTTCATCCACTTCACCAACACCTTCCACCCCGACCTCAAATTCACCTGGACAGTCTCAGATTCCTCCCTCCCCTTCCTCGACCTTTCTATTTCTATCTCAGGCGACCGAATCAACACGGACATCTACTACAAACCGACCGACTCCCACAGCTACCTGGACTACACCTCCTCCCATCCTGCCCCCTGTAAAAACGCCATCCCATTCTCCCAATTCCTTCGACTCCGCCACATCTGCTCCCAGGAGGACCAGTTCCAAAAACGCACAACCCAGATGGCCTCCTTCTTCAAGGACCGCAATTTCCCCCCCGACGCGGTCGACGATGCCCTCCACCGCATCTCTTCCACTTCCCGCTCCTCCGCCCTTGAGCCCCACCCCTCCAACCGCCACCAGGACAGAACCCCACTGGTCCTCACCTACCACCCCACCAATCTCCATGTACAGCGCATCATCCGCCGTCATTTCCGCTACCTCCAAACGGACCCCACCACCAAGGATATATTTCCCTCCCCTCCCCTATCAGCATTCCGTAAAGACCACTCCCTCCGTGACTCCCTCGTCTGATCCACACCCCCCACCAACCCAACCTCCACTCCCGGCACCTTCCCCTGTAACCGCAGGAGGTGCAAGACTTGCGCCCACACCTCCCCCCTCACCTCCCTCCAAGGCCCCAAAGGAAACTTCCATATCCGCCACAGATTCACCTGCACCTCCACACACATCATCTATTGCATCCTCTGCACCCGATGTGGCCTCCTCTATATTGGGGAGACAGGCCGGCTACTTGTGGAGCATTTCAGAGAACACCTCTGGGACACCCGGACCAACCAACCCAACCACCCTGTAGCTCAACATTTCAATTCCCCCTCCCACTCCACCAAGGATATGCAGGTCTTTGGACTCCTCCATCGTCAGACCACAACAAAACGACGGTTGGAGGAAGAACGCCTCATCTTCCGCCTAGGAACCCTCCAACCACAAGGGATGAACTCGGATTTCACCAGTTTCCTCATTTCCCCTCCCCCCACCCTGTCTCAGTCAAATCCATCAAATTCAGCACCGCCTTCCTAACCTGAGATCTTCTTCCCGACCTCTCCGCCCCCACCCCAGTCTGACCTATCACCCTCACCTTGACCTCTTTCCACCTCTCACATTTCCGACGCCCCTCCCCCAAGTCCCTCCTCCCTACCTTTTATCTTAGCCTGCTGGACAAACTTTCCTCATTCCTGAAGAAGGGCTTATGCCCGAAACGTCGATTCTCCTGTTCCCTGGATGCTGCCTGACCTGCTGCGCTTTTCCAGCAACACATTTCCAGCATCCCCCTAACCAGTCTGATGGTAGCTCCCCACTGCTGAGTGACCAGACCACTGACTGATTTCTGTGCAGCTCCCCAAGTGAGTCTCAAGAATGATTGGACTGGGTTTGTCAGGCAGACCATAGGCCACTCCCAGACTGTAGTAATAAGGAGCTCCTTCTTGTTCCAAGTGACTGACTGAGTATATCCAAGCCCTTGGACTAATATCAGTTGCTGCTCTTGAGTTATTGTGCCAGGACCCACTGCCTATTTTCCTTGACTTGATCGAGTATGCGTCCTCTTTGACTTTGAGACATATTCATTTGACTTGAGCACAGACATCGTGTTTGCCATGTAAGCTGCTGGCACATGCTGCAGGAGTAACATTGATGCAATACATTGCTGTGGAGCAACATGTCTATCCCCTTTACTGATTACTACAAATAGCTATAACAATACTTCACATCTGCACTAAAATTCAAAGAGAATGATTGTGAGCCATAAAGATCTTAATGAGGGGGTAAAGGATAAAAAAAGGCAAGCCAAGGCAGAGATGCTGTGAGCATCAAATTTGGAACATAGTGAGTGAGCGTTAAGAGAGCAAGCAAGGAGCCCTGAGATGCACATTGGTCTCGTCCATGAAATCAATGTTTTTCCTTGTGCGTCAAGTGTCAAAGCTGCAGCTTTACAATGAAAGGTGCCAGTGTGCTCCAAAATGCAGCAATGAAGTGAAGAACTGTATCGTTAATTAGTTAGAGATATGACAGGGCAAGTATCTGCCGTCAACTTTTGTGAATGTTTGTGGTCAATAAACATGCCCTTAGATTATGGCGACTGTTGCCCAAGATAGAGGACTGGAGAAACAATTTTCCTATTCTCCCACATGCTGGAATCATGAAGCACCCACTCTGACTTTCATGTTGGGAATTGTCACCAATTAGTTTCTCTTCAGCGTTTGGGCGAATAGGAAAATATATGGAAATAGGCATCTCACCGCTCAAGAGCAAGATCATTACTGATCAAGATGCAGTTGCAAAATTGGACTTTTGTTTCTTGACATCAAGAATTTAATTTTGGCTAATCTCATGTTTTCCCAACTGATTCACCATTGCCCCAAATCATTCAGCAGCTGAGAAAATCCTGCCCATTGGAGGTAGCACGAATCTAAGCAAATGATCTGCTGCTGCAATAATTGAAGTCAGAACTTTTCCTTAAAAAAGGGTTTTGACAACCAAATTCTGCTTTAAATTACCCGACAGGTTTCTTTTCATTGTGAGATCAATCAATTCATCAATCATTGTATGTGTCTTGCACAAAAGCAGACCCTTAGATCATTGTCTGGTTGATGTTTCATCTTGAACCATTTTAGTGGCAAGTTTTGTCAGTTAGACTCAGAGATGTACAGCATGGAATCAGACCCTTCGGTCCAACTCGTCCATGCCGACCAGATATCCCAACCTAATCTAGTCCCACCTGCCAGCACCCAGCCCATATCCCTCCAAATCCAAATTCATATAACCATCTAAATGCCTTTTAAATGTTGCAATTGTACCAGCCTCCACCACTTCCTCTAGGAGCTCATTCCATACACGTACCATCCTCTGGGTGAAAATGTTGCCCCTTAGATCTGTGATTAGATTAGATTACTTTACAGTGTGGAAACAGGCCCTTCGGCCCAACAAGTCCACACCGACCCGCCGAAGCGCAAACCACCCATACCCCTACATTTTACCCCTTACCTAACACTACGGACAATTTAACATGGCCAATTCACCTGACTTGCACATCTTTGGACTGTGGGAGGAAACCGGAGCACCCGGAGGAAACCCACGCAGACACGGGGAGAATGTGCAAACTCCACACAGTCAGTCGCCTGAGGCGGGAATTGAACCCGGGTCTCTGGCGCTGCGAGGCAGCAGTGCTAACCACTGTGCCACCGTGCCGCCCCTCTCAGCCTAAACCTTTGCCCTCTAGTTCTGGACTCCCCGATCCCAGGGAAAAGACTTTGCCTATTTACCCTATCTACATCCCTCATAATTTTATAAACCTCTATAAGGTCACCCCTCAGCCTCCGACGCTTTAGGAAAAACAGCCCCAGCCTGTTCAGCCGCTCCCGATAGCTCAAATCCTCCAAACCTAGCAACATCATTGTAAATCTTTTCTGAACCTGTTCAACTATCACAATGTCTTTCCGATAGGAAGGAGACCAGAATTACATGCAATATTCCAACAGTGGCCTTCCCAATGTCCTGTACAGCTGCAACCTGGCCTCCCAACTCCTGTACTCAACACTCTGACCAATAAAGGAAAGCATACCAAACACCTTCTTCACTATCCTATCTACCTGCGACTCCACTTTCCAAGGAGCTATGAATCTGTACTCCAAGGTCTCTTTGTTCAGCAACACTCTCTAGGATCTTACCATTAATTGTATAAGTCCTGCTAAGATTTGCTTTCCCAAAATGCAGCACCTCACATTTATTTGAGTGAACTCCATCTGCCACTTCTCAGCCTATTGGCCTATCTGATCAAGATCCTGTTGTAATCTGAGGTAAACCTTTTCGCTGTCCACTACACCTCCAATATTGATGTCATCTACAAACTTACTAACTGTACCTCTTATACTCGCATCCAAATCATTTATGTAAATGACAAAACGTAGAGGACCCAGCACCCATCCTTGTGGCACTCCACTGGTCACAGGCCTCCAGTCTGAAAAACAACCCTCCACCACCACCCTCTGTCTTCTACCTTTGAGCCAGTTCTGTGTCCAACTGGCGAGTTCTCCCTTTATTCCATGAGACCTAACCTTGCTAACCAGTCTCCCATGGGGAACCTTGTCGAAAGCCTTACTGAAGTCCATATAGATCACATCCATCACTCTGCCCTCATCAATCCTCTTTGTTACTTCTTCAAAAAATTCAATTAAGTTTGTGAGAAATGATTTCCCATGCACAAAGCCATGTTGACTATCCTGAATCAGTCCTTGCCTTTCCAAATACATGTACATCCTGTCCCTCAGGATTCCCTCCAACAACTTGCCCACCACCGACATCAGGCTCACTGGTATATAGTTCCCTGGCTTGTCCTTACCACCCTTCTTAAACAGTGGTGCCACATTTGCCAACCTCCAGTCTTCCGACACTTTACCTGTGACTATCGATGATGCAAATATCTCAGCAAGAGGCGCAGCAATCACTTCTCTAGCTTCCCACAGACTTCTAGGGAACACCTGATCAGGTCCTGGGGATTTATCCACCTTTATGCCTTTCAAGACATCCATCACTTCCTCCTCTTCAATATGGACATTTTGCAAGGTGTCACCATCTATTTTGCTACTTTCGATATCTTACATATCCTTTTCCACAGTGAATACTGATGCAAAATGCTCGTTTAGTATCTCTCCAATTTTCTGCGGCTCCACACAAAGGCTGCCTTGCTGATCTTTGAGGGGCCCTATTCTGTCTCTAATTATCCTTTTGTCCTTAATGTATTTGTAAAAACCCTTTGGATTCTCCTTAACTTTATTTGCCAAAGCTATTTCATGTCCCCTTTTAGCCCTCCTGATTTCCCTCTTAAGTATACTCCTCCTGCCTTTACATTCTTCTAAGGATTCCCTCAGTCTATCCTGTCTATGCCTGATATATGCTTCCTTCTTTTTCTGAACCAAACCCTCAATTTCTTTAGTCATCCAGCATTCCCTATACCTACCAGCCTTTCCTTTCACCCTAACAGGAATATAATTTTTCTGGATTCTCATTATCTCATTTCTGAAGGCATCCCATTTTCTAGCCGTCACTTTACTTGCGAACATCTGCCCCCAATCAGCTTTTGCAAGTTCTTGCCTAATACTGTCAAAATTGGTATTTTTCCAATTTAGAACTTCAACTTTTTGATCTGGTCTATCCTTTTCCATCACTATTTTAAATCTAATAGAATTATGGTCGCTGAGCCCAAAATGCTCCCCCACTGAGACATCAGTCGCCTGCTCTGCCTTATTTCCCAAGAGTAGGTCAAGTTGTGCACCTTCTGGAGTAGGTACGTCCACATACTGAATCAGAAAATGTTCTTGTGCACACTTAACAAATTCCTCTCCATCTAAACCCTTAATTCTGTGGCAGTCCCAGTCTATGCTTGGAAAGTTAAAATCCCCTACCATAACCACCCTATTATTCTTACAGATAGCTGAGATCTCCTTACAAGTTTGTTTCTCAATTTCCCCCTGACTATTAGGGGATCTATAATACAATACCAACAAGGTGATCATCACTTTCTTATTTTTCAGTTCCACCCAAATAACTTCCCTGGATGTATTTCCAGGAATATCCTCCCTCAGCACAGCTGTAATGCTATCCCTCATCAAAAACGCCACTTCCCCTCCTCTCTTGCCTCCCTTTCTATGCTTCCTGTAGCATTTATATCCTGGAACATTAAGCTGCCAGTCCTGCACATCCTTGAGCCATGTTTCTGTAATTGCTATGATATCCCAGTCCCATGTGCCTAACCATGTCCTGAGTTCATCTGCCTTCCCTGATCGGCCCCTTGCATTGAAATAAATGCAGTTTAATTTATTAGTCCTACCTTGTCCCTGCCTGCCCTGACTGTTTGACTTACTTCTGTTCTCAACTGTACCAGTCTCAGATTGATCTCTTTCCTCACTATCTCCCTGGGTCCCACCCTCCCACCTTACTAGTTTAAATCCTCCCAAGCAGTTCTAAAAAGGACCTCCTTTTTAAATTTCTGCCTAACTCTCTGTCATCTCCCTTCAGAATCTCAACCTTTTCCCTTCCTATGTCGTTTCTTCCAATGTGGACAATGACCTCTTGCTAGCCTTTCTCCCCCGTGAGAACCTTCTGCACCCTCTCTGAGACATCCTTGATCCTGGCACCAGGGAAGCAACACACCATTCTGATTTTTCGCTGCTGGCCACAGAAACGTCTGTGTGTATCTTGGACTAGAGAGTCCCCTAACACAATTGATCTCTTGGAACCCAACGTGCCCCTCATTGCATTACAGCATGTCTCAGTACCAGAAACTTGGCTGTTCGTGTTACCTTCCCCGAAATCCATCACCCCTTACATTTTCCAAAACAGCATACTTGTTTGAAATGGGGATAGCCACAGAAGGCTCCTGCACTAGCTGCCTACCTCTCTTACCTTTCCTGGAGTTAACCCATCTATATGACTGTATCTGAGACATTCCCCCTTTCCTATATCTGCCATCCATCACATGCTGTTGCTGTTGCAAATTCCTCATCACTTCTAACTGTCTCTCCAACCGATCCATTCGATCTGATAAGATTCGAAAACAATAGCAATTATTGCAGATATAATCCACAGTAACACTTAAACTCCCACATCTGACAAGAAGCGCATATCAGTCTACTAAAGGCCATTTTTGCTCCTTCACAATCAACAGACCCAGAAAATAACACTGTCTTATTCCTCTGCAAAACACTGCCCCAGGTTAAATTAATAGTTATGGCTTATATTTTAAGTTTAATCAAGAGACATATCTCAAAAAGCATATAATCAAGAAAGAACCCACTCTACTCACTAGTGCAGATTTTCCGTAGGTCCCACTTAAAAACAATACACTAATGTGCTTCTGTGCTGTGAACTTTGCCCAAACAGTTCCGTTGTGGCTTGCCATTACCTTCTGGTTTCAGAGGCAAGCTCAAAAAGTCTACTTCAGCCAGAATGGCAACTGAACTCATGCTGTGCATTAAACTTCAACACACACACAAGTTTCTAGCCAAATGAGCTAACTGTAATCTGATCTGATTGTTATTGGTATGCTAGTCTGATCATTGCAAAATGTTATCAAGTATTAAGTACTAGCAGCATTTGCAATCAGGATGAAAATTACATATCAGTAACATATCAAGTCAGTCTGTTTCTCAGAAATCACAGCAAAGCACTTCTCATTTCTCTTCTATTGTTAATATTTGGTGTCTGGTTTCAAAAGTTATGGAAATCAGGAATAATGTAATGGAGATGAGGATATAGATATGGTAGGAAAATTAATTCTGCTGAGATTTTGCACCGATGAGCTTTACTTTTTTGATCCAAATTCAATCCATAATGAATGTGCTGTATTGATCACAATCATCAAAGAAATATTTTTAGAAACTAAAATGTAATCAATAACATTTTATCGGCAAATACTAGTCATGGTTACTTTGAATCTGATTTATTATAATTATTTGAGATAGGAAGTCAGCAATGCCCAATGCCCCAGGAGCTTCCAGTTTTGTTACAGATATTTTCAATGATTATATATGATTTACAATTTTGTTCATTTTATCTCCAGATTTTTCTCTTCATCCTTGCAGGACATTGACCTCTCAGCCATTATAGTTCCATGGACACCGAACACTCTCTGGATAAACCTGGCTCGCTACATGTTTGAAGTGAGTGTGTGTGTGTCTGTGTGTGTGTCTGTATCTTGATTTGGAGATGCCGATGTTGGACTGGGGTATACAAAGTTAAAAATCACACAACACCAGGTTATAGTCCAATAGGTTTAATTGGAAACACTCGCTTTCCAAGTGCTGCTTGAGACAACCACCTGATGAAGGAGAAGCGCTGAGAAAGCAAGTGGTTCTAATTAAACCTGTTGGACTATAACCTGGTTTTGTGTGATTTTTAACTGTGTGTGTGTCCATGTGTGTCCTGCGTGGCAGTGCTCAAAGATGACTTCGAGACCCATCCTAACTAATTGTCCATAGCTGTGACTACACAATGGTTGTATATTTCAAATGTTTTGTAAGCACTGTGTTGACACCTCAAGATGGAAGCATCCTTTACTTTCCTTACTTTTAATGGCTGACCTTAGATCCCTCATCAAACTCCTATTGGCTCTCTTGCTTAGAGACCCTTCTGTCATCATTAACTGGATGCCAACCACACTCATTGGCCAATCCAAGCAAAGTCAATTTAATGCTGTCGTGCAGGTGCCAACTCAAGAATGGAAAATATTGTCCTCTGATGTAAAAGAAATGGAAATCCTGATCAATTTTCCTTTGTAACATTAAGAAATTCTAATTTGTGTTGCTTATTCAGTCCATTTCATTCCCATATACTAAAAATGCACAAGCTATATTGCAACACAGAATGAAGAAAAAGTACAAATCCACAGGAAAATCAAACATCAATACCAAATAAAGGCAAACCAAAACTGAGTCTTTTGAAATCATACTGAGGACAGAAATAAAGCCTAAGTTCTTCTCTAATTCCCATATCAGAAGGGATTTTATTTAGACAAAACAGTTCTCAAAAACCACAGATGTGTGAATATGCTTTTTCTGTTTCTTTTGTTTTCTTGATTCTCTTGTTCCTCATTAGATACAAATACATGCAAATATTTTCCTCCTTGTACCCTCCTTATGCTGAGAGGAGTGTTCATTTTGTAGACTCCCATTCTCTTCAACTTTCTCAGAATGTACAAACTGTGCAGCCCATATCTTAAACAGATATTTCTGGAGAAACTCAGCAAGTCTGGCAGCATCTATGGAGAGATAGCAGAATGGTTAGCACTGCTGCGTCACAGCGCCAGGGACCTGGTTTGATTCTCACCTTGGGTGACTGTCTGCGTGGAGTTTGCACATTCTCTCCATGTCTGCATGGGTTTCCTCCCACAGTCCAAAGATGGAGGTTAAAGCTATGCCCCCTTGTAATAGCTGACTCCATACGTGGAAAAAGATTCTCACTGTCAACCTTATCTAAACCCCTAATCATCTTGTACACCTCTATCAAGTCACCCCTAAACCTTCTTTTCTCCAATGAAAACAACCCCAAGTGCCTCAGCCTTTCCTTATACGATCTTCCAACCATACCAGGCAACATCCTGGTAAACCTCCTCTGCACCCGTTCCAGTGCCTCCACATCCTTCCCATAGTATGGCGACCAAAACTGCACACAATACTCCAGATGTGGCCGCACCAGAGTCTATACAACTGTTTCTATACTGTAGGAACCTAATTTAATCTAAATTAACAGGGTGACAATGAGGCAGGGTCACTGGATTGGAAGCTTTAACACTGTCTTCTCTCCACAGATATGACCAGATCTTTTGAGTTTCTCCAGCAATTTTTGATTTTCTTTAAGATTTCCAGTATTCACAGTTCTTAGTTTTATTTCAACCCCATTACCTTACTTAGCTGGTGCTTCTCACACAGTCTTTAGGGTTTTAAATCCCATGGTTGGGTCACCTGATCATTGTTTACAGACTAATTCATCTTTTTCCCTTTTTGTCAACCTTGGTGGTGTTCAATGCTATCAGCTCTGCTCTTTACATTGATTTCTCAGTGCAAGAGAAATGCTCCCATTGTCCTCTGAGAGATACCGTGTGATTTTAAATTTGCAATAACAGCAGTACAAAAGAAGAGTAGAAAGATTAGGTGCTAATGCTTTCTTTTTAAAATGATGACCTGACTGCTGCAAAGGTTGAGAAATCTAATCAGATACATCCTTTCTTGAATCAGGTTATCATCATTATCCACTCATCTCACAAATCTGTGCAGATAGAAAACCATTTAAGAGCTTTACTTTCAGTCACTCTGCATCTTCTTTGGGTTCAGGTTATATATTGATTTCTTTCCTCTGAATGATTCAAAGGCAAGATGGTGAGGTATTGAGTTCTTTCTTTTTTGACTAAGTTTGGATTTTGTGCGTTTTTTAAAAAAGTGATTCTTGATGGCATACACAATAAGGAGAAAGTGAGGACTGCAGATGCTGGAGATCAGAGCTTAAAAATGTGTTGCTGGAAAAGCGCAGCAGGTCAGGTAGCATCAAAGGAGAAAGAGAATCGACGTTTCGGGCATAATCCCTTCTTCAGGAATGAGGACGGTATGCCAAGCAGGCTAAGATAAAAGGTAGGGAGGAGGGACTTGGGGGAGGGGCGTTGAGAATGCGATAGGTGGAAGGAAGTTAAGGTGAGGGTGATAGGCCAGAGAGGGGGTGGGGGCGGAGAGGTTGGGAAGAAGATTGCATGTCAAGAAGGCGGTGCTGAGTCTGAGGGCTGGGACTGAGAAAAGGTGGGGGGGAGGGGAAATGAGGAAGCTGGAGAAATCCGCATTCATCCCCTGTGGCTGGAGGGTTTCTAGGCAGAAGATGAGTCGCTCTTCCTCCAGGCGTGGTGTTGCCATGGTCTGGTGATGGAGGAGGCCAAGGACCTGCATGTCCTTGGCGGAGTGGGAGGGGGAGTTAAAGTGTTCAGCCACGGGGCATACACAATAACTCAAGCAAGGACATAAAAATGACAAGAGGTCAAAGGTGAAGCTATTAAAAAAAAGTGAAAGAACCTGAAATGGGAAGTCCAGGAATGCCCCAACTTGTCTCACCTCCATTGCTTTCATTATGAGCCAGCACTAGCTCACACCTTCCCCATTTTAGAAACCCAAGAAAAGAAGATAAGAACTGGTTTGTTGAGATGATTTTTACCTCTCATCTAATTTTCCTGATTACAAAGTTTCAACTGACTTCTCCTTTTCCTATCATTGGTGAGCTATTGGTATCTTTGCAGTGGCTTGTTTCAGTGGAAGGAGACAGAACTCCTTTGCTCAAGTGTAGGAGCTTTGCTGACAGAGTTGTTAAAAGGAAGGGGGAAGCCAATTTGACAGAAGATTGCACAGCAGGCACTATGTGGGTCAATTTCTGATAGATAAGGAGAGACATTAATGCTTCTTTTAAGCCCTTACAAGTTTTCATCGCATTTGAAATCTGCCAATTTGTCAGTGGCCAGCAAGGGGTCCATTTGGGAACAATTAGTTAGCCTGCTGCTTAAATGACAGTCCTGGGTTATGGTCTATTCACTACTTCTGAAAATTACTAACAAGGGCAATCTGTGGAATTCTTTATATTAGATGTCCACAAAGGCTGTGCCATTAAATATATTCAAGGCTGAGATAGATTTTTAATCAGTAAGGGCTGTGGGGTAAAGGCAGGAAAGTAGAATTTGAGGATTATCAGATCAGTCACAATCAGCGGAGCAGACACAATGTCCTACTTCAGGGTTCTTGGTCATTTTCAATTTGGACGTGTGGAGCAAACAAATTCAAATGCATGAATGAGTTTATCTTTCTTTTCAACCAAATTCATTATTAATTGATTGTCTCTAATATTTTGCATATTTATGATTTATGCCCCTTGGCTCTAATACTTTGATTACGGTGCCCAAAGCTGTAATATCTTTCTCCTTCAGAGTATGGAATTCAGCCACAAAGCATTAATCCAAAGAAAATTGGATTATTATGAAATTAAGTCTGTCCTTTATTGTTTCATAAAAAATTATAATTATTTGAGAGTGGGTCACTGCAGTATGGTTTTGTAAAATTATAATCAATGAAACTTTCTTTCAAGTTTTTCTCAAAAGCTGGGTTTAGACTAGGAGAGAGTCTTATGGTAATAATGTTTTAATCCTGAATGGCAGTGGTGATACAAATTCAAGTTTTTTTGCTGTTTTCCCATAGACTAAGATTTGGACCTTTTCCTTCCCCACTCTCTCGCTTAGGCGCTATCACTTACTGTATTTACAACCATATCTACCTCAAAATAGGTAGGCAATTGTCAGTCCATCAAACCTAACAGTGAAATTCATAAATTAAGACAAGATACTGGTAAATAAGTCATTAATTTAGCATGGCAGTTGAAGGATAATACCTCCTGTAGTTTAGCTCACCCTTAGAAAAACAATCCATGAAAGAGTTCAAACTTTTAAGCTCCTGATTACTAACCGAAGCAGAGGTAAGGTTGGGCTAACACATTTGTATTAATGGCACTCTGGATTAATTTTACAATGAGGCCTAATGATCAAGTAAAGTTTTAATTCCAATAGCTTGAATAGATTTGAGTTCCAATGTGTGAAATATTCTACTGTGAAAGCATCATATAGAATATAAACGGTAAAAGTACTTTGAATGCTGAGTTTTGTTGTGCATTTTCCCATTCAGCAAATATACACAAAATTAATAAAATAGCAGAAAATTACAATATCAATCATAATTCAGTGGAACTCAATTAAAAAAAAAGCTAAAAGGGAAGGCACTTCTCTATGTGTGTATCAGCAGTGAAATTGTTAATTACAGATTATTCTGTCACTTGGATAAATTCAGTTGAGAAGCAGAGAAATACTCTCACAAATGATAGTCATTTTATTGGTATTTTGCTTAAAATGTACTCTTGAATTATAGCTATCTTTAGCATTTACAAATTTCAGGGACAAGAGAATTTTAATACAGACGATTTTCTACTCTCATTTTTGGAGGTCAGTGAAACAGCTGTCAGAAATTTCACATTACATCATATTATCAATATCTCTTTTGCAAAAAAGAATACTGTAAACATCTCCAATTCCTTCAATTTATACTCATGGCTCATCAGACCAGCATGAGTATTGACTAGGATATTCCAAGGAGTGGCAAATGGCTTGTATTTTTATCTGTTAGCATTGATTTTTGCATTTCTGGGTCGAATTCTGATCCCAGCCCCTTTTGAAATGTGAAGCATATATCAAATGCACACTGTTCCTCATACTTCAGGGTAGTTGAGGCAAGTTAAACCGCGCCCCCTTTTGCAGCTGCAGCAGGGTGTAGTGCGTAGTTTCTGAGATTCAACTATCCAGCATGCAAATCATTCACTTTGATGGTTGCTGTGAAAGGATATATTTGTAAATTAAGTGTGGAAAACATGTTGGGGTTGCAGGGTTTTGGTTCGGATGCTTGTGTACCAGGAATCCAGGTTGTGTGTGGTTTCAGAGAAGGCGTAATTATGGGGCTCTGAGGTAAGTTGGAGGTCAGCTTTAATTACCTATGAGTTAAAACAAGATGTTAACCATCAAATATTTGCTGGGTAACAATTAACTTAAATGGAGCTCTGAATTCCCTGTCTTTAATGCATTCTTTCAGAGGCTTGAAGACACATGGAAATTGTCCATTGGAATCTTCAATTTGCTGGCCAATTCCCATGGAATCAGCTGCAACTGGGATCCTGCAGAGTCCCGATTTGCAACTCCAGTCTGTGCTGCTTCTGAACATTTGAATTTGAATATCCGAGCCTTTGATTCCAAGGCCAAGGCACAGAACTGAAGTCAAAAGGCTTAAAAATTGTTTTATTGAAATTCAAGCCAATGGAAGCAATGCCAATTAACTGCTTAAATTTGAACTATTGAATTAAACAAATACGTATCGCAAAACTATTGTCCACCTACATCTCATTGGGAACTAAATATACCTTGCATCGTCTGACAAAAAAAGAGAAAGCAAATGTTTTCTATCTCGCTAGACTTCCTTTTTTGTTTATTTCAGTTGAATAGATGCAGGTCTTTGATCGAGGAAGTAATCCAAAAAAAAGATTGAATTTTTAAAAAATGGTTCCAGCACAAATGCTACTGTGCTAGATGCTCATGAATCCTCCCTGTAGGCTGTTTTGTTGATTCCCATTTGTGTTACTCGTGTTACACTTCATGCTTGATTCATCCTGTTTGGGGTCATGTTACCAAATATTTACCACTGATTGTGGTAAGTTGCTGTTTGCAGCAATCCAACACACACTTTAATTATGAACTACACATTAATCATATTAATAGGAGGTACAACTTAAACAAATAATATAAGTGACCAAAATTATAGTTAAGACAATTATTGAAATTAGATCTCTTGTGACTAATTCAGGTTGGTTTTACCATACATTTGCAGAATGCTAAGCATATATTGTAGAAATCACTGCTATTAATTAGAGAAGAAATTAGTTAGCATATTCAGATAATATCTGTCAGCATGACATTTTCATATCGCCTTCAAAACCAACTCAAACAGCTTAAAACATCTGTTATAACAACACATGGGAATTTATATGAGCATACATTTTTTTGTTTATTATTGGCAACACTGATTTCCACTGTATAAAGTGCAAAATATTTCAGAAACACTGGTATATATTTCAAGTTAGGCTCAAAATAGGGTTCAATAACCTTCGTTGTCTGTTTGCTGATCACAGATACAAATAAATTGGTTATATAAATGTTCGCCTCGATTAAGAAACTTCTAAATACTTAAACAAGTTAAGATATTATGATTTTTAAAAATAGTCATTTCCATCAGTGTATATTCATTCATGGGATGTGAGTATCATTGGGTAGGCCAGAATTCATTGACTGGACAGGCAGGTACTGAGCTGCCTTCTTGACCCACTGCAGTCATTGGGATGTAAGGATCTCCAGAGTTGTTAGGAAGGGAGTTCCAGGATTTTGACTCACCGATATTGAAGGAACAACAATAAAGTACCAAGTCACAATCATGAGTAACTTGGTGGCATTTCCATGTATCTATTGAACTTGCAGCGTGGGTTGGTACCTGGGACTTCGATGTTGTGGCTATTACGGAGACATGGCTAGAACAGGGACAGGATTGGCTGTTGCAGGTTCCAGGATTTAAATGTTTTAGTAGGGTCAGAGGTGGGGGTAAAAGAGGGGGAGGTGTGGCATTGCTTGTCAAAGATAGTATTACAGTGGTGGAAAGGACGATGGATGAGGACTTGCCATCTGAGGTAGTTTGGGCTGAGGTTAGGAATAGGAAAGGTGAGGTCACCCTGTTAGGAGTCTTTTACAGGCCTCCTAATAGTCCTAGAATCATTGAAGAAAGGATAGGGAAGGTGATTCAGGAGATGAGTGACAGTAATAGGGTGGTTGTTATGGGGGACTTTAACTTTCCTGATATTGATTGGGAAAGCTATAGCTCAAGTTCGTTAGATGGGTCAGTGTTTGTTCAATGTGTGCAGGAGGGTTTCCTGACACAATATGTAGACAGGCCAACAAGAGGTGAGGCCATACTGGATTTGGTTCTGGGTAACGAACCAGGCCAGGTGTTAGAATTAGAGGTAGGTGAGCACTTTGGGGATAGTGACCATAATTCGGTGATTTTTACTCTCGTGATGGAGAGGGATAAGTGTGTACTACAGGGCAAGAGTTATAGCTGGGGTCAGGGAAATTATGATGCGGTGAGGCATGACTTAGGATGTGTGGCTTGGAAAAGTAGACTCCAAGGCAAGAGTGTAAATGATATGTGGAGCTTGTTCAAGGAGCAACTATTGAGTGTCCTTGATAATTATGTACCTGTCAGGCAGGGAGGAAAGGGTCGTGCGAGGGAGCCGTGGTTTAATAAGGAATTGGAATCCCTTGTTAAATGGAAGAGGGCGGCCTATCTCAAGATGAGACGTGAAGGTTCAATTGGGGCGATTGAGAGTTATAGGGTAGCCAGGAAGGACCTGAAGAGAGAGCTAAGAGCAGCAAGGAGGGGACATGAAAGGTCCTTAGTCGGTAGGATTAGGGAAAACCCTAAGGCTTTCTATAGGTATGTTAGGAATAAAAGAATGACTAGGGTAGGAATAGATCCAGTCAAGGATAGTAGTGGGAAGTTGCGTGTGGAGGCGGAAGAGATTGGGGAGACACTGAATGAATACTTTTCTTCAGTATTTACTCAGGAACAGGGCATTGTCGTCGATGTGAATACTGAGTCACAAATAAGTAGAATGGATGGCTTTGAGGTATGTAGAGAAGAGGTGTTGGAAATCCTGGAAAAGGTGAAAATAGATAAGTCCCCTGGGCCTGATGGCATTTATCCTAGGATTCTCTGGGAAGCAAGGGAGGAGATTGCAGAGCCATTGGCCTTGATTTTTATGTCCTCTTTGTCTACAGGAGTAGTGCCAGAAGACTGGAGGATAGCAAATGTGGTTCCCTTGTTCAAAAAGGGGAGTAGGGATAACCCTAGTAACTATAGGCCGGTGAGTCTCACTTCTGTTGTGGGCAAAGTCTTAGAGAGAATTGTAAGGGATAGGATTTATGCACATCTGGATAGGAATAATGTGATCAAGGATAGTCAGCATGGTTTTGTGAAGGGCAGGTCGTGCCTCACAAACCTTATTGAATTCTTTGAAAAGGTGACGAAGGAGGTTGATGAGGGGAAAGCGGTAGATGTGGTATATATGGATTTTAGTAAGGCGTTTGATAAGGTTCCCCATGGTAGGCTACTGCAGAAAATACGGAGATATGGCATTGAGGGTGAGTTGGAGGTTTGGATTAGGAATTGGCTGGATGGAAGAAGACAGAGGGTAGTAGTTGATGGCAAAGTTTCTTCATGGAGTGCCGTCACTAGCGGTGTTCCGCAAGGATCTGTTTTGGGACCATTGCTGTTTGTCATTTTTATAAATGACCTGGAAGAGGGGTTAGAAGGTTGGGTGAGCAAGTTTGTGGATGATACGAAAGTCGGAGGAGTTGTTGACAGTGAGGAAGGATGTGGCAGGTTACAGCAGGATATAGAAAAGCTGCAGAGCTGGGCAGAAAGGTGGCAAATGGAATTCAATGTAGCTAAGTGTGAGGTGATTCACTTTGGGAAGAATAACAAAAAGATGGGGTACTGGGCTAATGGTCGGATACTTGGTAGTGTGGATGAGCAGAGGGATCTTGGTGTCCATGTACACAGATCTCTGAAAGTTGCCACCCAGGTAAATAGTGCGGTGAGGAAGGCATATGGCGTATTGGCTTTTATTGGTAGAGGAATTGAGTTCCGGAGTCCTGAGGTCATGATGCAGTTGTATAAGACTCTGGTGCGGCCGCATCTGGAATATTGTGTGCAGTTTTGGTCGCCATACTATAGGAAGGATGTGGAGGCACTGGAACGGGTGCAGAGGAGGTTTACCAGGATGTTGCCTGGTATGGAAGGAAGATCGTATGAGGAAAGACTGAGACACTTGGGGCTGTTTTCATTAGAGAAAAGAAGGTTTAGGGGTGACTTGATTGAGGTGTACAAGATGATTAGGGGGTTAGATAGGGTTGACAGTGTGAACCTTTTCCCGCGTATGGAGTCGGGTATTACAAGGGGGCATAGCTTTAAATTAAGGGGGGGTAGATATAGGACTGAAGTTAGGGGTAGGTTCTTCACTCAGCGAGTCGTAAGTTCATGGAATGCCCTGCCAGTAGCAGTGGTGGACTCTCCCTCTTTATGGGCATTTAAGCGGGCATTGGATAGGTATATGGAGGATAGTGGGTTAGTATAGGTTAGGTGGGCTTGGATCGGCGCAACATCGAGGGCCAAAGGGCCTGTACTGCGCTGTATTCTTCTATGTTCTATGTTCTATGTTCTATTGCCTTTGTCCTTCAAGATGTCAGAGGCAGTGGATTTAGAAAGTGCAAAAGAAATGGGCTCCCATGTGCTGGAAGAGTGTTGTTGAAGGTGCACCTGTCCAGTGGAAGCTACTCATCATCTTCCTGGTTTGTGCCTTGTGGATGGTGGACAGGCTTTGAATGGAGGGGAGGAGTGCTGCTCACTGCAAGATTCCCAGCCCATGATCTATTTCTGTAGCCACCGTATTTGCCTAGCTGGTCCAATTCAGTTTCTGTCAATGGTAATATCCAGGATGTTGAGAGTGGGAGATTCAGCAATGGTAATATACCATTGAATGTCAAAAACCAATCGTTAGATTGTCTCTTGTTGGACTGACACACGTATGACATGCATGCTACTTAAGCAGATTATGCTCTAATTTCATATCCATTTGTTCATATCTTTCTTAAACTTCCTATCTAACATATTCTTAAAAGGTGGCATTACTTCATTAACAAATGCAGTATTACATTGACAGACTTTTAATCTCAGCTTTTTGTTTTATATCTTGGACTCTTCATGTGAACGCACTGGTTACAAAAGCCCAACAATGTGTCTTCTTCCTCAGGCAGCTGAGAAAATTTGGCATGATGGCAAATACCCTTGCCAACTTATATAGGTGTGCTATCGAGAGCATTCTATCTGGATGTATCACTACCTGGTAAGGCAACTGTACCATTCAAGATCGGAGACAGTTACATAGACTGGTGAACTTGGTCTGGACAATCACAAAGGCCAACCTCCCAACTGTAGAATTATTCTACCAGGCCCGCTGTCAAGGAAAGGCCACCAGTATCTCAAAGATCCATCCCACCCTGGCAATGCTTTTCTACAACCTCTACCATCGGGGAGAAGGTACAGAAGCCTGAACATATGCACCAGCCGTTTTTGAAACAGTTTCTACCCTACTGTTGTTAGAATACTGAATGCACTCAAACACTTAACGTTCGCCTGTACCTGTGTTTTTGTTTTTGCTGCTGTTTACCTATTATTTACTTATCTATGCTATTTAACTATGTGATCTGCCTGTATTGCTCACAAGACATTGCTTTTCACTGTCAATTTTTCATTGATATTTGTTTGTTTATACAGTTATGACATCAAGGAGCCACGGCAGAAATGAAGTTACTGGGAATGAGGTGAACACTCTCCACAAGCTAGAGTCATATCCAGCAGAAATGAAAATGATGCAGGTCTTGGAAGCTAATCTTATCAGCCCCAGGATATTTCTGCATCAGTTTCTCAGGATAATGTCTCAGTCCCAACGATTTTCAGTTGTTCCATTGATGACCATAAGGTCAGTAGTGGGGATGGTCGTTGATCCTGATACAGGAGCTCCGTAGAACAGAATTATAGAATCATCAAATCCCAAAAATGTGGAACGAGCCCATTTGACCCATCGAGTCTGCACCAACCTCCAACAGCATCTCGCCCAGACCCAGCCCCTTCCCCGTTGTCATAACTCTACACTTACAATAGCTAACCCACTCAGCTGGTATTTCTCTGGTCACTATGGACAATTTAGCATGGCCAATCCACCTAACCTGCACATCTTTGGATTATTACTTCAGGACCATTCACCATGAATCTGTCTTTATACATATGCTGCAAAACTTGCTCATGGCTTAAGCTGATAAGTGGCAAATAATATTCAAGTGGCATGGAATTATCATTGCCTACAAGAGGGAATCTAACTCCTCCCTGAATTTCAACATTATTACCATTATCAGCACCTACTGAAGAGTATTCAGTGATTAGCATAAACTATCAGCCAGTCAGGAACACTCACATCCCATTCAATAATTTTTTTAAAATTTCCACTTTGACCAGCTTCCTTGGAACTTGAATTTTTCTAATTGATTCCTCTCCTTAACTTTCTAACTTTTAACACCTCAGGGCACTTTGTATGTATAGGTGTGAAGCTTTAAATACACTGCAGCATGTAATACAAAGTAAAACAAAGCTGATGAATAACAGTATTTTAATTATAGAGACATGATACAGTTATGGTGGCAAAGCAAACCACCTTACAGTGAATTTAGGACACGGACTGGACTGGACTTAATGCTACTTGTTATAATGGGAACCCGTGGTGTCTGGGTACACTTAATTCATGGGAATCGCCCCATGTCAATCTCTTGCTGACAGCAAAATCTCCACTGATTAAGTTGAAGAGCAAAAGGGACTGTCACGAGATTCCAAGCTGCTAAGAGCAGAACATAAATTCTTAATGAAAGCCAAAGTCTTTGCCTCCAATCCACCCTGCCCACTTTCTCATGCAACATCAACATGGCAATCTCCTCATCAACCCCATTCGCCTCTGGCTGTGGTCCTTTGCTAGTCCTGGACTCCAATGGGCATATTGCCAGCAGCTATACCAATACCTCAGTGGCAATGAGGAGCTGTAGGCCTCTCCAGGGTCCTTGATCCCAGGTAAAATCTATTGCTAAATACTTCAATATCTAATTGGTTCTTAATATGATGGGACTTCTTGAAATGAGACATAATAGGGCTCTCAGCTTGATGGGTAAAGACCCCTATTGCCTGAATTAAATTCCAATTTCTGGTTTTAATTTGCAAATCTCGCTCTCTAAAACTGGTCAAATTTGGATCAGACTAATATGTTGTGCCAATAGAGAAATTCCTGTGATGAATGACAGCTTTAAAAGTAGCAGGCAATATCTGTAATTACCTGTTGAGCAGTCAGGTCCTGTCCAGTTGTGGTCGCAGTTACAGGTGTTTGTTTCTGGCATTAGGGTCCCATGGCCTGAGCATTGCTCATGACAAACAGCTGCTGGGACTTCACATTTAAGTCCTCCCCAGCCAACAGCACAGTGACATATACTCTGTACACAGACACCATGTCCTGAACATGTCGGATCCAAGCAGTCTTCTAAAGAAAAAGAAAATAATAACAGTTTAAATAAAAGTAAACAGCAATTATGCTGCAAAAGTTAACTGTACTTAAAAAATATTAAGTAAATTCATTAAATTGTTCACTTTAATGTAAGAGCTTTATTTTGCTTAGCAACACTCCATTAAAGTCACTGATTACTAGTTCCCCATATTTATACAACCAACTCACATCCTACTAACTCTTAGTTCATTTATCCATCACCTCTTCCCTCATATCTCAGCCTTTCCTTCCCACCAGGTGATAACAGATTACACTTTTTAGATAAATCAATCTATAATAATATCAAAAATAAACAAAACATCTGATCAAAGTTTGTGCGAAGAGTTTTACCAATTTTTTACATCTGATTTTACCAATTATGTTCCTTCTTTTTATTTGCATGTTGAAGTTCCAAGTATTTTATTCCAATATGTCCAACGATTTCTTAGAATGTTTAAGAACACGTTTTTCCCTTGTATCAAAACAAAAACCCTCTGGTATATAAGAATTATAACTCATTCTATTCATTGAGTTGAAAATGGAATTTTCACAAATATATATAAACTGATGTGAGCAAATTATTTTCAAATAATTGGGAACAACTTTAATAATAAGAATAATAAGGATCATTTTTAGATCAATTGTTGTATGTTAGTGTTTCATTAGGAAACTAATTATCCTTTAATATTTAAAATTTTGTAAGGCATTTTATTAATTCAATCCAGGAATGTGATTTTGTGGGTCAGCTTCCAGAACAGTTATTCTTAAACCAACATGAATGTCTGTAGAAACTTAATCTTTTGGATGTAGATTATACTTGAAATAATAATGCTAGTTGTGTCAATTTCAATGGATTGGGCTGGTAAAATGCAGAAATGAACTCAACTGTGTGTTGTGATGCAGTGTATAGTGCTTATTCTATCAGGTACATATTGCAGCCTCAGTGATAGAAATGCACCTATTACTACAATAGTATGAACGTTAAAAAAAATCTATATTACCCCAATTCACAATCAGCTGAGGTCCATTTATTCCCAAAACATGCACTTTTTTTGTTACAGGAGAGTTGGTATGACTTCAACTCACATAAATTATGAATACTGCAGGCTGTTCTTACAGCCGACATGCAGACGAGATTTCCAACCTACTGGTCTATCAGAACTTAAACCATTATAACAAATCAATGCTGAAAACATTTTATATAACCAAGAGTATTTACTAAATAGGACAGATGTCATTCATAAATAAAGACTTACAAAATGGTTTTTGAGTATTTTTCAAGTAGTTCATTCTTATTAGTTAATGCAGTTAGTCTACTTGCTGAAACACGCAACAGTTTTCAGATAATTGCAATAAAATTGCAGAAGATTATAATGCAGTATCTTATCCTTATGAAAACAGACCAGAAAGCAACATATTGCTGCCAAGTAGGCTCCTGGGGTTGGGCCAGTAGTCTGTTTTAGTGGGTTGAAGCACTGAGTGCTTGATTCACTAACGCATGCAACGGAAACTTCTGCTCTTGTCTTGGAGACTGTGGAACACTCAATCATTTTGCACAACACTTGAAAGGTAACAAAATGGCAGTTATATTAAACCTGAAGTTGAAAGCTTGTAGTTACAAAGTAGCCAGGCACTTATTTCACACTGCTTAATTTTCATCAACAACCAAAGATACCTTTGCAAATGTTGATATCTAAGTCAGAACTATGCATCAATGGCAACCATTGACCCTTTGTTAGGAAGAAAGAGCTGACAGCTCGGAATGAGAACTTTCCCCTCATCCCATCTGATGGCATTTTCCCCAACTAAATAAGGCTTGGCCCAAGTTGATTTGTGATTTAAAGTACATTATTCAAATTAAGGAATAAGACATTTTAAATCACTCTATGGATTGACTTTCAAGCACTCCTATAATTCTCTAAATTTTCTGGTCTGCTGATTCTACTCTTGATGCTACCTTCCTCGTTACAAAATTCCCTCAAGTGCCAGGTTCCCAAAGTTAACCAAAGAAAAGGGTATTGAAAATAAGACTTGTTGAAAACCTTAGTGAAAAGATCAGTGATTTTGGTCCGCTGAGAAACCAGCAAGAGTGATATCATGCTGGAGATTTCATGTTTTCAGTACAAATTCTTGCATCTGCAATAAATTGCTCCTAAACAGTGAATTCATGACATTATCAACCAACAATAATACCATCATTCAAACATGGCAAGAATGATTTCCTTCAGTTTTTTTTCAAAACTGATAAATCAATAATCCTGTGTTTGGAGATTGAGAGATTTTGGCTCCAGTGTTCAGCACCCAGCTCAGTCATAATGTCTTCCATTGAAGAGAAGGAAATATATTTCACTGCTGCCTCACAGTGCCATGGAACTGGGTTCAATTCCCGCCTTGGGCAACTGTCTGTGTGGAGTTTGCACATTCTCCCCAGGTTTGCGTCGGTTTCCTCCCACAGTCCAAAGATGTGCAGGTTAGGTGAATTGGCCATCCTTAATTGCCCGTAATGTTAGGTGTAGGGGAATGGGTCTAGGTGGGTTGCTCTTTGGAGGGTTGGTGTGGACTTGTTGGGCCGAAGGGCCTGTTTCCACACTGTAGGTAATCTAATCTAATCAGAAAATGCCCTTATTCACAGTGCTATGAAACAGAATATAAACTGAACTAATAAAGTGAAAGGATTATCAATTTCAGATTGTGCTGCAGGATTAGAAATGCCACTGAAACCATTCAGGCTGGAAAGTTAAAAAAAGTAACCTTCATGTGACATTCTGTTGTTTACATTGTTGATGATGTCTCATATATTGCTCAGAAGGATATGTGTGTCTAATGACTAGGTACATACATATGGCTGTTTTTAAAATGAATCATGGAATGTGGATGTCATTAGCTGGACCAGTAGTTATTTTCCATTTCCAGTTCCCCTTAAATCACTGTAAATCCAGTTTGCATAGGGACACCAACAATACCATTGGGAGTGGGAGCTCCAGGATTGTGCCTCAGCTATTTTGTTCAGACAAAGGACATGATCCAGCAAAGCACTTTGATGATGTTGTGGAAGTTAAATAGTTAAATTGCAGGTATCAGAGTGGCACAAGCAAAGGTCAAACTTCTAAGGAGTGAAGAATCAAATAAAACAAAATAAAATGTAGAAAAATAGGAGGCAAATAATAAATAATACACAGCAATGACTCTGATCTACAATCAGACAATGCTACAAGTACTCAGCACGTCTGCAGCATCTTTGAGAGAGAAATAGATTTGACTGTATCTGCCAATGACCTTTGATAGGATCTCTGATAATATGACTTGGAAGCCATCCAAACTATGATAATTGCCCATTTAGAGGCCTCAACCAGACCTTGTGAGCTCAAACCGCCTGATGTCTCCTCCATTGCTTGTAAAATCATTGTGGGGCCAGGCATGCCTCTAATTTGTGAGCTTACTCAGCTGCTTTTACACCTGTATTGGCAAGTGGAATTCAGTCCCAGAACTGGAGTCTCTGGTAAATTTCCCATGCCCAGCAGGTCAAACCAGTATGAATTCTGAGTCAATGTTGTAACATAGATTAATCAGGATTGTTTCCCAATGAATTTAGGGGGTTGGGCAAAAATACTGCAATGTTCTACCATGCCAACACACCAAATTATTCACCTTAAGTCGCATTTTGCACAGGTATAATTTCTACTGAACATAAAGTTGCATCGCTGCTGTGCTTCTTAACATTCATAACATTGAATAGATTTAACAGAATGCAAAATATTCTAGTTGGACCAACCTTCCTCACAACTTTCACCTCGATAGCCAGGAACACAAATGCAAACTCCTGCAACACATGTTCCATGGCCATGGCACGTTGGATCAATACATTGATCTCCTGGTACATCACACTCTGGCCCTTTCCAGTCACTGTGGCACAAGCAGTGGCCTTTTTCATATTGACCGTTTGCACTGCAGAGGACAGGGCAGGAGTCTGCAAATGGATAGAAACAATATATTAGTTCCAACACAGGACTTCAAAGCCCACTCTTGCACATTTCACATTTTCTGAATTATGCAGAAAGTTTATTTCAATATAAATAGGACTAACGTTGCGCTTTTTCATGACAATGCTAATATTTCTTTAGCATTTGATCATTAATGGACATATCTCTGTCATGATTCAATAAAAATGATGCAAGATTGCATAGCAACACACCAGAGTGTTGTCACAGGCCTTGTATCTGGCAGTGCTGAAGAAAGTCAAAGAATGCAATATATTTTGACATTTTTCAAAGCTAATTTTTAAGTTCAATTTTTAAAACCAACTCATTGCCAGTTTGCAGTTCCAGAAGAGTCTGCCACCTGCCAATAACTTCACCGAGTCAATTGTATTAAAGGGCTTAGGCTCTTGATTTTGGAGTCAGGAGCAAAACTCTGGATAAGTTCAAGTAAATGAACAAAGAAGATGGGATCAAATTTAGAACTGGTCTTAACTACTGAGACTTTAGAGAGTCTATTGCTGACTAAGCTGAAAGTGAATGAGGGAAAGTGAACACGTTCCCTTTTCCTAAAATGGAAGATATATTACAGGGATCTCTATAACGCCACCAATTAGCTCAAAGTCAAACTACAAGGGAAGCATGTAATTGGAATATGTTCACTTAAAATGAGCATGTTCACTTTGAAACACATCAGCAATTCTCTCTTTGGTGTCTGAAGTCAATTATTTGGAAATCAAACTGAGTTCCATGCCAACAGCTTGCTCACATCAGTGAAACAAGGACAACAAACAATTAAGAAAATTCTTCAGAGGAAGGTACTTTGGTGTCCCCATAAGAATAAACTATGAATCAAAATCCAAATTCTACATAATTATAGTTGAACAGGTCAAATACTGGATCAGTGAAATTGGCCCATATTCTATATCGTATTTGGATTGAATTTACTCTCTTTGAAACTAAATAACCACAACATATAGAGATAATAGGGCAGAACCTTGCTCCCATAGCTGCCTATAATTGAGCCTGGAATGGGTAAAATGAGACCAGAGAGGCCAGAATATTAATTTTACTCCTCCATCCCTGACCAATATCATCTTTCTATAGTTAGGAAACATGGGGATGGGCAGGGAGTTGTCAGGGGCAGGGTATGGATTGTGGGTAGATATGATAAAGATGGAGGAGAAGTATGATCTTCATACAGCATATTATTTTCATCATGATAGGAAGGTTTTGGAAACTTATGGGATCCCACCAGCTGGTCAGCTTCTGAACTTTGTGAAGGGATGGGGTGCTATTTGCATCTGAGGAGTTGAGAACCTCTCGGCAGGTTGATTTTAGAGAACTTGCCAATGTCCCCATGCTACCACCATGTTCCCTTATATTCTCTCTGCCCCAAAGTCAACCATAGCCACATTATGGTTACAAGGTCCTATACAGTCATAATATTTATGAATAAAGCTTTAATTCTAATTACATATCTTAATATTACACAAATAAGTAGTTTGGCATTTGAAAAATTGTACCAAAGAAAGAAAAAATACAATGCTACAAAAATGTCAGTCAAGAATAAAGCATTCACCTTCAATCTGTGTCAAGATTACCTATAGGACTGTATCTATTAGTCAGTCCTGAAGTTCAGCCATGCGTTCCTAATGATGCCATTTTGCAAGTGGATTGACAAAAGATGTTTGACTGAAGGTCTGTTATCTGTTTGCCCAGGTGGCCTCATTTCAAATACTTGGATGAGTTCTAAGAATGAGTAAAGGGCTCAGCTAAGTATAGGGCTGGTTACACAGCATGATGGGAGGCACTTTCATTGTTCAATTGACAACTTTAGAAGTTGTAACATACTTATCCTGGTTTGACATTTTTATTTAAATGTCTTTTTTTTAAATTAAGATTAATAATAGCACAGGAGGCAAGCAAAGGACATGGGGATAAAGGAATGGATATGGAAGGGACATAATTGATATGAAGGTTCATGGGGGGTGCAGAGGGGTTATGTAGAAATCTGGAAAAACAGTGGGTGACAAGGGGGGTGGGTGAGGGCTAGGAGTCTCTACTAACCATGTGGCTGATGGAGAAAATGTTTGAACGATAAAAAGTGAGTCTGATGTCACAGAATACTACAACACAATTATGTTTGCCAGACTACTTGTTACAATTGGCTTTACCTCGTGCACAGTCAGGGCCAAGAAATCCTGGAAAACAGTGACAGTGGCCAGAGATACATTCGCCATTTCCGTTACAATTAGTAGAACATTCATCCATTGATTCTACAAGTAATGACAAAATTGAATAAATATTTTTCAAATAACTTCGCACATGATTCCAATTTCTTATTCTCTCAGAAACAAGATTTAATAATGACAAATAGATTTGAGTAACATTTACTATGGTATATCTCTGATATAACAACATCCCAAAAGATTGTATTTAAACTAAGACTGATCAAGAGAATCCTTTGGAAGGATTCTTTTTCCTGGATATCCCTGCACAGAATGGGTCGTATGTCAAAACTTCTTCTGCACTATGTATTCACATGCCACACCAAATTCAAAAAAACACTTCAGGTAACCCACCCTGAATGATCTAATAACCATTCATCCTTCTAGTTTCCTCTTTCCTATTAGAACATATGTTCTATAAGTAACTTACTAGAGACTGGTCAGGGTACAATTTCAGGTAAAATATACAAAAGATTACAAAATATAGATAACAAGAGAGATATAGCATTGTTCATTAATGACTAAGGAATTAAGTCATCTCAAAAATTATTAAAGCATTCAGCAGCAGAGAACTGACGCAATTTAGATTCAGCTTGCTCAAGCTATTGGTCCAAAATTGGAAATAAGCAGTCAAATGAGTAGAGGGAAGAGAAGGGGAGTCAGTCAACCTGACCTCATGTCATTGTTCCAGTCAGTACAGACTTCCAACTGCAAAACTGTTCCCAAAGAAGAAGCACAAGATCTATGTTTTATAGGGGATTTGAGAAAAAATCTTTTCACCCAGAGGTTCATGGGAGTCTGGGAATGCACTGCCAAAGAGAGCACTTGAAGTGTCATAACATTCAAGGCTATGGGATTGGAGCAGAAAAGTGGCAGTACAGAATCGATGGGCTGAGAACCTCTTCTGGACTGTATGAAGTTATGTTAACTCAGTGGAAGAGACTCATTGATTGATGTGATATTTACTGATTCGAAATAAGGTTTTAAACTAAATAACAGGAGGAGGGGATGGCTTCAATTACATGAAAAATCAGAAAATCAAAGGTAAAGGAGCAGATAGGACAGCTAATAGTGATAGGGTTAATTATTGTCAGCTAATAAAAGGAAGGGACTGAATGTGTGAACGTCATACTGAGGAACCATAACAATCGAGGGAAACTCGCTAATAGAGCAAAATTAAAGGTTTTGTATCTTAATGTATGAAACACTTGCAATAAGATCGACAAACTGACATCGCAAATCAAGGCAAATCAAGGTCACAAGGACTTAGAGTCATAGAGATTTACAGCATGGAAACAGACCCTTCGGTTCAACTCGTCCATGCTGACCAGATATCCCAATCTAGTCTAGTCCCACTTGCCAGTACCTGGCCCATATCCCTCCAAACCCTTCCTATTCATACACCCATCAGATGCCTTTTAAATATTGTAATTGTGCCAGCCTCCACCATTTCCTCTGGCAGCTCATTCTATACATGTACCACCCTCTACATGAGAAAGTTACCCCTTAGGTCCCTTCTTATATCTTTCCCCTCTCACCCTAAAACTATGCCCTCCAGTTCTGGACTCCCCCATTCCAGGGAAAAGACTTTGTCTATTTACCCTATCCATGCCCTTCATGATTTTATAAACCTCTATAAGGTCATCCCTCAGCCTCTGACGCTCCAGGGAAAACAGCCGCAGTCTATTCAGCCTCTCCCTATAGCTCAAATCCTCCAACCCTGGCAACATCCTTGTCAATCTTTTCTGAACCCTTTCAAGTTTCACAACATCTTTCCGATGGGAAGGAGACCAGAATTGTACACAATATTCCAAAAGTGGCCTAACCAATGTCCTGTACAGCCGCAATATGACCTCCCAAATCCTATACTCAATACTCTGACCGATAAAGGAAAGCATACCAAACACCTTCTTCACGATCCTATCTACCTGTGACTCTACTTTCAAGGAGTTATGAACCTGCACTCCAAGGTCTCTTTGTTCAGCAACACTCCCCAGGACCTTACCATTAAGTGTATATGTCCTGCTAAAATTTGTTTTCCCAAAATGCAACGTCACATTTATCTAAATTAAACTCCATCTGCCACTCCTTGGCCCATTGGCCGATCTGATCAAGATCCTGTTGTAGTCAGAGGTAACCTTCTTGGGTGTTCACTGCACCTCCAATTTTGGTGTTATCTACAAACTTACTACCTGCACCTCTTATGCTCACTTGCAAATCATTGACATAAATGATGAAAGTGGTGGACCCAGCTCCAATCCTTGTGGCACTCCACTGGTCATAGGCCTCCAGTCTCAAAAACAACCCTCGACCCTCGATCTTCTACCTACGAGACAGGTCTGTATCTAAATGGCTAGTTATCCTTGTATTCCATGAGATTGAACCTTGCTAACCAGACTCCCATGGGGAACCTTGTTGAATGCCTTACTGAAATCCATATAGATCACATCCATCACTCTGCCTCATCAATCCTCTTTGTTACTTCTTCAAAACACTCAATCAAGTTTGTGAGACACGATTTCCCATGCAAAAAGCCATGTTGACTATCCCTAATCAGTCTTTGCCTTTCCAAATACATGTTCATCCTGTCCCTCAGGATTCCCTCCAACAACTTGTCCACGACTGATGTCAGGCTCATTGGTCTATAGTTCCTTGGCTTGTCCTTATCACCTTTCTTAAACAGTGACATCACGTTAGCCAACCTCCAGTCTTCTGGCACCTTACCTGTGACTATCGATGATACAGATATCTCAGCAAGGGGCACAGCAACTAGTTCCCTAGCTTCCCATAGAGTTCTAGGATACACCTGACCAATTCCTGAGGATTTATCCAATTTTATGCATTTCAAGACATCCAGCACTTTCTCCTGTGTAATATGGAAATTTTTCAAGATGTCACCATCTATATCCCTACACTCTATATCTTCCATGTCCTTCACCACAAACTCAGACAAATTAAAGGGGAGGAGGGCTCAGGGGAAGTTATTTAATCTCCCAGAACAAGTCCCGCATTAAAAGGGATTTACCTCGGGAGTCGGGCCTCCATTTGCCGAGAGGAGCGAGGGAGGAGAGAAGGACCTCTGGGAAGTCATATATTTGTGTGGTTGCGTTACCCAAAACACTATTCGGGTTGTGTCTGCCACCCATCCTCCTCCTCTAACCAAAAAAAAGGACCTGTGCGCCAGATTGATAAGGTAATGAGTTTGTTTTATTCCTTATTTTTTCAACAGTCTCTTTGGGAATTTAGAATATGGGAATGGAGGTTAGGGCAGTTGAATGTTCCTCCTGCAGAATGTGGGAGGTAAGGGTCACCACTAGTATCCCTGCTGACTACATATGTGGGAAGTGCACCCAACTCCAGCTCCTCGAAAACTACGTTAGGGAACTGGAGCTGGAGCTGGATGAACTTCGGATCATTTGGGAGGCAGAGGGGGTTACTGAGAGGAGTTACAGGAGGTAGTCACTACTAAGGTACAAGAAAAAGGCAAATGGGTTACAGTCAAGGGAAGGAAAGGGAACCGGCAGGCAGTGCAGAGATCCCCTATGACCATTCCCCTCAACAATAAGTATACCATTTTGGATACTGTTGGGGGGGGAGGGGAAAACGACTTACCAGGGAAAAGCAGTGGGGTACAGGGCTCTGGCACAGAGTCTGTCCCTGCTGCTCAGAAGGGAAAGGGGAAGAGGAGCAGAGCAGTAGTCATTGGGGACTCCATAGTTAGGGGGACAGATAGGAGGTTCTGTGGGGACAAGAGAGACTCACGGTTGGTGTGTTGTCTCCCAGGTGCCAGGGTTTGTGATGTCTCTGATCGTGTGTTTGGGATCCTTAAGGGGGAGGGGGAGCAGCCCCATGTCATGGTCCACATAGGCACCAATGACATAGGTAGGAAGAGAGATGGGGATTTAAGGCAGAAATTCAGGGAGCTCGGATGGAAGCTTAGAGCTAGGACAAACAGAGTTGTTGTCTCTGGTTTGTTGCCCGTGCCATGTGCTAGTGAGGCAAGGAATAGAGAGAGAGGAGTTGAACACGTGGCTACAGGAATGGTGCAGGAGGGAGGGATTTGGATTCTTGGATAATTGGGGCTCTTTCTGGGGTAGATGGTACCTCTACAAGCAGGATGGTATTCATCTGAACCAGAGGGGTACCAATATCCTGGGGGGGGGGGGGAGGGGGGGGGGGGGGGGGATATTCACCAAGGCTATTGGGGTGGGTTTAAACTAATCCAGCAGGGGAATGGGAACCAAAATTGTAGTTAGAGTATAGTAAAGGTTGAGAGTAGGGAGGTCCAAAATCAAGTTTCAGGCACGCAAGATGGCACTGGCAAGCAAGGAGTTGGTTTGAGATGTGTCTACTTCAATGCCAGGAACATCCGGAATAAGGTGGGTGAACTTGCAGCATGGGTTGGTACCTGGGATTTCGATGTTGTGGCCATTTCGGAGACATGGATAGAGCAGGGACATGAATGGTTGTTGCAGGTTCCAGGATTTAGATGTTTCAGTAAGAACAGAGAATATGGTAAAAGAGGGGGGAGGTATGGCATTGTTGGTCAAGGACAGTATTACAGTTGCAGAAAGGATGTTTGGGGACTCGTCAACTGAGGTAGTATGGGCTGAAGTTAGAAACAGGAAAGGAGAGGTCACCCTATTGGGAGTTTTCTACAGACCTCCGAATAGTTCCAGAGATGTAGAGGAAAGGATAGCAAAGATGATTCTTGATAGGAGTGAGAGAGACAGGGTAGTTGTCATGGGGTCTTCAACTTTCCAAATATTGACTGGGCACACTATAGTACGAGTACTATAAATGGGTCAGTTTTTTGTCCAGTATGTAGACAGGCCAACAAGGGGCGAAGCCACATTAAATTTGGTACTGGGTAATGAGCCCAGCAAGGTGTTGGACTTGGAAGTAGGTGAGCACTTTGGTGATAGCGATCACAATTCTGTTATCTTTACTTTAGTGATAGAAAAGGATAGGTGTATTACACTGGGCATGAGTTACAGCTGGGGGAAAGGCAATTACGATGCGATTAGACAAGATTTAGGAGGCATAGGATGGGGAAGGAAACTGCAGGGGATAGGCACATTAGAAATGTGGAGCTTATTCAAAGAAAAGCTACTGTGTGTCCTAGATAAGTATGTACCTGTCAGGCAGGGAGGAAGCTGTAGAGCGCGGGAGCCGTGGTTTACGAAGGAAGTGGAATCCCTGGTCAAGAGGAAGAAGGCGGCTTATGTTAGGATGAGATGTGAAGGCTCAGTTAGGGCGCTTGAGGGTTACAAGGTAGCCAGGAAAGACCTAAAGAGAGAGCTCAGAAGAGCAAGGAGGAGACATGAGAAGTGGTTGGCTGATAGGATCAGGGTAAACCCTAAGGCTTTCTATAGGTATTTAAGGAATAAAAGAATGACAAGAGTAAGATTAGGGCCAATCAAGGATAGTAGTGGGAAGTTGTGTGTCGAGTTAGAGGAGATAGGGGAAGCACTAAATGAATATTTTTCAACAGTATTCACTCTAGAAAATGACAATGTTGTCGAGGAGATTACTGAGATACAGGCTACTAGACTAGGTGTGATTGAGGTTCACAAAGAAGAGGTATTAGATATACTGCAGAGTGTGAAAATAGATAAGTCCCCTGGGCCGGATGGGATTTATCCTAGGATCCTCTGGGAAGCCAGGGAGGAGATTGCTGAGCCTTTGGCATTGATCTTTAAATCGTCATTGTCTACAGGAATAGTGCCAGAAGACTGGAGTATAGCAAATGTGGTTCCCCTGTTCAAGAAGGGGAGTAGAGACAATTCTGGTAATTATAGACCAGTGAGATTTACTTCAGTTGTTGGTAAAGTACTGGAAAAGGTTACAAGAGATAGGATTTATAATCATCTAGAAAAGAGTAATTTGATTAGGGATAGTCAGCATAGTTTTGTGAAGGGTAGGTCGTGCCTCACAAACCTTATTGAGTTCTTTGAGAAGGTGACCAAACAGGTACATGAGAGTAAACCGATTGATGTGGTGTATATGGATTTCAGCAAGGAGTTCGACAAGGTTCCCCACAGTAGGCTATTGTACAAAATGTGGAGGAATGGGATTGTGGGAGATATAGCAGTTTGGATCAGTATTTGGCTTGCTGAAAGAAGACAGACGGTAGTGGTTGATGGGAAATGTTCATCTTGGAGTCCAGTTACTAGTGGTGCACCGCAAGGGTCAGTGTTGGGTCCACTGCTGTTCGTCATTTTTATAAATGACCTGGATGAGGGCGTAGAAGGATGGGTTTGTAAATTTGCAGACGACACTAAGGTCAGTGGAGTTGTGGATAGTGACGAAGGATATTGTAGGTTACAGAGAGACATAGATAAGCTGCAGAGCTGGGCTGAGAGGTGGCAAATGGAGTTTAATGCGGACAAGTGTGAGGTGATTCACTTTGGTTGGAGTAACCGGAATGCAAAGTACTGGGCTAATGGTAAGATTCTTGGTAGTGTAGATGAGCAGAGAGATCTCGGTGTCCAGGTACACAGATCCTTGAAAGTTGCCACCCAGGTTGATAGGGTTGTTAAGAAAGCATACAGTAATTTAGCTTTTATTAATAGAGGGATCGAGTCCTGGAACCATGAGGTTTTGCAGCAGCTGTACAAAACTCTAGTGCAGTCGCACTTGGAGTATTGTGTACAGTTCTGGTCACCGCATTATAAGAAGGATGTGGAAGGTTTGGAAAGGGTGCAGAGGAGATTTACTAAGATGTTGCCTGGTATGGAGGGAAGGTCTTACGAGGAAAGGTCTTATGAGGGACTTGCGGCTGTTTTCGTTCGAGAGAAGAAGGTTGAGAGGTGACTTAATAGAGACATATAAGATTTTTCAGAGGGTTAGATAAGGTGGACAGGGAGAGCCTTTTTCCAAGTATGGTGACAGCGAGCACGAGGGTTCATAGCTTTAAATTGAGGGGTGATAGATATAGGACAGATGTCAGAGGTAGTTTCTTTACTCAGAGAGTAGTAAGGGTATGGAATGCTTTGCCTGCAACGGTAGTAGATTAGCCAACTTTAAGTACATTTAAGTCATCATTGGACAAGCATATGGACGTACATGGAATAGTGTAGGTTAGATGGGCTTCAGATTGTTGTGCCAACCTGTCATACCATCGAGGGCCGAAGGGCCTGTAATGCGCTGTAATGTTCTATGTTCTAGTAGAACAGAAGGAAGGAAACATTCTGGAATCTAACTTGAGGCATAGCAGATAAGGGGACAACTGTGAGAAGGTGAGGACTTGCTCAACACAGGATTGAGGGTGTTGTACTTAAATGTACATTTAAGTCATCATTGGACAAGCATATGGACGTACATGGAATAGTGTAGGTTAGATGGGCTTCAGATTGTTGTGCCAACCTGTCATACCATCGAGGGCCGAAGGGCCTGTAATGCGCTGTAATGTTCTATGTTCTAGTAGAACAGAAGGAAGGAAACATTCTGGAATCTAACTTGAGGCATAGCAGATAAGGGGACAACTGTGAGAAGGTGAGGACTTGCTCAACACAGGATTGAGGGTGTTGTACTTAAATGCACATAGTGTACAAAACAAGTTAAATGAGCTTAGAGCACAGATTGAAACTGGCAGATGAGATATTGTGGGTATTATGGAGACATGGCTGCAAGGGGAGCAGGGATTACATAAAAACAAAAGAAAGAACATACAATGTGGTGACGATTAGTGGGAAGTCAGAGGATTGGGAAGTCCAAAATCAGCAGAGGACAACTAAAAAAGCAACAAGGGGGATGAATACGAATTTTTAGGGTGAACTAGCAATGTGAAAGTTATGCAATATGAAAGAGGATTGCCAGAGTTTGTTTTAGATTTGTAAAAGGCAAAGGAGAGGCAAGAGTGGATAATGAAATGCTAAACATGAGGCTGGAGAAGTAGTAATGGGGAACACAGAAATGGTGGAGGAACTGAATAAGCATTTTGCATCAGTCTTGATGGTCAAATTAGCATACCTGAACTTCAGGGGGCAGAGTTGAGAGCCATGGCCATTACAAATGTTATAAAGTTGAAGGCGTGTACATTACTTTTAATTGAGAGTGAAAGCTGTTTTGCAGTGAGAGCTTACAATCATCTGTCATGTGACTAATTAGCAGTCCCAGAGTGTACTGGAAAATTGAAAATAAATAATATTTGGTTGTGAAATAGATATCTGAGTTTTGGTTGCTGTTTTGACAACAATTCGAATTTAACAATCAGTTTAAATTATGCCTCAGGATACAAAATCCCAATCACGTTTGAATTTATTGTTTTTGCCAACCTTGAACCAATGAGATGATCCGATGTTTGGGGTACAAAAAAACCCAGACATTTTGAAAGTCAAACAGAGAATAAACATTGCCATCCAAAACGCTCTGTATCAAAAAGGTACCTTTTTCATATGAAACATCTTTGCAGTCAAAGACAAAAGACAATCCAGGGAGATCTTCAGCAGAAAGAAGGAGGACACTGGGGATGATGGGTGCTATGTGGTTTTGAAATTGAATTGATGTAATTTTAATAAGAGTTTTTATTGGAACAGTATATTTTTATAGAGTTGGAGGCAGATAACAAGCAGTTAAGAGAAATGGGGGTTTAGAGTTGTGAATAGTTATTGTTTAACGTTCACTTTTAGAGTTAAGGAATAAATTGATAATACTTTTCTTTAAATAGTGAAATTTGGGAGTTGTTCGTCACTCATTCTTTAACAGACAATGAGGCGAGGTGAATTGTCTGGATGTTTGGTTTAATTAGCAGGAGGGTTCACCGCTGTGTCGTAACGGTTCAGACTAAGGAGAATGTGCTGTGGACGTTGAAAGGCCTGAAGGTGATAAATCACCTGGACCAGATGGACTACACCCCAAAGCTCTGAAAGAGATAGCTGAGGACATTGTTGAGACATTAGTAATGATCTTTCAGGAATCACTAGAGTTGGGGAGGGTTCCAAAGGACTGGAAAATGGCAAATGCAACACCCCAGTTTAAGAAGGGAGAGAGGCCGAATATGGGAAACCATACGCTGGTTAGTCTGACCTTGGTCTTTAGTAAGATTTTAAGAGCCCATCATTCAGGTTGAGGTTGCAGCATATTTGGAAGCGCATGTTAAAATAGGGCAGAGTCAGAACTCAAAGGTGAGGCCATGCATGACAAATCTATTAGAATTCGTTGAGGTGTTAACAAGCAAATGATTAAAGGAGAGCCAGTGAATGTGATCCATTTAGATTTCCAGAGGCCTTTGACAAAGTGACAAACAGAAGGCTGATATATAAGTCAAGAGCTATGGTGTCAGGGGGAAGGTACAGGCATGGATAGAAGATTGACTGATGAGCAGAAGACAGAGAGGAAGATAAAGAAGTATTTTTCAGAAAGGCAGCTGCTGGCTAGTGGAGTTCTGCAGGGATCAGTGTTAGAACCATAATCATTCACATTAACATTAATAATCTGGACAAAGAAACAGAAGAGATTGTTGGTAGGTTTGCAGATGACTTCAAAATTAGTGTAGGGATAAGTCATGTTGAGAAAGCTAGGAGGCTGCAGAAGAACTTAGACAGGCTCACAAAGTGGACAAAGAAGTGGCAGATGGAACACTGTGCAAAAGTGTGAGATTATGCATTTGGGTAGGAAGAATAGAGACATAGCCTATTTTCTAAATTGGAAAAGTCTGGAAATCTGAAACACAACAGACTTCAGGAGTCCTAGTTTAGGCTTCTCTTAAGGATAACATACAGGTAAAATTGGCAGTCAGCAAGGCAAATACAATGTTAGCATTTATTTCGAGGGTGAGAATACAAGAGCATGGATGTACTCCTGAGACTGTTTAAGGCTTTGGTCAGAATATGTTTGAAATACTGTGAATAGTTTTGGACCCCATTTCTAAGCAAGCTTCTGCTGGCATAGGAGGAGGTCCAGTGGAGGTTTACAAGAACGATCTTGGGGACAAAAGGACTGCCATACGAGGAGTGGTTGAGGACGCTCGGCGTACTCGATGAATGAGGGGGGAATCTGACTGAAACTTACAGGATACTGAGAGACCTAGCCACAGTGGACATGGAGAAGGTGTTTCTACTAGTAGGACAGACTAGGACACGATTGATAGGTCAACCATTTGGAACTGAGATGAGGAGGAATTTCTTAAGCTACAGGGTGGTGAATCTTTGGAACTCATTACCACAGAAGGCTGTGGAGGCCAAGTCATTGAGGATACTTAAGACAGAGAGAGAGAGGTTCCTGCATAGTAAGAAAATCAATGGTTACTGGGAAAAGGCGAGAGATTGGGGTTAAAAAAGATAAGTCCCCTGGGCCTGATGGCATTTATCCTAGGATTCTCTGGGAAGCAAGGGAGGAGATTGCAGAGCCATTGGCCTTGATTTTTATGTCCTCGTTGTCTACAGGAATAGTGCCAGAAGACTGGAGGATAGCAAATGTGGTTCCCTTGTTCAAGAAGGGGAGTAGGGATAACCCTAGTAACTATAGGCCGGTGAGTCTCACTTCTGTTGTGGGCAAAGTCTTAGAGAGAATTGGAAGGGATAGGATTTATGAACATCTGGATAGGAATCATGTGATCAAGGATAGTCAGCATGGTTTTGTGAAGGGCAGGTCGTGCCTCACAAACCTTATTGAATTCTTTGAGAAGGTGACTAAGGAGGTGGACGAGGGGAAAGCGGTAGATGTGGTGTATATGGATTTTAGTAAGGCATTTGATAAGGTTCCCCATGGTAGGCTATTGCAAAAGGTATGGAGGTATGGCATTGAGGGTGAGTTGGAGGTTTGGATTAGGAATTGGCTGGCTGGAAGAAGACAGAGGGTAGTAGTTGATGGTAAAGGTTCATCTTGGAGTCCAGTTACTAGCGGTGTTCCCCAAGGATCTGTTTTGGGACCATTGCTGTTTGTCATTTTTATAAATGACCTGGAGGAGGGGCTAGAAGTTTGGGTGAGCAAGTTTGCGGATGATACGAAAGTCGGTGGAGTTGTTGACAGTGAGGAAGGATGTGTCAGGTTACAGCGGGATATAGATAAGCTGCAGAACTGGGCAGAAAGGTGGCAAATGGAGTTCAATGTAGCTAAGTGTGAGTTGATTCACTTTGGTAAGAGTAACAAAAAGGTGGGGTACTGGGCTAATGGTCGGATACTTGGTAGTGTGGATGAGCAGAGGGATCTTGGTGTCCATGTACACAGATCTCTGAAAGTTGCCACCCAGGTAAATAGTGCGGTGAAGAAGGCATATGGCATACTGGCTTTTCTTGGTAGAGGAATTGAGTTCCGGAGTCCTGAGGTCATGTTGCAGTTATATAAGACTCTGGTGTGGCCGCATCTGGAGTATTGTGTGCAGTTTTGGTCACCATACTATAGGAAGGATATGGAGGCACTGGAACGGGTGCAGAGGAGGTTTACCAGGATGTTGCCTGGTATGGTAGGAAGATCGTATGAGGAAAGGCTGAGGCACTTGGGGCTGTTTTCATTGGAGAAAAGAAGGTTTAGGGGTGACTTGATAGAGGTGTACAAGATGATTAGGGGTTCAGATAGGGTTGACCATGAGAACCTTTTTCCACGTATGGAGTCAGCTATTACGAGGGGGCATAGCTTTAAATTAACGGGTGGTAGGTATAGGACACATGTTAGGGGTAGATGCTTTACTCAGCGAGTCATGAGTTCATGGAATGCCCTGCCAGTAGCAGTGGTGGACTCTCCCTCTTTATGGGCATTTAAACGGGCATTGGATAGGCATATGGAGGATAGGGGCTAGTGTAGGTTAGGTGGGCTTGGATTGGTGCAACATTGAGGGCCAAAAGGCCTGTACTGCGCCGTATTTTTCTATGTTCTATGTTCTATATCAGCTATTATGAAGCAGCCATGCAGACTCAATGAACCAAATGGCCAAATTCTGCTCTTCTACCTTTTGGTCTGTGCCGATGTCTATCTAAGACATTTGTAGACCTAATTGATATAGTTGCTTCTGTTCAAATGACTCTCTCATTCATCAGCCTTTTCCAAGTTTTATACTTTAAAACATCTCCTTCTCTCATCCCCAAAGATGTTATGCAAATGTAACAATACTCTCAAGGATTTCCTCTACCTATTTATTAGTATTATGTCGGAATCTCTATGAGTGCTTTAAACCACTAATCCACAGATCCAGTGCTGATCTGGAGTGCACTGCATAAAAGGTTGGTGGAAACAAACTTGAGTGTAACATACAAAATTAATTTACGTGAAAATGGAAGATAAAATGCAGGTTTAAAAGCAAGGGGAGAGGAGAGGAATTAATGGGACCTTCTTTCAAAACTGTTTGGAATGATTAGCAAAATTGCCCCTTTCTGTGTTGATAGCTTCATTTATACACCACAACAACATTAATATGCCTGCCTGTTAAAAGTATATTGAATACATGTGGCTGTACACTTGGAATGTATTTCATATTTTAAACAGTCAGAAAATTGATGATTTTGAAAGTCTGAAAATGAATACAAGACATACTTCATCTGAAATTTCCCACATTAAAATTTTCTAAATCCAATGATATCATTGAAGAGTGCAAAGTTGAAAGCTTATATCTTCCCAATTGCGACTTTGAGTCACCACTGATAATTGCCAAGCATTTTTTATTAGCTAGAAGCCACATGATGTCAAATAAACAGGTTTATTTGAAATCACAAGCTTTCAAAGTGCTGTCCCCCTGTCAGGTGAAGTGGACTGTGCCTGATGAAGGAGCAGTGCTCCAAAAGATTGTGATTTCAAATCAACCGGTTGGTTTTTGACCTGGTGTTGTGTGACTTCTGACTTTGTCTACCCTAGTCTTGCGAGGCCTTGCACTTTGGAAAAAAGAACACAGCCATGGACTATTTTATAAACAGTGAGAAAATTCATAAAGCCAAAGTGCAAAGAGATCTGGAAGTACTAGTACAGGATTCTCTAAAGGTTGACTTGCAAGTTGAGTCCGTGGTTAAGAAAGCAAATGTAATGTTGTCATTTGTCTCAAGAGGGTTGGAATGTAATAGCTGTGATGTGCTACTAAGACTTTGTAAAGCTCTGGTGAGGCTCCATTTAGAATACGGTGTCCAGTTTCGGGCCCCACATCTCAGGAAGGACATACTGGCACTGAAGCATGTCCGGTGGAGATTCATACGGATGATCTCCTGGAATGGTAGGCCTAACATACAATGAACGGCTAAGGAACCTGGGGTTGAATTCATTAGAGTTTAGAAGATTGAGGGGAGATCTGCTACTCCACCAATCTTAGTTTCACCTGTAAACCTAGAACTTCGTCCAGATCATTTATGTATATTCCAAACACCAGTGGTCCCAACATAGATCCTTGTGGAACACCACTGATCATAGTTCTCCATTTTGAGGAACGCCCTTCTACTATTACTCTCTGTCTCCTGCTGCCCAGCCTGTTCTCTATCCATCCAGCTAAAACATCTGTTCCTAACCTCAACATCCGTCATGTCCCTCTCCTCAGTGAATACCGCTGCAAAGTACACATTAAGAATCTCAACCAATTTCTCAAACTCCACACATAACTTTCCTCCTTTGTCCTTGAGTGGGCCAACATCCCAATAAAAGGTTTTGGGATTTCCCTTAATCCTGTTTGCTAGAGATATTTCATGACCCTTTGTAGCCCTTTTAATTCCTTGTTTCAGATTGGTCCTACTTTCCCAATATTCTTCCAAAACTTCATCTGTTTTCAGTTACCTAGATCTTATATATGCTTCCTTTTTCCTCTTAGCTAGTCTCACAATTTCACCTGTCATCCATGGTTCCCTAATCTTGCCATTCCTATCCCTCACTTTCACAGGGACATGTCTGTTATGCAGTCTAATCAACCTCTCTTTAAAAGCCTCCCAAAAATCAAATGTGGATTTACCTTCAAACAGCTGCTCCCAATCTACATTTGGTTAGCTCACACTAAGCTTTCCCAATCTGCTCAATCCTCCATGACACTAAGCCTGGTCATTGATGTCACCCAGTTCCCAATAATGTTGCTACCTTATTTGCCTAACTAATGAGGAAGCAACAACAATGAACCTTTTCCCTTGTTTTTTTTAAAAAAGGTAATGATTTAGAATGTTATGCAATGTTCTGTCCCAGAGGTGTCTCATTCACTGTTACTGATTGCATTGTGAATGAATGCATTGTTACCCGTGTGACTTTATTCATTGCTCACAAGCTGAAAATAGTTTTGTGCAAATTGTGGTGGATGCAGAGAGCTGACATCAAATGGAGGTGAGAACAAGGCAAGGCAGAGAAAAAGCATAAAGTCAAGCTCCATAAGAGAGTGAGTCATGCAAGGAGGGAGTAATCAGTAAGGGAAAGAGAAGGTGCTGAATGGCAGTGGAAGAGAACTTCATTGAGGAAAATCAAACCGGCTGTACATATTTTATTATTGTCTTGCGGTGAGAACCAGGAACATGTATTGCCTCCAGCACAAAGGTAGTCTTCATTACTCTTGAGAAGTGACTATAAGACATAAGAGCAGTTGTTGGCCACTCAGCCCATTGAGCCTGTTCTGCCATTCAACAAGATCATGGCAGTTGTCATAATCTTCAACTTCACTTCCAAAGAATTCAGGCAGGATTTCCCCTTCATGAAGCCATGTTGACTCTACTTGATCATATAATGTATTTCTAAATGCTATCTTATTACATCCTTTGTAATAAACTCTGTCATTTTCCCAAAACAGACATCAAGCTAACCTGCCTGTATTTGCCAGATTTTTGACTCCTCTTCTTAAATAAAGGTGTTACACTCGCAGTTTTTCAATCCTCTGGGATTGTTCCAGAATTAAAACATTTCCAGATTATTACCAGTAAATCCACCAACTCTGCAGCTACTTCTTTTAATACAGATCACTGGAAGTTAAAGTCTGGGTCCTGAGGAGGTCAGGGTTAATGAAAACTGAGGCCAAAGCTGACATGAGATGAAGAACTCAAAAATATTGATTGCAGGACGTTCATTGGGCAAGATGATAGCCACCATATATTGATCTCACATTTATTAAATTTGAGACCAACAATGCGTTAATGACTCTGCATAGAATAATTAAAGTGTGAGAATGGATCAAATTGAACAGTGCACACTCAAAATCTGATTCACTGTCAACTTTTCATTCACTGTCAAAACTGTGCACTCTGCGAAATTTGAGCAAGGACATGAAATGGTAGAACCACATCCCAAACTGTGTAAGTATGTTGTCAAATCTGGGTGGAGTTTGCACATTCTCCCTGTGTCTACACGGGTTTCTTCCGGGTGCTCCGGTTACCTCCCACAGTCCAAAAGATGTGCAGGTTAGGTGAATTGGCCGTTGTGTTAGGTGCATTAGTCAGGGATGAATGTAGGGGAATGGGTCCGGGTGGGTTGCTCCTCGGCGGGTCGGTGTGGATTTGTTGGGCCGAAGGGCCTGTTTCCACACTGTAGGGAATCTAATCTAAAAAAAAAATTCCAAAGGTTTACTTTCAGATAAAACATCTACATTGAGCCAAGGAAGGGGATGTTGAGAGAGGTAACTTAATGATGGCTCACAGGGATAAGTTTTGAAGAACATTTTAAAGGATGAGTTAGAGATGGAGAAATTTACTGAGTGAATTTCAATGCCTTGTATCTCAATGACAGAAAGGAATAGAGGTATATAAGTAGATAGAGTTGGAGGAATGCACTTTTCCATGAAGGAATTGGAAATAACTTAATTAAAATTCTCCTTCCTGTGATACAAATGAGAATTGGACCTTACTAGTTTAAAGTCAAGAACTCATTGGAATGGCTTTGCATCTTGGTTACGCTAGCAGTCAACATTTCTAATGTCATTGAACGTCAAAATAATACAAGCTGAGAGATTAGCGATTTCGGTTGAAATGTCCATGTGCAACTTCAGGAATTGCAGGTAATTTGAAGTAGCACCAGTTAATCTGCATACCCTTAGAAGTTAGATTTCCACAACTTACGACAAAAAGAATAATGCTTCATGCCACCACAGTGATGATGAGCTACCTTTTGAAATCCTCTGGTTCTTGTTGGCTCAATGTAGATGTTTTATCTGATTGGTAAACCCACAGTGCTGTTAGGGAAGGAGTCCCACAGATTTGATATAGCGATCATGAAAGAACTGTAACATGGCTCCAAGTGTGTACCTTAGAGGGTAATCTGCAGGTAGTGGTGTTTGTAAGCATCTGTCCTTGTCCTTCCAGGTGGCAAAGTTGTGGGTTTGGAAGGTGCTGTTAGAGGAACCTTGGTGTATTACTACAGTATATCTTGTAGATGGTAAACACGAGGATTACTAGTGAAGAGAGTGAATGATGCAAACAGACTGCTTAGACCTGGAGAGTGTCAAGCTTTCTGACTGTTGTTGGAGCTGCACCCATTCTTGCAAGTGTTGACTATTCTATCACAGTGCTGCCTTGTGACTTACAGGTTGTCGACAGGCTTTGGAAAGTCAGGAGGTGAGCTTTTGGTTGCAGAATTAAGAGTCTCTGATTTGCTCTTCTCACCAAGTATTTATGTAGAGTCATAGAGCTATCTAGTTTTGGACCCCATAGCTATCTAACCATGCTCTCTAGTTTTGGACTCCCTGATCCTGGGGAAAAAACCTCGGATATTCACTCTATCTATGTCCCTCATGATTCTATAAACCTCTATAAGGTCACCTCTCAGCCTTTGATGCTCCAGGGAAAATAGCCTCAGCCTATTCACCCTCTCCCTATAGCTCAAACTCTCCAACCATGGCTACATCTTTATAAATCTTTTCCAAACCCTTTCAGGTTTCACAACATCCTTCCATGAAGTTAGTAAGAACACAACTTCCCATGCACAAAGACATGTTGACTATCCCTAATCAGTTCTTGCCTTTTCAAATAAATCCTGTCCCTCAGGATTCCCTGCAACAACTTGCCCGCTACCGATGTCAGGCTCACCAGTCTATAGTTCCCTGGCTTTTCCTTACCACCTTTCTAAAATAGTGGCACTATGCTAACCAACCTCCAGTCTTCCAGCATCTCACCTGTGGCTAATGATGATTCAAATACCTCAACAAAAGGCCCAGAAATCACTTCCCTAACTTCCCACACAGTTCCACACAGCCATGATGGCTCATCCACACAACATTTCTGACTATAAATTGTTGCAAATGCTTCAGCCTTATCTTTTGCATTGGTGTGCTAGACTCTCCCATCACTGCTGATGGGGATGACTGTGGCGACTCCACTGAGTTTTTAATTGTATGCCACAATTCATATCTGGAAAAGGCAGGACAGTTGACCTTAGATCTGATCCATTGACTGTGGAATCACTTAGTTATGGCTATCACTTGCTACTTTATTTGTTTGGCATGCTAGTATTGGGATTGACATTGAGCATAATAGAGATTTAATACAAGAGGTGGAAATTTATAATGGAGCTGTATGGGATGCTGGTTATGCTATGTCAGGAGTATTGCATGCAATTCTGGTAGCCACACTATAAACTAGGAAGGATATGCTTGCATTGAAAAGGTGCACAGGAGATTCAGCATGATAGTGCCAGGGCTGTGTCATTTTAGTTGTGAAGGGAGACTTTATAGGCTAGTGCTATTTGCTTTGGAACAGAGTTCCTGGGGCATGGGTCTGATTAAGATGTACAAAACCACGATGGGTAGAGATAATATCGATAGACATAAACTTTTCCTCTTGGGACAGAAATCGGGAGACTCACATTTTATATAAGGGTCACGGGATAAAAGGAGATCTTTTTTCATTCAGAGGCTGGTGGGTGTCTGTAACTCACTGCCTGAAAGAGTGGCAGGGACAGGAACCAATACAACATTTAAAAAGTATTCAGCTGAATACCTGACATGCCATAGAATACAAGGCTATGTGCCAAGTGCTCAAAAATGGCATGAAAGTAGATAGGTACTTGATGAATAGGGTGGACACCAAAGGCTGAAGGGTCTCTTCCCATTCTGTAATATTCACTAGTCCTGCTGTTAAGGATGATCCATGGCATTTCCAGGTTGTCCAGTCTTGAGTTGCTACATAGCACTCTAACATTGAGCATGGTGATCGTGCCACACAGCAAGATGGAGAATACATTCAATGTGAAAATGGGACTTTGTCTCCACTGGGACTGTGCAATGGCCCCTCCTACTGATACTGCTTTGGACAGAGACAGCTGAGGCAGACCAACTGCTGAAGAAAAGGTTTAAAAACATTCAAAATATTATCTATTTTTAATAACTGATTAGCTAGAATGTAAGAACTAGGAACAGGAGTAGGTAATTTAGCCTTTCAAGCCTGCTCCATCATTTGATACTTTCCTGGCTACTCTTGTCTCACCCTGAACTCCACTTTCTTGCCTGGTCTCCATGACCCTTCAACCCATTAATAATTACTAATAAAAATCCATCTATCTTCTCCTTAAATTTACTCAATGTCCCAGCATCCACTGCTCTCTGGAGTAATGAATTCCACAGATTCATCTCCACGTTAGAGAAATAATTTCTCCTCATCTATATCTTTTATTTTTGCATAAACATTAACACATTACTAAAGTGTATGAAGTATTATTAAAGGTTGTTAGTATTTGTAGACTTCAAAGATAAAGACATTTATTATCCCAAAATTGAGAGAGCTGTCCTCCATAGTCGTCAAAAAGTGTGGCGATGGAAAAGCATAGCCGGTCAGGAAACATCTGAGGAGCAGGACAGTTGATGTTTCGAGCATAAGCTCTTCATCAGGACATTCCTGATGAAGAGCTTATGCTCAAAAACGTTGACTCTCCTGTTCCTCAAATGCTGCCTGACCGGCTGTACTTTCCCAGCACCCACAATATTGACTCTGATCTCCAGCAGCTGCAGTCCTCACTTTCTCGTGTCATCACAGTAGTCAAGCAATAGCCTGATAGAGTCAGACTAACAAAATGGCAACTTACAGACAATGTTCCAGACACAACCATTACCATCCCTGGATATGGAGAAAGTGAGGTCTGCAGATGCTGGAGATCAGAGCTGGAAATGTGTTGCTGGAAAAGCGCAGCAGGTCAGGCAGCATCCAGGGAACAGGAGAATCGACGTTTCGGGCATAAGCCCTTCTTCAGGAATCCTGAAGAAGGGCTTATGCCCGAAACGTCGATTCTCCTGTTCCCTGGATGCTGCCTGACCTGCTGCGCTTTTCCAGCAACAAATTTCCATCCCTGGATATGTCCTCTTCCACAAGTAAGGCAGATCCAGCAGTGGTAGACTGTACAGCTGTATTCATTTGGGCAAGTGCTGTCTCAGGAATTCTCACCATTGATTCCAGATCCCATGAAGTCTCATGGCATCAAGTCAAGCGTGGGCAAGTAAACCTCCTGCCCACAACCATGCACCACATGCCAGCCAACAGGCTGATGAACTTCACTGTAGCTATATTCTCCAAAGGAACCATCACTCTCACAGGATTCAGAACTGAATAACATTTTACAGTGAGATACATTTAGGGGTCTGCTGAATTATCTGCCTTATTTTCCTGAGTGCCTGACAGTCATCCATTACCTCTTTGCCTGCACAGCCTTAAGCAGTGGGGTGACCACATTCAAAAATGAAACTCTCAATCTCATGGATGCACTGCAGTGAAGCCAGCTGGAGTTCAGGCACCTCAGGTGATGACATTTCCTGCATGTGTGAAAGCATCCTGAAATTCTCATATGGAACAGGGTATGCACTCCATGGCACTGAGATATTCTTTTATACCTCTATTTGATTAGACATGACATAAATACACAGTAAACTTAACAACCACACACATGCCAACTACACAGCCATCTGATGCTAGTCTTGTGCTGACATCAGTTCATTTCATAGGGAGTGAAATTGGCTGCTTCACTTTAGTCTTCGAACTCTGTGATATTGCCATTCTTCCCTTTTCTGTTTATAAATTTAGCCTCAGATTTGATTGATTAATTGAACACTGATTGTAACAACTAACAAAAATCTATTCATCTGAGTTGAAAACAGTCTTCTGGAAAGAGAATAACAGATTTTCACCAGCTTTATGTGAAAAAATACATCATGATATCATACCAGAATAGCTTAAATTTAACTTCAACATTGAGCTTCAAGTGCTGGATTCACTCAAGAGAGGCAATAGCTCCCCAGTCTTTACCTTGTTAAAAACCTTTATCACTTCTAACAATTTAATCAGATCACTAATCAAATGTCTAAACTCGGTGAAACATAAGCTGAGTTTCTGTAACTTCTCATCATGATTTAACCTTAACACTCTGGGAAGATAACATTTTAAAATGTTATGCTGGTGGTTAAGAAAAAAGTAAATGTTAAGCAAGAGTGAAAATTTGAAATTAGAAAGGTACAGCATTGTCACATCACATTTAATGAGTAAGAATTTTGAAAGCAAAGAGAAAAGAGGAAATTTGGTGGAATCCAAAGTGGAGATTCCAGAGAGTAGGTGCATAGCTGTTAAAAGATCTGTGGAATGAAGGAACAAAGCAAGTGAAGTAATTCTGAATGAGGAGTAACTGGGCAAGAACATATGACTGGAAGAGATTATTAAATTAAGTTTTGATGTAAAGAGTTGAAAACCAGGTTATGGAATTTGATTCACTGGTGATTGCGAAGTGAAGAAGTTGTATCATTATAGAACATTATGAGGGGGAGGACATTGTAGAATTCTGGATAAGCTCTAGTTTAAGGTGAGTGAAGCCAATGCTATGAACTTCAAGAACATTAGAGAGATCAAGACTCACTGTCATAAATGCACAGGTCAAGGTTTTATTAGATTAGATTTCTACAGTGTGGAAACAAGCTCTTCGGCCCAACAAATCCACACCGACACTCTAAAGAGCCACCCAGACCAACTCCCTCTGACTAATGCACCTAACACTATGGACAATTTAGCATGGCCAATCCACCTGATCTGCACATCTTTGGATTGTGGGAGGAAGCCGGAGCAAACCCACGCAGACACGGGGAGAATGTGCAAACTCCACACAGACAGTCGCCCAAGGCTGGAATCAAACCCGGGTCCCTAGTACTGTGAGGTGGCAGTGCTAACCATTGAGCCACTGTGCCTCCCCAATTAGTGGTACATAAACAACAGTTGAACTGAATTGAAGTTGGGAAATGCAGTATTTGTTTGAATTGATATTTAGGAATATCCTCAGTTTGGAATTACACAATAAGCCAAGTATACATACTTTCTAACTCAGTTGAAGGTGGTTCTGGAACCAAGATCAGAAACAAAAAGTTGTCAAATGAAACATCCATTTATCATGATTATAATGACAGAGTGGTCATTGTAGGATATATCATCAACCTTTGGATCTATGCAACAAGCAAAAATATACTAGTTATGTCCCCATTGGAGTGCTGTGTACTTGTGTGATCATAATATTTTAGGATGGATATTATCATCCTTGAAGTGGTGAAACTTTGGATAATCAATGTGGCATTGGATGTTACGAATCTAACTTCTGTGGGAAAAGTTAAAGAATTTCTACTTACTTTCACTGAAAAATCAGACTTCAAAGGAACCTAATTGAAGGCTAATGATTAATAAAATTGACCTGAATAATAACTGAACCCTTTACTCACATGATCAAAGAGATTTCTAAAAGAGTGATGTCAACATTAAGCAGAATATAAGCAAAATTATTTTACATGGTGGGGTTAAATTCTTCTGAGTGCAATTTTTGGCACACTGATTAATAGGTTCACTCAAGTCTTTGTGTAATTTTAACAAAGATATTTACACATTTATTTAGTTTATTTAAAAATAGTTATTCCTCTTTGAAGTAATTCATTTAAATCTCTGATGCAATAAAGCACCAGATAATAAATCACAACATTTTTGAAGAGCAATACATTTAATCAGTAATCTTTAATGATGCATTTGTGTTGGTAGTTGATATCAGAAAATTGCAAATATGCTAATAATTTTTGATCCATTACATTTCATGTAAAAAAAACCGTGGGTAACATGCCTGCAATTTTCTGATATTCACTGTTGTTAGGAAGGTTGTGACTGAAACACATTTGAAAATGTTTCTTGGAAGTCTTATTGAAACAAATTGCAACAATAAGTCACAGAGACACTGAGTGTTTCTAGAAAGTGTGGAATTGAGAAATATAGTGCAAAGTTGCATGGAGATCAATCAATAATGGAGAGAGATTAATTAAATGTCTGTTTTGTTTTTCTGAAACTTATGTTGTATGTTGTTTATAAATATGCTTTTTAGTCACTGACTTAAAAAGAAATGAAACATTTTGTCGTGCATTATTTGAATATGGGTTCAATGGCAACTTACCTATCACAGAAGTAAGCACAAAAACCTGCTCCATCTTTTTCCCATCATTGTAGAAAGCAAAGTGCCAAGTTCCTGGATCCATGTATTCAACGAATCCTGCCTCCTGAAGGGCCATCAGGATCAAATTCTGAGGTTTGTGTTTCAACTTGTCTGGAGGCTTGGTTTCCTGTTTAATCAACTGCTTGCCATCCAGGAGTTTCACAAAATCAAACTGAAGGGGCAAAGTAAACCAGATTTAGTTAACAGTATTCCTTACAATTGATGTGTAGGACTTGTATACACACAACTTTCTTCAGAGTTTATTCTGTGGTCAGGTTTGCCTCCATTTACTGCATTTCATTAAATGCAATTAATTAATTTCTACTGATGGATCAGGCAATCAGACTTTCTTGATCATGCACAATAAACTTTATTATTTCTTCTTAGGAGTGCAAGGTAGAACCATTCCACTTCAGAAATAAGTGATATTCTATTTAACTTATTCTCTATGATAATTGTGTCTCCTATCAGTTCACCAACACTGCTGTATCTGGCTAATAAATGTCTGGCACTATTTGTGAAGTAACATATTTACGGTATGCACCAAATGGACAATCAGAAATGGGAAAAAAAGTCTACATTTTTCGATTGCTTACTATTCCTTTCACAGTGCTTCATACAAAATGAACTTTACTCCTTCTAAATTCATAGTTTGACATTGAGAGTTATATCACTTATTAATGACCAGAGCTCTGGATTGAACATCCAGAAGCCATGAATCCAGAATCAAACTAAGGCATTTGAGAATCTGAATTTAGTATTGCAAAACCTGAAAATTACAAAAAAAAAGCTGATATCAATAAAAGTGCCCACTAAGCTATGTGGCTGTCAAGTTGATTTACAAATATTTTTCAGAAAAGAAACCCTGATGTCCTTCTGGACTGTACATGATTCTACTCCTACATTAATGTTGTTAACGCATATTGCCCATTGAAATGGCCTGATAAAGTATTCACTGTATAACAGCACAGCAGATTATATCACACATTTTACAAAAGCTGAAGACCATAGGAATGGGTAATAATAGCTATCTTTTCTAACTGTGCCAACTGTTCCCGCCTCAGGCGACTGACTGTGTGGAGTTTGCACGTTCTCCCCGTGTCTGCGTGGGTTTCCTCCGGGTGCTCCGGTTTCCTCCCACAGTTCAAAGATGTGCAGGTCAGGTGAATTGACCATGCTAAATTCCCCATTGTGTTAGGTAAGGGGTAAATGTAGGGGTATGGGTAGGTGGCGGGTCGGTGTGGACTTGTTGGGCTGAAGGGCCTGTTTCCACGCTGTAATGTAATCTAATCTAATCTAACATCCTAAGAATTCCTTTTTAAAAAAATGCAAAAAATAAAATATCCCCAACAATAAGTTAATTCACAACTTTGGAATGGCATAATGCTCAGTGAACATGCTTAATTGCTGAACCGCTTTTTATATACGCAAGATAACTTCTACTTACTTGTACCTGATGTCAATCCATCAATTAAACTATCCCATTACCTGGGTGTGTGTGGGTGGAAGGTTCCGTCGACCATAAATTCCTAATAAGGCATCTTTTGCCAATGACACATTGAATTTCAGATAGAGGGACTGTTCTGTGATGACTTGGAACCGCCAGAACAGACCCGGAGGAATGGTCTGCATGACCTGTGTTCCAATATCTACTTCTCCTGTGTCAATGGCTCTGCCTCGCTGCAACACATTCACAGATTTTCCTGAAGGAAATACAGAACAGGTAGCATTTACACTCAGATTAAGTATACAGTAGAGCCACAGTTCTTAATTGGAAATTGCCATTTTAAAAATTTAATTCCCATTTGCACTAAAGTGGAATCACTTCAGAATTATGCTGTACCAATCTGTTTTTAGTCATTTATAGAACAGATTAATCAGATTCAACTTGCCTGTCGATCAGAAATCTTTCAATCCGCCAACAGATTTCCAAGTTTTTTTTCAATAATCTCTGCTGCCCTGAAGTCATTAACTCCCTTCAAGGTGTGAGAGTAATCCTCCAGTATCTGGCCCAAGTGTCCATGATTTATGCACTATTGAGAGAGTTGGAAAGCTCACCTGACAACTACACGTCTTCTCTTCCAGGAAAGGGAATATGGTATGTGTTCAAAATTATTTTTAGTTTCCTAATCACATGAAAACTGAAGTCAGATATAAGCTCACAAGCTGGCTCTGATGAACCAAATCAGTGAAAACCAGAAATTACATTTTGAATGTTTTTCCCCCTGTACTCTCACAGCTCAGGGCTCTAGACTTCATCACATAACACTTGTGATGGTTGGAGATTTCAATTTTCACACTCTCAATATCAACTCATTTAGAACCAACAGTGAAACATTTCATAGTCAATAGTACTCAATACTGTTAAAAACCACCCAACACCAGGTTATAGTCCAACAGGTTTATTTGGAAGCACTAGCTTTCGGAACACCGCTCCTTCATCAGGTGGCTGTGGAGGTTAAGATCATGCTCACAGAATTTATGTCCAAAGGAGTCCAGTGTCATGGAGATGTGATACAGTAAACAATCTTAGATTAAAACTTTTATCTTTTACAATGAGATACGCTGGTTTCTGTTCTTTGATATGTAAATCCCAGAACTTCTTTTAAATTACATTCTCAAGATAGCTCAGCTTTTTAAACAGTAGATGTGACGTTTGTCAGTGTCCCAATGCTATGTCAAACTGACAGACTTCATACCTATTGTTTAAAAAGCTTAGCTAACTTGAGAATGTAACTTAAAAGAAGTCCTGGGATTTACATATCAAAGAACAGAAACCAGCATATCCCATTATCAAAGATGAAAGTTTTAATCATAGATTGTTTACTGTATCACATCTCCATGACACTGGACCCTTTTGGTTATAACTTCTGTGAGCACTGCCTTCACCTCCACAACCAGCTAATGAAGGAGTGGTGCTCTGAAAGCTGCTGTGTCCAAATAAACCTGTTGGACTATAACCTGGTGTTGTGTGATTTTTAACTTTGTCTCACAGTCCAACACCGGCACCTCCAAGTCACAACTCCATGCAGAGTTCAGCATTCAGTGGAAAACAATGTATGTGGAAAGAAATGATTACTTGAAATAGTTTATTTTTGGAGATTCTCAGGGTTGATTCTTCACCATACATAGTTTGTTTTGACAGATTTCCCACCTGACAGGTAGTCCATCTGAAAGGCTTGTAACTAGTTGAGCTCGAAGTTCTCGAGAGTACCCATTGTTGTAAGCGATGAGCTTGTAGAAGTGGTAGGGAACATAATGCCATGAGTTTCTGTTCCCTGACAGGTGGAATATGTTGGTGAGCATGGGCAACAAAGGGGATGCTAGCGCAGAAGGAAAAGGGGAAAAAAACACAATCTCCACAAAGCTCTCCGTGTCTCCTTTCAAGTATTGGGTTTCATGATCATGGGAAAACTGAGCTGGCCAGATCGAAACCTGACAGTTAGCATTTGCTGGAAAGAATGCATATTGCCAATGTCTTTTACCTTGTACCTATCGGGACAAACACATGAATGCCAACTTTCAAATTATCACAGCAATTTGCACTACTGGAAGATAAAGGTTCCCCATTGCTTGACAAGTTGATTCTGATTAAGTGGGGAGAAATCTATCGGAATAATGGTTCTTCAAGCTCCTGGGCAATTCAGAAAAGATGCAATGCTTGTTTATTTTATTTGAAGAGAATGGGTCCCTGCTTGTCTATATATGTCGCTTTTAGTAAGCATAAACTATATTACTACGGCTTAAGTAAACCATGCAAAGAACTTCTTCTGTTAAAGTTATATCCTTATTAAACTGACAAGCAAGTTTTCAAATTATTTCAAAGGTTGAATGTCACTTGAGCTCAACCTACCAACATTGAAAGTTGTGATTCAGTTTTTCTTAGCAACTGTAGCTTGACAAAGTCAAATAATATTTTCTATAAATGTGTCAGGATAGTGCCAAGTTGAACTTAGCCAAAATTAGGGTGTTCTAATCTAGGTAACTATAACTCCAAATTTCTAATTAATATTATCAAATGCACAATATTCAATGACTGCAGATTGTGAAAATCTGAAACAAAAACAGAAATTGTTGTAGAAACTCAACAGATCTGGCAGCACCTGTGAGAGGAAGCACAGTTAACATTTCAAGTCCAGTGACTCTCCTTCAAAACATCTTCAATATTCACTTTGCAAGGACCCAAGGATGGTGGAATCGCATGCTCTCGCCTGGAGTGAGTTTGGAGTGAGGCGGCATTTGATAAGTCCTCCATGGTATTAGTGTCCATAATTGGTGGGCCTTTGGACAGCCTTCTCACTCTGCGCTGGGAGTCTAATGCCCAATTAAATACTTTATTATGCCACTGCTGGTGTTAACACAGCAGCAGGTGGCATGCTTGACTTTCAGCATGCATGACCAGCAATGCTGGCATACTTGCTTGCCAGCCTCAGGGAGATTACTTGTTCAATAGCATCCAATGGAGTGATCCAGCACCTGAAGGGTGATCCACTGAGAGCTACTGCCTCCACCCTTGCTGCCATCTCCTCTGTGAAATAGCTCCTGCCATTATATAGTGTGGCCTAGGTCTCAGGTGTTAGTTGTTGCAGGACACTACTTCCCCACTGTGTTCCTTTCAGAAGAGTTACGAGCCTCCAGTTGTTCAACAATTCTTGGGAGGCAATACTTTCAACCCACGGTCCTGATCACAAAGAAAGGCCCACTGTCAGCTATTGGATGTCTGACTGGAATGTACCACTTACCTAGAAAAATGAACAGATCTCACTTGTTCTTCAGAAACTGTATCTGGCACTAGATTCCTCCTAATGTATGATTGATAGTAGAAACATTCATTTAATTGCATCTCATTTACAAAGAACAAAGAGAACAAAGAACAGTACAGCACAAGGAGAGGTCCTATGGCCCACCAAAATCGCACCAACACACAGAGTCACAGAGATGTACAGCACAGGAACAGACCCTTCGGTCCATGCCAACCACACATCCTAACTTAATCTAGTCTTATTTTTCAGCACTTGGCCCATATCCTTCTATACCCTTCCTATTCATGTACCTATCCAGATGCATTTTAAATGTTGTAATTGTACCAGCCTCCACCACTTCCTCTGGCAGCTCATTCCATACATGCACCATACTCTGCATGAAAAAGTAGCGGCTTAGGTCCCTTTTAAGTCTTTCCCCTCTCATCCTAAACCTATGCCTTCTTGCTCTTGTCTGCCCATCCGAGAGAAAAGATCATGTCTATTTATCCTATCCATGTCCCTCATGATTATATAAAGCTCGATAAGGTCACCCCTCAGCCTCTGAAGCTCCAAGAAAAACAGTCCCAGCCTATTCAGCCTCTCCCTGAGCTCAAATCCTCCAATCCTGACAACATCCTTGTGAATCTTTTCTGAACCCTTTCAAGTTACATATCCTTCCAATAGAAAGGAGACCAGAATTGCACACAATATTCTGAAAGTAGCCTAATCAACGTCCTTTACAGCCGTAATATGACCTTCCAACTCCCATACTCAATGCTCTGACCAATAAGAGAAACCATACCATATGTTGTCTTCACTGTCCTATCTACCTTTGACTCTACTTTCAAGGGACTACAAACCTGCAGTCCAAGGTATCTTTGTTCAGCAACACTCCCCAGGACCTTACCATTAAGTGTATAAGTCCTGCTAAGATTTGCTTTTCCAAATGCAGGATATTTGAGGGACCCTACTGTCACAATTTCGGTCTTTTTACAAGGTTATTATGCCCTTGAGAGGGGCTAATTGGTCAGGGTCCAACTAGGCTGGGTTCAAAAGGTTTGTTGAGGCTCTTTTTGTTTACCCCGAATAGATAATGCCTTCAGCCTAAGGATTTCATGTCTTAAAAAAAAGGTATAATCAAAGGGGAGTAGCCAGCTGGCTGTGTAGTTATCCTTCATTTAGATTAGAGTTTTTAATTCAGTTCAGCAGCAGTCTGTGTGAAGAAAGGCTGCTGGGGAAAGTCCAGCCAGGTACTCCCTCTCTCTATCTCTCTCTCTCTCTCTCTCTCTAACGTTAAGCCTGTAAGCCCTGGCTTGTTTCATTTTTACTCTTTGTGCAGAGGTATGTATTTATTGGCGTGGTTGCAAGTATTTTCGGAACAGCATCATTAAGTCGGGATAGTCTGTCAGGTTTTTGGATAGGATAAGTATTCTATTTTTTATTCTTTGTGTTTCATTCCATAATTTTGTAAATAAATTCTGCTTTGTTTAAAACTTGGCAGTCAGATCTGCTAATTCACTCTGGGAATATCTACTACATACTAACCTAAAATAAAGAGTAAAGTTACGGTCTGGGCTACCTGCTTAAAAATGTTTTGAGGGGTCAAGCCTGTTCCATAACACTATTCTCTCCTTAGTTACCCTTTTGTCCTTAATGTATTTATAAAATCTGTTTGGATTCTCCTTATCCTTATTTTTCTTAACTAAAACCACAATGGACTCTCATTATCTCATTTTTGACGGCTTTTAATTTTCCAGTCATCGCTTTACCTGCAAACATCTGCCCCCAGTCAGCTTTTGAAAGTTCTTTCCTAATGCCGTCAAAATTGGCCTTCCCCCAATTTAGAACTTCAACTTTTAGCTTGTTAAAAGTCACATAACATCAGGTTATAGTCCAAGAGGTTTATTTGGAAGCACTAGCTTTCTGAGCGATGCTCTTTCATCTTTGCGATAAATTCTGTGTCTTATGATCTTATACTCCACAACCACCTGATGAAAGAGCAGCGCTTCAAAAGCTAGTGCTTCCAAATAAACCTCTTGGACTATAACCTGATGTTGTGTGATTTCTTTAAACTTTGTACATCGCAGTCCAACACCAGCATCACCAAACTACAACTTCTAAACTGAAATCCTTTTGCATCTACGTGATCCATATTCCTCTATCCTCTGCCAATTCACATATCTGTCAAGAGGCCTTTTAAATGTTGTTATTGTGTTTGCCTCTGCCACCTCCTTCAGCAGCACATTCCAGGCACTTACCATCCTCTGTGTACAATCTTGCCTCTCATATCTCCTTTAAACTTACTCACTTTTCAAATTAAACCTTAAACTTACACAGTACTTGACATATCTACCCTGGGAAAAAGACTGACTGTCCATTTTATCCATGCCTCTCATAATTTTGTAAACCTCTGTCAGATTGCCCCTCATCCTTTGATGTTCAAGTGAAAACAAACCAAGTTTGTCCAATCTCTGCTCATAGCTAATATCCTCCAAATCAAGCAACATCCTGGTAAAACATTCTCAGTCCACTTCAAAACATCCACCTTCTACTGGTATTGTAGCATTCAGAACTGTACACAAAATTATAAATGTGGCCAAACTAAAGTTTGATACAGCTGCAACATGATTCATCAATTTTTAATACGCTGTGCTCTGACCAATGATTGCAACCTTGCCAGGTGCCTTCTTGACCACCTTATCCATTTGTGTTGCCATTTTCAGGGAACTGTGGACCTGTACATCTAGATTCCTCTTTATGTTGATGCTGCTAAGAACATAGAACATATAACAGTACAGCACAGAACAGGCCCTTCAGCCCACGATGTTGTGCTGACTATTGATCCTCATGTATGCACCCTCAAATTTCTGTGACCATATGCATATCCAGTAGTCTCTTAAATGTCCCCAATGACTTTGCTTCCACAACTGCTGCTGGCAACGCATTCTATGCTCTCACAATTCTCTGTGTAAAGAACCCGCCTTTGACATCCCCTCTATACTTTCCTTCAACCAGCTTAAAACTATGACCCCTCGTGTTAGTCATTTCTGCCCTGGAAATAGTCTCTGGCTATCGACTCTATCTATGCCTCTCATTATCTTGTATACCTCAATTAGGTCCCCTCTCCTCTTCCTTTTCTCCAATGAAAAAAGTCCGAGCTCAGTCAACCTCTCTTCGTAAGATAAGCCCTCCAGTCCAGGCAGCATCCTGGTAAACCTCCTCTGAACCCTCTCCAAAGCATCCACATCTTTCCTATAATAGGGCGACCAGAACTGGACGCAGTATTCCAAGTGCGGTCTAACCAAAGTTTTATAGAGCTGCAACAAGATCTCACGACTCTTAAACTCAATCCCCCTGTTAATGAAAGCCAAAATACCATATGCTTTCTTAACAACCCTGTCCACTTGGGTGGCCATTGTAAGGGATCTATGTACCTGCACACCAAGATTCCTCTGTTCCTCCACACTGCCAAGAATCCTATCCTTAATCCTGTACTCAGCTTTCAAATTCGACCTTCCAAAATGCATCACCTCGCATTTATCCAGGTTGAACTCCATCTGTCACCTCTCAGCCCATCTCTGCATCCTGTCAATGTCCTGCTGCAGCCTACAACAGCCCTCTATACTGTCAACGACACCTCCAACCTTTGTGTCATCTGCAAACTTGCTGACCCATCCTTCAATCCCCTCATCCAAGTCATTAATAAAAATTACAAACAGTAGAGGCCCAAGGACAGAGCCCTGTGGAACATCATTCACCACTGACTTCCAGGCAGAATATTTTCCTTCTACTACCACTCGCTGTCTTCTGTTGGCCAGCCAATTCTGTATCCAGACAGCTAAGTTCCCCTGTATCCCATTCCTCCTGACCTTCTGAATGAGCCTACCATGGGGAACCTTTTCAAATGCCGTGCTGAAGTCCATATACACCACATCCACAGCTCGACCCTCATCAACTTTTCTAGTCACATCCTCAAAGAACTCGATAAGATTCGTGAGGCATGACCTGCCCCTCACAAAGCCGTGTTGACTGTATTTAATCAAGCCATGCTCTTCCAGATGGTCATAAATCCTATTCCTCGGAATCCTTTCTAACACCTTGCAGACGACAGACGTGAGATTTACTGGTCTGTAATTGTTGGGGATTTCTCTATTTCGTTTCTTGAAGAGAGGAATTACATTTGCCTCTCTCTAGTCCTCAGGTACGACTCCAGTGGAGAGTGAGGATGCAAAGATCTTCGCAAGTGGCGAAGCAATTGCATTTCTCATTTCCCAAAGCAGCCGAGGACAAATCTGGTCCGGGCCTGGCGACTTGTCAATCTTAATGTTTGACAAAATTTTCAGCACATCAGCTTCCTCTATCTCTATCCATTCCAGCATGCACACCTGCTCTTCAAAGGTTTCATTCACTACAAATGAAACCTTTGAAGGTTTCACTACACCATTCACTACACCATTTAGTGTATATTTCCTTCCTGCGTCAGGATCCAAAATGCATCATCTCGCACTTGTCTGGATTAAACTCCATCTGCCATTTTTCCACCCAAGTGCATTAACATGGCTGCCTCACAGCACCAGGGACCCAGGTTCGATTCTAGCCTTGGACGACTGTCTGTGTGGAGTTTGCACATTCTCCCCGTGTGCGTGTGGGTTTTGTCTGGGTGCTCCGGTTTCCTCCCACAGTCCAAAGATGTGCAGGCCAGGTGAATTAGTCATTATAAATTGCCCATAGTGTTAGGTGCATAAGTCAGAGGGAAATGGGTCTGGATGGGTTACTCTTCAAAGGGTTGGTGTGGATTTTGTAGGCCGAAGGGCCTGTTTCCACACTGTAGGGAATCTAATCTAATCTAATCAATTTACATCCTGCTCTATCCACTGGCAATCCTCCTCACTATCTGCAGCTACGCCAATTTTCATGGAGTAATCTCACTAATCAGGCCAACACCCAAAATCACCCCCCCCCCCCGCCCCAAATTGGTCACAGATCTCTAGTCAGAACAACACCTTTCCACTGCTACTCTCTGTCTTCTACCAATAGCCAACTCCGTACCCATCTTACCAGCTCACTGCAGTTCCCATGTGACTTCACCTTTTGTATCAGCCTGTCAAGACAGACCTTATCAAAGGCCTTCCTCAAGTCCAGTCACCATCCACTGCCCTGCCCTCAATCATCTTTGTCACTACATAAAAGACCCAATTAGGTTTGTGAGACACGCCCTTCCCGACAAAGCCATGCTGCATTTTGCAAATAAGTCCACAATTTTACAAATATGAATAAATTCTATCCCTAAGAATATTATCTGATATTTTCTATATCACTGACATAACTCTCATGCACCTGTAGTTTCCTAGATTATCCATGTTGCTCTTCTTAAACAAAGGAACAATGTTGGTTATTCTTCTGTCCTCTGGGAAATCTCCTGTGACTAATGAAGATATAAAGATTTTATACAAGGCCCCAGCAATTTTCTCACTTGTTTCCCTCACCATTCTGGGATACCTCTCATCAGGTGCTAGGGACTTGTCTACCTTAATGCATTTTAGAACACACAGCATCTTCTCCTGTTTTATATTGACACACCCTTCCTATGATTGATCACCCACCATGTCTATTCCTTTGTGAAACCTGATGCAAAGTATTCATTAAGGACACATTACTTCTTCTGGCTCCATGCATAAATTTCCTCCTTTGTCCTTGTGTGGACTTACCTTTTCCCTAACTACCCCCCTGCTCCTTATAAGTGTAGAAAACATCTTGAGTTTGTCCTTAATCCCGTTTGTACAAGACATTTTATGGCCTTTTTTCAGCTTCTATTGTTCATTGAAGTTCTTTTCTGCTGTTTGCCTTCTCTGGGGCCTCTGTCTGTCTTCAATTTCCTAAACCTTATAAGTACCTCCTTTTCTCATTTTGACTAAGCTCCCAATTTTTCTTGTCATCCAAGGTTCCTGAATCTTGCCATCCTTGTCCTCCTGCTGGTCATGAGCTCTAATCAACTGGTCTTGAAAAGATTCCAACACACTAGGTGTGGATTTACATTCAAACAGCTGCCACATTCCCCAGTTTCTGCCCAATATTGTGGTAGTTAGCCTGCCCCACTTCAGTAAATTCACCTGAGGGCTACTTAAAACTTACAGAATTATGGTCACTGTTCCCAAAATGGTCCGCCATTGAAACTTCAACCAGCTGGCTGGTTTCATTTCCCAATACCAGGTGTAGTTGGACAATTTACATATTGCTTCAAAAAACCATCCTGTACAAACCTAACAAATTAACCCCTCCATCCAAGCCCCTGGCACTAAGCAAGTCCCAGTAAATGTAAGGGAAGTTAAAATCACCCATGACAACAATGTTGTTGTTTTTACATTTTTCTGTAATCTGTGCACATATCTTTTACTCTATCACTTTTTAACTGTTGGGAGGCATGTAGCAAAGTGGGCGCACCCTTCCTATTCCTGAGCTGTACCCATATGGCTTTGCTGAATGAGACCTTCATGGCTTTCTCCCCTAGTACAGCTGTGATATTCTCCCTAATCAATAACATGACTCCCCCACCTCTTTTAACATCCCTCTCTATCTCACCAGAAACATCAAAACGACAGAACATTAAGCTGCCATCTCTCAATCATGTCTCTGTAATAACTACACCATCATAGGTATATATGTCAATCCAATCTCTAAGTTCATCTGCCTTACCTGTCATAGTCCTCACATTTAAACAAATACATCTCAGACCCCTGGTCCCACAGTGTTTGGTAACCTCCCCCTGCCTGTTCTTCCACACAGCATATCTACTGTATTCATTGCACCCAGCGTGGTCTCCTCTACATCGGGGAGATAGGACACCAACATGCGGATCATTTCAGAGAACATCTCTGGGACATCTGCACCAAACAACCCCATTGCAGTGTGGCTAAACACTTTAACTCCTCCTCTTATTCCACCAAGGACATGCAGGTCCTGGGCCTCCTCCATCACCAAACACTAACCACCTGATGCCTGGAGGAAGGATGCCTCATCTTCCGCCTTGGGATCCTAAAACCACAGGGGATCAATGTGGATTTCACCAGTTTCCACATTTCCCCTACCCTCACGTTATCCCAGTCCCAAGCCTCCAACTTCGCACTGCCCTCTTGACCTGTCCATCTTCCTTCCCACCTCTCCATTCCACCCTCCTCTCTGACCTATCACCTCTTCCCCCCCCCACCTTAATCTACTTATTGCATTCTCAGCTACCTTCCCCCAGCCCTAACCCCTCCCATTTATTTCTCAGCTCCCCTGGCCCACAAGCTTCATTCCCGATGGAGGGCTTATGCCCAAAATATCGATTCTCCTGCTCCTCGGATTCTGCCTGACCTGTTGTTCTTTCCAGCACCACACACATGACTCTAATCTCCAGTATCTGCAGTCCTCACTTTCTCCCTGTTCTTCCTTTTCATTTTACTGGCCTTAGTTTCTTACTCCTCCTTGGTCATTTTACTTGCTGACCTACTGCTCTGATTCCTATTCCCCTATCACATGAGTTTAAACCCACCTAAGTGGCACTTGCAAACTTCCCTGTCAGGATTTGGTGCCCCTCCTACACAAGCTCTTGAGCCAGGTATGGAACTATATCATCTTCATATTCAAAGCCTCACAGGAAGTAATCCTGATTAGTGGAAACTGTTCTCTTTCCACATCATTTGAACATCTCCATTGAATCTCACTCCACCCTCTCAGGAGGAGAGTGGAGCAGCTTCTCCACAGAACTAATGTCCCTCACCATCCCACGAGGTGAGAGGATTTGAGCTAGAGGGAAAGGCTGCTTAGGCTGGGGCTGTTTTCCCAGGAGCATCGAAGGCTGAGAGGTGACCTTATAGAGGTTTATAAAAGAAATGGTAGAGGCTGGTACAATTACAGCATTTAAAAGGCATCTGGATGGGTATATGAATAGGGAGGGTTTAAAGGGATATGGGCCAAGTGCTGACAAATGGGACGAGATTTATTTAGGATATCTGATCGACAAACAAAAAATAATGTTGCCAGCGGATCCAAAGAAAGGGAATTCATGGAATGCTTACAGGATGGCTTTTTGGAACAGCTTGTCATGGAGCCCACAAGGGAGCAGGCTATTTTGGACCTAGTGCTATGTAATGAACCAGACTTTATAAAAAATCTTAAAGTAAGGGAACACTTAGGAAGCAGCAATCATAATATGGTAGAGTTCAGTCTGCAGTTTGAAAGAGAGAAGCAAAATCGGATGTAATGGTGTCACAGTTAAATAAAGGTAATTATGAGGGCATGAGAGAGGAACTGACGAAAATAGACTGGAAGCAGAGCCTAGCAGGGAAGACAGTAGAGCAAAAATGGCAGGAGTTTGTGGGTAAAATTGAGGACACTGTATAGAGGTTCATCCCCAAGAAGAGAAAGATTATCCGGGGAGGGATTAGACAGCCATGGCTGACAAAGGAAGTCAGGAAATCTATCAAAGAAAAAGCAAGATCCTATAAAGTGGCCAAGAGCACTGGGAAATCAGAAGATTGGGAAGGCTACAAAAACAAACAGAGAATAACAAAGAGAGAAATAAGGAAGGAGAGGATCAAAAATTAAGGTAGGCGAGTCAGTAATATTAGAAATGATAGTAAAAGTTTCTTTCAATACATAAGAAACAAATGACAGGCAAAAGTAGACATTGGGCCACTTCAAACTGATGCTGGTAGCCTAGTGATGGGAGATAAGGAAATAGCAGGAGAACTTAATAAGTATTTTGCATCAGTCTTCACAGTGGAAGACATGAGTAATCTCCCAACAATTAAAGGGAGCCAGGGGACTGAGTTGAGTATGGTTGCCATTACAAAAGAGAAAGTGCTAGAAAAGCTAAAAGGTCTTAAAATTGATAAATCTCCTGGCCCCGATGGGCTACATCCTAGAGTTCTGAGGGAGGTAGCTGAGGAAATAGCGGAGGCGTTGGTTGAGATCTTTCAAAAGTCACTGGAGTCAGGGAAAGTCCCGGATGATTGGAAGATCGCTGTTGTAACCCCCTTGTTCAAGAAAGGATCAAGACAAAAGATGGAAAATTATAGGCCAATTAGCCTAACCTCGGTTTTTGGTAAAATTCTAGAATCCATCATTAAGGATGAGGTTTCTAAATTCTTGGAAGAGCAGGGTCGGATTAGAACAAGTTAACATTGATTTAGTAAGGGGAGGTCGTGCCTGACAAACCTGTTGGAGTTCTTTGAAGAGATAATAAGTAGGTTAGACCGTGGAAACTCAGTGGATGTGGTCTACCTAGACTTCTAAAAGGCCTTTGATAAGGTGCCACACGGGAGGCTGCTGAGCAAGGTGAGGGCCCATGGTGTTTGAGGTGAGCTACTGGTATGGATTGAGGATTGGCTGTCTGACAGAAGGCAGAGAGTTGGGATAAAATGTTCTTTTTCGGAATCGCAGCCGGTGACAAGTGGTGTCCCGCAGGGTTCAGTGTTAGGGCCACAGCTGTTCACATTATATATTAATGATCTGGATGAAGGGACTGGGGGCATTCTAGTGAAGTTTGCCGATGATACAAAGTTAGGTGGACAGGCAGGTAGTACTGAGGAAGTGGGGAGGCTGCAGAAGGATCTAAACAGTTTGGAAGAGTGGTCCAGGAAATGGCTGATGGAATTCAATGTGAGCAAATGCGAGGTCTTGCACTTTGGAAAAAAAAATACAAGCATGGACTACTTTCTAAACGGTGAGAAAATTCGTAAAGCCAAAGTACAGAGGGATCTGGGAGTGCTAGTTGAGGATTCTCTAAAGGTAAACATGCAGGTTGAGTCCATGATTAAGAAAGCGAATACAATGTTGTCAATTATCTCAAGAGGGATGGAATATAAAAGCACTGTTGTGCTACCTTGACTTTATAAAGCTCTGGTTAGGCCCCATTTGGAGTACTGTGTCCAGTTTTGGTCCCCACACCTTAGGAAGGACATATTGGCACTGGAGCGTGTCCAGCGGAGATTCACACGGATGATCCCTGGAATGGTAGGTCTAACATATGAGGAACGGTTGAGGATCCTGGGATTGTATTCATTGGAGTTTAGAAGATTAAGGGGAGATCTAATAGAAACTTACAAGATAATACATGGCTTGGAGAGGGTGGACGCTAGGAAATTGTTTCCGTTAGGTGAGGAGACTAGGACCCGTGGACACAGCCTTAGAATTAGAGGGGCTAAATTCAGAACAGAAATGTGGAGACATTTCTTCAGCCAGAGAGTGGTGCGCCTGTGGAATTCATTGCCACAGAGTGCAGTGGAGGCTGGGATGCTAAATGTCTTCAAGGCAGAAATTGATAAATTCTTGATGTCACAAGGAATTAAGGTCTACGGGGAGAATGCGGGTAAGTGGAGTTGAAATGCCCATCAGCCATGATTGAATGGCGGAGTGGACTCGATGGGCCGAATGGCCTTTCTTCCGCTCCTATGTCTTATGGTCTTATGGACATGGACAATTTGGACTGAAGGGTCTGTTTCCATGCTGTATATCTCTATGACTCTATTACAACCCTTGAGGTCATGCTTTTCAACTTGCTACCTAAGTCCCTCTGCAAGACCTTATCTCTCCATGTCATTAATACCAATTTCGAACACAATCTCTGGCTGTTTACCCACTTCCTTCAGAATATCATATGCCTGCTCAGACACATCTGACTCTGGCACCAAGAAGGCAACATACCACCCTGGAGTCTTGATTACAGCCTCAGAAATGCCGATCTGTGCCCCTTACTATTGAATCCTCTATTACTACTGCTTGTTCATACTTTAACCCTCCCTGCTGGACAATATAGCCAGTCATGGTGCCACTGATGTAGCTGTTGCTGCTGCTTACCCCTGAGAGGCCATATCACCTGAAAATATATCTGTATGGCCACAGGGGACTGCCTGCCCACACTTACTCATCATCTTGGTAGTCAACCAACTCTTATGTCTGTGTTGCCTTTACTGGTGGCATGACCAGTTCACTAAACGTGCTATCCATGACCTTTCCAATCTCATGGATGCTCCATAATTAGTCCATCTGCAGCTCCAGGTGCTCCACGCTGCAAATCAGGAGCTGAACACATTTCCTGCAGAGGTAGTCACCTTGGAAACTGGAAATGTCCCTGATTTCTCACATATTGCAGGAGGAGCATTCCATGGGGCTGGGTTCTCCTGCCATTTCAAACTTTATCGACTTAACTCAGCCTTATCAACTGCAGACATGTATCCAGGAACTGATTACACAACCAGAGCCACTTGTGACCATACTCAGGTCCCTCATTCCTACTGTCTACTCCTAGCAGCCTACAACTACAAAACATACGTAACTTCTCTCTCTCTCCAAACATTCCTCACTCAGTCTGCAAACCTCCAGAGCTTTGCCCCTCCATTCAGCTCCACATTCACTCTGACTGACCCCACTCCTCAGGTATTTATCCGACTGTTTGCCCCAGGTTCAATCTGACTGACCCTGTTCTTCAGGTATTAATCCTGAACCCCCAGAACCACTCTGACTGACCCCAATTCTTGGGTATTTAATCTGCTGCTACTGTTCACTCCCAGGTTCATTCTCCTTCACTCTGTTGCTGCTGCTGTTGCTGCTCAGACTGACCCTATTTCTGTCCACATCTGCACATTTCCAACAATTTCACTATTTAACATTTCTTAAATTAGAATGCCAGACTACAAAACAGAAACAAAGGATCTATTTTTAACCTAAATGCATTAATTAATTCACAATTCTGTTTTTTATTGGGGGGGGGGGGGGGGGTGCAGTGGAGCGGATTGTGTGGAGGAGTTGAATCACAGAATCTGAAGGGGATTGTTTCTTCTGTGAGTTAGTTGTGATGTCCTCAAGAAATATATGGACTCTAGATTGTCAAATCTCTGAACTGAAAGATTTTTGTGTTTTTGTGACTTGAAATGTTGTTTTCTGTTAACCACCAAAGTATAGTTAAGTATGGTAACTTTAGTTTCCACAGACTCGAGGATCTTAATTGGTTGAGCAGAATAAGCAGTTGTTTTCTGAATACCCAGCACTTGGTACAATTTACCAGCCGTGCAGTTCTAAATTAGCTTTGTGTCAGATAATCACTGGAGTCAAGCTGCCGGCACTCTTTCCAAGAAATTGTCATTTTTAAATTGGAAAAAAGGTGTAAAAGTGTTATCTGCACATGCTGAGAACCTGATGATTTAGAAATCTAATTGCTCAATTCTGAACCTGCAGTGAATTTTATCATTTTGGGAGTACTCTTCATTATCGGTCAATCTCCCTTATTTTCAGACTGTGTGATGGTGGGAGGAGCGTACTTTACAATAATAGTTCAGCAAGCTTTCACATTACAATTCACTACATCAAGACAATATAAGAAACTTTGTTTATCTTCAATTTTCCTGTGCAATTTAACCCTACCTTAAATGAATAATGAACATTCAAGTCTCAGAAGGTAGCTTGACTTTTCACAATTCACCTCCTTTATAATTATGATTGATGGTTTGATCTCAGGGTGTATTAACATGAATGCAACTTTTAAAAAAAGCAATTTGGATGATTTTTACTTCATCATTTCTTCCAATTTCTTGTTGTTGGCGTATAAGCCTGTAAATTATACTTTGCAAGTTTTATTCTACGATCATTTACATATCATCAGAAACACTGCATTATTCTCATTCCTGAATGACAAAGGCAATAGAGACTCAGTTGGGAAAATATGGCAAGATTTGGAAAAATTAGAATCTTGATGTCAAGGTAAAAATTGGTGGTTTCCCATCCAAGATTTGAACAGTGAGATGAGAATCTCACAAGAGTGTGGCAAGAGGCAAATTTGCATTCATTTACATCTCATTAACTAATCTCAGCTCATTTACATGCATTTCCTATTCTTCCACATCACAAAGAGAAACTAGATGATGACAATTCATGACATGGAAGCCTGGTCAGGTAATTGCTCCTCTGGGCCTCCAGTTTGAAAAACAGTTCTCAACTATTGGAGTTGGAGGTTATGTAGCAGCAGTACAGGAATTAGATTAGAATACTTACAGTGTGGAAACAGGCCCTTTGGCCCAACAAGTCCACACCGATCCGCAGAAGCACAACCCACCCGGACCCATTCCCCTACGTTTATCCCTTCACCTAACACTACGGGCAAATTAGCATGGCCAATTCACCTGACCTGCACATTTTTGGACAGTAGGAGGAAACCGGAGCACCCGGAGGAAACCCACGCGGGGAGAATGTACAACTCCACACAGTCAGTCGCCTGAGGCGGGAATTGAACCCGGGTCTCTGGTGCTGTGAGGCAGCAGTGCTAATCACTGTGCCACCGTGCCGCCTATCGAGTTAGGCCACTTTTGGAATATTGCATGCAATTCTGGTCTCCCTGCTATAAGAAGGATGTTCTGAAACTTGAAAAGGGTTCAGAAAAGATTTATGAGGTTGTTGCTCGGGTTGGAGGATTTAAGCTACAGGGAGAGGCCGAATAGGCTGGGGCTATTTTCTCTGGAGCATCAGAGGCTAAAGGGTAATTTTGTGCAGGTTTATAAAATCATGAGGGGCATGGATAGGGTAAATTTTTGCTGGAGTGTGGAAAATCTAGACAGCACAGGTTTAAGGTGAGAAGGAAAAGATTTAGAAGTGACCTAAGGGGCAATTTTTTCATGCAGAACATGGTGTGTGTGTGGAATGAGCTGCCAGAGGAACTAGTGAAGGCCAGTACAAGTATAACATTGAAAAAGCATCTGGATGGGTATATGAGTAGGAAGAGTTTAGAGGGATTTGGGCCAATCACCAGGGAACAGTTGGAGCAGGGTCTGTTTTGATTGTTTACAACTCTATGACTCTATAACATCTCAAGGTGTGGTTGGACAGCCACTTGGGACAATCAGGGTTAGATGTTCCATATCACTGCCATCTGCGGAGTGGTCTACAGTTCAGCCCTGCAGATCCAGTGCAACTAGTTCTGGAATTGTGTTAAATTAGTCTGGAAGCTGCACAGAGATAATCAGGAGTCCAGTAGCCCAACAGTTCGGCCTGGCTGGCTGAGATTGAGGGGAGTGGTGGGGGGGGGGGGGGGGGGGGGGGGGGGGGTGGTGGTGGGTAGGCAATAGGCAATGGTCAGTGGGCAATGGGGGTCTGTTCATTGTATGTCAAAGAGGGCTGTCCAGCCACAGCTGTGTCAGTTTTTGGGGTTGGAGACAGCATACTGAGATGCAGAGGGGACAATAATTGTGAAGGGAGACTACTCGCTATACAAGGGTGGAAAACTGTACTGTAAGAGAGGACTGGGTTACTTCAGGACTGTGGAAGTCATTGATGTTCACAACCATCCTGGCATTTTGGAGACATTGAAGCACAAAGCTTGGTAGGGCTATGCTGCAGGAGGGGGCAAGGATAGGAGATGAAGACTTAAGTGAGAGTGTTGCATGGGATCATGTGAAGCTCAGAACCTTTGGTGTCAATGGGGATTGCAAGGAAGAAAGGAACATTCAGATTGTGGGATCCCTTGATTATCAGGCTGTACCTGTCGTTCACTCTGCTGAGGGTCACCTATGTTACCTTCCATCCTCAATCAAATCGTAAATGTGCAATGGAAATGGAAAGTAGCTGCAACCCACACTTAATCAGGGACTTGCACAGGTAGAAGATATTTGTAATCATATTCTCCTGCATGTGAAATGCATGCAGTGCTGAATTGTGTAGGATAAAAACCCTGGCCACAAGCCATCCTAACCATGTTACTGGTCATACAGATTGATCATAGTCATCTCTGTGAAATAATGAGATAATTCAGAAAGTCAATCCAAGATCTCATAGGCTTTATAAGGCACAGAGCTGATATCCTTTTACCTTGAACTGCAAGTATTTGCCAACATGTTTTTATCTGAAATGCTCCCTTTCTTGGGTGATGTGGGTTGGAAGAATATCATTGTGCAAGTGCTGCAAAATTGAAATAAGGTTCCCTATGTCTAAGGTTTAGGTAAATGTATTCCACGGCCCTGCTCTTTAGAGTCCTCCATGTCCCATTGTAAGGAGGGCTATGCTAAGCATAATTTGTGTGAGACGCAAATTAGATTAGATTACCTACAGTGCAGAAACAGGCCTTTCGGCCCAACAAGTCCACACTGACCCTCCGAAGAGTAACCCACTCAATCCCATTTCCTTCTGGCTAATGCACCCAACACTGTGGGCAATTTAGCAATGCCAATTCACCTGAATTGCACATCTTTGGACCTGTGGGAGGAAACCCACGTAGACACAGGGAAAATGTGCAAACTCCACACAAACACTCACCCAAGGCTGGAATCGAACCTGGGACACTGGTACTGTGAGGCAGCAGTGGTAACCACTGAGCCACCATCCCACCCACAAATGCTCACTGCTCCGATAATTAAGGACCCGTTCTGTTTCCTATATTCCCTACACAATCTCACTTGGACCATGGTGAATGGATCAAGCCACAATAGGCTCATTGTTGATGTTGCCATGATGCAATGAAGGTACAGAAAAATCAAGAAGCTACCAATGATCCCAAAAACCCAAGACTGACATCAACCTCCAGCAGGTGCCGAATACCCTCTACAAGCAAATATTGCAGCTGAAAGTGTCTCCAATTGCAGAGAGATATAGGTGGAACAGTGTCTATCTATCCTTTTTCTCCAGCTGAGTGAGGGATTTGTGTGACTGACTCCTTCTCTCAATCCTCAACTCATAAACGTATTAATGCTGCCAGCAAAATAATTTGTGCTCACAACATATAATTTTGTCTCCCCGTGCCAAGTTTGGTGCTGCAGCATGAGCAGTAGGTGATGTCAGCATTGCTGGCACCTCCCAGGTGAAACACGCTACAGACCATACGCAGGTCACAATGAGAATACCATAACGAAATGCAAACGTCATCAACAGAAAAGTTTCCATTTACTAAAATGTACAAGTTATCTGTCATCATCAGTACCACAATTTTGAAAACTATGCTAAGTGTGCTGGGAGCTACCATGGTCCTTGAAAACATTCATGTTCCTGTTTCATTTCAATGGTTGGATGCCTTCCAAGGCTGGTCACTGGGACACCAGGGACACTCTGCAACCGTGGCTGATGAATCTTTTTTGGAACCATCTGACTGAGACTAAGTGTAGATAAAATGCAGAACATTGTTCAACCAGGGCCTTTATGGAGAAATTGATAAACTGCCTGAAAATACTTTCAATGTTTCAGTCAGTTGGGGATGGGGGGGTTTGCAGGACACTCCAGACAGAGAATACTGTATAATCCGAGCAGGCTGTGCTCTGCAGAACTCGAGCAGGCAAAGTGGGCATATGGCGGATGCTAAAGTGTGGCAGAGGCCTCCTGAGGAGGAAGATAAGGACAATCAGCAGGAGGAATACCATCTTTAGCATAATAGAGTCTGTCGCATTGGGCATAACAAGGCAAACAGAACTTAATTGACATCCAGCTCCAATAGATGTGGGATAGGTGCAGTGGTTACTCAATGACTGTAAATTTATTGTCACTGAAAGGCAAGCAGTCCCTGTTTGTTTCCAGAAGCAAATGCAGCTTTTTTTGTTTGTTTTTCTTCACTTTTGTTGAATAAAAATGAACATTTTCAACTCATGACTTTCCAGCATATGATGCTCTTACATTGAATAATGACAAGCTGTTACACTATGCTAGGTGTTAGGCAAAGAGTAGCACTTGCATAAAAAAGGTTCCCATCTGATATGCGCTAACGATGGGTAGCCTGCATAGCTTGATTCTTGTATCTGCAATTACTATGAAGTGTGATAGGGTGAGGTGCTTGACCTTAAGTCTGATGCTGAGTACTTCTATCATGGGTGAGTGCCCCATAGAGGCATGGTGCAAACATAATGAGGTGAGCAATGTAAAATTGCAAGAGAAAATTTATTTACATTCACAGTGCAGAAGCCTCCATGATCCTCCCCAAAGTTCACACTTAGATGATTTATGAAAAAAATTCAATCTTATAATTCACATTGGTCATCATGTGGAAGGTAGATAAAAAAAAATTGATTACTGCCCCTTACTGTCTGCCACTTTTAGAAAATGTCACTGTGTTTGAAACATTACCCTTACTGGTAGGAGGATTTGGATCTTTGGACCCAGGCCTTAGTAATTATGGCACATGGTTAAAACAGGAATAGGAGAAATAAGATATGAGGGATCAACTCCTAATTGCCAATAAATTTTGAGGAAACAAATGAAGCTTTAGTTTAAAAGGTATAAATTCATTCTGCTGAAAAAGTTTGTAATTCTGACACTGAGAGAAATTTTATTCGAATAAGACTGTGGTACGGTGGCTCAGTGGCTAGCACTGCTGCCTCTCAGCACCAGGTATCCAGGTTCAATTCCAGTCTTGAGGGACTGTCTGTATGGAGTTTGTACATTCTCCCCGTGTCTGCATGCATTTGCTCTTGGTGCTCAGGTTTCCTCCCACAATCCAAAGATGTGCAGGTTAGGTGAATTAACTGTGCTAAATTGTCCATAGTGTTCAGGGATGTGTAGGTTGGATGCATTAGTCAGAGGATAAATACAGGGGAATGGGTCTGGATGGGTTAGTCTTCAGAGGGTTCATCTGGACTTATTGGGCTGAAGGGCTTGCTTCAACACTGGAGGGATTCTTCTTCTTTGAAGAGGGATTTAAATTATTCATATTTGTAGACCAATTTAGTTTTCCATTATCTATTTTATGTAGCCATCTAACACATTGGTCTGCAACAGATGCATGTTTGAAAGATTTCATCTCCAACATAAAAAAATTGGTAATATCAAAGTCCTATGTCACAAAACATTTCCTAGGACATGTAAGTAACATGAATGTCTTCAAAATTAAGATTTTAAAAGGGTAGGAATATGTTGTTCTCAAGAAACATTTTTTTGACCAGATGTGCTACTAAAAATCAGTAAATTTGTATTAAGGGAACCTAATCTCAACATTTCACATAATGAGAATTAACAACTCAAGCCTAGCACATTATGCTTGAACAAATTACTGTCTTGTACATTCACTGAGGGTCATTTATTACAGACACCACTAAAGGAAACAATATTATCTTTTGCAGTGCCAAGTTCTCATCCATCGATAACTGGAACAATTCCAATAGTCTGCATATTTTCTCTGTTCTTTTACATATGTTATTTACAAATATTTATCTAAATCCCTTCAAGATAATGTTTGTTATTACTTGCATCAATAATTATTCCTGACAAAGCATTTTACACTCTAATAATCAGCAGAGTGAAAAATTTCCAATCACTATCTTCTCAAGGCATTAAATGCTTGACTTGCCAGAGATGTTGACATCCTGTGAATATGTTTTTTTAAAAGTCCTCAGTCTACATAACTCTTTTTATTGCATATATGTTTAATATAATCATGTGCAAGGACTGCATTCAATATTTCAAAAGCTGTCAATAATGTCCTGTAGAAATTTATCCCTTACATTATATCTAATATTTCCATTTGTCGAGATGATATAGAAGAATCTTGAAATACCACAGATATTGTTAACTTTTCACTCCAAAATGTGCTTTTTTCAAATAAATTTGCTGCAGCTAAATAATGACAATAGATGTGAATTCAGTCACTTTCTGACAAAGGTCTGTGTGGGATTTGTGGAAGGTCACACTATAGAATGTAAAAGAAATTTCAAACAGAGAGGAAAATGTAACAGGAAGAAATAATGAGGAGTTGACTGTCCCCTCTCCACAGAAAGCAACCTCTTGAAGAGCTTTTGCATTTTGACTTGCGAGAATAGATTCAAATGCGAGAGCAATACTCTTCCATGCTTGTCAGTGACTGAATTCCCTAATGTTTGCATTGGTCTGCTGTAAGGTTGACAGTACCCTTGCATTGCAGGCAAAGCAAAAAATGAACACTATCATTTTGAATGATGCCAATCAACCATTGCCAGAAGAATCAGAGTAAAAGAGTTACAATCAACCTGCAAATCAGGGAATTTCATAATCGACTGTTCAATTACCAACCTCAATGTTTTTGGTCATCTTCACGACAATGGTTGCATGATTCAACTATTTGTTCTTCATGAACAATTCAGAGACTGATTTTTTTCTTAATTTTTATCTTTTTAGACTGACCTCATTTCTAATCTGAATGTACTTTGCACTACTAGTATTTAATAAAGTCACTTTTCTTGTTAATTCACACATTCCTGGTTAAATGGGCTCCTTTTAAACAAAAATAGAAATTTGGGAGAGGGAAACATGTATCCACAAGTCAAGGGATCCTGATAAATTTAACCTTGCTGCAACCAACAGAGGGGGCGGGTGAGAAATCTCAGGAAAGCAGTTCACCCCTCATCACCCGAGAGCTAACGAGTTAAGTTATTGTTTGAGGTACTAGCACAGATGTTTGGGCCAAGCTCCTACCCACATCCCACCGCTGTCAAAAAAAGACACTTATTAGCAATCTATGATTTCTAATCCCAGATCTATTCCATACTTGTGTTGCCATATATTATTTAAAACCCTGTATGCTTCAACTTTTTAACAACATTCATTAGAAATGTCTTTTTTGTTTCTTATATCTATTTTCAGAAGAAATTGTTTAAAACATTTATCCAATAGGTACGATCCCCAATGACATTACCAAACTGATTTATGATCTCGCTAGGTACCAGTAACTTTTGTTTTCCTTTTTAAAGGAGAAAAGTGTTTGAGTTCTGAATAAGAGAATAAAGCCACAAAATATCAATATTTTACCAAACAAACTAAACTTTACCAGACACAATTTGAAAAGTAAAAGAATCTATGATAAGATGAAGTTTTGGCATCCACGGGCCATGCATTCGTCACAGGTGGCGATTTTCATGAACAGCAAAAATGCCAACTGCACATGGGTAATGCATGATATTTTCACAGTTCAGCCACTGATTCCCAAAAAACCATGGATGAGCAAACATTAGTGCAGTAATGGACAAACATTTCATAATAAGTATGACATGAAAATTTGCAAAGGGCAGGCATGCTTTACTGTATATATTTGTCATGATTCCTGGACAGATTGCCAAGTTGATGTTATAATCTAGTTCAGTCTGGAAACTTATTTCAAAATAAACTAAGTATGATTTTAGGTAGATTTTAAGAGAGATTCCACTCTTTAAAAAAAAGTTTGCCACATGAAGTTTGAACGTTAACACAAGCTACAACATATACATATTGTGTCCCAATAATATACTGCCTGGGAGGTTTGTTGAGGCAGGTAAACTCATGATCTCTAAAACATATGTTGGGGACCAATTGAAATTTCAACACATTCAAGTCTGGAAAGTGGGATTAGTGTAGATAGGTAAGCATGGACTGAATGGGCTGAAGGTCCCTTCATGTGTCCTGTGACTCTGTCCTCGATTTACCCAGGGATAAACTGTGGTCGAATGTCACACATCAAACAGCAAATGCTGCTATAACAGCAATGCCCCCAGTTACCCATGACACTGTGGGTCACCTAACCTCATCGAAACTTCACCTCCTCTACAAGGGATTACAATCTTTCCCTTTCAAAGACATATCTTTGGATGCCCCTTAAAAGCCACTTTGTCCTGGACTGTCTCGACTACAGCTCCTTTGCCAATCATTCAGTCTCTTTTCCTGGGGCTGCACTGCCTGGATCTGGAACACACATTCTGTACACAAAAAGCTAGCTTCGCCAAGCTGCTTCAGGTTTTCTGGAACAATAATGTTTCTCAGCTGCACCAAGCAAATACTGCTTGTGCACTTTCTTCATCCCAACTCTCAGCTGCACTGAATTATGAATGGTTCAGAAGTTTAATCTGAGGCTCCATGAATCCTCGGGCTTTTCTTCAACCCTAAACCCAACATGTAGCTACAGCTACAGGTGTTTTAGTCCTTCTCTGATCCCTAACACCAGCGTGAACCAGGGCAAATACATCTGTCATAAGTGTATACAGCTTGAGCAGCTTTAGCTCTGAATGTATAAGCTGCCAAACTACAAACACTGTAACACATCAGGTAGGGGAATTTTACTTGAAGTTACATCCATTCCGATGGTATTCTCTGATTTGATCAGTGATCAAAGAAAGAAGGATGTGACTGTGAGTGAGGCAGGTAAGTGAACCCAGAGGTAGGAAAGCAGGAGCCTCAGGCTTTGCAAATATTCAATGGTTTGAGTTCTGATTGTTTAGATGGGAATAGGGGCTGCAGCGTGGACAAGCAGAACTGACCATGGGACTGTGGTATACAGGCTATTATACCAATATGGGTAGCAAAAAGGAATTTAGGGGTAGTAGGAGACAATAGGAGATTGTTCCCTGCAGCTATGCGTGAGGTTCCTGAACGTTATATTGTGTGTCTGGTTCCAGAATTCAAGGCAATTGCTCAGTACTGGAGAGGAATGATCCATTTGTCATGGCCCAGATAGATATCAGGGAAATAGATAGAACAAAGAAAGAGATTCTGCATCACATTGAATCAAAATATTCCAGAGGGGATTAAAAAGTTATTTAAATAGAAGTTGGGTTATGAGGAAAAGACAGGAAAATGGTGCTAAGTCATGTTGCTCAGTCAGAGTCAGTGCAGACAAAATGAACTTTCTTCTGTAATGTAATAATCCTGTGATGCCTTGAAAATTTAGTATTTTGTTCAAAGGAATAACTTGTCATGTCTATGATAACATCCTAGCTATTACAATTTACACAGAAGGTGACCAAAATAAAGCAATCTAAGAATTCCATCTCACCTTTTAGCTGAGTTTAACCACATGAGAAAACAAGCCATGATGCTCTTTAATATTTTGACTTCAAGAAAGGAATATCACAGACATGGATAATCAAAAGTGTGTCAATCCCAGCTGTAATGTAAATGTTCATAATAACAAACAAGGAGATGATTGTAATTTAAATACATCATGCCTGAAATTGGGCTCACAAAATTCAGATCTCCAATTTGTTTTAAAATCTTTGGGAAAAAAGTGCAAATAACCTTCAAATCCTCATCAACTGAAGGAATAAATCAATTTATTGATTCATGCAGTGGGAGTTTGCAAATCTGCACGTGCTTAGGTGTGGCTGAAAACTGCTTTAATTGTTTTGAGAAAGAGGAAAATTATAGAGCTTCGGTTCAAGCTGTTAAAGCATTGTTGTTTACTTAGTTTTCTAAGAAGACATTTGTTGCACAAAGCAAAAATAACAATCTAATAGTCAAATGTCACCACATTATTGTGAAATGTGTATTCTTTAAAATATATTTTGCTCACAATTTTACAAGTTGGCCAATTTGTCTTGCTGATGGGGAAGGGTCAGACCTCAAAACTTCCATCAGGCATGACCTGAATCCATCCTAATTTCAGGAACCAGGCTTCAAACAGGAAGTCACCTAATGCTGAAGAAGCAGATGATGTGATACTGCTACAGGGTACAGGTTACAGTATCATTAAGAGGTGGCAGCCCATATAGAGGGCAGAAATGATCTGAAAAAGAAATCATTATTTTCAGTCGAGCTCTTGGACTCTAGCTAAGGTTTTCATCAGGTGAATGTTTGGAGCCTTTATAAAGTAGGCGGTGATAGTAATAGTACTAAGCTCTTTTGCTCCAATTAATAAACCTGTGGGCTCACTCCAGGATCTTCCAAGCCCCCTGATGGTTCGTGAGGTCCACAATAGTTGCAGTGAAAGGAAACAAAATTGGATTTTTATTTTGGTGCCTTGCCTCTTCTCTGTTACAAGTAGTGGAATGGCACCCAATTTCCTTACTGGGGCAGTGAGAAGCAAATCTAAGTTGGAATGAGGATATGACAGTCCAGTTAGGTTACAGGAAATAAATGTAGGATCAAGTTGTAAAAAAATAAACTTGAATTTAATTCAGATGATTTGCATTGAATATATATAATTTTGAAATAATGAACATTAACGTACAATGTCAAGTTAGACTACTAATTGGATGGAGGACTTCAGGATGGAACTACTTCTTCCTTGGACTAATCAGAATTTTATGAGATGCCATGGTTTCCCTCTAAAATAGCTAAAAGGTCTGGAATGAAGGAGCCAGCCCACAATCCCCATGGCTGGGAGTACTTTAATTGCTTTAGGTGAGACTTTCATCCCTGTCTTAAAAGGATGTTCTGCCTTGAAGAATTGCCAGCACATAGGTTGGCTGATAGCTCTGCAATCCAGAGGCACTAGTCAGGAGGGCTGGCCTACAAGCAGTCTAATGAAACCCAGCAAATTCTGTGGTCAGAAGTTCTCTGCGTAGGGCTTCTTCACACAATTGAAGATGGACACATTCCCAACACTTTTCAGCATAGCAAAATAACTGATGTCAGAGGATCTGCAGATATCCAAAAGACCCACTTAATGCCTAATGTGAAAGCCCTAAACACCAATTTCCCATCTGGGAGATATTAGCCAATGACAGACAAAAATTGTGATATCATCTGTGGGCCAGCATGAGAACAACAGGAACATAGGAAGATAGGAAATAGGAGCGGGAGTATGCAAATCATCCCTTCAAACCTGCTCTATCATTTACCATGATCATGGCTGATCTTATCCTGATCTCAATTCTACTTTTCTGTCTGTTCCCCATCGTCCTTTGTCCTGCTTTTTATTGGAAACATATCTTTTGCATAGCTATTTATGTGCCACAATGATATTCATAGCTAGAAAATGGGTGTCAACCCCTATGTAATAATCTGTTCACAAAGACCAAATAATGAACGTGTAGCAGAAACAACCTCTTTTAGATCAGTAATTTAAGCAATTAGCAAAAAAAAAGGAAAATACCCCCAACAAATTTGCTACATGTCCTTTGTCTTACATGGATTTGTGTAAATTGCTAATGATGTAATAGTTATTAGGTTTCATTGCTTTCTTGACCACAGGCTGAATATTTTTCACGTTTCCATTATACCAAAACTTGACATCTCAAAATTGTGTCAGGAAGGTTGATATACATTTTTGAGGCATTGTTGTTCATTTAGCGAGTTGCTGTTTTAGAGATCTGTGTAAGAAATAGCTGCTTTCTTTGTTCACTTGTCTGTTGGGTCTTGGTCAAGTAATATCTTGACTATGTGACTTTTCTCTCTGTTTTGATTAACTCCATGACTTTACCATCACTATCTCTGTAATCCCAATCTCATAACCCTCTTGCAGCCACACTCATGTAATTCTGACCTCTTGAACATTTCTAATTTTCATTGCTCCAGCATTACTGTCAGCTGCCTAGGCCCTGAGCTGTGGAACTCTGCCCCTAGTTGTTCCTTTAAAATGTTTCTTAAAACCTACCACTTTGGTTCAATTTTTAGTAATCAGCCCTAATTTTGCTTTATTTGGCTCATATCTAATTTTGCTATGTGATGCTGCTGCTGAGTGCCTTGAGACATTATACTCTGCTATATCGAGAGAAATTATTATTGTTGAATTCTAGGTCAGTGAGCAAATCATTATATGTTTGCAGGGAAAATCTACCCTCTGTTGTACAATGAAATCATTCTGCAGGTAATGAGAATTTGTGTGCATATGTATCAACAAGGGACACACATGCATAAATTTTACTAGTTCATGCTTTTAGTTGAAAACCATGAGTTTTACAGTGAGTGCAGAAAATGCAGAGATGTGGTATTTTACTTGTTTTGTATAACTAAAACATAGTACCATAGCTTTACTATGAAATAGAACATAAGAATCAATAGAAAGTTTCATAGAGACATCAAACAGGAACATAAGGGACAAGTAAATCTGTGTGGCATCTAATGTGCAAAAGCACAGTTAACCAATAACTAATTAAACTACCCTTTCTTCCCACTCCAGCATTTGTTACGCCAACTGAAAATACAGAGGATTCATTAAGTAGCAGTAATGATGACAGAAAAGTAATTGGTGACAGTACACTTCATTGTAAATGATCTCACTAATCATCAAATTGATTCCAATTAATCCTGAAATGCTCTAGAATCAAGTCAAATATGGATGCTTTCATTCTCAAAGGTGACATAAACATCACAATTATATTGTTTATAATAAGAGTTCTGAAAGCTGAAAGTGTTACATATGAGATAGAGTTGACAATGTCACCATGTTCACGTACGGTTTCTCTATATTTAATGCAACTGATCTTGTTGAAAGTTCCCTTTAGGTGTTTGTATTTGAGTGTGTCGGCCTTTGTGAGTCTGAAAATGAGAAAGCAAAGTGTCATAGCCAACTCTTCACTGCACTGCAAAGTTAATCAGGATAAAGCAGGAAGTGGTGGAGATACGGTGAAGGGCAATTACAATGCGATTAGGCAAGATTTAGGATGTATAGAATAGGGTAGCAAAATGCAGGTGATGGGGACATTCAAAATGTGGAGCAGGTTTAAGGAAGAGATATTGTGTGTCCTTGATAGGTGTGTCCTTGTCAGGCAGGGAGGAAGTGACAGGGTAAGGTAAATGTGGTTTACTGCAGAAATTGCATCTCTTGTTAAGCAGAAGAGGGAGGCTTATGTGACGATGAGACAAGATGGTTCAGATGAGGCGATCAAGAGTTACAGATTAGCTAGGAAGTTGTAAAGAATTTTAAGAAGAGCAAAGAGAGGACATGAGCAGTCTTTAGCAGGTAGATTAAAGGAGAACCCTAAAGCTTTCTATAGGTATGTGAGGAATAAAAGGCTGACTCGGGTAGGAATAGGGGCAGTCAAAGACAGAAGTGGGAAGTTGTGTGTGGATCCTGTGGAGATCAGAGGGGTGCTAACCAAATATTTCTCATTGGTTTTCCCTCAGGAAAAGGAGAATATTGTAGAGGAGAAGAATGAGATATGAGACATTAGACTAGAAAGGATTGAGGTTAGTAAGGAAAAAGAGGTGTCATCAGTTCTAGAAGGAGTGAAAATAGACAAGTCCCCTGGACTGGATGGGATTTATCAGAGGATTCTCTGGGAAGCCAGGGAGGAGGTGTTGTTGCCTTTGGCTTTGATCTTTGAGTCATCATTGTCTACAGGTTTAGTACCAGAGGACTGGAGGATTGAAAATGTTGTGCCCTTGTTCCAGAAGGGCAGTAGAGATGACCCAGATAATTATAGACCAGTGAGCCTTACGTCTATTGTAGGAAAAGTTTTGGAAAGGAATAGGATTTATAATCATTTAGCAAGCAACAATTTGATTGCAGACAGTCAACATGGTTTTGTTAAGGGCAGGTCATGTCTCACAAACCTCATTGAGTTTTTTGATAAAGTGACCAAGCATGTGGGTGAGGATAAGGCAGTTGACATGGTGTACATGGACTTCAGTAAGGCCTTTGATAAGGTTCCACACGGTAGGCTATTGGAAAAAAAAGGGGAGGCATGGGATTGAGGGTGATTTAGCAGTTTGGATTAGAAACTGGCTTTCTGTAAAAGGGCAGCATGTGGTGTTTGATGGAAAATATTCAGCCGGGAGTCCAGTTACTAGTGGTATGCCACAAGGATCTGTTTTGGGACTACTGTTGTTTGTCATTTTTATAAGTGACTTAGACACAGGCATAGGTGGATGGGTTAGTAAATTTACTTATGACATTAAAGTTAGTGGAGTGGTGGACAGAGTGGAAAACTGTTGCGGGTTGCAGGGGGACTTGATAAACTGCAGAATTGGGCTGAGAGGTGGCAAATGGAGTTCAATGCAGATAAATGTGAGGTGATTCACTTTGGGAAGAATAACAGGAAGGCAGAATACTGGGTGAATGGAAAGATTCTTGGTAGTGTGGATGTGCAGAAGGATCTTGGAATCCATGTACATAGATCCCTGAAAGTTGCCACCAGGTTGATTGTGCTGTTAAAAAGGCATACAGTATGTTCGGTTTTATTGGTAGAGGGATTGAGTTCCAGAGCCATGATGCTGCAACTATACAAAACGCTAGTGTGGCCGGACTTGGAATATTGTGTACAGTTCTGGTCGCCCCATTACAGGAAGGATGTGGAAGCATTGGAAAAGGTGCAGAGGAGATTTCTCCAGGACATTGCCTGGTCTGGAGGGTAGGTCTTATGAGGAAAGGCTGAAAGGCTTGTGTCTGTGCTCATTGGAAAGAAGGAGGCTAAGAGGGGATTTGATAGAGACATACAAGGTGATCGGAGGATTAGCTACAGTAGACAATGAAAGTCTTTTCCCGAGGATGATGATGTCAGCTTGTACGAGGGGGCATAGCTACAAATTGAGGGGTGATAGATTTAAGACAGATGTCAGAGGCAGGTTCTTTACTCAGAGTGGTAAGGGTGTGGAATGCCCTGCCTGCCAGTGTAGTTAACTCAGCCACATTAGGGAGACTTAAACAATCCTTTAGACTGGGACAGAAATCACTTGGTCCAGACGGACTGTCTGAGCATGAGTTAGAATTATTCTCAAAATGCTCCTGTGCCAATATACTATTTATAGGTACTGGTAGCCTAACATTTTGTAACATGACAGTCAACACTGTGTAATGCATTGCCTGAAGGGTAAAAGCCCCCATGGGAGTCTTCACTGCATGCTGAGAAGGCACACAGTTTCCTGATTTCTGTTTTCTCTGGGTCTTCTTTTCAATCAGCTAAGTGTTTCATTTCTGTTTGCCTCTTTTAATGCCCTTCCAAACACTCAGTCTCAAGAGGTCATGACTAGCAACAACTTCCATAATTATCAAGGTCTATGTTTTTCATCTCCATTTCTCAGTTATAGGAATCCTAATAGCAGTGCAATAGACCTCGGGAGGTCATGACCCAAGGGTTAGTATACAGTAGAATGCCTTTAGCTATACAACCTTCATTCATCCAATAAGTGCACTGAGCCAGTGTAGATGTCAATCAGTGTACACTGATGGAATTAGAATGTCCCAGAACCTTTGAACTGATGTTGCCTTGCCAAGAAATGCAAAAAAATAAAAAAAACTGCTGACACAGAAAAGGTGGAAACTGTTCATCCTTTCCCCCTAACATATACTCCTCGTTTAATATTCTCAATCAGGTTGCTGTTTCTCACTATCTTACTCAGCTTGGCCGTCGCACACTGCAAAAGTTGCAGTTGTTTATTGATTTCAGAATCAAGTGATGGATTGCTGGTAATTATGGAACACAGATAAATGAAGCTATCAATAACTTCCAGTGTCACATTATCAGTGCTGACAGGTGGAAGTCAGTCAACATCCTGGACTATGACATTTGTCATCCTGATGCTGATGGTTTCATGATGACAGAGGGACCCCACAGTACTTGAAGACAAACATATCGAAGTTTTAATTATGTGTTTTTTCTTAGAAGGACAGTCAGCCAAAACATGACTGCAGATGTTCAAAAATGTTTGAAATTTGTTATTAAAGACCTCAGGCAAAGCTCCTTGGTGTGCCAGTTTCCTGAATTTGATACATTCAACTTGTATAGGATCAACACCTAGAGTTTAGCTTATGGCCAGTAAGTCAATAGCTTTGTTGACTTCTCCACTAATTTCCAATATCTAGCTCTGCAGTGTGAAGCAGCTTTCTATGGTGTCTAGGGCTTCACTGATGTGTGTTCTCCCAAGAGTACAACTCAAGATAAATTTCCACCCCAATTGCCAATTGTACATTGTGAGTGATGATATTCCCTGTTTTTGTTTTCAATGACTCGAGACAACAAAAAAAACAGCAGATGCTGGAATCCAAAGTAGACAAGCAGGAGGCTGGAAGAGCACAGCAAGCCAGGCAGCATCAGGAGCTGGAGAAGTCCAATGTTTCAGGTATAACATGAAGAAGGGTTATACCTGCAACATCGGACTTCTCCACCTCCTGATGCTGCCTGACTTGCTATGCTCTTCCAGCATCCTGCTTGTCTACTTTCTTTTCAATGGGGTAGTTTCTATGCTTATCGACATTGCCTTTTCATTTGACTCCTTTATATAAGCTCCCTATATTCTCTGCGTTGAAAGTTATTTAGATTTTCTGGCTGAGTTGTAACCAGTATTCATCGATGCAGCATCTAGCAGTCTGTTGCAATTTACTGCAAGCAGCTCTGAGTGCATTCCAAAGCTTTATCCTCAGATCTCTTTTGCAATTAATGAAGGCAGTCTGCTTGGCTTCAATGACATATTCTATCAGTTGGATATGAGCCTCAAAACAGTCAGGTTTTCCTTTTGTTCTTTTCCATGTGTCGAGAGTGTGATCTTGTAGATGGTGTCTTGAAGAATGCTTCATTTCATTTCTCCACTCTGTGCGGGAATAAGATAGATTGATTCAATTGAGTCAAATACTGTTGTGTTTTACCTGGGCAGGACAGCTGACATTGATGCAAATGTGGCATCTCTGCTTTGAATGAAAATAATCTTCATGGGCTGTTTCTTAACACTGGTGCACACCAGGAAGTCATCTCTACAGTCAGTCCTGTGACAGCTGCATCTGTTGAGAATGCTGTTCACAGAGTCTCATATGGTGATGATCAAATTCAGCTTGTGTCATCCTGATCGTGGATGTATCCATGACACCTTGTGTCATGGTGTGTAACTAATGCTTCTTTTCAGAACACAAAGCTTATGGTAGCAGAAAAGCTCCCTGTCAATTCTTAATTGTCTTTCTGAGGTCATGATATCCAAAGCAAGATGGTAATGGCTCACAGTCTGCATCCACTCTTACATTGAAATCACTCAAAAAGTAAATGTATCCAACTTAGACATTTTGATGACAGCAGTGTGAATTTCCTCATGTAACAGGTCTTTGTCTCTGTTGTGGAGTTTATATTGGAGCACAGTTACTCATGAAGCTAACTGGCTCACTTGTACAGTAAGAGACATGGAGGGAACACATTCTGAACTATGTGTGGGGTTCAATCATTCAGAATATATTCCTCACAGAAAAACTTTGTTCCTGATGTGTTTTCTTTGAACACTTCACTGCCAGATGAACACAATGTTTTTCTTCTACTGATTATATCACAATAAACCAGTTCTCTTATAGTGAAGTCATGTCAAACTTTGGCGGAGAAAATTCCATGACATTTACTACTGTCTTGTGCATATCATTGATCAGCTGTAAGTCATCCGCAAATTCCATGCATAGGCTGATATTTCAGCTTGCCAATTAAAAAGTGGCCATCTTGTGTCTTTGCATTTATTGAATTTTTATGCCAGGTGCAAGGGATTCTGTTCACATGCTGAGCAGGAATTCTAAGCACCCATTGAAATAGATGGACCTCAGCAGACCAGCCCTTTAGTCATGGACTGCTCAACCTGAATTGACAGACCATCAAGACATGGTGTTCTCTTCCATTGTTAAAGACAACCCAAAAAACCTGTTCTCAATGCCAATTTAGCTAAGCTTGTTACTTGTAACTGCTACTTCTATGTTATTTTAATCCTCTGCATTGAAACAGGAATTCCCTCGCAGCAGTTAAGTGAAATCCACATCACCACTCACCATGTTGTATTATCACATCATCATATAGTCAGTTTGCTGCTGCCAATCTCTTGAATTGTAGTGACTGACAGGGCCTACTTAGTTGAGTGTGGTGGAGAAGAGCCAATTACTGGTCTGACTCGAAGAAGGTTTAGTATTCAATAAGAATTGTTCATTCAATTTTAGCAAATAGTTAGAAGTTACATTGATGTAATAGACATATTGTCAGAGATTATGAGGAGGATGTGGATGTTAGGATCTTGAAAGCATGAAACCTAAGCTTTTTAGTCAATAAGTCCATATAATATCATCATGTTGGGTCGTGCTTATGGCAATCTTCAGTAGTAATCCTTTCAAAAACTTGAACGTCTGGGAGCTAAGCCTCCTCAGAGTTAACCTGAGATCAGCCAGTTGAGGGATGTTATTACTTATCTCTGGAATAGGTGGAACTTGAACCTGGATCTCCTGGCTTAGAGCTACGGACACTATCACTTCACCACAAGGGCTGTGCCAAAACATTACTCTGAGGTTGTGAGGGACGCAGTGTTTGTCATCAGGAAGAGGGAGATCTTAGGACTTGCTGGTGCAACGGCTGGGAGAGACTGACACATTTGTCTTGTCTTTTTGAGTTTCTGTTTGTTGGTGGTGTAGGCTGAAAATAATAAGCCAACTCGCTTAGAAATGCAGAGTGGAAGCAAATTCACATCACTCACACACTGGAACATCAGTGATCTCTTGGTCAATGTCTCAAGCTCAGATCTTCCAGACACTGGAAGGTCAAGACTAAACAAATCCTGAAAGGTACACATTGGGGTCACTTGGAAGTCCTGGCACATTGACTAGATTATAAATGCCCAGAAAGCTTAAACATCTGATGGCCAATAACCTGGTACCCAAAACCCTCCAGACAGTCCCCAGCTTTGAATTAAAAGCAAAGACTTTGGATACTTCCAATTATTTGGTCAATAGTTCAGCAGCAAACATTGGAGCAATTTAAAATCTACTTTGACGACTGGATAACTTTTAAACTGAGCCCTCACTGAAGGCAATGAATCTCACCTCACAGCGATCATGAACACCTCAATACCCAAGACACCCAACACGCTCTCCCTTCTGGATCCAATCAAACTTCAGCTTCCCCTGTCCATCTCCTGCCCAACCCTGACTCTAGATCCAACATGAATCATTGTGCCTCACAATCCTCCTTTATATCTAACCCATTGCTCCCCACTCCAACCTCCTACTCCAAATGTTTACTCACTTTCTGATTCACACTTGTTCATTGACACACTGAAAAGTTGAGGGATACTCAGTAAATTATGATGATTAATGGAGTAGAGTTAGTGCAGTAAAAAAAGTAGGTGTGGCTTGTTTTCCCCTGACTATCTTACACTGTGAGGATTCAGCCAGGTTAAACATGTGCAGTACATTTCCGAGGCCCCTGGAAATGGACTCAGAAATGTAGGGGAGTAGATGCAGTTTTAAAAGCAGGTGCAAAAACTGCAATCCAATGGTGATTACTGCTTTTTGAAAATTTGGGCAAATGTACAATGTATCAAGACTGGATTTCAATTCATGTTCACTGTTAATGCTCTCCATTAACAGAACCTGGAACACATTGCCTGAGGAACAGAGAGTCTATTTGTATGGCAATCAACTCACTGCAATTAGTTAGACACTCTCTATTTGAGCTATCATGTTTTGATTGTGACCTGAATGTCTACCTAACCTACTATTGCAGCAACAAAACTATAATTTACCATCTCACTTCCACAGGGAACAGATGATACAAATGCTGAAGTGACTGGGCAGATTAGTTCTACCCTTGCTCCCCTAAATCACATTATGACAGCTCTAATTCCTTGGTCCATTAAACACTGCCTAATCTAAGTTTTATGAGACAACTCGTACAGTTTTTTTCCCTCCACCTCCTCCTGTCAGAAGTATCTGTAACAAAGTCTAATTAGTCAGTTGTTGTGTACTTTCAAAGAAACAATAAAATAATCCTTCTTTTACTGGTGCTTATTGCCATTAATTTTGGTGTTTGTTGACATGGAACTAATGATCAGGGCAGCATTATATTCACATAGATTAGGCTTTGCCACTTTATAAATAGTAGTAGCCCCCAACAAAATCAAAGCCTTCTTTGAATAGTTATCGCAGAGCTTGACTCGGGAGTTAAACTGTAATTCCACTCATCTTTTTTAAGGATCATTAGGTGCACAGCTACCTCCAAGACCTCCTTTCATGTCATCTTTGTCTGAACCTTTTCCGCCCATGGGAGATGCAGTAGTATCCAGGTTTTCCAGCCCAGTGAAAGATTTGCTTCCCCCGTTCTCGTAGAGCTGTCCATGTACTGGCTGCAGCTGCCAGGTCAGGCCAAACAGGTGCACTGCTGTAAAACCAACAGGCATTTTTATTCATGTATGTAGATCTCTGCAGTCAATTCAAATATACTCAACAAAGTGAAACAATTATGACTAATTTTTAATGGAATTTCACCCTTTTGTCTGCTTATTTTACAGTTTCATAAATACGGCAAGTGATTTGGCACAGTGGGAACATCTGTGACAAATCAAATACGTTTCCACACTCACTATGTGAAGAGCAATTTGCTGCTTGAGTACCACAATTTTACAATAATAAGTCCCAGAGGGTGAGCAAATGCTAATTTCAAAGCAGGTGTAAGGGATAAATCATTTGCTGCAACAAGTCATTTGCCCTAATCACAAAATGAAATAAATTATCAAAAGGGGGTACTTTACATTGTAACTCTGCACCACAGGTCTTGTTTACATGGAGGTGCAAGTGAATAACTTATTTTCGAACATATTCGTTGTCGTATTTCTCGAATCTAGCCATCCACTATTTTTAGACCAATTGGCACAAAGGAGAAAATGCATTATTTCAACTCAACCTATAATATGACTGACAGCCTGAAAGCCTGTGTAAAGAATGAATTGCGAATCTTGCCTGATGGCTTAATGGGTAACTATCTGATGCATGAGTTTCTCATGTAGACTTTAATTCAATTTCTGGAAGTGCTAAACGAACTGATCACAATTGGCTACTTTTGGCCTGAAAAAGACAAATTAGTCAGGATTGCTATTGTTGATTATTATTCATTGATCCCACTGAAAAAGCACATGCATAATCGTGGTATAAGGAAAAGATCTTCGCTGTTTGTGATGCCAACACTTGGGACAATGCACATTGCTAAGTTTATCACATAGAGATGGCTATTTGAGTGAGGTATGAAAACGCTCATCTTAGAGCTGCACCTTAGTAAGGCCCAATACCTTAAGAAGAGAGTTACTTCATACAGAATAAAAAAAAGGGTTGTTTGACACCACAAAACATATATCAAGAAGAAAAGGAAGGTAATTGATTTAAAATATCTCAAGTCTCATTTTGTTGAAGATTCATGTTTATTTTATTGTTGCTGCCTGGATTTCAGATAATAAAACATCACAGATTAAGCTAAATTAATTCAAGAGGAACAAATTAATCTGGAAAAAAAATCATATGCACCAATGATACCAGTGAGATCAAAATGATTCAATGCACAAACAACAAATGGTTCGGTAACTTGACAGCTACGTGGTTAGAATAATGTTATTCTTCTTGACAGCATGCATTCCAATATGCCAAACCTTACTCATTTGTACTCAATATCAGCATCCTAACCCATAGATAATGTTACTAATATTTCAAAGGAGAAAATAAGAAAAATATCAAAAAACAAGTTTTTAAAATATAATCTAGATTGGAAATATTAATCAATCCCAATTGGCATTCCCAATTTCACTTTTGGATTTAAAATGTTTGCAACCTTCCCAAAAAATGTAGTTATTGGCTTGAAAGACATAGATACGCAGGCTCCAAAGTATTGTAAAATATGACAACATATAGTGTTCAGAATCAAACTTTTCAAGAAAGACTATGTTCCAGGCTTAAGTAGAAAATAAATTTAATTCCTTTCATAACTTTATAAATCCATCTCCACTTGTATCAAGTTGTGAAACAAAGCTTTTCTGTATGGTATGGCTTTCACGCAGCATGAGAAGTGGTTGAACATTAGCAAACCTGAAGCTGAGTTTATAGAGTTATAGACTCAGTCATACAGCATGGAAACATACCTTTAGTTCAACTAGTCCATGCTGACCATGTTGCCAAACTAAAACTAGTCCTGTGTGCCTGCATTTGGCCCATATCCCTCCAAAGCTTTCCTATTCATGTACTTATCCTGGTATCTTTTAAACAGTTAAACTATACCTGCATCCCACTCTGGAGAACAAGATGGACGAACTGAGATCATGGCTCAGCTTCCAGCATGAATTACGTGACTGTTGCACACTCTGCTTCCCAGAAACCTGGCTCAACCCATCCATTCCCGACTGCGCACTTCAGGCTGATGGCTTTTCTATCCATCATATGGACCGTACAGAGTCCTCGGGTAAGAGAAAGGGTGGGGGGGGTTTGCTTTTTAATTAACAACTTGTGATGTTTGACATTGCAACCCTGGGCAGCCACTGCTCCCCAAACCTTGAATTCCTCACCATCAAATGCCGCCCCTTCTATCTACCACAGGAATTTACCGCTGCTATACTAACTGCTGTGTATATACTGCCACAAGCAAACATTTGAGGAAGCTCTGGATGTGCTGTACTCCACCACTAACACTCTGGTGACGGAACATCCTGAGGCCCTGTTCACTGGTGACTGCCTACTTCAATCAAGCCGATCTAAAGAAAGTGTTGCCCAAGTATCACCAGAACATTACCTGCCCCACCATGGGCCTGAACATCTTAGACCATTGCGACACCACTGTGAAAGATGCCTACCGATCCATTCCCCTGCCCTCATTTTGGGAACTCTGACCACAATGCCGTGTTTCTTCTCCCGGCTTACAGGCAAAAGCTCAAGCAAGGGACTCTCTCATGGATACAGATTCAGTGCTGGTTGGAGGAGGCAGAAGATCAACTCCAGTGCTGTCTGGAATCAGCTGATTGAGCCATGTTCAAACAGTCCGCAGGTACCTTGGATGTGTAGTCCACCACCGTCACAAACTTCATCAGCAAGTGTATGGAGGACTGCATACTGAGGAAGTCAATCTAGGTTTTCCCCAACAGGAAATCCTGGATGAATCAGGACATACAGAACCTGCTAAAAACCAGCCGTGAGGCCTTCAGATCAGGAGACCCACTCAAATATAAGGAATCCAAGTATGACCTTCACAGAGGCATTAAGACAGCCAAGGACTAATACTGATCCAAACTAGAGACCCAGACAGACACCCGGCGACTATGGCAAGGACTGAATGACATCACAGGTTCTAAAAAGAGACAGTACAAGATAACAGATGATGTCACATCCCTCCCAGATCGTCGCAATGTCTTCCATGCTCACTTTGAGCAGAAATTTGGAAGAGCGGTAACACCTATTCCAACAAAGTCCTGACGAACATATCCCAACAGTCACTGCATCAGAGGTCAAATCAGTTTTCCTTCGTGTGAATCCAAGGAAAGCGATGGGACCAGACAGAGTACCAGGTCGTGCACTCAGAGCGTGAGCAGATCAACTGACAGAGGTCTTCTTGGACATCTTTAACCTCTCCCTGCAGCAGGCCACTGTCCCTGCCTGTTTCAAGAGGGCCAACATCATCCCTGTACCTGAGAGGGCTCATGTAGCATGGCTCAATGACTACTGCCCAGTGGCCCTAACTTCGGTGGTTGTGAAGTACATTGAAAGGTTGGTCATGGCATTAATCAACTCCAGCCTCTCACTACTCTTGACCCAGTCAAATTTGCCTATTGGACCAACAGATCCACAGGGCCGCTGTCAAGGAAAGGCCACCAGCATTCTCAAAGATCCATCCCACCCAGGCAATGTTTTTCTATAACCTCTACCATCAGGGAGAAGCTACAAAAGCCTGAAAACACGCACCAGCTGGTTTCGAAACAGTTTCTACCTTACTGTTGTTAGAATACTGAATGGATTCACAAACTCTTAACATTCACCTATACCTGTGTTTTTGTGTTTGCCACTATTTACCCATTATTTACTTATCTATGCTACTTAACTCTGTGATCTACCTGTATTACTCACAAGACAAAGCTGTCTGTGTGCCTCAGTACACGTGACAATAAATTCAATTCAACTCAGCATCTAAAACCTGGAACATTGAGCTTCCCTCAGCCAATATTGAGCCCACACATTATTCTCAACCTAATTCTGTTTCTGAACATGTCACAGGCCTATCGTTGGAGTAAGTTCTGAATTTTTAACTCTCCCATGGCTCCATGTCAACTGTTTCAGTTTGGCAGGTATACAAAGAGAACTAAAACAATGCGCGGCAGTCAGCATTGCTGTGAAACAGACTCATAGCAGTGTGCAGCAAGCCAGCATCACGATGAATGAAACTGGGAGGATTGTGCAGCCGTGAGATTCACTGAAAATTATTCGGCAATAAAGAGGAGGATCCTGTTCTTCTGAAATAGTGGAAGAGACAGCAGCTTCATTAAAAGTGCACGAGAATGGGAACAGTACCTTCAGACAGGGCAAAAGAGAAAGTGGAGTCAGCAATTTCTCAAACAACATGAGAAAATGGGTCGGCTTCATCAAGAGAAGAACCAATCTACATGAGAAGGACAATGAGGGCAGGAGATAAAAATTGGCAACAGAGGGACCCTTCAACTTCTTCCGTCCTGTGAGGGAGGTGTGACATCACATGAAAATAGGCAGGTGATTGGTGGGTACCTCTTCTGTTCCTTTTGATTGTCTCTTGATTTAAATCAATTGGCCAATGTTATAGCTGAAGAGTACAGGGTTAAGAAATTCACCGCTACATATTTAACATCCAAGTTAATTAATTAAATAGAACACGTCGTTTAGTAGGTGATGTGTTGCAGCTATAGTATACGGGAAACAGTGAACATCCGTATCATCAACAGTGACCACATATGCTGCTGCTTGAAGGATCAGAGTCATTGAACTGGAGAATAAAATTGTACTGTGAGACTTTGTTTCAGGAGGCACTCACAGCCCTTCGATCTGTTACATAAAATTTGGTCCATGGTCAAGGATAAGAAAGAGTGACTGCAAGGAAAGTACATATGGAAATATAGAATTTAGTCTTGGAGATGATTCGGCCAGTGCCCTTGACCACTAGATATGACGTTTTGAACAGTGTGGATGGGGGGTGGAGACTGCACTGAGGATTAGCAAACTGAGCAAAGCACCATGGTATAGAGTACAATTCAAGTGAGGGATAAAAAAAAGGAAAGTAGTAGTATAAGGGGTTGCATAGATAGATGAATAGATATTATTCTTTGCAACAAAGACAGGCAATTGTGAAGGCTGTGTTGTCTACTTGAAATTGGTATAATTAGGAAAGAGGTTTACTTGAGGGATTATGAACAGCTTGAGGCTAAATTTACAAAAAACAGAACAAAGGTAATAATCTCTGGATGACTATCTCAGCCACATGGAAATTGGCATAGGGTAAATAAGATTGAAGAGCTGAACGTGTAGCTTCAAAACTGGTGTGGGAGAAATAGGTCCCGATTCATGGGCCATTGGTGCCAGTACTGGGTAGAAAGAGATCTGTTTCATTGGGTTGAACTTTATTTGAACCAGACTGGATTCAGTGTTCTGGTGAATTGTATAACTAGGATTGTAGATGGAGCTTGAAACTAATGAGTGAGAGGTGAGGTTTCAATTGAAGGGAAGTTTAGAAAATCATAAAGAGTGCAGAGGTACAGCTTAATGAAGAGGTGAATAATAATCAAAGTATAATAGAAAGGGACAGAACATACAAGCCGATGAGTGCAGCAGAAAGTTGAACCAGAGTAAGTGATAATAGTACAAAGTCAAAGATTAAGGCTCTTTGTCTGGATGCATCTGTACCAAGACAGAGGAATTGACAGCACAAAGAAATATAAATGAATGTGATTGAATAGCTGTCAGGGAGACTTGGTTGCTGAGGAACTAAGATGGCAAATTCAGTATTCAAAGCAGTTCATACTCAAGAAGAACAGAAAAAAAGGAAAGGGAGATGAGGTAGCTTGGTTAATAAAAGTGTGTGGTGGGAGTATTGATAGAAGTGTGATAGGACATGATGTGGAATAAGTTTAGCAACAAATAAGGAAATAGGTTAGACAATAGACAATAGATGCAGGAGTAGGCCATTTGGCCCTTCAACTCAGCACCATCATTCGTTGTGATCATGGCTGATCATCCTCAATCAGTATCCTATTCCTGCCTTATCCCCATAACCCTTGATTCCATCTCTCTCTTGAAGATATCCAGAGACTTGGCCTCCACTGCCTTCTGGGGCAGAGCATTCCATATGTCCACCACTCTCTGGGTGAAGAAGTTTCTCCTCAACTCTGTTCTAAATAGCCTACCTCTTATTCTTAAACTGTGTCCTCTGGTTCTGGACTCACCCATCAGGGAAACCTGCTTCCTGCCTCCAGTGTGTCCAATTCATTAATAATGTTATATGTCTCAATCAGATCCATTCTCATCCTTTTAAACTCAAGTGTATACAAGCCCAGTTGCTCCAATCTTTTCAACATATGATAGTCCCACTATTCCAGTAATTGACCTCATGCACTCCCTCAGTAGCCAGAATGTCCTCCCTCAAATTTGGAGACCAAAACTGCACACAATACTCCAGGTGTAGTCTCACCAGGGCGCTGGACAGCTGTAGAAGGACCTCTTTGCTCCTACACTCAATCCCTCTTGTTATGAAGGCCAGCATGCCATTAGCTTTCTTCACTGCCTACTGTACCTACATGCTTGCTTTCATTGACTGATGTGTAAGAACACCTAGATCTCACTATACTTCCCTTTTACCTAACTTGACTCCATTAAGATAGTCATCTGCCTTCCTGTTCTTGCCACCAAAGTGGATAACCACACATTTATCCACATTAAACTGCATCTGCCATGCATCCGTCCACTCACCTAGCCTGTCTAAGTCACCCTGTATTCTCATGACATCCTCCTCATTTCACCCTGCCACCCAGCTTTGTGTCATCAGCAAATTTGCTAATATTACTTTTAATGCCTTCATCTATATCATTGATGTATATTGTAAACAGCTGTGGTCCCAGCACTGAACCTCCTAGTACCACACTGGTCACCGCCTGCCATTCTGAAAGGGACCCGTTTATCACTACTCTTTGCTTCCTGTCAGTCAGCCAATTTTCAATCCAAGTCAGTACCTTGCCTCCAATACCACATGCCCTAATTTTGCTCATTAATCTCCTATGTGGGACCTTATCAAAGGCTTTCTGAAAGTCCAGGTATACTATATCCACTGGCTCTCCCATGTCCATCTTCATAGTTACTTCCTCAAAAAATTCCAGAAGATTAGTCAAGCACGATCTCCCCTTCATAAATCCATGCTGACTCTGACCTATCCTGTTACTGCTATCCAAATGAGTCGTAATTTCATCTTTTATAATTGACTCCAGCATCTCTCCCACCACTGACGTCAGGCTAACTGGTCTATAATTCCCTGTTTTCTCTCTCAGTCCCTTCTTGAAAAGTGGGACAACATTAGCCACCCTCCAATCCACAGGAACTGATCCTGAATTGATAGAACATTGGAAAATGATTACCAATGCGTCCATGATTTCTACAGCCACCTTAATTACTCTGGTATGCAGACCATCAGGTCCCAGGAACTTATCAGCCTTCAGACCTAACAGTCTATCCAACACAATTTCCTGCCTGATATAAATTCCCTTCAGTTCATCCATTATCCTAGGTCCTTCAGCCACTATTACATGTGGGAGATTGTGTCTTCCCTAGTGAAGACGGATCCAAAGTACCTATTCAACTCTTCTGCCATTTCCTTATTGTCCATAATAAATTCACCTATTTCTGTCTTCAAGGGCCCAATTTTAGTCTTAACCATTTTTTTCTTTTCATATACCCAAAAAACCTTTTACTATCGTCCTTTATATTTTTGGCCAGATTGCCTTCGTACCTCATGTTTTCTCCGCACATTGCCTTTTTAGTTATCCTCTATTGCTGTTTAAAAGTTTCCCAGTTCTCCGGCTTCCGACTCATCTTTGCTATGTTATATTTCATCTCTTTTATCTTTATGAAGTCCTTAATTTCATTCGTCAGCAACAGCTGCCCCTGCCTCCCCTTAGAATCTTTCTTCCTCTTTGGAATGAATCGATCCTGCACCTTCTGCATTATAGACAATAGACAATAGGTGCAGGAGTAGGCCATTCTGCCCTTCGAGCCTGCACCACCATTCAAGATGATCCTGGCTGATCATCCTTAATCAGTATCCTGTTCCTGTCTTATCTCCATAACCCTTGATTCCACTATCCTTGAGAGCTCTATCCAACTCTTTCTTAAATTAATCCAGAGACTGGGCCTCCACTGCCCTCTGGGGAAGAGCATTCCACACAGCCACCACTCTCTGGGTGAAGAGGTTTCTCCTCATCTCTGTCCTAAATGGTCTACTCCGTATTTTTAAGCTGTGTCCTCTGGTTCGGCACTCACCCATTAGCGGAAACATGTTTCCTGCCTCCAGAGTGTCCAATCCTTTAATAATCTTATATGTCTCAATCAGATCCCCTCTCAGTCTTCGAAACTCAAGGGTATTCAAGCCCAGTTGCTCCAGTTTTTCAGTGTAAGGTAATCCTGCCATTCCAGGAATTGACCTCGTGAACCTTCGCTGCACTCCCTCAATAGCCAGAATGTCTTTCCTCAAATTTGGAGACCAGAACTGCACACAGTACTCCAGGTGTGGTCTCACCAGGGCCCTGTACAACTGCAGAAGAACCTCTTTGCTTCTATACTCAATCCCTCTTGTTATGAAGGCCAGCATGCTATTAGCCTTCTTCACTACCTGCTGTACCTGCATGCTTACCTTCATTGACTGGTGTACAAGAACACCCAGATCTCTCTGTACTGCCCCTTTTCATAAATTGATTCCATTTAGGTAGTAATCTGCCTTCCTGTTCTTGCCACCAAAGTGGATAACCATACATTTATCCACATTAAACTGCATCTGCCTTGCATCTGACCACTGAATTATATCCAGAAATACCTGCTGTTGTTGTTCCACTGCCATCTTCTGCCTAGGTATTGAACCATTGAACTTTGATCAGCTCCTCCTTTGTGGCTCCATAATTCCCTTTGTTCAACTGCAATACTGACACTTCAGATTCTCCCTTCTCCCTCTCAAATTGAAGATTAAAACTTATCATATTATGGTCACTACCTCCTAATGGCTCCTTTACTTCGAGGTCCCTGATCAAATCCGGTTCATTGCATAACACCAGATTCAGAATTGCTTTCTCCCTGGTAGGCTCCACTATAAGCTGTTCTAAGAATCCATCTCGGAGGCACTCCACAAAACCCTTTCTTCGAGTCCAGTACCATCCTGATTCTTCCAGTCTACCTGCATGTTGAAATTCCCCATAACAACTATAGTAATACCTTTGCGACAGGCCAATTTCAATTCCGTATTCAACTTGCACCCTACATCCAGACTACAGTTTGGGGGTCTGTAGATTAGGGTCTTTCTACCATTAGAATTACTCAGCTCTAGCCATACTGACTCTACGTCTCCTGATTCTATGACCCCATCACAAGCGACTGAATATCATTCCTCACCAACAAGGCCACCCCACTCCCTCTGCCCGTCAGTCTGTCCTTTCAATCGCACGTATAGCCTTGAATATTCACTTCCCAGGCCCTATCCACTTGAGGCCACGACAGTTATCCCCACAATCGTATCTGCCAATTTCCAGCTGAGCCTCAAGCTCATCCACCTTATTTCATATGTTTCGTTCTTTCATATATAATATTCTTAACTTGTTACTCCCGTCACCCTTCCTATTAATCCCTATTTCACTTGACCATACTGTATGATCCCTTCTTGAGTTTTCTGCTCCATTGATTCTGTTGCCTTTCTTAATTTCTCTTATTCTCCCTTTCCCTTTAACTTCCTTCTTAAATTTCCAGTTTGTCCCCTCCCCCCCACTACTTAGTTTAAACATACTTGTGTTGTGGTGCAAACCTGCCTGCCAGAATGCTGGTCCCCCACCTATTTCGGTGCAACTCGTTCCTCTTGTATAATTTATCCTTACCGCAAAACATACCTCAGTGATCCAAGAATTTAAATTCTTGCTTCCTGAACCAGTTCCTCAGCCACACATTCAAGTCCATTATCTCCCTATTAATGCCCTCTCCAGCCTGAGGAACTGGAAGCAAACCGAATATAACCACCCTGGAAGTCCTGCTTTTCAGCCTTCTTCCGAGTTCTCTGAAGTGCTGCTGAAGAAGGTCCCTCCTCTTCTTCCCGACGTCATTTGTGCCGACATGCACCACCACCTCTGGCTCTTCACCTTTGCCCTTGAGGATTCCCTACACTCTGTCGGTGACGTTCTGGATCCTGGCACCAGGAAGGCAACCCATCATCCTCAAATCCTGCCTGTTGCCGCAGACGCCCCTTTCAGTCCCTCGCACTATTGAGTCCCCTATTATCACAGCTCTGCATGATGTCTTACTCCTCAACTCTGCCTCCATGCCAATTTCCGATGACAGACCTGTCCGTCTCTCGGACTGGCAGTGTCACCTGTCTTGACATTTTCCAAGCGATTCGACCTGTTCACGAGAGGTACTTCCCCTGGGGTCTGTTGTACTTGAATCATCTCTTCCTTCGTCATTGTCATCTCCCTTCTCTCTTCTGGTATGCTTGGTGTAATGATCTTGCTTAAGGTCTAGTACAAAAAATTCTCATTCTCTTGGATGAGCCTGAGGTCATCTAGTTCTTTCTTCAGTGCTGCAACATGCTCCTTCAGAAGCTGAATGTGTACACACTTTCCACAGCTATAGAAGCCAGAGACACCACCTATGTCCCTGACCTCTCACATCATGCACACAGCACACTGAATTAACTTGGCAGTCATGTCTTCATCCTCTTCAACTATGGCGTAATCTCCTCACTCAGCCTCTTTTAGATTAGATTACCTACAGTGTGGAAACAGGCCCTTCGGCCCAACTAGTCCACACCGACCCTCCGAAGAGAAACCCACCCCCTTATATTTACCCCTGACTAATCCACCTAGCACTACGTGCAATTTAGCATGGCCAATTCACCTAACCTGCACATCTTTGGACTGTGGGAGGAAACCAGAGCACCCAAAGGAAACCCATGCAGCCACGGGGAGAATGTGCAAACTCCACACAGACAGACAGTTGCCCGAGGCGGGAATTGAACCCGGGTCCCTGGCGCTGTGAGGCAGCAGTGCTAACTATTGAACCACCATGCCGCCCTCTTGAGCAAAGACTCCTGAGCCAAAGACTCCCACTTTTCTCACCAGTCACTTCCCACGACCCCCCTTTTTTAAAAAAGAAACTGAGTTAAGAAATACCTATATGCCCCATAGAGTTGCCTCACCATAGGACAAAGTATAAACAGGAAAATAATGGAGACACACTAGAAGGGACTACAATTGTCATGAGTGATTTTAATCTGCTTAATAATTTGACAAATTATATGGGCAAAAGTGACATGGAAGACAAATTCTCTGAGTACATCAGAGATTGTTTCTTAAAGCTGCATCTTTTCGAACCTAACTGGAAACAGATGGCTTTTGATGTAGTAATGTTTAGTAAGTTCGGATTAATAAGCAATCCCATATTTAAGCATCCTCTGGGGGTAGCAATCATAGCATAGTAGAGTTCCAACTCAGTTTGAGGGAGAGCAAATCAAGTCTCAAACTAATGCCCTTTAAGTAAGGGCAATTCCAGATGTATGAAGAAAGGGTTATCTAAAGTTGGCTGGGAAACAGACTAAAGGGAATGTCAGTGGATGAGCAATAGTAGAAAATTGAGCAGATATTTCATAACACAGAAACAAATTTTATTCTGGACTCGTGGAGAAGGATGAACTACTTGTCGTTTAAAAAACAGGCAGTTAAGGAGAGTATCCAATTAAAAAACTAAGGCATACAAAGCAGCAAAATTAGAGTTAGGCCAGAAGATTAGAGTTTTTTTAGGAAGCAGCAGTGGATGAATGAAAAACTAATAAAGGTAAAGAAAATGGATTATGTAATTAACAAGAAATATAAAAACAAACAGCAAGAGCTTCTACAGGTATATAAAGAGAGAGTAATTAAATTAAGTGCAGGATACTTGTAGGGTGAAACTGCAGAATTGATAGTTGGAGCAGGTAAAAGGCTGATAAATTGAATCAATATTTTGCATGGAAGAGGACACTATAAACATCCTTAACATAACAGAAAAGCAAGGTGTAAACGGGAGAAAAGATCTTGTGGTGGAGAAGTCGATGTTTCGTGTTTGACCTTCTTCAGGACTGGGAGTGGGTGTAGGGGGAGCTCCAGATAAAGACAGGTGGAGGATACAACCTGGTTGCTCAATGGGAAGAATGAATCCAGTAGGTGGCTGGGAAGAGTGGCAGGGAGGAGGTGGGGCTGGGAAGGAAGTCAGGGATAGGAAGGGAGGTTATTTGAAATTGGAGAACTCAATGTTGAGACTTCCAGGGTGAAGGCTGCCAGGGGGAAGATAAGGTGTTGTTCCTCCAATTTGCGCTGGAAATGGGAAGAGTTCATTGACTTGACCACAACTTGCACCCTGCCGTCAAATTCACTTGATCCATCTCGGATATCTCCCTCCCTTTTCTGGACCTCACTAACTCCATCTCCGGCGACAGTCTCCAGACGGATGCTGACTACAAACCTACAGACTCCCATAACTACCTGAACGACACCTCCTCCCACCCAGTGATCTGCAAAAACTCCATCGCATTCTCCTAATTCCTCCGCCTCCGCCGCATCTGCTCGGACCAGGAGACATTCCACTCTGGAACATCCCAGATATCCACCTATTTCAAACAAATGCTTTTTCTCCCTCTGTCATCCAGAAAGCCCTCCACCACATCACCTCCACTCCCCGTTCCACTACTTTAAACTCTCCTCCAATGCAATACAGACAGAGCCCCCCTTGTCCTCACCTACCACCCCACCAGTCTCCGTATCCAACGCATCATCTTTAAACACTTCTACCAACTTCAGCTAGACTCCACCACGAAGAACATTTTCCCCTTCCCACCCCTCTCTGCCTTCCACAAGATCAATTCCCTTCATCAGTTCTTTGTTTGCGCCACTCTCCCCACTGACCCCTCAGAATCCCAAGGTACCTTCCCCTACAACCGGAAAAGATGCAAAACCTGCCGGTACACCCACACCTCACCTCCATCCAGAGCCTCAAACAGTCCTTCCAGTGACATGGATAGTGTGGGTGATTTTGGCCTGATCGGTCACGGTGGGGTCATGGGTAAGGGGGGGGGGTAGGATGTGGTGTCAGAGAGTTAGCATTTGGCCTCTGTAATATAGAGGTCCATTCTCCAGATCACCACCGCCCTGACTTTGTCTGTGGCTTTGATAATGAACCAGGAGTTGTTGCGGAGCAAATGGAGTGCTGCATGTTCAGAGGAGATGAGGTTGGAGTGGATGAGGGGGTGGAGAAATTGAGGCGGCCTCGTCAGCAGTCTGCAATGAAGAGATCTAGGGTGGAAACAAGGCAGTGAGTGGTGACCAAGTGGAGGAGGAAGATTGGAGGCAGAAGAAGGGGTCCTTAGAGGGAGGTTGGGAGTTTTTGTGAAAGACAAAAGGCACAGAGATGGAGGCAGCAGAAGGAGAGCTCAATATCCTAGTGAGTCTGAAATTTGTTGAGGTGGGGGCAGAGGGGTATGAATGTGAGCCCTTTCCTGAGGACAGATCTTTCAGCCTCAGAGAGATCGAAGTTGTGGAGCATTGTGATAAACATGGCAAGACTCGGGGGTTGGATTTAGGGGTGTCCCAAGGTGGCTGATGGAGGGGGGAGGAGGAAAGGGTGATGACATGTAGTAGATAATGGTTCGATGTGGTGTGGTGAGGGGTAGTGGGTGTGGGAGAGGAGGGGTTGGGCTGGGACTGGGGTGGGGGTGTGAGAAGGGGTGCAGGGAGTTGAGGTGAAGAGGGAGAGGTGGAGGGGTAGGGTGCATTGTGGGGATGGATGGGTGAGGAGGGAGAGCTGGTGTGCTGGCTGGCTGGCTGCAGGTCGGTAGTAGGACCCAGGGGTGAGCCTGGGAAATGTAGTCCGAGACTTGCATGCAGAGTGGTCAGAACCAGAATTGGAGGCAGAAGCTGGATTGAAGTCAAGGCCGTTCTGTGTGTTGTCGGCAGAATCCAGGCAGCGTCGCAGGAGAAGTCTGGAGCGGAGATGGGGGTTGCGGATGAGTACGTTTCCCTTGGTACCCGCAGTAGATCTCTTCATTGCGACTGCCAACATGACATTGGCCACCTCAATATCTCCACTCTCCTCCCCCACTCCAACCTCACCTCTCCGAACATGCAGCACTCCAGTCGTTCTGCAACAACCCCTGGTTCACCATCAAACCCACATACAAACGTGGAGCAGTGGTAGTCTGGAGAATGAACCTTTATGCCTTGCCTATAACCCCACCACAACCCATCAGGCCAAAATCACCTGCACTGCCTGTGCCGTCATTGCATCTGGTGATCTCCTCTCCATTGCTTCCAAACTCATAGTTTCCCAGCCTCGTACTGCCCAGTTCTACCTGTTCCCCAAGATCTACAAGCCCAACCACCCTGGCCAACACATCATCTTGACATGCTCCTGCCATACATCTTCATCGCATCCTACCTCGACTGCATCCTCTCTCCCTTAGTTCAGGCACTTCCCACCTACATTTGGGACACCAACCATACCCTCCATCTCTTCAGCAACTTCCACTTTCCCAGCTCCCAGCACTTTATCTTCACTATGGATTTGCAGTCCTTATGCACCCCTTATTCTGGAGTTCTCTGAGGAAATAAAAAGCAGACCAGATAATGGGGTTGGGTGTTCAGTAGTCATTCGATAATGAACCACAGAAAACAATTATGCACAAAACCCTGCATAATTTTGAGAACCTCCATCAAATTTTCTCTGTGGTCATACCAGTCATAAATAAAAGAAAATTTTGTTTTTGCATTATTTACCTCTATTGTAAGCCCCAAAATCTCACCTGCCTTTTAAAACATTATTTTTTTAGTTTGTCCCTCTTGTTTACATTATTTCTTCACATATAAGAGGTCATTAGGTCAGTTAGCTCAGGTAGCTGGACAGCTGATTTCTGAAGCAGACCAATGCCAACAGTATGGCTTCAAATCCTGCACTAGCTGAAGTTACCATGAAGGCCTCTTCTTCTCAACTCTCTCCCTTGCTTGAAGTGTAGTGATCCTCAGGTTAAACCACTATCAGTCATTTCTCTCTAATAAGAGACTTGTCTTATGTTCTGTTAAGATTATGGTGACATTTTTACTATCAGGTCCATTTATTCCTGCACCCATTTGGTATCATATCATCTATGTTGCATCACCATTCTCCATGCTTCTAAACAAAATGTATCAATCTATGCACCTTTGCGACAAATTTCATCTGTCATTTACATGACTTTCCAGCGCAATACTAATGCAGCATTACATTGTCTAAATTGGCACCTTTACGATAAAATATTGAATGGAAATCCATGGCCCTCTTAGGTGGGATAGGATAGTAGTTCGAAGAATACTTGAGGATTGTTTGTGGGATAGGATGTTATTTTGAAGAATAGTTGGGGATTCTGTTGTGGTGCCTTTGTCAATCTTTATCCATCAACAGACTATAAGAATATTTGACAATCATGTTATTCTTTTTCGGACCTTGCTGTGTGCAAATTACCTGTCATCATTCCCCATATTACAACAATGACCACTTCAAAGATACTGCATTGGCTGTCCATCACATTGAAGCATCATTTATCACAGTTAAGCCACATCACTTACTTCTGAAAATATGGTACTAATTTCACATTCCATGAGATCAACTAAATTAATTGAAAAATCTGGATGCTAACTGCCAATATTCAGCAAAATTGTTTCAAACTGACATTCCAAGAAGTGATCCAGATAAAGCAAGAGATCACATCTGCCTTTTAAACTAATTTTTCAGCTTGCCTTCCAGGTTAGATTCTAATACACATGTTCCAACAGATCATTTCACATCTGAACCCACTTCAGAATTATGTCATTTATGACTGAGTTTTGAGAAGTTTTGTAGCTCAGGTTGAGGTTTTGGATGTAGGTTTGCTCGGTGAGCTGAAAGGTTATAGAGTCACAGAGATGTATAGCATGAAAACAGACCCTTCGGTCCAACCCGTCCATGCCGACCAGATATCCCAACCCAATCTAGTCCCACCTGCCAGAACCCGGCCCATATCCCTCCAAACCCTTCCTATTCATATACCCATCCAAATGCCTCTTAAATGTTGAAATTGTACCAGCCTCCACCACATGCTCTGGCAGCTCATTCCATACACGGACCACCCACTCCATGAAAAAGTTGCCCCTTTGGTCTCTTTTATATCTTTCCCCTCTCACCTTAGACCTATGCCCTCTAGTTCTGGACTCCCTGACCCCAGGGAAAAGACTTTGTCTATTTATCCTATCCATGCCCCTCATAATTTTGTAAACCTCTATAAGGTCACCTCTCAGCCTCCGACGCTCCAGGGAAACAGCCCCAGCCTGTTCAGCCTCTCCTGAAAGTTCAGATCATCCAACCCTGGCAACATCCTTGTAAATCTTTTCTGAATCCTTTCAAGTTTCACAACATCTTTCCGAAAGGAAGGAGACCAGAATTGCACGCAATATTCCAACAGTGGCCTAACCAATGTCCTGTACAGCCGCAACATGACCTCCCAATTCCTGTACTCAATACTCTGACCAATAAAGGAAAGCATACCAAATGCCTTCTTCACTATCTTATTACCTGCAACTCCACTTTCAAGGAGCTATGAACCTGTACTCCAAGATCTCTTTGTTCAGCAACACTCCCTAGGAACTTACCATTAAGTGTATAAGTCCTGCTAAGATTTGCTTTCCCAAAATGCAGCACCTCGCATTTATCTGAATTAAACTCCATCTGCCACTTCTCAGCCCATTGGCCCATCTGGTCAAGATCCTGTTGTAATCTGAGGTCACCCTCTTCGCTGTCCACTACACCTCCAATTTTGGTGTCATCTGCAAACTTACTAACTGTATCTCTTATGCTCGCATCCAAATCATTTATGTAAATAACAAAAAGTAGAGGGCCCAGCACCGATCCCTGTGGCACTCCACTGGTCACAGGCCTCCAGTCTGAAAAACAAGCCTCCACCACCACCCTCTGTCTTCTACCTTTGAGCCAGTTCTGTATCCAAATGGCTAGTTCTCCCTGTATTCCATGAGATCTAACCTTGCTAATCAGTTTCCCATGGGGAACCTTGTCAAACACCTTACTGAAGTCCATATATATCACATCTATTGCTCTGCCCTCATCAATCTTCTTTGTTACTTCTTCAAAAAACTCAATCAAGTTTGTGAGACATGATTTCCCATGCACAAAGCCATGTTGACTATCCCGAATCAGTCCTTGCCTTTCCAAATACATGTATATCCTGTCCCTCAGGATTCCCTCCAACAATTTGCCCAACACCGAGGTCAGGCTCACTGGTCTATAGTTCCCTGACTTGTCTTTACCACTCTTCTTAGCAACCTCCAGTCTTCCAGCATCTCACCTGTGACTATCAATGATACAAATTCCAGACATTTCATTACCTTATTAGGTAACACCTTCAGTGGACCTCATGCAAAGCAATGCTAAAAGTTCCTGCTTTCTATTTATATGTTTGGGTTTCTTTGGGTTGGTGATGTCATTTCCTGTGGTGAGGTCACTTCTTGTTCCTTTTCTCAGGGGTTGCTAGATGGGATCTAACTCGATATGTTTGTTGATTGAGTTCTGGTTGAAATGCTATGCTTCTAGGAATTCTTGTGCGTGTCTTTGTTTGGCTTGTCCTGGGATGGATATATTGTCCCAGTCGAAGTGGTGTTCTTCCTCATCTGTATGTGAGGATACTCGTGAGAGACAGTCATGTCTTTTTGTGGCTAGTTGATGTTCATGTATCCTGGTGGCTAGTTTTCTGCCTGTTTGTCCAATGTAGTGTTTATTACAGTTCTTGCATGGTATTTTGTAAATGACATTAGTTTTGGTCCTTGTCTGTATAGGGTCTTTCAAGTTCATTAGCTGCTGTTTTAGTGTGTTGGTGGTTTTGTGGGCTACCATGATGCCAAGGGGTCTGAGTAGTCTGGCAGTGATTTCAGAGATGTCTTTGATGTAGGGGAGCATGGCTAGGGTTTCTGGACGTGTTTTGTCTGCTTATTTGGGTTTGTTGCTGAGAAATCGATGGACTGTGTTCATTGGGCACCTATTCTTTTTGAATACATGGTATAGGTGATTTTCCTCTGCTCTGCGTAGTTTCTCTGTGCTGCAGTGTGTGTTGGCTCATTGAAATAATGTCATTAATTTTGTATTACCATTCCCCATTCTTCGTAACAAAATGTATCATGTGATAGACAAGAGTTCTAACTTTAACTCTAACCAGCAGGCAAGCTGGGTGGGTTGGTGGTGAGGGTAGGGATAAAGTGCACACCACAGTGTACCAAGCTGGCTCTGAGAATCCAGGGCCTTAGCTGTGTAGGAATAGATGGAGAAAGTCAGAGAGAGGGGGTATTGTGGGAGAGGAGAGGGTTAAACTTTCTCTGTTGGGCCTGGTGGGAAGCACTCTCAGGGAGTGGGGGAGCATTATGTAATTACAGGCACATCTGCAATTATATGGAAGGACCAGGAAATTAAGTTAAAATTGTGAAACCATGGGGAAGAACACAGCATGACAAGTAAAGCATGTCGACAATTTTAAAAGATTATTTGCTTGGATTTTGCTGGATGAGCCAAACTACTCTACAGTAACTTAAAAATACTTATTTATCAAGGGATATATCAGTTTAGACAGATCAAAACACTGTTTTCAGAAGAGAAACCCAGTTGGGTCCTTCACATAAACCACAAGGCTAATCAGCAGGTCAGAGTTTGGATACTCTCCAGCCAATAACTCACTTCCTGCTGCTCAAAACCTTTCCCCATTGATATGAAGAACAAGTCAGGAGTGTGAAAAATAACTCCACTCAACTTGTTAAGAGCAATTTCAAAAACATCTAGCCTGTTAGTTTCCAGGCTGAAGCAGAATGCGTGATTGGGCTCTATCCATCACTTTAGACATTCACTTCCTCTGTTATCAGTGCACTTTGTACATAATGGTAGCAATGTGTACCATTCACAAGATGTATTGCAGCAACTTGCCAAAGTTTCTTTGACAGCATTTTCCAAATCTTCAAGTTTTACCATTACAGAAGACAAGGGTAACAGGCTTCCACTACCTGCAATTTATTTTCAATTTATAGATGATCCTGCCTTGAAACCATATTGATGTTGCTTCACTGACTGAGCCAAAATGACAGCACACCCTCCCTCAGAGCATTGTGGATGTATCTTCACTATATGTAATGCAGTACCTCAAGAAAGTGATCCTTTCAACACCTTTCCAATGGCAATCACGGATGGGTAATAAATGCTGGCCTTTCTTTCTTATTTATTCATTCATAAAATAAAAGTCATTGATCCTTCTTGGAAATGTCTTGTGAGATTGGAGTAAACTCCATTGAATAATCTGCAAACACTTCGCATCTCTGCCTCAGTTTACACATTAAGAACAAATCTGCTGAGTGCTTCCAGCATTTCTCGTGATTACAATGTTTAAGAATGGACACATGGGCAAAGTACTGGAGGACTTTTGGCACCAATGGAACTCTCTCCATCATCAGTGAGTGCCTTTAGGAGAGGCCTGGGAAGCAGCAGAGAAAGAAAATGCAAATAAAATATTAGTCATTTCAAATAGTGAGTTGAGGAACTGAGCGTGCTCATGCAGAAGTGCAGTAACTGCAGTGCACTGTCAGAGTAAATTACAGTACAGCATGAATAAAACCTAAGAGCTTGGAGCTGAGACCAATTTTGATGTTTGATGAGAGCTTTTCAGAAAATATTATTGTTAACAAATCACTTTAATATTTCAGAAACCAACTGGAATAGCCCTGAAAACAAATGATGTTTTAAAATGATTGGCCATTAGCATCCAACACATTTCATTCAGCTTTGAATTCTGTTTTTCCATTTCCAATTCAATTTGGGTCAGATGTACAATCAATAAATGTAACCCAATGAATATCAAAGGGCATAGAAGTATTGTTTAACTAAAGAGAATAAGAGTTTTGTTTTGTTGTTGATTAGCTAGCTCAGATGATTAAGCAGAAAAAATAGTGCTTTTAAAGAAAAAACAGATCACCTGCCAAGCAAATTAGATGGCGCCAGAAGAACCATGATAAAAATCATTAGCAAAGCTAATCTCTCTTTGATTTGAATGTTTGATTCAATTAGTTAGACCAATGGAACTATGAACGAAAGCCTATATTAAAAAAAAAGCCAAATATTTACAGTAAACTGACATCACAACCTAGACAGCATCCAGTTTCAGAGACAAGAAAAATCCTACTAATTGAATTCATATTTGAGTACTGATCTATACTGAGATGTTTTGAGATGGCTTTACTAATTGCTGCGCGATACTCTCAGCTTAGGTCCATTATTGTCTCTTCACCCTAAATACATTAATATAAATCAACTGCACTCTTTAAAAAAGCATTAAGGATTCCAACATTGGAATGAAAGTTCATTCAATAAGAATATTTTGTAGTTGTTATCAATTGCTATTTACAAATAAATTGTACATCTATAATTTATGAATGCTTAATAGCTCTTCACAAAGTTACTTTATTTATTTTGCTGTGTGAGTTCTCCACTTAGTCAATGAGGGATGAAGAATTTATTTTTAATTTATCAAATATGCAATCGGTGGGAGATAATAGGACTAAGTAAATATACTGAAGATTTGCACATGTATTGATGAAAACCACCCTATATTGCAGTTCTTATCCTACAATATTTTGTAAAAGGGAAAGAGACTATGGGGTTGTTGGCTGACTCGGATCTTTCCTGGTAACAGGTAGAAGTCTGTCCAAGCCACAAATGGTTCATGATCAAAACAAGAAGGCACAAAGAGAAACCCCATCCACATAAGAGTCTCAACCAGCACCAATATTGTTTTATCGACTTTAGCCGTTTGCTTTACATAGTTCCTCTTGCAAACTGGGTAGATATCATGAAAAATGTTTTGCATTGTTACTGATATTTGAAGACGGTGCTAAAAGCATTTGCTGAAACAATTATAGGATAAAAATGAAAGGGAGAATCAATGAATTGGAATGCACCACCTGACACCTTAAAATTTTAAGCAAACTCGTGCAATTAGAAAAACAATTAACCTTTGCTCATACAAACTGAAATAATCTAATTTTATGAGTATGATACAATGTAGTTTGCTGTTCAGAAAAATTAATGAAGGATAAATTGGAAAGTAACAGGTTGATTTAAAGAAGAGACTTACCAATGACGTAAGCCAGGAGGAGAGCTAGAGTTACAGTAATGGCTGTTGCACTCAGTGCTGTGCACTTCCAATTGCAGCACTTGTAAGGTTTGTTGAAAGTGAAGGCAGGTCTGGAAAAGGTACTTCTGGGAAGGGGTCTTGGAGGTGGCGAGTAAACAGTATTGGAAGTCAAAGGATAGCTTGGATTGGTAGTACCATAGAGACTGGATGTACCAGATCCTGGTTTAAATAGGAAATGCCTACAGGAAAAGAGAGAAACAGATGAAATAGGATTGAAAGAAAGATATATACTGAGATTGTTACTGTTTTGCCTCTGTGCATCACACATTTAAATAATATAAACATTTGATTACA